>NC_092636.1:51114492-51800742 GCF_039555335.1 Amphiura filiformis | reverse complement strand
GAGAGTGTCTGCCTCTCGTCTTTTTCGTCAAAAAACCCTCGTTTAGATGCATACATACTTGTAGACAAGCTTTTACGGTATTAGCGTATAAGTTTTGCGAAATCAATTATTGTTATAGAATGCAGTATAATCTTTCCGTATACATCCACTAGCACGCTCATAGACCAATAAACCAACCGGAATGATATAACAATTGACAGTTCTAAGTCAGAGGGACAGGTCTCTCTATATTTCGATTCCACAACCATACCTATTATCCAAGAAGCTTAGATAGAAAGGAAAGGAAACAGGATATGTAACGTATTGTTCCTTTGATGCTGATTTGATTTGCCGACAGGCTATTCCGAACAAAGGGGTTCCGCTATCGAATTGGTTACTGATCCGGCAGGATATTGACGCTTTACACAGCAGGCGAAATTCAATAAGTGACCACAATAAAGTCACGTGTAAGCGCACCACTTAAGAAAGTGGTACCATTGTTCTCACGTAGCACAGACTTCTGTGCTGTAATACCTGTATGATGATCTAAAGATTTTCCAACTGTAGTACCACGCTCGCTTCGCTCGCTGTTCGAGAGGCGTCACGGTTTGAGAACGGGCTAGTTCTATTCTCACGTATCTCAAAGGTGTGTTAGCTGTCGATGTACACTTCTTTATCTCTAATTTGAATTCAGTGTTCATCTTTTGTATTTTCTAAAAATATTTAAAAAATATACCTAAACTCAATGCTAGATCCCCATGTTCACACAAAGATGAAAGATCAACTCATGCGGATAAGAGAGCACTGCGAAATTGGCAACACGTGTTTCGCTCGGTGGACAGGCCAAAAAAAACCACCCAAACTTTATCTGAACACTGTCCTAAAACTAAGCAGTCTACGTCAAAATGGTTTCTATTGTAATCAAGTACTCTGCCAGTTTATCATACTGGAATAATAACAATCATTCAAGTTATTTATAATAGTAGACTGCAAATTAGTCTGTAACACGCGTTACGGAAACATGCGTTTCACTTTCACTATATATTGTTGATACATTATTTCAGTTGTACAGTTAGACATTTTGAAATTATCAACCAGTATCTGTTTCACATCATATCAGCAGATCAAATTCAGTAATTAGACCTATTTCTATTTTGAGTTGCTCTATACAGATCAAAAAATGTGTTGTGCATGTGATTATTTGCCATCACTGGCTCGAAAAGTTTCTGAAAAATAGTAATAATCTGATTCCTAAAATAAAATGCTTTGTTATCTTTAAGATTTTGTCACTCCCACCAATTCTTTCCTGCAGCAGAGTATGTACGAGGGGCAGTCAGTATGTTTTAAGAGTTGACTCGTGACGTCATTTGTGGATCGTTTTCATGGCATTTCTCAATGATTACATAAACACTGTACCTTTGTCTTTCAAACAACACATGTAAAAATTATATTACACACATGATTACGTAACAGCATTAGCATCAAATCAATGGTCTAGAGTCACCTGGTGAAATTGAGTCGTTTTTGTTAAGGGAAATAAGAGGCTGAAATGAGGTATTGTTGTATTTTCTATATTTTCTTGGGAATTAAAGAATGGAGAATGCTGCCTTTTGGAACAGTAATAGAACACAAACTACCAGTTCATTAAACCATGTTTGTTGGGCTGTAAAGGTTTTAGTTTATTTAAAATGCGTGGTCAAATCTGTCTTATTTTTGACAAAAACAAGGCTTTTCTTTCTTTAAAAATCTTGATATTGCCAAAAATAGCAAACGTGGAAATTTAATTTTTTTTGCCAGTACTGTTGACTAATCTCCAAACATTTAAACGGGAGTCTCCCTAGAAAATATTTGAATCCGTGATTAAAATATAACTGTTATTCTACCATTGTTACATTTATACAAAAAGTAGTGGTACAAAGAGAGGGCTATCGTTTGAATGAGAAGTTTATTTTTAAAACTTTTCTGTTCATTTCAGGTTGAGATCATCCATAAAAATTCTTATGAATATTTAAATTACAATTTTCATAGCATTTTGTAATATTTTAGACCCTATTTACACGGAATTTTGCAATTTTCGTGCATTTCCGCCATGTTGTATCGGTCATCCCACCTACACATGCGCAGATTGTTGTTTGATGTGCACCAGTTATCATCGCACTGAGTACCAGCTCTCACACGTGACCAGCCATTATATTTTAGTCTGTTTCATTTTGGAGATAATTGATGTCATTTGTAATAATTGCTTTTTCATTTTCGCCATTTTTGCAGAATAATTTCGCTTTCATTCAAGCCCTAAAGTTGTTGAAGTTTCCTGACGTCCCATTTCCACCAACATTTAATGACAAGTCTCATATTTTACCAAATGCAAACTGAGGACCTAGTGTTTATTCCTGCCTAAAACTAGCAACATGCACCTTGTACTTTTGCTGTTCTCGGACATTGTAAACACGTGTGTTTTCTGTAATTTAAAAGGCCCGCCTTTTTGCGTGATTTGGCAGTGTCCCTAGACTATTGATTTTATGCTAATGCTGTTACGTAATCATGTGCATGATATAATTTTTACATGTGTTGTTTGAAAGACAAAGGTACAGTGTTTATGTAATCATTGAGAAATGCCATGAAAACAATCCACAAATGACGTCACGAGTCAACTCTTAAAACATACTGACTGCCCCTCGTACATCACCGAAACACAAATCATTTTGATTTTCTTTACCGATTTCCATTACTTCACCCCTTACACTTCTGAGCAATTGTGACTGAAACACATGTACACTTTATGTGAATACGTTCGCAACGGAGGTGTTTTTTGTGACCCGTCATGCCAATTGAAAAATGGGATCGGAATTAAATTTTCAGGTTTTATACTTCTATCAAAGATACTTCAAATACAAGTGTTCAAAGCCCAAAAGCCTCAATAAATATTGAGGTCTCCTCGAAGTGTCTGAAAAGTCCGTCCACAACTACGGAACCAATTCATATTTTCAGTGATATTGCAATTTATTATCGAGTACCGGTATAGATCTTTTTCATCTTTTTAATTTGGAAACGTTTGTGTTATTTTGTAATGGCGATGTCCCATGCATAGGCCCTATAGATCATAGTATTTATTTATTTTTTAAACATAACAACAATTTAAATCAGTGTAAATGTGTACATGGTTTACTTGAACAAGAAATGTTTTAATCGCCGATCATAATGGATCATATGCTTCAGTCGATTGATTCAAAACTAGTTGGACAAAGTTCTTACCTCGTAAATATCAAACCACGAGATACTATCGAGGAGTCTTTCGTCTGAGAAAATAGCAAATACACACACAACCAAGAGAATGGCGGTAACTTTGAATTTCAAAGGCACATGCGTTGAATCGGCTCGCTTGGTTGAATTCTGGTCTTTGGTATCCATTTCTTCTGCGGCTGGTTAAAGATGTGCAGGTGCGGCTGGTCAACTCGGTGGTGTTATTTCTGATGATAAAAGTAAGTATAAAAGTAGTACCGTTAGGTTTCCTGAGCTCAATATGATCGCTAATATACCAAACACATGTGGGCGATTAACAAGATAAGTTTACACAGCTCTTTTCAGAGCCACCAACCTTTTAGTGAATAGGGGCAGTCCATAAGACGGCTCTTTCCAGAGCTACTGAATCTTAGGAAAAGGGGCACCTACTACAGCAGCAGCTCTTTTCAGAGCCACCAACCTTTTAGTGAATAGGGGCAGTCCATAAGACGGCTCTTTCCAGAGCTACTGAATCTTGGGAAAAGGGGCACCTACTACAGCAACAGCTCTTTTCAGAGCCACCAACCTTTTAGTGAATAGGGGCAGTCCATAAGACGGCACTTTCCAGAGCTACTGAATCTTGGGAAAAGGGGCACCAACTACAGCAGCAGCTCTTTTCAGAGCCACCAACCTTTTAGTGAATAGGGGCAGTCCATAAGACGGCTCTTTCCAGAGCTACTGAATCTTAGGAAAAGGGGCACCTACTACAGCAGCAGCTCTTTTCAGAGCAACCGTCTCTTTAGCAGATAAGGGGCAAATACTAGAATATCATAAGAGGTATCCAACGTGATACTCTGTAAAATTAATGTAGGCACAACAAATACAAAACGTTTTACATCAGAAACCTTATATTGTTGGATTATATAAAGGGTATAAAAACGTTTTAATAACATTCCAAAAACATTTTTGAAAACTTCATATACAAAATATTCTGACATGTTATTTTAAAATGTGTGCCACAAATATTTAGGCCTATTTTACAATAAAATTTTGACATTTTAAAAATGTATGTTTTTTCATATAACACGTTTTAAAACCCCTTTTTACCTTATTTATAACCCGACATATCGAAACATTTGGAATAAAACTATAAAACCATAAAATAAAAACGTTTATAACGTTTTAAGAACATGTTTGTGTCGTGAAAATTAAAACCAAATGTAAGATACTTCAACGTGAATCTTGTTATTTGTATAATAGGAGTGCTTGTAGGACAACACTACAGTTAGTTGCAAAATAGTTAAGTTAAGGTGACTGCGCTGGTGCTCTACCAATGAATTACTTTTCTGCAGCCAAAGTAGAGGTGTTTTTTTTAAAATTCTACCTTATTATTTCAGCTTATAAATGACCAGAAATCCTTCCTGACAATTGCTGGTAATATTATTATTTCATAATTGTTGAAAAAGAATCATGAAATTAAACTATTGACCGATAATGACCAAATACGTGCTTTAACGTCCCGATTATACAAATACAATACGCACACATGTCGTTTATCTCTTCCGGTAGCTTCCGGTCTGGCAGATAAAAATGCAGCATTTATTTATCATATTTATTTCGTAGCAAAATAAGTACAGTATACTACTTTTTATAAGAACACGATGAAAGGTAAAAAAAAAAAAAAAGGTAAAATTCTGTTTCTTCGTGTGTTTGAAATTGAATTGATCCCAGTTATGCCGAATGTTGTGAGCATTACATTCAGCTATTAGGCCTACAGAAAAGTGACACCCTCCTAGTTTTATAGAGGACGGTGTTAGACGCTCAAGCAATTTCGAATCCTCAGACAAATACTAGTTTGACCGTATTGAATACGATAATAAGCCAAATCGGCATTAGAAGTTTGCAATGCATTGTGGGACAGTTTTTGCATTTTTAGGACACTTTGTCCTTTGACCTATCAGAAATATTGGTTTTTGTGCATACAAAAATAATTTTAAAAAGTTTTACTAGAATAAAAACAAATCAAAAAAATATATTTGTTGTATAAATTAATTATTTAAATATTTCTAATGATATCATTTTTACAATAATAGATAAATAAATAATAATTAGAGAAATTTCCCCGATATGTCAGAGGTCAAAGTGTCCTAAAAGTGCTCTCAAAAACCGGAAGTCACAATGGCGATTGGGCTTATTGCTGTAGAGATTCTGCGGAATCTACATTTTAATGCAAAAAAAAATCAAGAATCAGTATTAATTTGTATTTATAAGCATTGGATTGGTAAGTAATCAATTACATTTACTTTTGATGTAAAATAATTTAAATCACTGAGTTCCTGTTAAACAATATTTTCATGAAGAAGTTGCGCAAGAAAATATATAATTTTAAGAGTTTCTCTCTTACGTAAGAAGAAGAATAAATCACATTCTCTTAAAAGGGTTACATGTACTTTCTAGGGCCTAGAAAATGCATGCAACCACATGCAACCAATCTACATGATCTAGGGAAAGCCCATTAGGTATGCGACATGTGGCATCGTGGATATAATAAACTAGAGCCACATCCTGGTGATAGTCTACTGATAGACCGTAAATTAAGTTGGGGGAGGTGGACCCTTGACCTTTGACACGACTCCTGCTAAATGTTCCAAACTGTTCCCTGGTGATGAGATTTGTTGATCAGAGCAAACTTAAAATTAGACTTTGACTTGACCTTTGACCTGGGATGACCTTTGCGGGTTTATACTCTCTGGGAGTCAGGGATTATTTTCCGCAATTTACAGCCCAATTGGAACAACTTAAAATTTGACCTGATCTTTGACATCGGATGACCTTTGCGGTTTTAGACTCCCCGAGTGTTGAGGATGATCATTTTCCCCGAGTTACAGCCCAATTGGAGTAGCTTCAAATTTGACCTGACCTTTGACCTCGGATGACCTTTGCAGTTTGGTAGGGATTATTTTACCCGAGTTAAAGCCCGATCAGAGGAACTTTAAATTTGACCTGACCTTTGACCTTAGATGACCTTTGCGGTTTTATACTCCCGGAGTGTCTATCCCCGAGTTACAACCCGATTGGAGCAACTTTACAAATTGCATTATGGGTAAACAACCACTTCACATTGCATTATGGGTAGGCTTACACAACCACTTCCATACCCTTACCAACAGACAGAAATGACAAATAAACAACCACTTCACATTGCATTATGGGTAGGCTTACACAACCACTTCCATACCCTTACCAACAGACAGAAATGACAAATCTGTACCATTTGCAGACCATTCGGACAAAGTTTGAAATTCAAAAATAATGTGCAGCAATGAATTCTGGGTAGACATTACGGTGCATGCATGTGTTACTTGAACTCTTTCTCTAGTGACTGCCAGAGGTATGTTTCCACTACTACTGCAGTTGAACACATGTGTTAGTAGTTTGACTCTCCTGACCTTATAACCCACTTAGCCATATTTCTGCCAACTCACTCCCCTAGAGTAAAGACAGAGATATGGTGATAGTCTACTGATAGACCGTAAATTAAGTTGGGGGAGGTGGACCCTTGACCTTTGACACGACTCCTGCTAAATGTTCCAACTGTTCCCTGGTGATGAGCTTTGTTGATCAGAGCAACTTAAAATTAGACTTTGATTTGACCTTTGACCTGGGATGACCTTTGCGGGTTTATACTCTCCGGGAGTCAGGGATTATTTTCCGCAAGTTACAGCCCAATTGGAACAACTTCAAATTTGACCTGATCTTTGACATCGGATGACCTTTGTGGTTTTAGACTCCCCGAGTGTTGAGGATGATTTACAGCCCAATTGGAGTAGCTTCAAATTTGACCTGACCTTTGACCTCGGATGACCTTTGCAGTTTGGTAGGGATTATTTTACCCGAGTTAAAGCCTGATCAGAGGAACTTTAAATTTGACCTGACCTTTGACCTTAGATGACCTTTGCGGTTTTATACTCCCGGAGTGTCTATCCCCGAGTTACAACCCGATTGGAGCAACTTTACAAATTGCATTATGGGTAAACAACCACTTCACATTGCATTATGGGTAGGCTTACACAACCACTTCCATACCCTTACCAACAGACAGAAATGACAAATCAAACTTACCAACAGACAGAAATGACAAATCTGTACCATTTGCAGACCATTCGGACAAAGTTTGAAATTCAAAAATAATGTGCAGCAATGATTTCTGGGTAGACATTACGGTGCATGCATGTGTTACTTGAACTCTATAGTGACTGCCAGAGGTATGTTCCCACTACTATTTTCACTCTCCTGACCTTATAACCCACTTAGCCATATTTCTGCCAACTCACTCCCCTAGAGTAAAGACAGAGATATCCACAGACCCACAGACCGAGAGCTCTGTGTTAGTAGTTTGATGCGTCTGGCTGGTTGGTGACATACATTTCGACTGTGCTATAGTGTATTTTTATGTTCAGTAGAACTAGTATCCTCGATATGCATTTTGCAAATCTTAGCATGTACTATACATGTAGTAGTTATGGTCCTGTGTCGTAAACTGGGGTACCTTTGTGTTACATGTCACAATTTGTTGAAAATCAGAGGTGGTGTGGTATAAAGTGCTGTAACATTTTTTCCATAAATCTGACAATAGTAAAAGTATATATTTTCGGATAGCTTATAATATAGGGATAATAACTTTTTGAGTTTCAAGTTAATATACAGGGTTGCCCAAAATATATACAGGGTGAAACAAAAAGAAAGTGCTTGAAAACTTGTCCATGTAATTTATCTATTTATTTTTCACTGAAATGATTTTAGCAATAATTGTGATATATTTGAATAGTATAATGACGAAGCTTTCACAAAATATACAGTTTGTTTAAGTTTTACCTAAAGTTAAAATATACAGGGTGTGCCAAATACCTGTACAAAATTTATATAAAATATTTAGATAACTGTTTATGTACACATTATTTGGCCAAGTATTAACAAATGAATACCCAAGTATACTCCAGAATGACTTGAATGTTGCAGATTACAGTAAAAATGTTAAATTATGCCATACAAAATTATACAGTGTGTCATTAAAAAGTAACAAAACATAATTTCTATGTAAAATTATACATGGTGTGATTTAATAGTAACGCAACAGGCTGAAAGAGGTCGAAAAAGAGGAAAGTAAGCCAAATTATAACGAGTCAATCAAAGTCGCTATCTTGGTACCATATTGAGCCCCATTTGTTGTTAGTTGGAAAGAATTTCAAACAAATTCATGTACAGACCTATGAGTTGTTTGACTAGAAAAAAAACCCCAATTATTTCAAAACCTTTTTGGTAATATTTGATGAAAACAGCAATGTAACTGTGTGGGGTTGGCGTGCCGACATTATGACAATAAATGACAAAAGTCTCGTTTCGCTTAACGGGGATTCCCTTACAGATTCCCTCTTAAAACATAAATTCCACGTATATTGTGAACGTCAGCGCATTATTATGACAATTATTATGACAATAAATCAAAATAATGACGACAAAAGGTTCATTTGAGACATTGCGACACTGAAACATTGCGAAACTGGTTAGGTTATGGTTTAAGACGCGGTATAGCTAAGTTTATAAGCATATTCAGCAGTTGGCCTAATTAAAGATGCGGACGGTATAGACATTGACCAGTGAACTACATTCATTGTGTTTGTAAAGTACAATCCACCTCATTGGTCAAATATTAGTCGCCTCTAGATAGAGTATAGGGCGTCCATACGTCCATCAATACCATAGGTTCTCGAATGTAAAGATTCAGGCTAAATAAAACTCGATATTGGTTGGTTATGTATATTATATTATACTTGAGATGCAGGTGTTTTAATCAGTCCACGTAAAAGGCAGTATATACAATAAAATACTGTGTGTGGTTGTATTTAGTAGGTAATTGGTATATGAATGTTTTGCAATTAGTTTGCTGCCAAGGTAAAACGTAGTTTCTACCTTTAATTAGCAAAGTATATGTTGCTTTTTGCCTTGGAGACCAGACTAGACAATTATTTGCGTGCCGATTTATGCATGACCCTGAGATTGAACTTAAACCTACTCCGAGACAATCGCTTGACGTTATTGACATGAATAGAAACAATGACGGTGACTTTTTCGACTCTAGTGCGCTTTATAGGCAAAACATTCATGAAGTTTATCCTTCCGTTGGCTTGCAAACAATGTCTTTTGAATCTGTAAAGCCCATCGAGCGTAAAAAATTGGAAAAAACTAAGAATCACATGTCTAGCGATGCCGACATAACCAGGCAATCTAGCTGTTTTTCAGTCTCTCTACTTCAAAGCTCTTCAAACTAATTGCAATAAGTGATCTTTAACTTCAGACATACGTCGTACCTTGTTCCTTACAAAATGTTTCATACAGTGTAATTCCAGTGTACTTGGTAATGCTTAAGCATGTCAATAACTAGGCATGATAATTGAAATGTGTACAATTTGCCCAATATACATAGGCCTATTAGAATTTGGAAGTTCAAAAAATAAAAAGATATATTTTGAAAAGATTAGGACCTATTTTGTGATACATTATACTATTTATACAGTGATTCTATATTCCTAGAGTCAGCAGGTTTACAAAAATGTATACTCTTGCTATTCTAGGGTGATTGGCTCACAAGATGAAAAAAATGTGTATGCAATGAAATTGCGCAACTTTACACTTCAAATTACTGAGTCTTGCATAACGACAAACAGCATGGTCATGTGACGTGCATTTTCCCAGATCTCGGAGGTTTGTAATTTCGCTGCCATGGTGAATCATCACAATCAGATCGCATCAACTAGGCTGGTTATCCCGAACGGGTCAGAGACCAAATATTATTATTTCAATTAAGGTTTGCTAACAAAAATTAACAAAATTACAAATGATATAGTGAAAAAGTGTGATTCTGCATAGACTTTATACAGTCCCTCCCCCTAATCTTCCTCCCCCTAATCCTCAACCACCCTTGGCACATTTCATTTAAAATGTCATGAAAAAATAATGAAAGATGATTTGAAAACAGCACTTTACATGAGTAATAAAGAATAAATTAGCTTAAATTTAAGGCCTTAATGAGCCTTCTGGGTGAAGAAATACTCAGGAGACAATGTTTTGTAATTCATACAGCACGTCAAAATGTAACAAAACCACCTTTTTGGATACCCCAGTATATTGCGCAGGACCTTATGCGGATTTAACTGAAGCAGAATGCTTTCACCGTCAATCTACGACATTAAACATAATCTTTGCTCAAACAGCATGAATGTCTCGATTTATTTTTTAAAGTACAACATTTTTCACGGACCATTATTTTCAATAAATTTGGTCACGTCTATATATTTGCGCTGATTAATTTTACTGGTGCTGAGTGGGGAATTATATTGTGTTTATGTAGCGTTCAGTGAGCGTTTTCTTAAGAGTTACAAGAAGTACCACCAAACGTAAATTAAATAAGTAACAGACTGACATTCAATATATACATTTTTTAAAGATTCGGCTCGGTTGGCATGTATACTATCGAACAGAACAGAACGGGGAAAGGAGTATCAATTGATCCGTTGAGTGGTTTTGACATCATCACAAGTGCACACGAACCCTACCCGTAAACATCAAAAAACATCAATTCCAAAAGCATATGTACGGGCAGGTATCCCACGTGATGCGATTGCGTCATCATACGAACAGTATAGGCCCCCGCGACGGAAACTTTGGCCGGATAAGCTACACCCGAAGGGTCGGTGGTTCAAAACCGCACCCGAGAAAAAGGTTTTCTCTTCTTCTCATTTCCTTCCCCTCGTCAAAAAGTAACCAGGGCGTTAGGGTTAAAGCCATATTATAACAGTTGCTGAGGAGAACACCCTCAATTAAATTATGATTTTTACACGATTCTAATGTACTTTAGTAAACAAAGATACTGTGCAAAAATCAAGACTTTAGGTGCTGTAGTTTTGTCAAAATCCGAGCTTTTGAATAAAATGCAGGAACCGTCGTTTTATTAATACGATGGAAATATTAGTCGAACACGTAGGCCCATGCAATGTTCATAACACATATTAAACACAGTATTAGAAGTATTCCAATTTTCTTGGCTTTACTTCACTTGTTCGGCTCAAAATTAAAAGTGGACATATCTGACAGTAAAAGCTAACATTTTATGGAAAATAAGTACGGTACTAATCCATTTTTACAGAAATGTTATAATATGGCTTTAAGTATTATTTTTGTGTAAATATCCATGCAGTAATTGGAAAGCATAACTTTTATCAAAGTAATCAACAAGGTAGATTTTCCTGTCTCTGGATGCTCTCACAGTTCACAATACTAGTAATTATTGTATTCATTAAATGCTAATGATGATATATTAATGATGCTGATATTATAATGATGATTTATAGGCTATACAGGGTGGTCCAAAAATAACTTTACCCAATTTTAAAGGTTAATTTGAAAAAGTTGAAAGAAAAAGTTACAAGTTGAAAAATATATATTATAGTGTTTCAAATTGTTTTTACATATTCTGATGACCATCATTCTGAGAGTATTTGGGGGAAATATGAATCAAAAATAATTAAAAATAAAATGTGGCGTCAGTTTAAGTCAAATGGTCAAAATTAAGTCTGCCACACGTAGCCCTATGGGTTGTGTGCATATAACAAAAGGTTAGCAAGTAAGCAAGTAACATACACTTATATAGGCTGATATACCATTTCATGGTTCAGCAAAAATTAGTGTTA
Source organism: Amphiura filiformis (assembly GCF_039555335.1). Lineage (NCBI taxonomy): Eukaryota > Metazoa > Echinodermata > Ophiuroidea > Amphilepidida > Amphiuridae > Amphiura > Amphiura filiformis. The sequence continues at coordinate 51,788,797 of NC_092636.1, read as the reverse complement.
TTATTATTCCGCATGTCATATGTCCACTTTTAATTTTCTGAAGACCATTGTACTAGAACGATCGTATCAATCATTATTATTATAATCCAAGATGCAATGTTGCAGTTTGAATTGTGTTTGGCACTTTGCACTTAGCACAATGAGAATATATATCACATTTCAAATCTCATATTACCACAACATATTAATCACATTTCCAGTGAATGCTGCATTTCAATATTAAAACTCTACAAAGTTCAATGTAGCCCTTCATGCTAATTTTTTCATATTTATAACCATCTATATCTGCGATATGCTATTTTGAGTTGATTTATTTCACCGACGGTTATTTAAAGGCCTATATATATATTCAGTATCCTAGCATAAGTCTGAAAAATTAATATTGTTTATGTTGCCTAAAGTGAAGGATTAGTCATTAAAATTGTCATCAGGTATTTTTAATACGAAAAAAAATTGACAATAAAAAAATAAGTTAAACAGCAGCAGTATTGACGAAGTTGAAGCCCCATTAAAATACATGTAGCTATTTTCTCTACTTAAGGGATGTATAAAGGGCGGGAACCTGGGTTGGATTCCAGAGGGAGTGTGCCTGTAAGAGACACAGCCATCAGAAAAGGACTAGCTCAGATCGCGCGCGGAATCGAACCCTGGACATGTCGGTTCTGAAACTCAATGCATTACCACGATCCACGAAGCCAACTAACTATTTGCTATGAGAAGTTTGATAGTACTCCATATTTCTGAATAGAATAAATTAATACTGATATTTATCTAATGTACGATGTTATTCAAATAGACATTCCACATAAAATAGGAATATGTGAAATGGCTATTAATCGACCAATCAAGTTTTCAGTTTTCAAGTTATCAACAATATTAATAAACCGATGAATCATGGAATATTACTAATTACTTACTCTTCTACCAAATCAAGAAATAAGTCAGTAAATAAACAAATAAATAAATAGGCATAAATCAATAAATAATGCACAATGCATTAGTATTTTAGTTACAAAATTCCAAACCTTCTATTAATTAAAATTTTCTGCTATAGGCCTACACGCAAAGGAGCTGTGCTTCTATAAATATCCGCGCCTAATCAATAATGGTATTTCACTCCATAGTCAAACTACTGTGTGCCCTGTCGGATTATGTATTAACCAGCTGCTAAACCAATCGGTCTTTTATCTGTATGCTTTATAACAGATTAAGAGTGTCCAATCAAATCTATAACAAGGTCAGTCATTGGCCGGCTTTCTGATAGGTAGAGCATTATACAAAGAGATATCTCAAGCAGGTGACAATCACAGCACATGTTTGATATGACCAACCAACGTATCCATATTAGTATAGTATAGGCGTAGACGCAAGCTTTCATGCGGGAAATATGAAGACACTCTCGATAGTCGTGCCCTTTTTTGAGATATTGATACGGCGCCAAAGTCTACAGCTTTTCTAAACGCAGCTACGAACCCTGTTACTATATACAGAGGTAAATTATAATCTTGTTACAATGAATTCAAAGTAATCATATCGTAGAGAGACCCAACTAGAGGAATATAACATTAATCGTGAGCCAATCTGCATTCTGTTGCCTGCAAAAGCCGACGATCAGACTGAAATTCTAAAAGGAGTATTTCTAGATATCAGCGTTAATTTCACGGTAAGCTTAAAACGAATTGAAAACGATAAATTGCAGCCATAAAATATATTATAATGATATTAGTAAATCACCAAAGCGAATGGTAACGTAGGTATGTAGAAAAGAACTGTATCAACAATAACAAAGTATATATGTGGCCACAGATTTGTCTTTGGTAGGCTATGTCGCGTTTTTGAAATATCACCAAAAATATCAAATTTGGGGAAAACGTTCCAAAATTTAAAACATATATGAACCTTCCAAAATAAAAACATATTCGCACTCGGCGGCCTAGTCACTACCTACCGCTGTGATTTGGGGTAACTCGTCGCTTCCCCCTAGCTCTCCAGTTTACCTGTACACATTCCTCGTTTATGCAATTTGATATGTCTGATTATATAGCTCTTGATCAGAGCCCTCGTAGTACCTTAGAAGATCCAGTGATCCCCAAGTAAAATAAACCCAAGCAAGTATAGTATTAGTAAAGAAAATGTATATAGGCCAATCCCTGCCTGGTTTAGACCATTCTGTAAAAAATTAATACCACTCCCAGCAGTACATGTACATGTACAGAGCTTGCCGAAGGCAAGCTTCACTATTATAGGCAAGCTACATATAAGTCACCAACAAGGAAGTAGGACCACTATGCAGTAGGACCACTATGCAGTAAAGATCACTGTCTACCTAAGATATTGGTCTACAAAACCCATCAACCGCGAAAGTCCACTCACTATTAGTGTCAGGGGGCATATGGCATGGTTTTTCATTTTTTCTTTCAATTGGATGGAAAATAGGTTGGCTTTGGAGCAAAGCAAGTGTAATATGCTCTCATACGGTCCCACAAAAACACTGTGCAAACGTTGCTATCTGATTCCTTAAAGAATAAGAGTAATTATTATTATCAAGAATTGCGATAGTTTGCAATCATGTAAGGTAAAACTAGAAGTATAATAAATATATAGGCCTAATAATTATAATATAGCTATAGTAATAATAGTATGGTCAGGATCACGTTCAATGTGCAGTTAACATACATGTATAGCCTACATCATGTACCGGTACATTATGAACTTCATTGGATAACGAAGATAATGTGAACTTTGTTGACCTTACTTTCTCTGTTGTCTGACCCAAAAGGTCTCTACATAGTAGATTTCTTACAAAGTTGACTGCAGTAGCTAACAGTAAAGAGTATTACTTTAGATCAGGAACCAGTTTTTATGATACACTTTAATGTCACTAGGCCTATAGAGATCCAGATAGACCTACGTTTATATCCAATTTTTTCTATTTTAAAAATACCTACTTATGATAATTTTACTGACATTAGCAATTTATACATGCACAATTTACATTTTTTTACTATTTGGCTGAGATCACTAAATGGTGGGCTTTTAATATTAGTTTGCGAGCTTTAAAGTGTGCAGTCAGATTGGAGGCATTTTCTTTAGCCATAAAAATATGTTTAAAAAGGAAATAAAACAGAATCTTGGCGTAGACTATTTAATTCATCTAGTTGGTAAATCAAAAGTACAGACATTAAATCAAATACTGGAACTTGCGTTTCGTTAACACGACGTTTTGTCCGAAACCATCGGACATCATCAGGTGACAGATTCAGGTCGATTGAGATCGCAACTGAGCAATTAATCGATGCGTATATATCGTCCACCTTCAGAGCCTAGTGTACCTGCATTCTGCCACGGAACCTATTCCCGTTATAGACCAATTTGTGAGCAGTATTGGTTCGGTAACGTTACATAATATGACCTCGCCACCTGAAAAACACCCTGGATTTAGTGAATAAAATGGATGATAGCGAAATAATAACATCCTATGATGACGTGAGTGCTTTCCACCGGGTGCCGTTATACAAGTAGTAAGTGACAATTTTAAGGATTCTAATCTTGGCGAACGCACTGACCTTACTGTGGAACAGATTTGAACAAGAAGTTCTGAAAAAGTACCCCGGCAACCCCCTAAGCTGTGGTTGAGATACGTGGACGATACTTTTGTGGTGATAAGGAAAAGTGTCTGGACTGTTACCGCAACAGCGATGGCAGCCTCCACAGTATACAGATACTACTCACACAGACCATTACCTTCAATTTAGGTCCATCCACCCCCTTATGCTGGTTTCATACTACCCTGCCGCTTGCCGGCAAGCGGCAGGAAAGTATGCTGGAGGCTTTATTCACAAACCTGTATAGTTATAAACACCTTGCAGTACCGCGCAGACACCCTCATTAGCGACGAGGAGTTTAAAGCTGAGGAAAATATTAGCCCCTGCGATTACCCAAACCATCGACCATAATAACTCGATGCCCAAACTGGGCTTTCCAGAAAGCTAAGACAAAGAAAGAGCAGACCTTGACACACCCAAAAAAGGGCCCTGCTTTCAGACCTGCCAACCTACCAAAGTCAGGGGGACATTGAGACCAAAACCTTGTACATGTACAAAAACCAGGTACCGACAAAATCATAGACTTCAGGTGTGCAATACTTTTAGAATTCAGAGAAGGTTTTGCAGGTCTGAATTTATCACAATAGATTAAAGAGAATGCTATAGCAAATTTTAAAGTGACATTTTCATCATTTTCTGCTGTTCTTATACATTTAAATTTGCAATCACTGAAATTTTCAGAAAACAGGACTGTCCCTCATTTTCACTTTGGTAAACCCCAAATGAGGGACAGTCCCTCAAAATGAGGGACAGTTGGCACAACTTGGCAGGTCTGTGCATGCATTGTTCAGTCATCTGTAATAAATTTCAAAATGATATCATGTTTATTGAAAGAGCATTACGCTTGCACCTTTAAACTCCTAACATTTTACGGGGGAGGGGGCTTCTCTTTCATTTGACACTATAGGCGTACCTTCTTGGCATTTTGATATATGAAAAATATAAATATGAATACTGACCCAGGGTCTTATGAGGGTACTTGCGGGGAGGAGATCAGATTAGTTCAAGTGACCGCTTATAAGATTAGTTTAAGTGACCGCTTCAAAAGTGATCCCGCCTGGGTGGGAATCGCACCAAGGACCTAGCTACTATGGGCTACTTGCGGGGAGGAGATAAGATTAGTTTAAGTGACCGCTTATAAGATTAGTTTAAGTGACCGCTTAGGCTATAGGTTCGAATTGCAACCAGCCTAATTACGAAGCTCCCGTGCCAAATGCGCAGGTCTTGTAAACCTGGGGTCCTGGTTCTATTCCCAGGCGGAATCACTTTTTCTACTTGTCTTAGTTATTATTTGCGACGGCGAACCTGGTGAAAAATTATGTTTACTATATATAATTCCCGTCGATCATGCCTCTGTTTTTTCATGTTTATATTTCCTCTATATATTTCCTGTATACAGGGAGGATGGCAATTTATTTCTTGCATTTACGGCCCTAGCTACTATGGGCTACTTGCGGGGAGGAGTGACCGCTTAATATAGGTTCGAATTGCAACCAGCATAATCACGAAGCTCCCGTGGCCAAGATAAGGCGCAGGTAAATCTGGGGTCCTGGGTTCGATTCCCAGGGGGGATCACTTTTCTATACTTGTCTCCTTTATTATTTGCGACGGCGAACGTGGTGAAAAATAATGTTTAATACTATATATAATTCCCGTCGACCATTGCCTCTTGTTTTTCCAAGATGTAGTATCCGACTATCGCCCATCCATAGGCCCTACTGACACTTTGCATCGTGCAAACACTTGTTAGGGGGGAGGGGGCTGATGCAAAAAAGGGGGGGCTGAAAATGGTTGACCCTCCTAAGGGGGGGAGCCCTGAAAAAATGACCACAAATTTTCCCAGGAAAATTGAATTTATATGCTTTTCTATGGGGTTGGCCGATAATTTTCATGTCAAAAAAAAGGGGGGGCCTGAAATTGTTGAGATCTCATAAGGGGGCCCCGAAAAATTTTCGCGATGGCATTTTTTTGCATCAGACCCCCCCAACAAGTGTTTGCGAACGGTCCTTAATTACCCCCACAACACAATGGTCCAAACAGACATGACTAAATCTATGTATAGGCCTAAGTAGGCCTACTCAAAGTTGAACAAATTGATTTGCGATGTAGGCCTCCTCACCTCACCTCACAGGCTGTGTCACCCACTGTCGGATGTAGCCCTCCTCAAGTAGCTTCCATTTGTTTCTGTTCTGTGCTTCTCTTGCCCAGGTTGTACCCAAATAGGATGTGAGATCATCACGGCATCTTCGTTTAGTAGGCCTATTATAGGCCTATTATAGGCCTAATTATGGAAAATAAGTCAATTATGTAATAAACACTTACATTTCAACACAAAATGACTTCGATGCATGGATGATTATAATTATTTCCTCTTCAAAATGGCAGCATCAAACAGGTCATGTGGCGTGACTCCAATAGGGAAGTGTCTCTATAGAAACAACTTTTTTGGAGGGCTACGATAGAAATCTGAGACGAAAATGGCTCCAGAATGTAACACTTGCATTGAGTGGATATTGCATGCTCCAGAATAGTCTCGGTCCCAGCCGATTTGTGCTCCTTCGTCACTAAACAACAGACCGGCTGGGACCGAGACAAGTTCAGAAAACATTTGAACTTTGCACACATACATTTGTATATATACATAGCTATATACCACGCTTTTAATGTAACTACTGCCAAGGCAGGAAGAGAAAAAAGAAGCTCTTTAAGCCTTAAGAGTGTTCATAAATACAGGGTGAGTCAAAAAAGTGCAATAGAGCAAAGAAGTAAGAATGTAAGAACCACGTTGAACTTTCCAATTATTGGAAGTTTCTATAAATGCCACACTCAATAGTCACCTGTTGTGAAAAAATGAAGTCAATCACACCAGCCGTTTAATTTTTATGAGTCCTTTTGCTACGATACCCAATTTCATTATTTGTCCACGAGGTACCATGTATTTTGAATGAGAACACACAATGCACGATAAAGGCACCAGCTCTGAAACTGACTTTAACTTAAACAAGGTCGATTTTTGCGTTCTTTTAATTTCTTTTTCTGTTCAAACAAACTTTCTAACATTACTTTAAGCCCTTCATACCTCACTAGACTCCAACTTCAGTTTTTTTAAATCCCAATATGTTCAACTTACTGGATATTTTATAATTCACTCCACTTCAATTTGCGCGCATTTCATTTCGACATTTGAAAAAATCCGCCTACAAATGTGTATGTTTTTGATCGAGAATAAACATCTTTAAAGTAAAGGTAAAATGAAAATAACAACAAATAATGTTTCTTTTCCTTAAACAAGACCAAGCAAGGACAATAACAATTTGGGTGCTCCATTTTATTTCAGTGCCAATGAGGTTAAGAAAATAGCAGTTGTTCCAAATCTACCTTACACAGAGTGGGCTGACATTCAAATTTTAGATGTTTCTTGGACAAACATTAAAATTGGGTATAGCTATAAAATGTGTCATAAAAACAAAACGGTAAATGCTAATTCCTTGGTTTTTTCACACAAGGTTACTAATGGATATATCATTTATAAAATGTTTTAAAACTTAAAAGGTTCAAATCGGTTCTTTAATAAAAATGGATTCTTTTCTCTATTGCACTTTTTTTTTTTTTTTTTTGTACATTGGTGGTGGTGGGGTGAGGGAGAGTGCCAGACCAGTTAAAAAGTTTGGGACCTTAAAAGAGGGGGGACTAAAAGGTTTAAGAGGAACTTCGAAATGGGGGCCAAAATGTTTTCCGCTTTAAAACCCGATATTTTCCAACGGCTTCGCGCGCATTGAGACTCTCAATATCAATAAGTTTTGGTTTTCAGTGGTTGTGCACACATTTCTATTAATAACATAACATTAGAGATGATCAGCAACATCATGCACTATCCTATGATAGTTGCAGAGGTCAGTTTCAGTCTTTGTTGTTAGTCCAAATTACATCTACGTCACAATCTGGGTAGATCTAGGAAACACTGGCATTTTTATCATAGAAATTTATATCTCTACCCCGAGATTTCTACAAAGTAGGCTACAAACATGACTATGCACCAATCTGGTCAAAAACTGGGAAAATACAACTAAATAAAAAAAAATTGCAAATAAATTAGACTTCTTTGGGCGTAGGCCTAAATTGTGCACTTCAGTTTACTAATACTATTTCTCATTGCGGAATTATTTTGTCCACATAGCCAATGGGTAGATTTACCACAGGGCAGAGTTAAGTGGGCACAGGCCCGGTATAGCATTCATTTCTACATACTTACAAAGTATGATGTTTTGCATAACTTTTATTTTGCATAAAGAAACACCGCACGATGTGTGTTGTATTAAAGGGTGCATACTACCAAATTACTGTCCCTCATCATTTATTAGACATTAGGATAATCATCCCTGAAAACAGAAACATGCAGTAATGCAGCGTACACTTAAGTGTGAAACATGTGTTTGATGAGGTATTATAATACTAGTCTCAGGTTTGAACAAGAACACTAATCTATGCAGGATACACCCCGCGCAGCCTACGCTTATACGGTAGGTCTGACCAAACACGGAGAAGCTAAAGGTCACTCTGTATATTTATCTTCTACCTGACCAGCATGCAAATCCCTCAGAATTTAGACAACCGCAGGTCAAGGCCGTGTATGTGTTGTTCGGTATCGGCCGTTTTAGGGGCAGAATGGATACGGTCACTGTTCTAATATAAAGAACAATTTATATTAGGCCTATATGTAGCCTAATACTTAAGGATTGTGGAGACAGATACAGATATTGCTAATTCATTTGTTACATACACTATCCGCTATATTTTCAATTTTAACTTTTAAAGTTACCAATCATTGTGACATGCGCCCTTATTCACAAACACGAACTGCACGGGGTTTCCCAGCAAAACTTATATTTTTTCATAGTGACCGTAAAGTATGAAGTTTTGCATATGCAAAACTACATAATTTGCCGAAGTATGTAGTTTTGCATATGCAAAACTACATATTTTGCCGAAGTATGTAGTTTTGCATATGCAAAACTACATACTTTTGGAAAGTATGTGATTTTGCATATGCAAAATATCATATTTTGCAAAGGTATGTGGTTTTGCACGCAGCACCGGGTACCATGAAATTTTCGTCATTTGACCTATTCGACCCTAAGGCACCGTAGAAAAATATGACAATTGATTTTTTTATTCCGTGTGATAAGAGGAACAATTTGAGATATATTACAACATGGTGGGACTATTTTTAATTTTTCCCCCACTGTGACCTTCGACCCCTCGTGGAAACCACAGGGGCATAGAAAAAATGGAACCAATCAAATTTTATCATTTCAGGTACTAGGTTTAAGGATGCCAAAAACATTGGTTCCACTAATGTAGGAATATAAAATCCCAAACCCATAGTGCCCTGCACAGTGCCATCGACCCGATATTTTCATGGCAGAAATCACCATGGTGGTAGGTCGAATCCACTAGTTCTTCAACAGCCACGCATGGCCATTTTGTTCCAACCTGTTTAATAGTTTTGAGACTATGGGCCGAGGGACGTCCAACTAAGGCTATTGTCTTGACAATAGTCTGGTCACTGACCTCTGCAGATGTCAGTGAGCATGGTGAGCCTGGTATGTCATCTGCTTTAGACTGCCTCCACCAGTGGTCTACCCTGCGCTAGTACCGTGTTATATTCCGTAACTATGAATGTTGACGAATGATGGCAGCAGTCATTTTTTGTTCTGCACATATAAAATCTGAATTTTTGTCAGCTTTTGATTTCAAAACGCACGGTTGAAGTTCAATACGCTCACTTAGGATTATCATGTTTCAACACATATTTTCAAGTGCAAGCCTTACATTTGGTTTCTTAAAAACCAAAAATGACGGTAGATATTCATCATTTTCTACCCCGTATCCAAAGATCTATCGTCTGAATATCCAATACACCACTCTACGCTAGTGCACAACTCGGCTGCCCAATTCCCCTAGCCCACCTGGAAAGGACAAGAGCGCGAGCGGTTACTTCAAATGATCTCGTCGCCACCATGTGGTTTAATCGTTCAGGAATTCTAAAGAGACGGTGAGACACTGCGTACTAGTACTTTATTGTCCCCTCAACAATGTAGGATTTTTATTTTGTTTGGTTGTTACTAGCAATAGGGTAGTTATCATTCATAGGAACGAATAGAAATGTCAACACTATTTTGTATATTGTTATATAACGGCGTGCAATCCGTGCATAGCATAGCAGATACACGTGTATTGATTTAGTTTCCCTGCCTGTACAATATAATTATTTACCAGGCGTTGTCGCTGTGCCATGTACTACCCGGTAATAGTTGGGAAATATAATTCAGGGTTGGCCATACTGCCAAATACTAGTAAATTCATAACCATCCAAAAAATACTGGGGAATGCCATCATACCGCAGAGATGTCATTTAGCCCCACTCAAAAAGCTTAAAATTTTGTGAAAAAAGCCTTAAACTTTTGGATTAAAAGCCTTAAACGTGCTGATGATATATAAAAAATTTAAAAAATAAGTGTGGAAATTATCACTTAAAGCCCTTATAATATGAAACTGGTTAATTTTTTTCAAACCTGATGGGTCAACAGAACAATTTTGACCATAACATCATATAGTTAGGACTTTAAGTCCCCCAAATAGAACTCCATGTTAAACAGTCAAAATAACCAGTGGGTTTCTTTCATTTAACCTTGTTATTTAGGACAAAAACCCTTCCCGGCAGTTTTTTCAGCATGTTGGGTAAAGAATAACAAAATTTAATTAAAATTTGAAGGAAATACCGTAAAAATTTGTTTTGTTTTTTCCTTTTAATTTATAAATATCTGTAACCAGATATTTTTGATAAAAAGAAAAAAATGAAAAAGTTTAACAAACTATCGTAAAAATCGTTCTTGTCCAAGCAACTCGCTAATAGGCGCATATGCTAATTAACATTTTTTTACGGTACTACGGTAGCACATTATGGTTTTCTCATGCTGGAAATACTGTCAACTTAAATATTCTTAGTAAATACCTGGTCAAATACTGATTTAGCAATACTTTTATATTCTAGAGATATGGCTTTGTTCATGTTTGATTAATTACAAGCAAAACAGATTTTAATATTTTATTATCAAATAATTTCAACGTGCATATTTAGGAAAAAGCCACTCGACCAAAGTTGGTTTAATTAAGTTTATAAATTTCTCTAATCTGTAAGCAGTGGGCCCTATGTATGTCTGTGATAAGACCTGATATATTTGGAAAATGGAATTCTTTAAATTTGACCATAGAATCTATGATTTGACGTAGGCCTATTAAATGTCGTCCCTTTCAAGCATTCATGCAAAAAGAACCAAGCGGGTGGGCAGGGTGGACGAAGCCCATGCACTGTAAATCCAAATGTTTAGGATTTCTGTAACACTTTTTAAACACTTCAAGGTGTTTAATTTTTCATTTACACAGTAAAGGTATATAGGACACCTAAACACCAAAGTAAACACAAAGTTAACACAAGAGTAAACACATGAGAGTATTTAGATTCTAAACATTCAACATGATTAATTTCAAAATTGTTTAGAAAATAAACACACCAAATGTTTACAAAGTAAACACATGTGCATTTACTTTCCGAATAATATGAAAGTAAACATGTTGAATGTTTAGCATCTAAATATCTCATGTGTTTACTCTTTGTGTTTACTTTGGTGTTTAGGTGTCCTATATCTTTACTGTGTAAATGAAAAATTAAACACCTTCACTCAGTGTTTAAAAAGTGTTACAGAAATCCTAAACACTTGGATTTACAGTGTGTGCCCCGAGGGTTCATGGGCTCCGAGCAAAATGAAATAAGGGGTTTAGCTTGAGGATCAGATGGACAAAAGTAGAGACTTCGCGTGCCTGAAATTGTAACACTTAGGCCTATAAAGTGCAGTGCATGCAGTGTTTTGATAACACTAAAGCTGGTGGTTTGTCCTATTGTACCAGATCTAGATGGGCTCCTGTAAGATACGGCAGTTTTATAAAATTATACGCCATAATGATACTCTTCAAATTTAACATTTCATTTTTGTGGTATTTACAATATTAGAAGCCCCTATGTCGGAAAATCATGAAAATTGTGTTACCACGTTCAGAATAATTTAAGAAAAAATGATTTAATATTGACTTCATCAGGCGTAGTACTATAAACAATTGACATTTTTTGTTATTGTCATGACTAATACTATAATAATGACTAAGTTAATACGGATATATTATGGTGAATCTCAACATAAGGAAGTATATTTTATCTTGGTGTGTAGAAATTTGAAATATAAACTTGAAGGGAACAACCCAAAAGTTTGAAGTCATAAACGTGTTAGGAACTAGGGAGCGTAGGTCAAAAGGGCCGATTACGTTAGCAAAAAGTAGCTATTTAAAGCCATAATGTACGATCTTTTGAAATGAGTTAAGGGATTGGGGTATGAACGTTTGGACAGCATTTATTGTGGGACATCAGAGCGTGTTGAGGGTTTCGACAGTATTTTTTATGGGACATCAGACATATCGAATTGCATTCTGAATACGAAGAATGTCCTTCTGATATCAAATAATTTTGTTTTTTGAAATTCGCAATGTAATACACATTTTATGGCAAATGATTAAAAATTGATACCGTATTTTGATATTTAACAGTACTCGAAGTAAACTTTATAAATCTGATGATTTATACTTAAAGTGTATGTAGGTGGGATGAAAAGCCGACGATCAATTGAAAATTTTGACCTTTTGTATTGAAGATATGGATTTTTTCCCAAACACACACACACAAAAAATAGGTCTTTTGGGGAAAAAATCCATATCTTCAATATGAAAGGTCAAAATTTTCAATTGATCGTCGGCTTTTCCTCCCAGCTACATACACTTTAAGAATATATCATTAGATTTATAAAATTTACTTCGAGGACTGTTATATATTAAAAATGTGAAAAATATCAAATTTTAATAATTTGTCATAAAATTTGTATTATATCGTGAATTTCAAAAAATGAAAATTATTTGATATCAGAAAGACATTCTTCGTATTCAGAATGCAATTCGATATGTCTGATGTGCTCTCATTACCCACAAAAAATACTGTCGAAACCCTCAAAACGCTCATTCCAGATCCCTTAAAGGGGCACTTCGTGATCCACAGCCTCATCCCCCACTTTTCTCAAAAAAAGTTGAGATTTTTATATCACTGGAAACCTCTGGCTACATAATGTTTATGTACAAAATATTTCTTGCAGATTAATTCGTTTAGCAAAGATATCGTGAAATTTGAATTTCGTTCTGGTGCACCAGAACGAAATTACAACGTAATGTCTATGGAGCAGTGTAATACACATAATCATGCATAACTCGCAAACGCAATATCGGAATCAACTGAAATTTTGGGAATATGCTTTTTTCGTGGATATGTACTGAAAAATGTCATAAAAAGAGGATGCTAGGATCACGAAATACTCCTTTAAGTCAATTTGTTTTTTCCAAAACTGATTGTTTTGGCATATTTGTAATGTTAACACATGCCAGTCCCAACTTAAACACGTAATTTGGATTCAACCAAATTCGTTGTGTTTTTAGGACAAAAGCAAATTTGAATTAAAATTCCCCATTAGAAAAAACCACAGTTAAGGTGGTACTACACGTACACCCCTTGATAAATCTGTGACCATTTTTGCATTTTTCTCAAAAAATAATAACACACTGGTAACAAAAGTTATGTATACATGTACTATTTTAGTATATTACAGGGGCAAGGAATCCAGTTACTACACTGGAATTCAGTGACTCAAGACAAGCGGTACGTTTTCTATGATAAGAAAAGAGGTACCGATAGAATGTACCTCATTTCTTAATTTGTCTTGAATCACTGAAAGTTCAGTGAAGTAATTGGATTCCTTTCCCCTATAATTTTTGTTACCAGTGTGTAGTTATTTTTGAGAAAAATGAAAAATTAGTCACCAATCAGATCAGGGGGAGTAGTACCACCTTAAGCGGCTGAGATATTATGAGTGAGTTTTCTGTAAAAGTTACCTCAATAGTTTGGATTGATTAAAATTATCAGAAAACTTTCTGGCAAATAATAATCAAATTAAAATTTGACCGAATTTAATTTAGTAGGCCTATTTAATTTAGTTACGATGATAAAAAATATGGAATGAGTTCCTCTTCCATTTTTTTGCAGTCATTAAAGTTTTAAAATTCATAACCATACATTAAGACTTTAGCAAACATGGAAACATATGAATTATTTTACATAGTTTACAAGCCGTTTATAGGATTTCGTCGACCTTTTGGGTTGTTCCCTTAGGGGCTGTGCAATAATTATGAGGAGGGGGGGGCAAGTGATTTTTGGCACACATTCTTGGGGTGCCTTTTGAATAAAACGCTCTAAAAAGGCTTATGAGGAAAACCGTACGGAAACGCTTAAATATGCAAATTTTCCTGCTCGCTGCACTCGCAACATATAGGCCTAGCCCTAGACCATTGAAGGTTTGCAAATTGGGATCCCAAAATTTGGCATGTGCAGGGGGGGGGGGGCAAAAAATTTTTGGCGGGCCGAGGGGGGGGGCAAGTGATTTTTGGCGAGCCGTTTGGAAATTTTACCCTCCCCCCGGAGCTCAGAATTATTGCAGCCCCTGAGGGATAGGGCTAATAAAGGAGATGTTAAAAGGGGCCTTGTATTGCTCCTTGTCCATATGGGCCCCGAGGCTCTTGCTAGATACGCCCCTGCTAATAATTTCTTCGCAACAACAGGTTTTCCGAAAATCCAAAAGCTGCCCACCCAGTAAATTATTGTCCCTGATTTGAGGGCAAAAATAAATTAAATTGCCCACCCAGTAAATTATTCTTATTTACCTCCCTGAGAGCCCGCCTGAGAGTCAATAACTTTATGTCCATACCACTAGGGCCTACTATTTACTAGTAGTGGGCCTAGTAGTATTTAGGTCATCAAATTCAGTAAAGTTTGATTGGATTCCAACAAATAAACGATAACCGCACACGTCTGTCTGGTGGGCTGAGCCCCTGAGCCAACCAACATGACCAAATGAATCAAAGAGGCTATATCATGTGTATAATTATGGTTTGTCTCATATCCCTGCTCTGATATAGTGCAATAGCGTAAATAAAGTGTTGACTATTTATCGACAACGAACATTATTATTATTATTAACAGATTTGAAATCACTATGTTATGCTAACAAAATCTCGGTAAAAATGTTCTCAATGATAAATCATTTTTACTCATATGGAAAACAATAGGTAGGCTACTTACCTTTTAGATACTAGTGCAAATTTAGCTAGTATACATGTAGGTAGCCGGTTGCCGCCGCATCATTCATGAACTGATGACCGCCTTGCGAGGTGCTTGATCATCGTGCATACCTTGAAAAAGCTTTCATATTCGATATTATATCTCAATATTATTCCAAGAATGAGCATAGTATGAACTTGACGGCTGCAGACATTTGTGTTCGTCTGTGATCACCATGATGCTTGAGTGAGAAGACGTCTTAGGAGTGTGAATACATGCATATACCCGCGCACATGGTATATACATATAGGCCAGTCTGCAGCTCATATATTAAATGGCGGTACATGCACAAGTCGCTGTTAATATAAAACCTGTTAGTGTGGTGGGTGCACACACTATGGGACGCGACGACGTTTACCCGCAAGTTATAAAAATTCGAAGACTGTATGTACTGACATAAAGTCTAGTGACTAGGGCACAAACGTACACGTACAAACCCTCTGATCACCTGTGAGACGACCCCTCAAATAAATACTAAATAGGCATATAAATAATTATTATGTCAAATAGATGGATCCTTCCTTTTCCTTTCCGGTCTTTCCTTGCACGTCTCTGGTCAGACTGAATCGAAACTGCTATTTCTTTCAATTCCTTCTATTTCGGGTCCTTTATTTTCATTTTAAATAGTTCAGGGTCCCGATCTCTATTTATCTCAAAAATATATGAACTGGCATGGCACACAGTGTCACAGCTCACTGGTTGCTCATCTTGAATCTTGGTTGCGGCCCCGTTGCGGCGCGGCGGTTCAACATGCACGCCAGGCACACCTGATAAACAACTCATCCATACCGGGGGGTGCATGGGATGTGTGGCGTGCATCGGGGGGTGCATGGGATGTGTGGCGTGCATCAGGCTGATACACGCCACACATCCCATGCCATGCACCCCCCCCCGTATGGATGAGGTGGTTAGGGACGCACCGTTAGATATTATCGAGGGGGGCTTGGGAGTTCGGGTCAAGCATATTTTTTGTTTTGTTTTTGTTATTTCAAGTGCCGCCGCCGAAACGGCGGATTTTGTTTTTGCTGCCTTTTTGTTGCAATTTTTTTCAAGTTGTCTTAGGCCTATAGACCTACAGAGTTGGGTAGGACTTTTTTCTCATCAGTGAGGCAAATATTTTTTCCATCTCACTAGTGGCAAGTTGTGGGTTTTTTTTTGGTCTCCTAGTGGGCGAAGTTTTTTGTTTTTTTCAAAAAACTCATAGCCCCCCCCTAACATCTAATGGTGCGTCCCTTAAAGACCCATTCAGTGATCCCAGTACAAGGTACAAGTGTAAAAAAATTAAAATTGTTTATAAATTGCTTAAAAGTGAAGGATACGGTAAGTCATTTAAATTGTCATTTGCTATTTTTGAAATGACAAATTTGGCAAAAAACGAAGAAACTGCAGTAGGCCTACTGACGAAGTTGAAGGCCCATTCAAATAGGCCTAAAATTTTAACCAAGTTGATTAAAATTTTTAACCAATGTTCTGAGACGGTACGTTGCGTCTGATGGAACCATGCTGGAACCACCAGACTTCATCAGGCACTGACCCGCTGGGCTGGTCACGTGATATGCATGCGCGTATTTTTTTTGGGGGGGGGGGCTTTGGTGGCGCCAGCCCCCCGGGGTAAAAGCAGGGGGCGGCCAAAATGAAGGGGCGGCGGAAGAAGGGGGCGGCAAAAACAGGGGCGGCAAAAACGAAGGGGCGGCAAAATGAATTAGTAGGCTAAGTAAAAAAGGGCGGAAAAAATTTGATAAAGCATAACATTTTTTGAAAAAATGGTAGGCCTACTATACATCAAAATGTGCTGCTTTTAGGGCGCTAGCGCCTGAAACCCTTTTTTTTTTTTTTTTTTTGTTTTTTTGCTCTTCACTTTTTCAAACGACCGAGAAAAAAATTGGGTCAACCTTTTCGGGCTGTTGAGGAAGGGGCGGCAAAATTGAATTTTCTACAGCCCCCGGGGTTGGGGCGGCCACGGTACGCCACTGATATGTTTATTATATGGGCATGGAATCCAGTTACTATATAAACTGGAATTTCAGTGACTCAAGACAAGTGGTAGGCCTACGTTATTTATGATACGAAAAGAGGTACCGCTAGAATTTCTTAACATATATAAATGAACCACTTGTCTCGAATCACTGAAATTTCAATGAAGTAATTGGATTCCTTGCCCTATAATACAGGCTGAGTCAAAAAGAAGTTTGAATGGCTGTAACTAGAGATCTGTAAGCAATCTGCTAAAAATGAAAATATCATTGGAAAGGGCACATTCTCCACATCTAATTTAAAAAAAGAATTGTTGGAATTGCTCACAGCAAACTCAAGTTATAGGCCTACTCATTTGAATACAACCACCCATATTTGTAGCTGCACACGGTTTCACTTCCCAAGTACCTATTATATTGTTTGGTAAGGCGCGATATTCAAATGCAAATAAAGTTCTGTGGCAGGTGTGGTTTCGATCAATAATTCCCTCATGTTAATGGGTTCTTTTCAATATGAATCTTACCTCATTGCACTACATTTTTATGAAACGGGCCAAATGACAACATGGCACTACAATTTACCGCACGGGATCGCACGTTTCTGTCGACGAAATATCATGAAACTAAGAGTCCCACTGAAGTTCAGCTTCTTCTTCGTCTCCAGTCTCCCACAGCTAATCGGATTCCATGTAAGGGAGCAGTATATAAGAATGTGAACAAGCACAATGTGCATGGGACACTAAAAACAGACATCCGGAAGCTTCACGCAGACCACGAACTGCTAGATCACAAGTGAAGATTAATTGCTAGAGTTAGATATATGCGTTATACAGCAAGACCCAAAGATCAGCTCAAGACACAATCCTTTACCCAACATTCCCCAGTCAAGCTTCTGCCAGATCGTTCGTAAAGACTTGAATTGGTATCCATATCACTACAGTACCGTCGTGGACTTCATCCTGGGGACGCCGTTTGTAATTAATTAAAAGCAAAGTTGTCAATTCAACAATAAATCCTGTTAGTATTTTGTTGATTCGAAATTGAAATGGATGAAAATCAATCGGCCGTGTGCAGCTATACAAAAATGGGTGGTTGTATTCAAATGAGTATAACTTTAGTTTGCTGTGCGCAATTACAACAATTCTTTTTTTTATTTAGACGTGTAGAGTTTGCTCTTTCCAATGATATTTTCATTTTTAGCAGATTCTTTACAAATCTCTATTTACAGCCCTTCAAAGAAGAGTTTACTTCTTTTTGACTCAGCCTGTATACACAACGTTTGCTACGTGGGTAGTTATTTTTTGAGCAAAATGCAAAATTAGTCACAACATTTATCAGGTGGTGCAGTACCACCTTAAAATGGAATATCATTTGACTTCAAACGAAATCCTTCAACATAATTGTACCTTTTTTCGGTTCTACATGTGTCTCTTTTTCCACATTTCTGGTAATAAATATCAAACAGTCATAATTGGCGGTCATTTCAAATCATCCCCAAGTCAACGAGGTTCAGGAATGTCCTCTCATTGTTAATTGCTGGTTATAGGCCTACATATACCTAGACGAAATACAATGCTTTGTTACACAACACTTGAACAGGATTTAGCCAAAGCAAACAAAGACTGGAACTATTTCCCGGGAACTATTTAAGGATTCTATAGAAATAGGTAGAAGCTTAATATCCTCTTCAGCAATAGGATGATTGATTGGTTTAAACAGTTTTTGATGAGATACTTGTCGCACCAAATTGAGGTACTTATATGATACGACCTTCATGCACATTTTACACTGCAACTCAGAATACAATTTGCCGACTTTACAGCTCATTCGTAGTTTACCGCCACATTTTAAGGTTTGCAAATTGGGATCCCAAAAATTTGCCATGTGAAAAGTGTGTGGGGGCGATTTTTTGGCGAGCCGTTATGAAATTTTACCTCATAACTCATTGCACAGCCCCTAACTAATTCTGTCGCTAAAAGGTGCTCTGCATTCACCATTCGTCAGCGAAGTGGTTACATAACTCCATAATAACTGGATCAGGCCATTTTGGAATTAGTAGTAGGGCCTACATACCATGCCACAGACTTTGTGTTGTGATCATTTTGATCGTGGTGCAGACCCGGGGGGGGCACTCAACTTTGGAAGTGACGGTATGTGCCTGTCAATAGGCCCCCTCTTTTGAAGTCGACTATACCCGATGACCCCCTTTTATTAAAAAGCCATACCCGATGACCCCCCTTTTTTTTAGTTGCGGCTACCCAATGACCCCCTTTTTTTGGTTGCGGCTACCCAATGACCCCTTTTTTCTAGAATAGCATCATCAAAATGCAACAAAAAAATGCCGAAACTGTCAAATTTTGCTCCATTTTTTCAAAATTATGCCGAAATTTTCAAAATTTTGCTCCATTTTTTCAAAATTTCCTACCTGATGACCCTTTTTTAAAAATCTTATACTCGATGACCCCTTTTTTCAAAATATTGTACCCAATGACCCCTTTTTTATTTTGTTTGTACCCAATGACCCCCCTTTTTTAAAATAACGCTTTGTACCCGATAGGCCCCTACTTCGCGACTCCGGTAGGCACATACCCGTCACTTCCAAAGTTGAGTGCCCCCCCCCGGGGGTGCAGAACCACAGAATTAGAACTCAAAAGCGTGATCCAGTTGGCATAGTGATAATCGGATTACACGTAATACTTCGCTTGCGAATAGGCCTACCGGTACATTACCCGTACGTACTTCAAGAAAAATTTTCCAACCCCATCCATCCCCCCAATGTCAAGCACATTTTGTAGGCCTACCTATAGATCTACACTGCACTCCCCAGAAATTATCTTCTAAACTGCCTCAAAAGAAGTAGCCTCTGTAATTTTACCCCCGTTGTAGTGTATATTAAAACTCATCATTCCAAGCTAAAGCTTTCAGCTTGCCCATAAGTGCATAATCATTACACGTACACCCTCCGCAGTCTTCTAGCGACATAACCGCAGTGTGTTCTACAAAACCCACAACATAATTATATATTTCGAGTTCACATTGCGAATAGTAGTCTAAATATTGCAATACTAATTTTAAGACTTTTCAATATTTTAATCATAATACGGTGTAAGTTGTTGTTTTTTTTTTTTTTATTATTATTATTATCTAATATTGTTTAATATGTGTGAGTATCCAGTGATTGGAAAGCATACTTTTTTATCAGAGTAATCAACAAGGTAGATTTTCCTGTCTCTGGATGCTCTCACATGTACACTCACAGTTTACAATTGAATTGATACGCTGCTGTTGCCCGGTGCTGCTGCTGCTATTGATGATAACGATGCTGATAATATAAATGGTGATGATGATGATGATGATGAGGAGGAGGAGGAGGAGGAGGAGGGGAAACAAGACAGGAAAGATCAATATATTTAAAAATCCACCTTATTTTTTTTTATATTGAGGTTTATGACAACGTTACACCAGGGATATGAGACAAATTCTCATACCCCAGGTCACGGAGAACACACTTGTCCTAATTCAATAAATCCCAATATTTAATACTGAATCGTGTTCCAATCAGTTCCATTCATTTAATGAATGGAACACGATTACCATTTGTTTCCATTATTGTTTCTTGTGTTCTTTGAAAAATTGTATTTCGTTTTAATAGCGATTCTCTAGAGCTACATCACTGTAAATTTAATAGTGCAAGCTCTCCAGGAGTCTGGCTACTACATGTAGCACATACATGCGTACAGTAAAATGAATATGGTAGAAAGTATTACCAATATAATGCCTCGGATGACGGCGCTTTTTATCGAGTCAGCAGTGGCGCTGTGGCTTGAAATAAAACTGGTTGTTTGCGATTTTACATGTTATGAACATCAGTGGCGTACCGTGGCCGCCCCAACCCCGGGGGGCTGAAGAAAATTTAATTTTGCCCCCTTCCTCAACAGCCCGAAAAGGTTGACCCATTTTTTTTTCTCGGTCGTTTGAAAAAGTGAAGAGCAAAAAAAAAAAAAAAAAAAAAGGTTTCAGGCGCTAGCGCCCTAAAAGCAGCAACATTTTGATGTAAAGTACCATTTTTTCCCCATTTTTTTTGCTTTATCAAATTTTTCTGCCCTTTTTTATTTACTAATTATTTTTGCCGTCCCCTTCGTTTTTGCCGGCCCTTCTTCTTCCGCCGCCCCTTCATTTTGGCCGCCCCCTGCTTTTACCCCTGGCGCCCCAAAAGCCCCCCCACCCACCCCAAATACGCGCATGAACATGGTGAAGAAGTCTGCGTTACACTGTCTGTTCAATTTATAGCTTAGATTTTTGTATTTTTATAATATTTAAAAAAAATACAAAATGGTGGTCAAATTCATCAAAGAAAAGTGTTAGCACAGCCTTAGACCCAACGTGATTTATACTTTTCAAATTCCAAAGTTCAATTTGAAACCCCGTTTCTTTTCCATTTTGGTCTTTTACCGCGCTATTTTTTATAAAAAGCTGTAGAACGTCAGGTACCATAAACTTTTTCAAATCAATCCATTTTTTTTTTCAAATATCTACAAAATACAAAATTCCAAGCTAATTGAACAACCAGTCGTCCCTGGTAGTCTAACTACGGATAGACTTATAGGGAGGGTCCCTTTAATCTTTTCTTTCCTCCTTTACTCCTGGCAAAGTCCAAAAAAAAGCTACATGTATATTTGCCCTTAACAGGAATAAATAGAATAAGGTATAGGTAACCTTAGGACTAATCTCTTAACTTTTTTTTTGCATACGGACCTTAAAAATCGATGCCCCGGTTCTCCCTGCATGCATGGTTGTCTAGAACAGACTTTTTACACCTACCAAGTGAAAGTACATGTCGGATATCTCCAGCGTGTAAAAGTGGTATGTTTCCAAAAAGTTGCACATTAATCCGTACAAGGCAATGTGCAAAGTGAAGACTTAAAATACGGATTTTTTAAAGGTTACTCAAGATTAGGCCTGATCAAGATGGCTGCCAAAATAACAATCTCCTTTATTATGTATACACGATGTTGTTCAAACTTTGAACAACATTGTTTAAAAGACAGTCCTTGGAATTTTAAACAGTATGTGTTTAATTCATGAATCATACCAAAAAAAGGAACTTTTAAACAACGTTGTTTAAAAAAGATCGAATTTTGCAAAAGAGGGGTTTCCTTCCTTGAAATCAGGGTCAGATTCATCATCATGGCGGATGACTATGTGATTGACTTGCTCCAAAAGTGGGAAATGCCAGACCTAATTGATACATTCAGAGGTAAGTGTTTGGTTTAAATATTGTTTGATGTGATAGAGTATTATATGAACACACAGTTGTGTGTTGTACATGCTAAATGATGCAAGCTGTGCAGTAGTATGCAGCCGTGATAAGTACAGTGTGAGTGTAAGCTTAACACTCTGAATGTATCACATTCACACTGCTCATGCACAGATGCATGGGGCTGATGTGCTTGTCAGTTCTTCTCGCCCATTCTCCCAAGTAAATTGATTTCAACAAACTAAAATGATTAAAACTGTTAAACAACAAGTTTAAACAACTATGTATGTTTTAAACAATTGTTTTAAACAACAGCCATAAACAGCTTTAAACAACTGTTTGTTTTAAACATGTGTTGTTTAAAATACTTTAAACAACTGTGTACATTTAAACAACTAAAGTAAAGTTAAACAACCCTGATGTTTAAAAACTGTTGTTTAACAAATTGTTAAAAATTTTAAACAATTGGATGTTTAAAGTTTAAACAACCCAAGGTTGTTTAAACTTTGAACAGAAGTTGTTAGAGTGACCGGCGTAAACAGTGTTGTTTAAAAATTTTAAACAGTTGTTTAAAATATGTTTTACTGTGTAGTCTAGTCCATTGGGTAGGCCTACCGTACTTTTTATCGTTGCTTTAGTTTTGGAACTGGTACTATAGAACTGAAGTGTGAAAGTAGGATATCTTCGGAGTGTAAAACATGGTAAAATGGTATGTTTCCAACAATGGAAGTTGCACATAATCCAAAGTGACGCCATAAAATACAGATTTTTTAAAGGCTTAATCCAAGATAATGTGATTCCTTTGCCTTGAATGCCAAATAGCGTTTTTGGTATGTTATAGTGATTTGAGGAGAAGAAAGTGCATTTTTGTCAATAAAAAACAGTATTCCTTCTTTCCTACATAAATTCAAGATGGCTGCCAAAGTAGCAATCTACTTTGTGTGTATAGTTCAATAGTTACTTTTTTTTTTATAGTGGCTGCATGCAGTTATGGAATTGGTTAGAGGGATGTTATGTGCCCCCAAAATATTCCATAATATTTATTAAAAGTTATGTATTTTTGTCATCAAACATTAATTTTTACTAAGTTTGATATTTATCTCCATTTGTTTGAATTGGGAATATTCTGGAAATTCATAAAATACTAGGAGTCCCCCGTCTTTCGCGGTCATCGTCTTTCGCGGTCAGTCTTTTGCGGTACTGATATTTTATATATTTTTTAGCTGCGGGTAGCAGCTCTATAAGTCACCATGTCTCTCCGTTAGTCCGTTAGTTCGTTAGTCCGTCCGTTAGTCCGTCCGTTAGTAACAAACGCTTGTAACAAACGCTTGTAACAAACGCTAAAAAATGCTGTTACGTCAACATCATTTGTCGCATAACTATGGTACTTGGTGAGGGGGAGGGCCTATACCGGCCCCATACTGGAAAAGAGTTTCGTCCCGAAATATGCTAATTAGGTCATTAAAGGGGCATTACACGATTTTCAACAATTTAGTAACAAACGCTAAAAAATGCTGTTACGTCAACATCGTTTGTCGCATGGCTATGGTACTTGGTGAGGGGGAGGGCCTATACCGGCCCCATACTGGAAAAGAGTTTCGTCCCGAAATATGCTAATTAGGTCATTAAAGGGGCATTACACGATTTTCAACAATTTTCTGCATTTTTGAAATTTAGATTTTTTGGATGCAAATACTCTTCTGGCATTATTTGCATCAACATCGTTTGTCGCATGACTATGGTACTTGGTGAGGGAGAGGGCCTATAGGGCAATTAAGGGTAATTGGGGAAAATGAGGGGAATAGAGGGGAATGGGAGATATTAAGGGCAATTTTGGGGAAATTAAGGGAAATTCAGGTGGATTAATTGAAATTGTGGGCAATTAAGGGAAATAGAGGGGAATTGGGGAAAATTGAGGGGAATTAAGGGAAATTTGGAGAATTAAGGGAAATTCAGGTGAATTAAGGGAAATTGACAAGAATTAAGGGAAATTTGGGAAAATAGAGGGAAGTTAAGGGAAATTTGGGAAAATGAGGGGAAATTGAGGGAAAATTGGGAACATTGAGGGAAGTTAAGGGAAATTGAAGAGAATTAAGGGAATTTGAGGGAAATTCAGGTGAATTAAGGAAATTGACAAGAATTAAGGAAATTTGGGGAAATTGAGGGGAATGGGGGAAATTAAGGGCAATTTTTGGGAAATTGAGGAAAATTCAGGTGAATTAATTGAAATTGTGGGCAATTAAGGGGAATTGGGGAAAATGGAGGGGAATTAAGGGACATTTGGGAAAATTGAGGGAAGTTAAGGGAACTTTGGGAAAATGAGGGGAAATTGAGGGAAGTTAAGGGAAACTGAAGAGAATTAAGGGAAATTGAGGGAAATTCGGGTGAATTGAGGGAAATTCAGGTGAATTAAGGAAATTGACAAGAATTAAGGGAAATTAGGGGATTTAACCCTTTTGATGTCAAGGCGCTTTTTTCCCGAAAATCGTGTGGACATCAAAAGTGTCCGAAATCGGTTTCCGAACACTTTTGATGTCAAGACGCTTTTTTCCCGAAAATCGTTTGGACATCAAAAGTGTCCGAAATCGGTTTCCGAACACTTTCGATGTCAAGACGCTTTTTTCCGAAAATCGTTTGGACATCAAAAGTGTCCGAAATCGGTTTCCGAACACTTTTGATGTCAAGACGCTTTTTTCCGAAAATCGTTTCGACATCAAAAGTGTCCGAAATCGGTTTCCGAACACTTTTGGTGTCAAGACGCTTTTTGCCCGAAAATCGTTTGGACATCAAAAGTGTCCGAAATCGGTTTCCGAACACTTTTGGTGTCAAGACGCTTTTTTCCCGAAAATCGTGTGGACATCAAAAGTGTCCGAAATCGGTTGCCGAACACTTTCGATGTCAAGACGCTTTTTTCCGAAAATCGTTTGGACATCAAAAGTGTCCGAAATCGGTTTCCGAACACTTTTGATGGCAAGACGCCTTTTTCCCGAAAATCGTTTGGACATCAAAAGTGTCCGAAATCGGGTGTCCGAACACTTTTGATGTCAAGACGCTTTTTTCCCTAAAATCGTTTGGACATCAAATGTGTCCGAAATCGGCTTCCGAACACTTTTGATGTCAAGACGCTTTTCCCCCAAATATTGTTTGGACATCAAAAGTGTCCGGAATCGGTGTCCGAACACTTTCGATGTCAAGACGCTTTTTCCCCAAAAATTGTTTGGAAATCAAAAGTGTCCGAAATCGGTTTCCGAACACTTCTGATGTCAAGACGCTTTTTTCCCGAAAATCGTTTGGACATCAAATGTGTCCGAAATCTCAAAGGTTAAGCTCACAGAGGGGTTACAGGTCAAAATAGGGGTCAAACTTAAACCTGCTTCAAAGACACCGTAACTGCAAAATTGAATTCCTTGTCCCGCAGCGACCGCTACGGTGACCGACGGTCCTTGTTTTTAATGTTCTATTTAATGTGATTAGTGGGGTGAGAGGATATTGTCATTTAGAATTACAATTGAGAAGGTCAGATGCAATTTCAATGTTTGAGTTAATTTGTTACCTTGGAGTGCACCTCATTTTTAAAGTTGTGGTGCAATTTCACCTGATGCAGCACAGACTAGAGTTATAAGAGGGAACTCTGTGAAACTTATGTTAGCCAGTATTGGTTCAAAGTTACCATTATTGTGTGAAGTCTTCAAACTTCGGTTCGCGGTTCTTGTGTGTGTGTGTGTGTGTGTCTGAGAGAACTTAAAATACGCCAAAGGCGGTAGAAGAGCCAATAGTGCTCGTTTTTGTCAACTCAAAGAAGCGGCAGACTGAAGTATCTCCATCAACGAACTGTGACATAGTGCTGGACAAGTGCGTTATCTGTCTGTCAAGTGGAGCATAAAACTTGCTCAAGAGATCTCCGAGAGAGGAGCTTATGGTCAACATAGAAGACCATTTGTGGAACACTAGCATAGCAGCTAGGATAGTGAAAATAATTATAGTCATCAAGACTTTGGACAGAGATTGTGGTAAACCAGGGCTTACCTTAGAGACAGGATCTTGGACATTGCCGGATCTTGGATTAAGAACTGAGACCATCAACGGAATCTCATCAGAAAGTCAGCCAATCAAGATTTCCAGGCTGGGTTAAGTAAACATAGCTAAAGATATTCTTTGTAGTAATTTTAAGATTGATTCTTGTATGATATTGCATTGTTAGTTGATTGACACACTGTAAAAAATGGCCGTAAATTAACGGACGCACGTATTTCGAAATTTCCCGTAATTTTACGGGAACCAGCCGTAAGCAAAACAGCTTTTTGTGATTAGAACCACCTACCTACCTCCACACCCACTGCACACATCTACATGTAATACTACAAACCCATGTGTATCACTAATTCCCACTTAATCCTGCTTAAAACACACTGAAAGTAAAATTTAAATTCCCTAATTTTACTGGTCCCCGTAAAAGTACGGGGAAACCACTGGCAGCAAATTTTCCGGTATCCCGTAAAAACAACAAATTACGGTATAACCTATGACTGGCAGCAATGGTCGAGTTAGAGGACTACTGTTGGTGAAGAAGGAAACGGGAACCCACTTCACTATTTTTCCCCAAGACAACCTAAATGATGAAGTCTTCTAGAGTGGGGCAGTCACCAGCCCGGCAAACCAAGGTGATATCTCTGGTCCCGGAGGGGAAAGGAACGGACAACAATCGTGTACCTTTGGAAGGTCCTGTAATGACGCTTCACAGGCTGATGAAAGGGCTGGAACAAAGGACAAAATCTAAACTTAAGGCATAATAATCGTTTTGGCACATGGAATGTGAGAAGTATGACAGATGATAGCAAACTGCACATTATAGAAAGAGAAATGGCGAGATGTAATATTCCGATCTGTGGATTATTAGCAGAAGGTGGACTAACAAAGGTCATTTCTCACTGGATGATGGACGTACTGTTTACTATTCTGGCTCAGTTAGAATAAAAAGGAATGGAGTAGGTTTTATTCTATCAAGAGAAATGACAAAATGTGTCCTCGGCTACAATCCAATCAGTGACAGACTGATAACCATCTGTCTCCAAGCAGAACCTGTGAACATCTCAGTAGTTCAGGCATATACTCCAACCTCGACAGCAGATGATGAGACAATTAATTCCTACTTCCATGAACTCCAAGAAACCATCAACAAAATTCCTAATAGATACATTACCATCATGATGTGGGACTTCAAGTTGGAAATTACCTGGATAACAATGATGCCATTGGGAAGTTTTGACTGGGCAAAGCTAATGAAAGAGTGGAAAGACTAGCTGATTTCTGCAATGAAAATGAGCAGATTGTAACAAATACGCTATTCCGACAACATCATATAATATAGACGGCTTTATACCTGGATATCTCCAGATGGGAGGACCAGAAATCAGATAAATTACATCTTAATGAAATGAAGATGGAGGTCGAGTGTGAAGGTAGCAAGAACATACACCGGAGCAGATTGTGGCTCACATCACCAGCTTCTGGTTGCTGACATTCGATCAGTGCTGAAGTCAGTCAAACGGGACACTCCTCCGCGTAGATATGATGTTAATCGTATAAATGAGCAGTACCGAGTTGAAGTCAGGAACTCTTTTTAGATACTCCTCGAACAGGAAGAAGAGTGGACACCTAATGAATTATGGGAACAAACAAATTAGAATGCAATCTCTACAGCAGCGCAGAACAACTTGCCGAAACCAAAGAAAAACCCGATCGCCATGGATGTCAGAGGAAGTGGGTATAATGACAGAAGAAAGACGACAGGTGAAAGCAAGAGGTTTACAAACGGAGAAGGACAGAAGGCAGTATAAAGATCTTAGTAGGAGAATTCAGCGCAGAACCAGACAAGATAAAAAGGATTTTTTGAAAGGAAATGCAAAGAGGTTGAATTACATTCTGGTACCAACATGACCAACCACTCCAGGGATCTCTTTAGAGCAGTGAAAGAAATCACAAGGAAGAAAAGACAAAAGCTGGATGTAATTAAAGATGAGGATGGTGAAATTCTAACTGAGTGTGATCAAATCAAGCAGAGGTGGCAACAGTTGAGGTTGATGAAGAAAGATGAATCAGTGACATACTGAGACCAGAAGTGGTGATGGTTATGGAAAAATGAGGACGGGTAAAGCACCAGGATATGATGATATCCCAGCTGAGTTCATCAAAGAAATCGGAGATAAAGGAGTGGATGTGATGCACAAACAATGCAATATTTTCTGGAAAGGCAAGAACTGGCCGGTAGACTGGACCAGATCAATATTCCAGGACCATCTCTCTCTCTCTCTTTAATCTCCCATGCAAGTAAGATCATGCTGTACATTACGGTTGGTTGCGAGGATCAAACAGCACATGCGTCGTGAGATTCCCCCAGAGCAGGCCGCTTTTGTGGAAGGCAGAGGCACAAGAGACCAAATAGCAAACATCAAAAATATTTATACAGAGAAAGCTATTGAATTCAACCGTCCATTTTTATTTATTTTTATTTTATTTTATTTATTACACTTGTCTAAGTCTACATGTGCTTCATTGACTATTCGAAAGCATTTGATACTGTTCAACATCAAACACTGTGGGACACCTTAGTATCAACGGGTTTCCCAAAACATGTGGTTGACCTGCTTAGGACACTCTATGACGATCAGGAATCAATTGTAGAAAAACATGTGGTTACAGTACCTGGTTCAAAATCGAGCAAGGGGTGAGACAGGATGCATTTTGTCTCCTCATCTGTTTAATGCATATGCAGAGTATATCATGCGAATGGCCCTCAAGAGTTGCAGCATTGGAATATCTGTCGGAGGCAGAACAATCAACAACTTACGGTATGCGGACGACACTACCCTACTCGCAGACAGTGCTTGTGAACTTGAGGAGCTGATTGAAAGAGTGAGACCGGAGAGTGAAAAGTTTTTCTAAATCTAAGCAAAACAAAGGTGATGGCCATCAACCAACAAGAAGAGAACACCACTATTCATGCAGGAAATCAAGCAATTGAGGTTATCGAACAGTTCAACGTTCTTGGATCCATGATTTCAAATCAAGGCCGAAATCAGACGTCGCATTATAGCAATGGCAAAAACATCAATGTGCACAATGCACAAGTTATTGAAGGACAGAAGCATCAGCAAGTCACTGAGTTTGATCTTGTTAGTGAGGAAGAGATCCTCAAGTACGTTACTAAGTCACCTGCTAAGTCTTGTCTCCTGGACCCTGTTCCAACGTGGTTTATAAAGCAAAATGTTCATGTGTTTATACCTGTAATAACTGATATTTGTCAACAAGTCATTAAGTACTGGTACCTTTCCTGAGCCATTGAAACATGCAATTATTTCACCGATAATTAAGAAACAGTCTCTCAAAGCTGACGAATTAAAGAACTATAGACCCGTCTCTAACATCCCATATATCTCAAAGGTTGTTGAAAAGTGTGCCATTAATAACATCAATAGGCACATTGAAAATAATGGTCTTGGTGAGGTTTATCCTATCTGCTGATATTAGAACACCTGTTAATGATATGATGAGTATCTTACAATGGAACAAACTAAATGATAGATGGTCTAACCAAATGTTGGTTCTAATATTCAAATGCCTTAAAGGTATGGCTCCAAGTTACATATCATCTCAATTTAATTTCATGTATAGCATGCATTCTAAAGGCACAAGGAGTCAAACCAACTTTAATCTCCACGAAGTGTCATGGAATATTAATGCAGGGAAAAGGACTTTTAATTCACGTGCTGCTAAAATTTGGAACAGTCTTTCTGCTGATATTAAATGCAATTATGAATCCATGAGCCTCTCTCAATTTAAGCATAGGATTCATTCTTCATAATTTTGTTTATTCCATCTGCATCATAATCTATTTGTGTGCTCATATGTAATTTTTAGTTGTATCGTAAAATAATTTATATTATTTACATGTATGTACAGTATTTATATGTAATTTTAAATTTGTTTTAACATAAGAATGTTGTACTTTTTGATGCAGGGCCTCCTTGGAAATCAGTGTTTTAGCATTGAAGGGGCTACCCTGCCTAAAGAAAGAATAAATAAATAAATAAATAATTTTACAGTCGGTCTATAAACCAATTCACAGTACAGAGACAGCTTTGTACAAAGTGAA
Source organism: Amphiura filiformis (assembly GCF_039555335.1). Taxonomy (NCBI): domain Eukaryota; kingdom Metazoa; phylum Echinodermata; class Ophiuroidea; order Amphilepidida; family Amphiuridae; genus Amphiura; species Amphiura filiformis. The sequence goes on along the minus strand of NC_092636.1, from coordinate 51,758,484 downwards.
AGATGACATCATGAAATGTATGTGTCAACATCAGGGCGTTTTTCTGGTTCTGCTGGATCTCAGCAGTGCCTTTGATACGGTTAACCATAAAGTGTTGCTTAAGAGACTGGCTGACGAAATTGGGGTTCGAGGTAGAGTATTAAGATGGGTCCAGTCATATTTGTCCTGTAGAACAACTAGGGTGTGCATAGACGGTGTGCTATCTGACCCTCATGACATTGAGTTTGGTTTACCTCAGGGGTCCATTGTAGGACCTTCAATGTTCACAATTTATACTCTTCCTATAGGAAGTATTGTAAGACAGTTTGGTGTATTGTATCATATGTATGCCGATGACATACAACTTTATGTTGGCTTTAACCAAAAAGATCATGTATCCACAGCTTCTTCACTTCATCGGCTCTCTGAATGCATCAAATCCATAAAGAACTGGATGAATAACAACATGCTCAAGCTAAACGATGACAAGACAGAGTTTATGGTTATAACATCACCACACCTCAAACACCACATGTCTCCTATTTCTTTGCTTGTTGAGTACGTTACAATATCTCCTAGCGACAGTGTTCGTAATCTTGGTGTCATCTTTGACTCACAAATGTCCATGTCTTCACATGTAAAATCTCTCTGCACAAACTTAAACTTCCAACTCCGCAATATTTCGCGTATACGTATATTCCTGGACTATGACACCTGCCATCTCGTCACACGTGCTATTATTCTCTCCAGACTGGATTATTGTAATGGACTCCTTCTCGGATCAACCAGAAATTACAGAGGATCCAGAACTGGGCCGCGAAAGTTATTTGCCAAGCGTTGAAACGAGATCATGCCACGCCTTATTTACACCAACTACATTGGCTCCCCGTTGAGGATAGAATCACCTTTAAGATCTTGGTGCTAGTGTTCAAATGCCTCAATGGGACGGCACTACTTATCGCAATGTCTCTCTCTTCACATTCCAACCCGTCAAGGTCTCCGTTCAGCAGCAGACACAACTCGCCTCTCTGAGCATAACTCAACCAAGACATTAGTATCTTTTGAAAAAAGGACATTCTCTTACACAGCTCCTCGCATCTGGAACAGTCTACCTGTCATCATCAGAGTCTACCACATTACCTGCTTTTAAGAAATCATTGAAAACACATTTAGTTTCCTGCTTAAGTGACTTTGTTCATCTTATATATGCCTTTTGTATCTCATATTTGTAGTTTTAATTATGGTTCTTTCAGCGCTGCGTTCTTTATGTAGCAGCGCTATATAAACATTTTGTATGTAGGTGGGTACGTATGTATGTAAGATTAGACTAGTCTCCACTTTGATTTTCCCGATGGCAACATATGCATTTGGGGCCGAAGAAGACATACTCAGTTCCCGACGATAAGAGTTATTTCAGGGACACACTGTAAGACACACTTCTTTCATCATCATGATCGAAACATTTGGTTTGGTCATTTTCCAAAGACACAAAACTGAAATTTGCGGAATAATTATGTCTGTTACACCAGAGATGCGTATTGCTCGTATGTTTTGTATAATTGCTCATAATTATGTTTTAGAAATGTATAGAAATTTCAATGCTTGGCATGCTTGCAATCATGGTAATAATTGCAATCGTTAATTTTTAAGTTCTATCTTCATACATGATATTTTATTATGTGATAACGAAACTTAAGTGTTCTCTTATGCTAAACCAATTCATTAAAATTTTATGATCAAAAAATCAATAAAGCAATTAAAAGTTTAATATAAAATATGTCAAAGTAACATTGAAAATGTAAAAACTTTTATATCATTATAATGCTTGCACGTTCAATCGAAAATTATCATTATCATAATGATATTTATGAATTGATAACGAAACATATCCTATAGTACAATTGATGATGATCAATCAATGTGACCTTACAGATGATTGTGCAACTGTCATTATTGGAAATATATCCGGAGACATTAGTGTAGGCTAAGAATCGGTTCTAGTTCCTTCCAACCAATTCCATATTAAAACTAAATTCACTATAAAAAGAATTGCGCGAACAAGATTTTGTCAGAAATTGTCAGAAAAAACGAGTGCGTACGCATGGATTACACGGTACCCACCTGACTTCGAGGATAAACGTGCCACTTACGATTTTGGAAACCTATCATATGGTGTGCAACATAAATCGGTTCTGGAGACCTCCAACGAAACTTTTTTCGCTGCGGCCCAGCTGATAGACTAATAGGCCAATTTCTGTCCTTGCCATCGTATCCAAGGTTCTTGAAATGTGAAAGATGTGTTCATAATCAATTATACAATTACCTTACTTCAAACAATACCGTATAATGACTTATCTGGTTTTCGTGAAAACCACTCTTCATTCACTGTCAGCTCTGCTTGATTTTCAAGACTTTATTCTTAACAATATTGACTTTCACAAGGTAAATTAAATAAGTTCTAGTACAGATTCAATAGAAATGAAAGTACACACTAGATATATTTCAGTTCCTACATGTATCAGGAACATTGTTCACTAAAGTTCAAGTTCAAATTTATTTCACCATCATCATATCATATATACACGGTAACAAAATATTAACAATGGCTGTAGTGTTTCTAAATGTCGGCAGTAGGTTTGTAGGTTGCCGTTTTGAAATGATCTGGTCATAGATAATGTCCAATTTGTATGCCCCCTCTTCCTTGTTCATAGTGTGATATAATCATCCAAGGCAATCCAAGCACGGCGAATCTATGGTCAACGCAGTCTGTGATTATACTACACGGTTGATTGCATAGCATCATAAGAGCTGTGTGAGATCTAGTGGAAAATAGGAATCTGTGATTGGTTTTTGTCAAACCCTCAAGTATTCCTTCATCCAATCAGAATTATTTTTTATATCGAACGAAAGCTAACACTTCTCCCTAAGACTTTTTTTATTACGGCAATAGATAACGCAATTCAATGTTTATAGCAAGGTGAATGTGGTTGAAAACGACCTATTCCAGCACATTTTTTGACCAAAATGTAGGTTTTAAAAGTCAAAACCTCAAGTGTTGCTTACAATATTTTTTCAAATTTTATGTCATTAAATAAAAGAGCACACGATTTTGTCTTACGCTATAGAATAGCTGTAAGACTGTAAGAACGCCATTGTATGTCCATTTATCCGTGTGAAATTATAGGCCTATCCACATTCTCAATATGTCTTTGCAGTCGCTATTAAACAAGAATAAATGTAATAAAGTTGGTATCATCGTGTGACGTGAAATTGTTAAAAGTTTTGTGCAACAGAAAATGAAATCGGATTATCTTTGAACAAATTATATCGGATTATATCTTGGTGTATAGATTATTCATCCAGTAGTTCAAAACATTATTTTGTAAATTAAATCTAATACTGGAACTAAAATTTGCAACTCACATTGCTACGTTGCGTCCGAAAACTTCAGACATTCCTCACCGTCTGACGTCACAACACCTGATGTCATCTTAACATCTTCAATCAGATGCCTGACGAAGTCCGAAGTTTTCGGATGCAACGTAGCAAAGTGAGTTGCAAATTTTAGTTCCAGTATTTATTTACAAAACAATATATCGGGTAATGTTTTACTTTTGATGTTATAATCACATTTGTTAATTGGTTTTAATGGTTAAAGTTTCTTTTAGTTGAAAAAAAACTATACCATTGATTTAGAAACACTGTATATAATTATTCCTGATTTTTCAATTGAGTAAACACCCCGTATCTACAAGTTATTAGCACCTATTTTTATATAAAGTAGTCATAAACTTACTCTGACAAAATGAGAGCTAATACACCTAATTAGGCCAGGCAAACTTGTTGGAAAGTTGTAACATACAATGATATCTGCAAGGAGTATAAATGCTGATGATACCATCATGCAGTGGGAGTTTTATTTTGCCAAATATTAACACCACCTGCACCTGAAGGTCATCGATTTGCATGTCTGTTCAATTAGCTTAGATTCTTGAATTTTTAAGATATTTGAAAAAATAAAAAATTGTGGCCAAAGTCATCAAAGAAAAGTGTTAGCACAGCCTTAGACCTAACGTGATTTATACTTTCAAATTCCAAAGTTCAAGTAAAAACCCCATTTCTTTTCAATTTTGCCTCATTTTAGGCAGTTACTTGGGTCCACCAAAAGGATTTGCGACCTTTTTACAAATCGAGTGGGACGGTCCATTCTCAACTTAGGGCATAGACCCTATCCAATTTAGCAAAGCAATCTGTCCACCAATCTGTCCTGCCATTTCAATTGTTATACCGTTCCGGTTATTGGATAGGTTCTATAGTTGATGATGGTCCACCGGTTTTTGTTACACGAAATTATATAGCGCGATTACGTTATGCATAACATTATTCTGAGCATTATTTTTTTCCTAAACAATGACATTAAAAATTCTGGATTTCGTCTTATTTCAACTGGTTTACAATGTAAATTGAGTTTTGTTTAATACCATATACCAATAAATAAATAAATAAAAATAAATAAATAAATAAATAAATAAATAAATAAATACACAAAGAATGTATTTACATAAGCTGGGCCTATTTTAGAAAACCTTAGTTCATAAACTCCTCAACACAAGTTTGGAAAGTTTTTTCACGCATCTGTATCTCAAATTATTTGTGACATATTCATATCGTGTTGCATATCAATGGATAGCTACAATACTCCCCTTTACAATGACACACATTTGAAACAATAACATTTTTCACGGCTGAGTACACGCTTTGTGAATGTAGTGGGTCTCAAACAGATTTTGCCAAATTGACCATTATTCTGTGCTCAAACAACGCTAGCCACTAACCTCAATAGCGGGTGGAAAAACCATAGGCAGCCACAATAGTCAGGCACCTTCTCCTCATGCTGCTCACCGACCTGGTCAGTTACACGTTACTGTGGCATGGCATTCCATTATTCAACAAGGATTCGTTGCAGGTCATTCAATGTGGTTGCATATGGGCTTCTCTGGCACGTACAGCACGATCAAGCTGGTCCCACAAGTGTTCAATCGGGTTGAGTTCTGGCCCCCGGGTCTGGTCTGATGGCAGGCCATTTTGGCTCTACTCCCATATTCTGTAGGTAGTCGTTGATTACCGTGGCTCTGTGGGGCGAGCGGTGTCATCTTGGAGGATTGCATTAGGTCCCAGATTGTGAAGATATGGATTGCAGCTTGCTGCACAGAATAATGCCCCCACTACATTCACAAGGCGTGTACTCAGCCGTGAAAAATGTTATTGTTTCAAATGGGGTGTCATTGTCAAGGGAGTATTGTAGCTATCCATTGATATGCAACACGATATGAATATGTCACAAATAATTTGAGATACAGATGCTTGAAAAAACTTTCCAAACTTTTGTTGAGGAGTTTATAATAACGTAATGTTTCAACAGTAGGGTTTCAACACAAATTAGGCATACTCATGTAGGCCTACTGGCAATTAGCTATTTGCTGGACAATACTTCCTGATGCGGATGGTCGAATAAATACTATCTCATCGCATTATGACATTCGTCCCCATTGCTCTAAATGGATTGATTCAAAAAAGTTCATGGTACCCGACGTTCAACGGCTTTTTATAAAAAAATATCGCGGGAAAAGACCAAAATTCAAAAGAAATAGGGTTTTAAATTGAACTTTAGAATTTGAAAAGTACAAATCACGTTAGGTCTAAGGCTGTGCTAACGCTTTTCTTTGATGACTTTGACCACAATTTTTTATTTTTTCAAATATCTTAAAAATTCAAGAATCTAAGCTAATTGAACAGACAGTACTAGTAGCCACTTCAATTGAGTAAACTCTATATCTACAATGATATTCAATAGTGCATACAGGCTGTTATGATAAACAAGCCCATTGCCCTCGCATAGTCGGACGCATCGATGACGACGAAAAAAACTCGTTTTTTGCAAAAGTAGCTTCAATTTTGAATGAAAATCAAATGGTAGAGTAACCGGCAGACCGTTGAGAAATAATGTTGGTAGTTAGATGTCAAAATTAACGTTCCACATTAAGATATCGATAATGTAACAAAACAGTTTTTTCTCAATCAAGATTCTCGAAAATGTTCCCCAAAAACGGGTTTTAAAATTTAATCGGTACTGTATTTGGTTCTTCCCCATGGCGACATTATTTCTTTGATCGATTTGTAGTACAATACAAAAAAGAAGAAAACAATCACTCGGTGTGGTTTTATACGGGCGCACATTTGAAAAAAACGTCATGGAACGCGTTTTTGATCTTGTGAACATGGTGCGTAAAAAGGCTTTAAACGAAGGATTTTCAAATTTATTCTAAAAATGTGTATAAACACACACAAAAACGTTAAGCTACATCCAATGCACCAACATTTCACTCGTTGCGATATTTGATTACTGAGAAAACTCTGTTTTAGAGAACAACTTTATACGTTTTTTATACGTTTTTTATACGTTTCTTTGTATAACCTTAATATGTTCCTTGATCGCTGATTTGGAACTGGCCGCTTTGGATTTATGTTTTACTATACCTCATAAATATTTATTAGGTAATCCAGACATCTTATTGGTTAATAACGCTAGCGTCCGAGTACGGTATTTTGACTACTTCCCCGCGCCTGTGCAATTACGCAATTACATTTGTTTACGATTTTACCGTGATATTGAAAATATTTATGAGGTATAGTAAAACAAATACAACATGTTCCATTTCGGGAAGTATAGTATTCAAAACTACTGGTCCTCGGTGTTGGATGATTTGACTACTTCCCCACGCGATCATCCAACGTCGGGAAGTATTCAAATCATCCAACACCTCGGGATCAGTAGTTTTGACTACTTCCCCTCAAAACATCTTGTATTTGTATACTGTTAGTCTCTTTTCGAGCTTGCGTCCAGATTCACCAATGTATAGGGAGTCACCAGATTGCTTTTCTTGTTCAGTTTTGTCCTTTGGGGAGACAAGAGATCTGCGTAGGGTATTCTGAGGTTTGAAAGCTGTTAAAAGACCTGCGCAACCGTTCCGAGAGACCTTCTACGTAAGAATGCCCTTCTTGCTACTATCTTCGTCGCTGTCCTTATTTTTTGTTCTTTTTATTTAGGACGAGCCCTGAACAATGTCCAGACTTGATAGTTGATTTACGTAAACCGCTACGTATAATGGAGAACCCTCACACATGGACCTTGCCATAAAAGTAGTAGATAAAGTTCTGCTGGCTTTTTTTTTCAAGGCACTTGATGGTCCAATGGTTCCTGTATTGAAGGTTCTCCTGGAAGGCCAATGAAGAACATTTTATCATGTTTATTCAGCACTTGTTTTAGCTCATATGATATCAAATGAGTCGAGTAAGATCAGTTCAGTATATTATAAATAAGGCGATATTCACAATATCCAACTATAAAAACTTAAAATAAATTTATTGGACCATAGGCCAACTACTGTTTAAGTCACAAGCTTGCAGGCGCATTAATGCCATGTTAAAACACATTAACTTTAAGTAAACGCATGACACCCACCCCACAGCTCAGCGCGCGAGTGCATACGTCCCCCCACACAATACATAATTCTTTAAAAGAAGATGCCATTTATGCAATAAGATGCTTTAAGTTAATATAAAACTTGTACAAAAAATAGTACTTTACAGGTATTATATAATTATGTGTCGTCTGACGATTGCGTGAAACTCAGAGTAACGACTTAAGGTCTAAACTTTGAATTTTTATATAATTATGTATGTCTATACAGGCTGTATAAAAATGATTGGCATATCCATCGGCCCGCCCATCGGTTTCCAGTGAATATGCATGGGCAAGACGGCCGCATCAAAATGTAACATTTTTAGCTTGAATGAAATAAAGACTGATTGATTGATTGATTGATTGATTAGCTTCCTGTTATTTAAAAAAGGTAACATTCCATTCATTTTTACGCGAATCCAGTGTTGCATTGGAAGAAGCAGGTTTTTCAATAAAGAACAAAACATTATTGCATGGCTATCAATCATTTTGAAACAGCCTGTATATAGTTGATATTTTACTATGTGTTAAAGTTGTCTAAATTCTATACTGTACTCTAAATGCCATTTTTCATTAGGATTGCACTGAACAAAAGCAACTAGAAACACCATCATATTACACGGATCTAAATTAACACTAATATCAGAAACTGGTTTTGAAGTAACTATATATTAAGACTTTCTTGAACCTGCACAGTTACAGCAAATTTCCATTTTAGTCTGAAGAAGCTTCTAAAACAAGTCCTGCTGTAGTTCGTCTTTCATATACATATATACAGTTACTCGAACCAGCTAAGGTTGTAGTATGACCCAACACTTTCATATATTTCAAATGCCATTTTGGAGTTCCATGTGAATTGAGCTTTCTAATTTGTGTTTTTAAAAAGACCTGACACGCCCTTATCCCTGCATTTGTCGTACACCATGTATAGTTATTCTTCCATAGTGAACTAATTTGACTAAATTGCTGCTGTTAGTTGATGTTATATGTAGGCATCTCAAAGACCAATGCAAAGGTGTCTTCATCTTGCTCAGCTCCTCCCATTACATGTACATAAAATTCGAGAGTTTGCTCTTCCTATTGGTATAATAATAATAATAATAATAATAATAATAATAATAATAATAATAATAAACAAAACAAATATAAACATTTATCTTCAAGTCACTTTTGTACTTTAATACAATTTTCAAGGGCAAACACTGGACCTACGATTATATTTCCAACATTTATTGGAATTTTTTAACCTAAGTGGTTTAAAAAAAAAAAAATTTAAAGCCTGGGATTTATAGTGCAGTGTGTTTCGTCTCAAGTTGAGAGTGTATGACGCCATATTGGATTTTGCTGTATGGCAGATTCAAATCAGTGCATTTACGCGGTTTCGTTGCCAGCGTACGTACAAATTGCTCTTCTACGTGTGATGATGAAGAAATAGTCCTATGATAGGGTATTTGGGAGTTAAGAAAACTCATGAAAGAGTTCTGCGACATTTTTAGTGGCCTGCACATTGAAACCAATATCGGCCTTAAACCATTTAGTTGGGTTATTTTAGACTGTGTTGGGCCCGTACCAAAAATTAAATTAGGAAATCAGTATCTCCTGACAATTATGTGTCCGTCCACTCCACATGCACGCTTTGCTGAAGCTATACCCTTACGAAACATCAAGGCGCAAAGCTAAAACTTTAAACAAAGTTCTTCACACTTGTAGGACTCCCAAAATCCATAAAGTTTGACCAAGGGTCAAACTTTACTTCTGGTTTATTTCAAGAAACCATGTATCAATTAGTCATAGAGCAATACACAAGTGCATACCATCCTGAGCCACAAGGTGCTCTACAGAGATTTCATCAGCCTCTGAAAAACATGATCAGGACTTATTGTTTGGAATTTCAGAAGGATTGGGATGTGGGTGTGCATCTGTTATTGTTTGCTGCTATGGATGGTGTTCAAGGAAACGCTAAGATTTAGTCCATTTGAACTGTTCTTTGGACATACAGTGCGTGACCCCTTGAAGTTACTAAAAGAGAAGTGGCTTGATGACAAATTAGGCATAAATCTTTTGGATTATGTGTCAAACTTTAAACATAGGCTTAACCGAGCAATTGAAATTGCTAAAGAAAACTTTTCCAATTCCATGGCACCCATTGCAGGCTAGATATTCTGGCCCATATGTAGTTAAGTCAAAAGTGGGTGAAGTAGAATATCATTAAGACTCCTGGTAGACGCAAATGTAGACAATTGTGTCACATTAATATGCTCAACATGCTCAAAGAGTATATTGGAAGAAATGTCACAGACAGTTCAAAACCAATCTGTCCAGTTGCACATGCTGAAGCAAACACGAGTAAAGATGCCAACGCTGACATCATGAATGATAATCAGAGTGAGGATGAAAATGCCCTTCTTGTCACTGTCCTTATTTTGTTCTCCGATGTGCTTGGAAAATTAGATCAAAAGTTCGGTCATCTTTCTGAGGATCAACAGAGAAAAGTAGCTAAAAGTCAAATAGGAGATTTGATCAAAGATTTTGAAAGTATCTTTCCTGATCATGCTGATACTCAAGTTCAAGCAGAACGAATGCTGCAACAAGATTGCTTTTCTTGTTCAGTTTTGTCCTTTGGGGAGACAAGAGATCTGCGTAGGGTATTCTGATGTTTGAAAGCTGTACTCACATCTGCAGAGTCAAAAGCCCTGCGCAACCGTTCTGAGAAACCTTTTACGTAAGGCAAGGTGGCGAAAATGCCCTTCTTGTCGCTGTCCTTATTTTGTTCTTTTTAGGACGAGCCCTGAACAATGACAATGTCTTGATAGCTGATTTACGTTTACCATTACGTATGAATACACAGCATCCCATAAAGTTATATGGAGAACCCTCACACATGGACCTTCAAAAATAGAACATTTTGATGAACCATAAAGGCAGTAAGATAACGTTCTGCTGGCTTTGTTTTCAAGGCACTTGATGGTCCAATGGTTCCTATATTGAAGGTTCTTCTTGGAAGGCTAATGAAGAACATTTTTTTTATCATGTTTATTCAGCCCTTTTTTGCTCAATTGATATCAAATGAGTCGAGTAAGATCAGTTCTGTATATTATAAACATGATAAATAAGGCGATATTCACAATATCCAACTATAAAAACTTAAAATGTATTTATTGGATAATAGGCCAACTACTTTTTAAGTCACAAGCTTGCAGGCGCATTAATGCCATGTTAAAAACACATTAACTTTAAGTACACGCATGACACCCACCCCACAGTTCAGCGCGCGAGTGCATATGCCCCCCCATACATATTTCTTTAAAAGAAGATGCAATTCAGGTTAATGCAATAAGATGCTTTAAGTTAATACAAAACTTGTACAAAAAATAGTACTTTACAGGTATATATATATATATATATAATTACAAGTTTACTTTACAAGTGACTAACTTTGGAATTTAAAGTGCTCAAACCCATTACAGGTGAGCTATAGAAACAAATTCAAAGTATAGACCTCTGGCAAGGCAACCGTTACTTAAAGTTTCACGGAATATACCCTCACTTACGATCATTGGGTAAACCGATCATCAGACGGATAGTTTGTCAAGATTTCAAATTTACAGAAATGTTTATACGAGTATATACATTCTGTGGTGTCAAAATCATGACGAACCAAGCCAACCAGAACAGTCTCTACTCCAAAGTTAGTCACTTGTAAAGTAAACTTGTTATTATACGCCCCCACTATTTTTAGTGGTTGAGCACTCTCGACTACTTTTGGAGTAGAGACTGTTCTGGTTGGCTTGGTTCGTCATGATTTTGACACCACAGAATGTATATACTGTATAAACATTTCTGTAAATTTGAAATCATGACAAACTATCCGTCTGATGATCGGTTTACCCAATGATCGTAAGTGAGGGTATTCCGTGAAACTTTAAGTAACGGTTGCCTTGCCAGAGGTCTATACTTTGAATTTGTTTATATATATAATTATGTATGTATATACAGGCTGTATAAAAATGATTGGCATATCCATCTGTCCGCCCATCGGTTTCCAGTGAATATGCATGGGAAAGACTGCCACATCAACCCTATTTTTAACTTATTCCTGATATTTAAAAAAAAGTAATACTGTAATATTCCATTCATTTTTACGCGAATCTAGTGTTGCATTGGAAGAAGCAGGTTTTTCAATAAAGAACAAAACATTACTGCACAGCTATCAATCATTTTGAAACAGCCTGAGTATATACTTGATATTTTACTATGTGTTAAAGTTGTCTAAATTCTATACTGTACTCTAAATGCCATTTTTTATTATTTTTTCACTGAACAAAAGCAACTAGAAACACCATCATACCCGGATCTAAATTAACACTAATATCAGAAACTGGTTTTGAAGTAACTATATTAAGACTTTCTTGAACCTGCACAGTTACAGCAAATTTCCATTTTAGACAGTCTGATGAAGCTTCTAAAACAAGTCCTGCTGTAGTTCGTCTTTCATATACATATATACAGTTACTCGAACCAGCTAAGGTTGTAGTATGACCCAACACTTTCATATATTTCAAATGCCATTTTGGAGTTCCATGTGAATTGGGCTTTCTAATTTGTGTTTTTAAAGAGCACACGCAGACAGGACCTGACACGCCCTTATCCCTGCATTTGTCGTACACCGCGTATCTAGTTATTCTTCCATAATGAACTAATTTGACTAAATTGCTGTTGTTAGTTGGTGTTGATGTAGGCATCTCAAAGACCAATGCAAAGGTGTCTTCATCTTGCTCAGCTCCTCCCATTACATGTACATCAAATTCGAGAGTTTGCTCTTCCTATTGGTATAATAATAATAATAATAATAATAATAAACAAAACAAATATAAACATTTATCTTCAAGTCACTTTCGTAATGTAATACAATTTTCAAGGACAAACACTGGACCTACGATTATATTTCCTAGGTGGTTGTTTTGGTGTTTTTTTTAAAGCCTGGGATTTATAGTGCAGTGTGTCTCGTCTCAAGTTGATAGTGCATGACGCCATATTGGATTTTGCAGTGGCAGTTTCAAATCAGTGCATTTACGCGGTTACGTTGCCAGCGTACGGACAAATTGCTCTTCTACATGTGTGTATACGCGCGATTCGAATCTGCCACTCCGAAATCAAACATGGCGTTACTCTAGACTTGAGACGAGACAGACAATTATAGTTATATCACAATTTCATTATTTCAAAGCTATAAGTTAACTCATCTATTTATTACACAGGATGTGTCATCTGTTGTTGGGAAAGTGGGACTCAAAGCAGTTTGTGGATCCTCGGACATTATGTTCATCCAAACAGCTTAACCTATAGATGTATGACTGAAACTGATGATACATTCCACGCAAAATGTGACGTCCTATGTCAAAACCAGACACTTTGGGCAGGATTGTAAATGGAGAAAATAGCCAAAAATCTGCCCGGGCGGGGGTGATTTTTTCACAATTTGGGTTTGTTGCGAATTTGTGATGTTATTATTGTTTAAAATATTGTCTGATAGTTTCAGATCGGAATATAACTGGCATCTTGTATTTTTGAGACATTTTTCAAGGTAATTTCTACTCTCAACATTGTCAATGATATTTTTAAAGACTGATATCTCAATTTCCAATTTTATAATACCATAACTTAGGAATGTCCGATTTCATTGGAGAAAACGGAGCAAAATATCTCTATATTTAAGATATGTAAAAACCTCAAAATTGATAACCTGCCCAAAAGTATCTGGTTTTGACATGGGACGTCACAAATAATGTGCAACAGCAAACATGACATAATAATAGCAGTACAGAAACTTATGAAAGTAACGTATCAAATTAGCAATGCAGCCATACTATACCTTATAAACAGTCTTATATACGTTGGTAACACGGATTGGTATTAGTCTCTGACACGCACCAAATCCTGATTTTGATTGAGTGTTTGCTTTCTTAAACTGATCCTGGATAATATTATTGATGTGTCCTATCGCATATTCTGCCAATAATAGTACATCTGTAGTATTTGTTACCCCTAGTACTGGTTTTCCTCGTTCACATATACATTTTCCGGCTTCGGGAGAGATTCCCATAGATTTACATGTTCTGTTAGGGCTGATTTCATTAAAAAGTCCCATAGGATCCACATCATATTTCTTTGCATCAGTAACTGTGTAATTGGCATGTCCTGGTTTTAAAGATAGCAACGTATGCCTTAAATCTAGAATATTAACCATGCGATCTTGATTGACTCCAAGCGAATGTAGTTTTTAGCACCAATATGTTGTTCTATGTCCTTGGAAGCAATAAGGAAGAGTACTGGATGCGCCATCTCAATGTTGGATTCTCTCGTTTTTTGCACAAAGGTACCGTACTTATTGCCATGATCTCCGAACATTAGAGTTATAGTGTTATCTAGCGAGGTGAGGTATTTGACATATTTTGCAAGACTTTCGTCTAATGTCTGTATTCGACGTCCACTACTCTCATGTCCTAGATTAAGATCCACATAGTGGAAGAATGGTTTGTTAATATCATCTAGTTGCCTTTGCATCAACTCTAATGATGACATAATGTAGTGAGTCTGATATAATCCATTATAGCATATTGCAACGTTTTCATAAAAGAGGTCACTTATGTTGTTAGCTTTCATTATTTCGCAGTTAGATAATGATATATCTATTTGATCAATACCTTTATTTTGTAAGGCTTTCTTCAGCTTATTCCACTCGCTGACGTATGACTTGGTATTCAGGTATTTAACGCCTAAGAATTTGGGTATACCACAAGCACAGTTTTGAACGCTCCATGTCCAGCACAAATCATCAATCCACATTGTATGATAGCCATCGGTCTTGAAAATCTTAAACATGTTACCGATAGAGGAATGGTGATCTACTAAAAGCGACGGGTCTTAATAGCCCCTGAAGTTAATGCTACTGTATTTACATAAGTACCACCTTTAAGAGATTGCATTAGGTTGTAATTGAATACATGAGCCTCATGGTTATCTCGGATATCTTGCAACTGCTTCACGGTCTGCGGCATTGAGCGAAAGAAATGGCTATGTGACGTTGAGTCAAGCCATATGATGTTAATATTAGTTGCATTGGTGTATTTAACATCACCCCCTTCAGAAATAGTCTGAGGAAGCAATAGAAGCTGGCGAGCAATTGTGTTATTGTTTAACCTACAAGTAACAAAGCAGAACCCATAGTTAGGTTTTATCGGAGTACTTTTAATTTGGTCTAGTATAGACTTCTGGAGACTAAGTATACTAGGGTGTTTCGTCCATTTTAGCGTTCCGTCATCAGCAGAAATTTTACCGAGTGATATGGAGTGTTTACATAGCTGCTGAGAACAAACTACCCGTTGATTATCTCCATCAATCTGTTAAAACAAAACGAAAATCTTTAAGTACGTGTTTGAATACGATGTGCTCAAATCTATTTGATTTAAGAGTTTCGAAGCGAGCTGAATGCTTTATTTAGAAAGATTAATTTTAAGTTAAGCATCCTAATTTTTAGAAAACATATTTTCTGATTTTTTTTACAACCAATTTTAAAAAATAACACAAAATATTACAATTATGAACTAACTCTTAGCCAAAACTAAATATTTTGAATGTTTCGACTTGTGCCAAGTTTTAGAATTTGGTGACTACAAATGTTTAAAAAAACACGTGTAAAATTGTTTGAAGATATCTTTAAAATACTCACTCTTATCTCACAAATATTATGGCTTTCTTGATGTATACACGTTGGCCTTGGGGAAGAAAAAAAACTTGTTGAGCCACATGACATGAACCAGTTCTTGGTTTGGGTCGTTTGCAAGTCACTATTGGAGATGGCGCAGAATTGTTATCAAAACGTGGTACTTCACATGTGTCCTCTTCTAAATCCTAGAATGACAAGATAAACACAGGCAAATCGTTACATGGACATCATAAATAATAATAATATAATAATACATGCAATTTATTAAGACCCTTATATTCCAACTAGAGGAGGAAGATTATGTACAAAACAAAGGAATCATCTCAAATGAACATCACCAAAGCTAAAGTGAGAGGAAACTCAACTGGAATGTACAAGGCTTGAATTCACCGGGAAATATCGATTTCCTTACTGAAGAATGCAGCAGCTACAATAATAGACTTGGTAGCATTGACTGAACTTCACTGGCCAGGTCAAGGTAAAACCAGACATAACAATTGGGAGATCATCTACTCTGGACTTGACACCAATTAAAGGGAAAACACAGTGGACCTCATGATGTCCCGCGCAGCAGCAAGATCTCTACTTTCCTATGAGTGTATCTCAGACAGGCTAGTGGTATCAAGGTTCAACTGCAGACATATAAAGCTTTCCATCATAGTGTGCTACATCCCTACCAATAGTAAGACCAGGGCTGATGACATTCCTAATAAAGATGCTATCTATCTCCAACTGGATGACCTGATTTCAAGCATCCCAGCTGATCATTGGAGATATGAATATCCAAGTAAGGAATGATGATAATATCTGGAAACCCGCACTTAGAAGCCACGCCAAGGGATTGCTGAATGATAATGGTATCCGGCTTCTGTCTGGAACACAATCTCATTGTTGGATCGTCACTCTTCCCACACAAGAAAATCCGATAAGTTAACTTGGAACTCTCCCAATGGAAGGACAGTCAACCAAAGTTACCATACCTTAATCAACCGGAGATGGCGTAACTACTTGAAAGACGTCAGAGTGTACACAGGAGCTGATGTTGGAAGTGACCATAACCTGGCAATTACTTCCATCCAGGTATCTCTATCAGCTAACAAACAGCAGAAGAAACAACCAAAATATGACAACAGTTAACTGCTAGAGAGGGGTGTTTTGACACGCTTTAATGCTACAATCGGTGGAAGGTTCCATCATTGGCTGAACTAGATGCTAACACTGATGTTGATGAAGAGTGGAATGTATTTGTTGATAAACACAGAATCAATAGAATCGATTCAGAAAGAAGAAGAAGGCAGACTGGATCTCAACCGAGACAAAAGAGCTTATTGATAAGAGAAAGGCAGCCAAACCAGCAATGGATAGTGGCTACCGTGAACTCAACAGGCAGACAAGAACTTGCTTAAGAAATGACAAAAAGACATGGATGAGCAAGATTGCTGATGACTTGGAAGTAGCCCCAAGTAAAAATAACACGAGAGATGTATGAGAGATTGGTAAAACCAGCAGAAAGGCCTAGCAGATACGAGATGCCCATGGAGAAATGCATAAGGATGCGGCTGCTCGACTGCAGAGATGAGCTGAATATTTTGAAGACCTGCTCAACGTTGAAGAGCCTAGTAAGTTGCTAGACTTCTCAAGCTTCAATCCTTGAACATTCATAATGGAACCACCAACCAGAGAAGAACTTGACAAGGCGATTAGCCTGCTTAAAAGAAACAAAGCACTGGGTATTGATAACATCCCCCCTGATCTTAGTGCCGACAACATCAAAGAATGGTTGCTGAGAATCTGCAAACTGATATGGCAAACCGAGAAAACACCAAGAGAATGGACACAAGGCATAATCCTTCCACTACCAAAGAAGGGAGACCTTTCTTACTGTAGCATTACTGTAGCAATAACCGTGATATCATTCTACTGGACATTGCAGGCAAAGTTTTCTCCACAATCTTACTTCTAAGAAGAATGAGGGAAAACCAAGCTGGTTTTAGAAAGGGACGCTCATGCCAGGATCAAATATTCGGCCTGAACCAAATCATTGAGAAATGTCTGAAACAAGATAAAAGAACGGCATTCCCCTTTATTGTCCATGATAAACAGTCACCAACGACGTTACAGATTCGATGAAGAATTAAGTTAAATTAAACAGGTCATTGTGTGTTTTGAGACCTTTCTTGAAAGCACTTTGACTAGAAATTACACGAAGTCTGCAGGGTAGCTTGTTCCATACTGCAGGTGCTGCCACAGCAAAAGCCCTTTCACCATAGTTTGGGGAAACTTCGGGCATAGGCGCACCTCAGAAGCCGATCTCATGGCCCTTCTTGGTTTGTGCTCCACAACTACAATCTTAGAAATAATTGTTCGAACACTTTTAAGGCCTTATTGGAAATGGTCCCCCTTGGAATGCCCAATATGCTCATATTCACCATATCTTCTCCCAACATTGTTTGGTGGGGAAAGGGGAGGGGTATGCTTAAGATGAACATTGAGACAACACTATTATAATTCTTAGTTTTCAGTGACTTATATAGCGTGAGCACGATACTAAGAAGAATATGGGAATTACAGTGGGTGTTCGAATACATTTTTCCGGGATTGTAGCTCGGCTATGTATTCAAGACAGATTGGTGCCATTTCTACTGACCACTGAAAGACTTTATTTTGCTCTCACTGAATGACTCCCTTAAAACTGTTTTTGCTTATTTAGTTCTGCATACAATGGTTTCTCCCTTAAGCAGCGCATGAGTCTTTAAGTCTAACTTGAAGGTTTCGATTGAAGGTGTGACACCCCTACCCCCTTTACATTATTATAAAATGCAGTTAGTAACCCATTTCTAACATCGTACTTACCGTATTATCGTGAGGTGTAGTGTTGTAGTCCAGTCGTTCAGAACCAGACGCAAACAATGATAGATGAAAATGAATCACCTGAACACAGAGACAACGGTGAAAAGAGACATCCAAGTGATGAAAATGATAATCAATAAACAGTAAAACAAATCCAGTTGATGAAAATATTAATCAAACTTATTAATGAAAGGGTTTTTTTTATTTGCTATACATTCCCAGCAAACACAAAAACGTTTTAAAAACGTTTTAAATAAGTTATATTTTGGCTTTTGGTTTAGGTAAAACGTTTTAATAACATTAAAATGTCGGGTTATATAAAGGTCATGAAAACGTTTTAAAACGTTTTGTATGAAAACACGCAACAACAATATTTTTGAAATGTTTGCAAAATGCTATTGTAAACATTTTTTTCAAACATTTTTTGCCAAATATTTTATCAACACTTAAATAACATATTGTTAAAATATTTGCAACCAGCAAACACAGAAATGTTCTTAAGATGTTATTTTCAAAACGTTTTAATAACATTTAAATGTCGGGTTATATATAAAGGTCATGAAAACGTTTTTAAAACGTTATTGCAAATATCTAGAGCAAACATTTTTCGCAAAATATTTTTTCAACCTCAAAATAACATTCTCTTTAGAATGTTTTGTATCAAATTTTCCAAAATGTTTTTGGAATGTTATTAAAACGTTTTTATACCCTTTATATAACCCGATATTTAAACGTTTTCTGTAAAACATTTTGTGTTTACTGGGCAATATATTATCAAAAAATGTTTTTTAATGTTATGAAAACGTTTTATACCCTTAATATACCCTTTTTATAACCCGACATTTAAACGTTTTCTGACAACCTTTTATAACCTTTTGCGAATGATGTCGAAAACGTTTTGTGTTTGCTGGGTTGGTTAACCCTCGCATCACTTATCATTTCAGTTTCGAAAATGAGATCACTAAAATGATTTAGTTTGTATGTGCAATTAAGTTGAGACCTCTATTTTTGCATTTTTCTCAAAAAATTATAACACACTGGTAACAAAAAGTTATGTATATTATAGGGGCAAGGAATCCAATTTACTACACTGAAACTTCAGTGACTCAAGACAAGCGGTTCAGTATATATGATAGGAAATGAGGTTCATCCTAGCGGTACCTTATTTCTTATCATAAATAACAAACCGCTTGTCTTGAGTCACTGAAATTCCAGTGTAGTTATTGGATTCCTTGCCCCTATATATACATAACTTTTGTTACCACTGTGTTATTAGTTTTTGAGAAACATTCAAAAATAGACACAAATTTATCGAGGGGTGTAGTACCCCCTTGACGGAGTTGAGCGAACAGCAAAGTTTGGCAATGGGTGGACGATTTAATTATTTTTTCCCTCATATCAGAGAAAATAACTTTTTGGATGGGCAAATGTAGGCTTATTAATGGCATTTATGTGTTTGGATTTCCCAAAATGTAGACTTGTTTTTGCGGCGAAAACGGATTTGATATAAAAAGTGGACCCTATTATATTTTTTCATTTTCAGCTTATTTGACCTCAATGACCTTTGACCTCAGTGTGTGAACTTGGTACACCACCATTAAATGAAAGTTCCCATATGAGGCTGGGGTCATGTACAGGATTCTTTTAGAAATTTACTTTGCATTTTCATGCTATATATGCCAAGACCTACAAAATACATTAACGGTTTTTAAAAAGTGGTATTACCATTTATCATGTTTATGTTAAAATATTAGCAATTGCGTGTAAAAATATAAACACAAATGTTAATATTTGACTTGTTATAAAGTGTTACTCAAATAGTGTTAATCTATTAACACTTGTTTTTGGAGATTGTTCTTAATGTGTTAAAGCGTTTAAAATGAACATCCTCATTTAAGGGTTGTGTATAGCTATATCAGGTGGGTAGGGGTAAAAGTAAGATTATTGCCATTTTGACCAAAACACGTACGCATTTATGATTTGCCAAACAGAAACTAACAGAATAACACCTAAAAGTATCATTTTTTGATCATTTTGCATAAATACGACTTTCCACGATTTACAAAATGTTTGTACCGGGTGTGCCTGTTGTCAAGTCGATGACAGACACGCGTACCAACCTTGAATAATTATACTGAATTGTGATGTAACATTCCGTACAGAGGGTATTCAATACGGCGTGACAGAGCCATTATCATTCAAATAAAAGTCTGGCCTCCATAAGGTAACAATAAAACAGGTAATATGTATGACTGGTCGTGAAATCGATCTTGAAACCTGGCTCGCTGTCATCTTAAGCTACAGGGTGTCACTTGCATTTATTATGGAGTGCAGAATTAACTATCCATTTGTTGCCGAAATCAGTAACATGGAATTGTGGACATAGCTAGTTCTTGCTCTGAGCCCTCGTAATATTGAAAACACATGAAAAGGTCACTTAATCCAATATCAAGAATTATACAGTGTTTTAAGCTCTACATATGTGCCAAATTTGGTGTATCTCCTATGACAACTGTATGATGTCTACACATAATTGCAAAGTAGGCCTATGCGATAGTGATAAAGCAGCAATGTCTTGTGCTTATGAAGCCTTTGTTGTAAGTTACACATATGCAATTTTTACACGTGCAAAACATCCAGTTTTAAGAATATCAATATCACGCCAAAACGAATGAAGTTTTTGCAATGAAAGTAACACAATAAGTAGGTGACATTTATGCCATTGTATTTCACGTACCGTACTCAAATTAAATGTGACCGTACAGCACGAATGAGCCGTAAATGTCCTCAATTGTATTCTGAGTTACAGTGTAAAATGGGCATGAAGGTCATATTCATAGGTATTTCAATTTGGTGCTACGTGTATCTCATTAAATGAGGTACACGTAGCACCAAATTGAGGTACCTATGAATACGACCTTCATGCCCATTTTACACTGTAACTCAGAATACAATTGAGGACATTTACGGCTCATTCGTGCTGTACGGTCACAAATACAATGTTGATTAATGTTTTCAAACACGGTATAGATCATTCTGGAACACCCTGTATCTTAGAACCGTCCTTCAACACAGGTGACAGTATAATTGTTATATTGTTCCGGTCCATTTACAACATAGCCTTCCTGATTTTAATACACGATGATACAATAAAACACGAGCTCGGTTTGAATGGTTGTGGAATCAAACTAGAGACCTGTTCCTTTGTCACATTAATAGACCTAATAAATCAAGCAGAACGATTTCATCCCAAATCCTTTCACAGAATTGACCGTGTTTCCAGCGCTGCAGTGTTGGTATTAACTTTGGGCTTCTTATGAATTGATTGTCAATACATTACAGGTATATGTATACATTAAAACTCAAACGGGAGAAAGAATCGCGCATACGCACGTTAGAACATATTAAACATTGTTTTAAAATTGTATATTACAATTTATTTACATTAACATTGTATCCTAAATAACATGGACATTTGGGTGATATTTAGTGCCGATTTGTCCCAATTTGCTTTTGACTTGCCTGGCAACACATGGCTTGTCGTGTGAAGAAGCTTGAAGACAAAGTTGGAGACCCATAAGGAATTATATTTGTTCTCAAACGGAATCATGATAAAAATCGTAAGTAAAAGTAATTAAATAACATAGCGCTATTAGCTCGCCTATGAACCTTGGTATTCGTTAGTTAACCGGATAAATAACTTTGGCAAAACTGACAAATTTGTACCAAAATTGGCGTTAACTCGTTACTGTCGAAAATGCACAAAATATGGCTTCCGTGAATATAAACAAATTGATATTTAAAAATTGGTTAATTGTATTACCATAAATCGAACATGGACATGCAGGATGGTATCTCTAGAAGTCTTTTTGCCTAAAAAATTGGAATTTTGTTGAATTTAAAGTAACAAAATAACATGCGCCAGACAGTGGTAGACGAGAGTGTAAAATCAGGTAGTATTTTGTGTATTGACGAGCTTCGAACATGCCTTCGTTGCATTCCGAAGTCGCAAATATCTATCATAATTCTTATTTCAAGGTCCTGTAAATACCTCAGCAAAAAGATAGGGTCATCGTCCAACACGGACTGCTCGAAAAGAGTTCACCTATAAAAAACTGCGTGGGCTGTTATGTGTCGTTATATGTACAGGCATATTTGAAGAATTTCCTATCAACTAATAATATTAAGATTGCTAAAATATTAATCTAAAGACTTCAATCTTTCATGTGCACCATAAATTTTGCACCTGAGATAGATATTGCTAGGCAAAATTTCACAGCAAACATGGCAGTTTTCTCCCATTTCGGAGATATTTGAGACAATACAGCTCGACCCCTTAATGGGTTTTTTTAGTGTTAATGTGTTAATAAAGGTGTGAAAATTTTAATATTTTAACACACAATTGTTAAATGTTTTAACACAAATGTTAATATTTTAACACATTAACGGTTAACGTGTTTCAAAAGTGTTACTCAAATAGTGTTAATCTATTAACACTTGTTTTTGCAGTGAAATATCTGACGACAACCGCGAAAGCCGAGAACCGCTCTAGTTATAAGTTATTAATTTTGAAAAAGATTACTGTCACATTTTGGCGGGAATCCCGCCCAAAATTTCAACCAAAAAGAGCTAGTCACCTTAAAAGTGTCAATCAGAAAAAGAACTGATAAAGCTAAAGTCATGAAAGGAGTGACAAATTTCATATGCCTTTATCTGGACTTATATCCGCGGTGTAAATATAGATGCGATAACTATTTTGTCACCAATTCTGCATCTGAGGATAACACTTTTGGGAAAATTAACCATTTAAAATGATCTGGACTACAGATTAAAAAAAAAGAGCAGCTGGTGGTGTCATTAATTTGTTTAATCGGCCAATGTTTATGTAAATAGGCCTATACACCAGTCGCAGAGTATACATTTCGAAGTCCAACAGCCAAAATAGGCGCATTAAAACGAAACCAGAAACCGAAACTCGGAAAGGGTAGGTGGTCTGCAAAAAAATGGTCCATGCACTAGTTTTCGAAATATACTTCTCTTCTTCGTTATAGGGGCCGTCCATAATTTTCGCCATTTTAAGTTATGCACACAGCGTGCGTAAGAGGGGGGGGTAAACATTTGGGCATTTGTGCATAAGAAAAATGGCCCCTTCACCGGGTTTGTGATGCAAGAAAGGATGCACACCTTGATTTCAGAAATTTAGATTGAACTAATATTATTTATTTTTCATGTTTTATTTATGTGGAAGTCTTTTAGACCAATAAAGAACTGGCACGCATGCGATTAGAAATTAATGGTGTTAAACTTTATCCGAAAGTTTATCTGATATGGGGAAAGAAAATGAAGTTGCAAGGAGACCTTCACACCATTCCTACAGTTTAATTTTGATTTATATAGTGGGTACTCCCGCACCAAAGTTGCATCGTATACGCCCCAGGTATCCACAGGGTATTTGGATCAGTAATAGGCCCCTACTCGATCATGGCAAATTTTTCGCCATTTTATTTGTGCATAACTCGAGGGGGAAGGGGGGTAAAACGTTATGCACACTTTGTGCGTAAGTGAAAATGGCGAAAATTATGGACGGCCCCTAACTCGAGGGGGGAGGGGGGTAAAAGTTATGCACACTTTGTGCGTAAGTGAAAATGGCAAAAATTATGGACGTCCCCTAACGCGATTATATAGGCCTAGCCTATCAAAACAAACAAGCTGAAAGATAAAAGAGGAAGGGGGACCGTAGCCCTACTTGTATGGTAAGTTTCTGTTGGGGTTTTGTTCACTCTATAAATTAAAAAATAGTAAAAATTACTCAATGTTCGGAGTAAAAAGGGAACAGAACAACAAAATGAGTCCAATGGAACTTAATATTGATTAAAAGATTACTCACTATGAGTCGGCCTACAATTTAATCAACATTGAGTTCAATTCACTCATTTTATATTATTGCTCTGTTCCCTTTTTACCCCGCTTTTTACTCAACAGTAAAAAAAGGCCTACTGTTGTAGGTCCTGTGGTTCTTGAGTTATGTTGTAAAGTATATGATTTGAAGAATGAACTTTTGCAAAACATCAAAGTGTTATTTTTCAACCCGGGTATTTTTCAGTAATATAATGAAAATCGACCAACAATACCTTCCCTTAATTTGTGTGTGATCCAGCGTCATGTATGGGGCCATCCATAATTTTCACCATTTTGAGTTATGCTCAAGAGGGCGCAGCACTAAATCACTACGCATTTTATGTATAAGAACGAAATTCGGCTAATAGATGAGATTATGTGATTGTAGCAACTATATCATTTATACCGACATGTTCACTCAATATCAGCTCATATCAATTCGACAAGCGCCTTAGGCCCTACATGCAGAAAAAAAACCCGGACATTTTATCTCAAAAGCAATACTCTGTGGCGGATAGGACAACTTCGACATTGAAATGTGAGTATTATTATTAGTATATTTTTGTCCTTATTTTTTGCACCGCGAAAAATTATGAGATTTTAAAACATTTTATTCATAATAACCAATTGACCTAAGAAAATTTCACTGGATTTGTTTAATTCGTTTTTCTGTAATAATTTCAATAACATGCCAACAGAGGGTGAGTGCTTTTCTCTTTAATGTTTAACTTTGGTCTATTATGGAACGGTCCTATATACCATTTGCTTATACCAGAATAGACTACATAAAGGGCGTTTCCTATCCTGGAGGATGATCAATATGGCAGCAAAGGGACGTCTGTCCGTGAAAGTTTAGATTGTCACTGTTGCGACAAAAGACGTGAAACCCATAGTTTAATTTAACATACCAATAACATTTCCCCCATACATGATGTGATCCCGAGAGGCTGCATTTTGATTTATAGATTTTCATGAAAATGTGGTTTAAGAAAGGACGTTTCTCAACATTTCTCAAAACAATCTGTATAATATATTGAATCCAAAATTCTAATCTACCTTATCATTATTATATTATTAGAAAAAGTATAGTTTGACCTATCTCCGACATACAGTTCTTGAGTTATGGGGTATAGGCATAAAGGTCAAATTTTGGTTTCCATCATTGTCCACAGAGGGTGAAGCCATCATAGGTTTCTACAGTGAAATCCGTAAAAAAAAATCATTTCGCTCTTGTAAAATTGTTCCAAGATATACTGACCTTTTACTTGTTAGTTAGTTTGAAATACTAGTAGTCATAACCCTTTTATATTTAGGAGGAGATTGGATGATACCTAGAATATCGGTATGAGGTTTATACCTGAAAAATAGGGGGCTGCAACAATCCCCTTCTTCGTAGTCCGTGTTACAAAATATGGCTCAGTATAGTTCTAGTGTTAAATTATATGTGTTTCTGTTCCTTTGCCTTTGGTCTTGTTCATTTGAGCACTTGTAGAAAATGGTTAGACCATGGTAGGTATTTATTATTATTATCTAATATAATACCTACCATGGTTAGTCATAATGCATTGTTGAAATCAAAAATGATGTTATCACAATACCACAAACCTTACCTTATCAGAGTCAGCCATGCCTATGTACGATAGTGGGTTACTACCGAAAGTTTCGGTAAACCAGTTATCCGCTATCAACCCAAATGTACAGATGACGAATAGACCGATTGCTATTCTGTATCTAACAGCAAATGCTTTGTTGCAAAAGTGATGTTGCTGCTTGGTGGTCTCACTCGTTTTCATTCTGTGCTTCGTTTTCGCTCTCTTAGTAAATGTATGTGCCTGTAAGTAATAAGTGATTAATAATAATTGCGTCCGATTGAAAAATTCCAGGTTAAAAGCTACCGTTATAATGCTACTGTATATAAGCAAACATTTTGGCGTAGTACAGTATCCGGGTACAGTCAGTACAAAGCTAAAGGGCTAGTTTACGGTGGCCTTGGCCATTTCAGATTTATCCGCAGGTGATACATGTAGCATTGTTACTCGTTGCGTTCTGAAGGACAAGTAAACTTCAGTTGACCTGCTAGCTGCTGACCTTCATGACACCACTCTTACAATGAGAGCATCGGACTATAATGCAATGAGCTATTTAGTTAGGGGAAAAAGTTCACTTTGGTGACCACTCTCTGGCTAGTAAGGTTTGACGATTGATTCGTCTTCTATGGACCATTTAGAAAAAAATTAGCCACCATGTGGTCCATGTCCCTCGTGAAAATCCCGGCATTTTTTGCTAGAGGCCAAAATCCAAAATGGCCGCTGCCACCATTTTGAAAACTTAAGTTTTGAACCAGAGCACCTATAATCATGCACAAAGACACTTTTTCGGATATGTCGAGTACAAGGATTCCGATTCTGACATTAGTTTGACATTACGGTATAATTTTCACCCAGAAATCCAAGATGGCCCCCATTTCATGCTAAGCGTAAATGTGATTTTTGAAGAGAACGAAACCCAGGATAAGGCCGTTTAAACCACAGATCTGGCGCCATGTCTCTTATATGGGATTTAAACCCAAGATAAGGCAGTTTAAACCCCATATCTAGAGATAAGGAACCCAGATAAGTGGTTTAGACGGACACTTATCCTGGGCTTCTGCCTCCTTCAAAAATCAGGCATTTACGGTAAGGAACGTACCAAATGGGGGCCATCTTGGATTTCTGGCAAAATTATGTTGTAACGTCAAATTAATGTCAGATTCGGATTTCTTGGGGTCGACTTACCGGAAAAAGTGTCTTTGTACACGATTTTAGGTAATCTGGTTCAAAACTTTTTTTTTTTTTTTTTTGCGCCGGCGGCCACCATCTTGGATTTCTGGGTAAATATGAGTTCGTAATGTCAAAGTAATGTCAAATTTGAAATCCTTGTGGTCGACTTGTCCAAAAAAGTGTCTTTGTACACGATTTTAGGTCCTCTTGTTCAAAACTAAATTTTTCATGATGGTGCCGGCCACCATCTTGGATTTCTGGGTGAAAATTATGCCGTAATGTCAAACTAATGTCCGAATCGGAATGCTTGTACTCGACATATCCGAAAAAGTGTCTTTGTGCATGATTATAGGTGCTCTGGTTCAAAACTTAAATTTTCAAAATGGTGGCGGCGGCCATTTTGGATTTTGGCCTCTAGCAAAAAATGCCGGGATTTTCGCGAGGGACATGGTGGCTAATTTTTTCTAAATGGTCCATAGAAGACGAATCAATCGTCAAACCTTACTAGCCAGAGAGTGGTCACCAAAGTGAACTTTTTCCCCTAACTACTTATCTGGAAAATTTTACACTGAGTAGCCATAATCAAGGAAGATATTTTAGAGGGTTTGGGTCCGGGTGTGGGCGTATTCGTGGGGAAACGCTTTTCCTTTTCTCATCCCGGGATCTCATCATAACATTGTAAATTTATCTTTCATTTAAAAGTGTGTTCCCGCAATTAAGCATAAGCACTCCCCTGGATTATCGAGGTCCTCATTATCTCGAGGATGATCATTTTTTGCGAAAACACACAAAAAGCAAAGAAAGGAGACTTTACTTGGTCTGTATAATAATAGAGCAAAGAAGAGATGCCATAAATACAAGGTATCTTTTCTTAACTTTTTTGCGGGCCCCTTGAGGTCCTGTTTCTTTGTTTTCATGGGCCCATTAAGGTATGTTTCTTTATTTTTTACAGGCTCCCTAGGACCATGGGCCCGGGGGTAACGCACCACCTTACCCCTCCCCCAGGCTTGTCGGTGGCTTGAATCCGCTCTAGCTTGTCCATGCCTTGCCATGCCATGCTTTTTGGAATACCCAACCAGATGGAGTAGTCGGAAACATATCTGACAACGGCGCACCATCCTTCAAGAGCAGAGTGCAAAAACATCATATCTGTTAATACCATTATCAGCAGTAGATAGCTGCTTCATCAATACCAATATCAGTAATAGATAGCTACTTCGCCAATACTAATGTCGGCTGTAGATAGCTATACTTCGTCAATACCAATATCAGTAGTAGATTGCTACTTCATCAATACCAATATCAGCAGCAGATAGCTACTTCATCAATGCCAATATCAGCAGTAGATAACTACTTCATCAATACCAATATATATATTAATATCAGCAGTAGATATAGCTACTTCACCAATACTATAAATGTCGGCTGTAGATAGCTATACTTCATCAATACGAATATCTGCGGTAGATAGCTACTTCATCAATACCAATATCAGCAGCAGATAACTACTTCATCAATGCCAATATCATCAGAAGATAACTACTTCATCAATACCAATATCAGTAGTAGATAGCTACTTCATCAATACCAATATCAGCAGCAGATAGCTACTTCATCAGTACCAATATCAGCAGTAGATATATCTAATATTTAGCTATAGCTAAATCAGCAGTAGATATAGCTACTTCACCAATACTAATGTCGGCTGTAGATAGCTATATACACCAGGCACAAAAAGAAACTCGTCAGTTATATTCATCCTTGCTGTTCAATAACTTGATCATTTTGGATTATTCTGAAATACACATTTTGTTAATTGGACTTTTTTCTCTCATTTGACACCCTGTTCGTGAATATTGAGCAAGAATTGACCAAGATATGCGCCTCCAAACTCTCAAACCCCAAAATGAAAAGTTGCAATTTTAACGATTCAATTGTGCCTGTTACACTGTGTGCTTTATTGATTGGCCAGAGATTGGCCGTGGTGCTTGTGTGCAAAACAACGATGCGTTCCCATTGAAAATCGTTGAAAATGCAACTTTTGATTTTGGGGTTTGAGGCTTTGGAGGCGAATATCTTGGTCAATTCTTGTTCGTTTTTCACGAACAGTGTGTCAAATGAGAAAGCAAAGTTCAATTAACAAAATGTATATTTCAGAATAATCCAAATTTATCAAGTTTTTGAACAACAAGGATGAATATAACTGACGAGTTTCTTTTTGTGCCTGGTGTACTTGGTCAATACCAATATCAGCAGTAGAATGCTACTTCATCAATACGAATATCTGCGGTAGATAGCTACTTCATCAATACCAATAGAAGCAGCAGATAACTACTTCATCAATGCCAATATCAGCAGTAGATATCTACTTCATCAATACCAATATCAGCCGTAGATAGCTACTTTATCGATGACATGATATCGGGCCTTTTGAGGCTACATGTCTGTGCCCCCGTACATCGGGAAAAAGTTGCTGTCATTCGTATTTTTGTTAACCCCAATGGGTAATAGTTCCAATGCAAAAAGATTTATCCATGTGTCTCTTCAGCTGAATAAATCAGTTATGGGACATCCCGTGGGACATCGGGCCCTTTGAGGCCGCCTGGGCCCCCGTACAGGCCCAAATTGCTGTCATTGCAATAGGCATGAAAAGTATCCTCTTGGGAGTGATATCCAACAAGTTTTGTCCATGTGTCTCTTGAGCTGAATAAATGCTTTTTGGCCCCCTAATTTGTAACCCCCAGGCTGTCCCGTACAGGCTGTGACCCGGCAGCAATATGGAATATTGAATCTTGGCCTTATACTAACATAACCAGGCCATCAAACCTTTTGTGTCTTCTGAGCTGAATAAATCTTCTGGGCTCCCAGTCTACAATGGTTGTAGATGTCTATTTGTAGTGTTAAATTCATAATATCATAGCCATATATGCGATTGTGATACGCGGAAATTAAGTATCAATTTCTTTTATCATTCAAAGCATGTACAAAAACGTTCTCGATATCAACGTGATCAATGTTTTGATTGATTTAAATGTTTGTTTGGTATGCAAAGAAAAACTTTGTAATTTTAGGGGGGTGGGAGTTATTATTTTTGAACCCTGTATATAGGTGATGTTGTATAATATTAATAATAATAATAATAATAATAATAATAATAATAATAATAATAATAATAATAATAATAATAATGTGAATTTCTAAAATTTCCAAATTAATGGCGCTTAAGGCGCGATACAGAGATTATCTTACACTACATAATACACGGTGGCCTAGCGGAACGGGCACTGACTCATAATCGGAAGGTTGCGGGTTCGAGCCCCGGCGACGCCATCGTGTTGTGCCCTTGAGTAAGGCACTTTATCTCGATTACTCCTCTCCACCCAGGTGTTTAACTACCGGCATTCTTAAATGCTGGGAAGGTAACAGACTCGCTGTAGAGGAGGTGTAGCGATCCCCTATAGCAACATTACATGGAGGAGTCTGGCCCAATCGCCAATGAAAGAGAGATGGGCACTCCGATCACTGTTTATACAGGATCGTCTCCTTTACCTTTACCTTTTTACATAATAAAAATTAATTGAGCACTTTACATGCGCAATGGTATCATGGTTGTAGGTGCCAATTTGCAGCGTTTATGTAGCATACTTTGTATGGGATACGCGGAAATGGACGTAGATGCCAATTTGTAATAATTCCCGAGTATAATTCATTCCGTACTTCCTTAATCACTTAATATTTTTTGCATTTAGATGCGTATTTAGACTATATTCTAATAACAAGTTTGCCATACGTACCATTATAAGAGACGCTGCTGCATTCCTTACCATACTTTAC
Organism: Amphiura filiformis; assembly: GCF_039555335.1. NCBI lineage: Eukaryota > Metazoa > Echinodermata > Ophiuroidea > Amphilepidida > Amphiuridae > Amphiura > Amphiura filiformis. Next base: position 51,727,916 of record NC_092636.1, on the reverse strand, counting down.
GTGTTACGAATATGAGTCATAGTTGAAAATAATGGTCTGCACTTATAGTACTCTTAAACGAAGAGGACATTAATGTATGTGAAGCACCATCCAAATTTAACAAATCGTAATGTCTAACTTTGTCGAATGGTGTGTTATTTCCATCTTATTATATTTAAAAATCACTTAAGATTTAAACTGATGAATCCCGTGATGAATCTGATGAGCATCTTGGCACAACCTCCATTTCGCTCAGCCATTTCTACAGTGCATGTCACTGACCTCATTAATATGCAATGTTTTGTTGATTTTTAATTTTATGTATTTTAAAAGCAAAAAGCAAGTATTATTATTTTGTGAAAAAAAATATCTCGACTTAAGGGCATTTTGTGATCCACAATTTTTATACTAAAGAAGTAAGATATTGTTTGGTAGGAGAACAAGATGATCAGTGATCATAACAAAATATGAGTGACCTTTTTCGTTTATTGCCGGGGTTGTAATGCGATGCTAGTGCATGCATGTCTGTCTAGGCAGGGAAGTCTGAATAGCTTATTTCATATACGTCGTGTAAGTAAAACGAAGCAGCAGCATAGCAAATTTTTGTCCGGTTAATAATATTAATGCTCATGTGTGTGGTGCTGGTGGCAATAACGGAACACATATCTACAAATCTCGGTAAGTTCCGATATAATTGGGTTTATAATTAGATGTGTTTTCAAAAAAATTGATATTTATACAGTGGAAAATAGGTGCACACATATCTGTGCCGCTCATGGTTAAATACCCCACTAATAGGCCTGGGCGATACATTGAAATACGACGAGTAACTATTTGTTTTCATGGCATTCGAATTAAAATCGCTGAAATTGATCAAGTTATATAGGCAAAAAAGTACTTTTTAGAGTTTGATGCTTCAAAATGGTAAATTTTTCTCATTGACATTTTTGTTTTAATAGTACCAAAATTCATACGCACGACTTCGGTTTTTAGTAAATATTCGCCCTATCATATTGTAGTAACTTTCAGCTTCGAGGGCGCACTGTCATTTTAAGGTGTTTACGGTTCAGTGCGTTAAAACAAGAAAAGTCTCAGGTCAACCTATGTTGAATTTTTGATCATTTGGCATCTAAATCATATAGTTTCACCTGATATTAGTGGCATTGAACTGTGAGAGTTCTGAATATGAGAAAATTCCACCCGAAATTAGGCATTTTCCCATTGAAACCCGTGTAATACATAATTAGTGGTATTTAACCTCATAGCGTTGCAGTAAGTGGTATCGTTAGAATTTTGATCAATATTAATTCGCTATTAGATTTAGATATAGTTTAATATGATATTTTCAAACAGGTTTGTTTATTAATTATTGTTACCGACCCGGTTACCGGTTCTTTACGATGTGGTTAAAATAATTATATAAATTGAAGAAAGGGACAGATTTGATAGATTGACCATACAATATTTTGGTACATCTATATAATAATACGCTATTCTCTGTTTGTCTGTTTGTCTATTTGTCTATTTGTCTATTTGTCTGTTTGTCTGTCTGTGACTGCTAATGTGAGGCCGTCGTAAGTCGTACGGGGCTCAAACTTGGTGAGTGGGTGTAGTTCTGTCCTGGCAAGAAGAAGTTTATGTTCGTTAAGTCATCTGACCCCGGGGTCCCCTCCCAGGGGTCATCTGAGGTCAAATGACAAAAACTGTCGTGTGAGGCCGTCGTAGGTCGTACAGGGCCCAAACTCGGTGGGTGGGTGTAGTTCTGTCCTGGCAAGAAGAAGTTTATGTTCGTTAAGTCATCTGACCCCGGGGTCCCCTCCCAGGGGTCATCTGAGGTCAAATTACTAAAAACTGTCGTATGGGCATGAAACTTGGTAGGTACAGACAACATAAAGAGCCAAAATTTTGGAAGGTCATTTTGGGGTCATCAGAGGTCACCCCAGGTCATCTGAGGTCAAATTGGTAAAACTGTCGTATGGGCATGCAACTTGGTACGTACAGACAACATTTAAAGCCAAAATTTTGGAAGGTCATTTTGGGGTCATCCGAGGTCACTCACGGGTCATCTGAGGTCAAATTAGTAAAAACTGTCGTATGGGCATGAAACTTGGTGAGTACAGTCAACATTTAGAGCCAAATTTCTGGAAGGTCATTTTGGGGTCACCAGGGGTCATCTGAGGTCAAATTAGTAAAAACTGTCATATGGGCATCAAACTTGGTGGGTACAGTCACCATCAGCCAGGTAATCGTGCCCAAATATGGGTAACCGCCTATCCTACTATAATTCACCAGAATCTGTCTGTTTGTGTGTTTGTGTGTCTGTCTGTCCGCCTCTTTTCTCGGAGACTGGGGGTCGCGCGTTCCTCAAACTTGGTGGGTGGGTGCAGCTTGGTATGAGGAAGAACGAGTTAATATTTTTTAAGGTCAAAGGTCAAGGCCGGGGTCAAGTCCAATTGAAGTCTAATTTCAAATTGCCCTATGGAGCTCAAACTTGGTGGGTGTGTTGACCTTGGACTAACAAACAAAAGTTTCCACGGTGACCTTTTCGTCAGACCTACGGTTAAGAGGTCATAGGTCAAAAAAGGTAGACATTTCAAATTGCCCCTATGGAGCTCAAACTTGGTGGGTGGGTGGATCTTGGACTAACAAACAAAAGTTTCCACGGTGACCTTTTTGTCAAACCTACGGTTAAGAGGTCATAGGTCAAAAAAGGTAGAAATTTCAAATTGCCCCTATGGAGCTCAAACTTGGTGGGTGTGTTGACCTTGGACTAACAAACAAAAGTTTCCACGGTGACCTTTTCGTCAGACCTACGGTTAAGAGGTCATAGGTCAAAAAAAGGTAGAAATTTCAAATTGCCCCTATGGAGCTCAAACTTGGTGGGTGGGTGGATCTTGGACTAACAAACAAAAGTTTCCACGGTGACCTTTTTGTCAAACCTACGGTTAAGAGGTCATAGGTCAAAAAAGGTAGAAATTTCAAATTGTCTCTATGCAGCTCAAACTTGGTGGGTGTGTTGACCTTGGACTAACAAACAAAAGTTTCCACGGTGACCTTTTCGTCAGACCTACGGTTAAGAGGTCATAGGTCAAAAAAGGTAGACATTTCAAATTGCCCCTATGGAGCTCAAACTTGGTGGGTGGGTGGATCTTGGACTAACAAACAAAAGTTTCCACGGTGACCTTTTCGTCAGACCTACGGTTAAGAGGTCATAGGTCAAAAAGGTAGAAATTTCAAATTGCCTCTATGGAGCTCAAACTTGGTGGGTGGGTGGACCTTGGACTAACAAACAAAAGTTTTCACGGTGACCTTTTGTCAGACCTAGCCAAAGGACACACCCTGATTCTGAGATCTGCGAAAGCCAATAATTATGATAGCCGAAAACCGCGAGATACGGGTAACCGCCTAGTCTATATAATAATACGCTATTCTCTGTCTGTAGATCTGTCTGTCTGTCTGTGACTGCTAATGTGAGGCCACCATAGGTCATACGGGGCTCAAATTTGGTGGGTGGGTGCAGCTTGGTATGAGGAAGAAGGAGTTTATATTTTTTAAGGTCAAAGGTCAAGGACGGGGTCAAGTTCAATTGAAGTCTAATTTCAAATACTTTAAACGGCAAATCTAGCCATGCCATTGTGTTGACCTTGGCCTATCAAACAAAAGTTTCCACGGTGACCTTTTCGTCAGACCAACGGTTCAGAGGTCAAAGGAAAGGTCAAGGACGGGGTCAAGTTCAATTGAAGTCTAATTTCAAATACTTTAAACGGCAAATCTAGCCATGCCATTGTGTTGACCTTGGCCTATCAAACAAAAGTTTCCACGGTGACCTTTTCGTCAGACCAACGGTTCAGAGGTCAAAGGTCAAGAAAGGTAAAAATTTCAAACTGCCCCTATGAAGCTCAAACTTGGTGGGTGGATGGAACTTGGACTAACAAATAAAAGTTTCCACAGTGACCTTTTTGTCAGACCTACGGTTAAAAGGTCATAGGTCAAGAAAGGTAACAATTTCAAATTGCTCCTATGGCGCTCAAACGTGGTGGGTGGGTGGACCTTGGACTAACAAACAAAAGTTTCCACAGTGACCTTTTCGTCATATCTACGGTTAAGAGGTCATAGGTCAAGAAAGGTAAAAATTTCAAATTGCCCCTATGGAGCTCAAACTTGGTGGGTGGGTGGACCTTGGACTAACAAACAAAAGTTTCAACGGTGACCTTTTCGTCATACATACGGTTAAGAGGTCATAGGTCAAGAAAGGTAATAATTTCAAATTGCTCCCATTGAGCTCAAACTTGGTGGGTGGGTGGACCTTGGACTAACAAACAAAAGTTTCCACGGTGATCTTTTCGTCAGATCTACGGTTAAGAGGTCATAGGTCAAGAAAGGTCAAAATTTCAAATTGCCCTCTGGAACTCAAACTTGGTGGGTGGGTGGACCTTGGACTAACAAACAAAAGTTTCCACGGTGATCTTTTCTTCAGACCTAAGGTTAAGAGGTCAAAGGTCAAAAAGGTAAAAATTTCAAATTGCCTATGGAGCTCATACATGTACTTGGTGGGTAGGTGGAATTGGACTAACAAACAAAAGTTCCATTGTGACCTTTTTGTCAGACCTACGATTGAGAGGTCATAGGTCAAAAACAAAGATTTCAAATTGCTTATGGAGCTCAAACTTGGTCGGTAGGTGTAACTTTGGCCAAGGAAGCCCAGGTTTGAGATCTACAAAAGCCAATAACTATGACAGCCGAGAACCGCGAAATACGGGTAACCGCCTAGTAATAATTATTGTATTAAAGTTCCTATAAATAAAATATAAGATTAGTAAAATATAGTATGAAACAATATATACATAATTGTGTGAAGTATAGCAACAAGGACATTAGTTTCTTGTACTGTTGTAGTAATAGTGTTTAGGTTCGCTCCGCTTGCCGAGCTAGCCCTACCACAGGGGGCCTTTTCTTGTTTTTACACACTACTCCGAGACACCATGCTAGCCTATATTTAAGTGCTATTTAATTTTAATTAAATAGCACTAAAACATTAAAATATTTAAAATATGCCCAAAAGATGGAACTTCACAAAAATGCATTTGTTTTGTATGCAATAATGCATTAATCATGTATAGCATTAAATCTTTCGCCACCCTAAATACCCTAGCCCGAAATTCGACTGGTTAAAAACTTCACTTAAATGCAGATTGCTCATAAAGGTTTCACAAGTTCAAAGATTCAATTTTCAAAATAAATTGAAAAGTTGTTGACGAACGAAATTAAAAGATGTTGGCAGCCTATTATTTGTTTTTTTTTGTACACATCTGGACCAATTTACAGTGTCAGACGTCTATGGCAAGTATATTGCACAATAGAACAGAAAAAGCTGACTTTTCGACGATAGGCCCTACACCTTGTTTTTCAATCAAAAAACCTGGTTTTTCGATTGAAAAAACAGGTTTCTCGGCCGATACACTTGGTTTTTCAAAAACTATGACAATCAAATTCGAAAAACCTGGTTTTCGATTAAAAAACCAGGTTTATTAGAAAAAAAACTATGACAATCGAATTAAAAAACCAAGTTTATCGGCAAAAAAACAGGTTTCTCGGTCGATAAACTTAGTTTATCAAAAACTATGACAATCAAATTCGACAAAAAACCCAATGACAATCGATTGAAAAACCAGGTTTATCAAATCGAAAAAACAAGTTTATCGATTCAATTGTCATAGTTTTTGATAAACCTGGTTTATCAGCCGAAAAACCAAGTTTATCAAAAAACTCTGACAATCGAATTGATTTGAAAAACCTGGTTTTCGATCGAAAAACCAGGTTTTTCTGTTCTATTGTATGATAGCCTTTTCAAAATGGAGGAAGAGCCCATGAAAAAAAAAGGATCGACCTATCTATCCTCCAATTTCTTTGTCTTGGAAGGGCAACCAAACAATATATTGTTTGGCCTTAATAATAAAACCATGGACGTCCGTGACTTGAACCACACATTCATATCAATTACAAAGATTTTAATCAGTCATGTTCAGAATTGCGAACAACGACTTACAACGAAAAGAATTTAGAGTTTCTGTACCGGTTTCTATTGCTTGATATCACAGAGGCTCATACTATCAAGGAGGCTATATGAGATCCTAATCTCATCTGCATGGTATATTGTTTCCATAGATTAAAATGTGAAAAAGGGCTGCCAGTATTTAATTTCCTCTGTTCCGAAATGAAGTCAAATTGTATTTTGTCTATCGTAAAATTAATTTTTGTTATAAAAAAAGAACATGGCTAAATTCGAAATAAAAAATGAACTCTAATGTACCACTTCTTTTCAAACATTGCACCATGACGTATAATAATATTACGCATTGCATGTAATGATGATAAGCATCTGTGAAAAGGTTAATGATAATAATTAAAAACATGTTACCACTCAAACAGGTAATGTTTATTATAGTTATACAGGAATACTTTTTATACAGAAAAAAAATGTTATTATATTTATTTCAGACTAACTGTGATAAAGACATGGCTACTCGCAAGCAATTTACGGAGGCGGAGCATGCGGCTCTTTACAACAAATACAGGCCGAAAGCAGATTCGAAGGTACTTGACAAAGTCATCAACTACCTCAAAGAAAAGGTAAGTTTTACAATTTACCCATATTTTTTAATTAGATGCGCAAATAATGTATGTTTCTGTTTCAGTTTTTGTGCTTTGGTTTGATTTCTTTTTATTAAATTCATTTTTGCAGGGTTGTAGCTAGAGAATGTTTAGTGCCGGGTGGTATTTGGGGGAAATTTTCGTGAAATTAACAATTTTATTGAAAATTGCCTAAATTTGGCCAATTTTTATGTGATTTTGTAATTTTTGACAGATCGACTTGGGTGCCGGGTGCAAGAGCTGAAATTGTTTATCAGTGGTGGGCTCTAAATCTGAGTGCCGGGCGCCGCCGCCCGCTTTTTTGAATCCATTATTATTATTAAAAATATTAATTAATTAATGATCTGTCTTGTTATTAACTGCTATAATGATAATATACAGTATAATAAATTCATTTATTGTACATTTTACAAATAAACTGACGCTACCTTGTTTCCCGCAAGCGGCACGTCATCCCACTGCAAAGCCGCAACGTTGCGCGCTCTATATTTCATACCTTAACGGCAGGGTTCACAGGTTTTTGCCGCAGGTGAAAAAAAAACGCGGTTATAACCGCGGTTTTAACCGCTTAGCAAAAACAGTTTTTGCCGGCAAAAATGGCAAAAACTAAAAAAGTGATTTATAGTTCAGCTTTTTCATCTCCAAACAAATTATTAAGTTACAAAAATAATTTCCTGAGTGTAATCAAGGCCAGATTTTGTAATTATAAGTATAACATTAAGTAAAATTAAAATTCATTGCTCAAGTGCATTTAACCGAAATGTGGCTTATATCAAATTAAAAACCTTTTTATTTTACGGACTAGATGAGACAAAAAATAAGTTGAACGATTCATTAAAAGTTGTGTGTTACTGTTTAAGAGCTTTCTCTGTTACTTTTTAATATTTGAGTGACTATAAGTGAGTTTTTCCCAGTTTTGCCATTTTTGCCGGTTTAAACCAGGCAAAAACCAGGCCACCCTTGCCGGCAAAAACAGGTTTTTGCCGGCAAAAACCGAACCCTGCTTAGCGGATTAAGGCGAACGTTTACGGTATGGCTAATTTCCTTTCCAGAAGAATTTAAATGTTATATTTTCTTACTGTCATTCTTATCTTTAATTTATATTTTATTATATTTTCTGGTTCACACAACACATCTGTTTTACAGTGAACTTAAAATAAACGTTTAAACTTTAATAAAATTAATAAACTTCATAACTTTGAAAATCAACACGCATTTTATTATTTTTGAATCTAAAGATGTATCTCTTCAGGAAGTGTTTCTCCCAGATTTCCGATAAATAATTCATTTCTTAAAATGTAAACATTGCGGTTTGATGAATAACTGTTAGACTGAAAACTTTGGTGGTAATTATTGTTATTCTATCATTAACAGGTCTAATACCAGGGGCTATTTTAGGAGGGAAAATTCACTGCACGTTGGTAATTGTAGTTAATTTTGTCGCATTGGGCAAAGCGCGCAACAAATGTAAAATTTTAATGCTATGGACCAAATGAGGACAATGGGACCTAATGAAGATATACATTACAGCTTTTGGTTAATTTTGTCCTGGTATTTGGAACCCGGGACCGGGGATGTCTAAACAATCTATCAACACTTGTAATGGCGTCTCATACCCTACAATTTATTACGTCCAGCTAAATCTGCTCCTGTGAATCGTGTTGAACAAATTTCTCACATTATATATTTTCGGTATTATCGGTGGGATACATATATACATATACTGGGTTTCTTTTTTAAAGAGACTGCACAGGTAAAGTCGTCGAGCGAAGCGCGCGAAAACTTTGGTGCCAAAATAATTGTACGAACTTTTCCGTACAAGGACACCTTCATGTCTGCTTTCGGTTGCCAAAATAATTGTACGAGCTTTTCTGTGCAAGGACACCTTCATGTCTGCTTTCGGTTGCCAAAATAATTGTACGAGCTTTTCTGTGCAAGGACACCTTCATGTCTGCTGTCGGTTGCCAAAATAATTGTACGAGCTTTTCTGTGCAAGGACACCTTCATGTCTGCTGTCGGTTGCCAAAATAATTGTACGAGCTTTTCTGTGCAAGGACACCTTCATGTCTGCTGTCAGTTGCCAAAATAATTGTACGAGCTATTCTGTGCAAGGACACCTTCATGTCTGCTTTCGGTTGCCAAAATAATTGTACGAGCTTTTCTGTGCAAGGACACCTTCATGTCTGCTGTCGGTTGCCAAAATAATTGTACGAGCTTTTCTGTGCAAGGACACCTTCATGTCTGCTGTCGGTTGCCAAAATAATTGTACGAGCTTTTCTGTGCAAGGACACCTTCATGTCTGCTTTCGGTTGCCAAAATAATTGTACGAGCTTTTCTGTGCAAGGACACCTTCATGTCTGCTGTCAGTTGCCAAAATAATTGTACGAGCTTTTCTGTGCAAGGACACCTTCATGTCTGCTGTCGGTTGCCAAAATAATTGTACGAGCTTTTCTGTGCAAGGACACCTTCATGTCTGCTGTCGGTTGCCAAAATAATTGTACGAGCTTTTCTGTGCAAGGACACCTTCATGTCTGCTGTCAGTTGCCCAAATAATTGTACGAGCTTTTCTGTGCAAGGACACCTTCATGTCTGCTTTCGGTTGCCAAAATAATTGTACGAGCTTTTCTGTGCAAGGACACCTTCATGTCTGCTTTCGGTTGCCAAAATAATTGTACGAGCTTTTCTGTGCAAGGACACCTTCATGTCTGCTTTCGGTTGCCAAAATAATTGTACGAGGTTTTCTGTGCAAGGACACCTTCATGTCTGCTGTCGGTTGCCAAAATAATTGTACGAGCTTTTCTGTGCAAGGACACCTTCATGTCTGCTGCGCTTTCAGTTGCCAAAATAATTGTACGAGCTTTTCTGTGCAAGGACACCTTCATGTCTGCTGTCAGTTGCCAAAATAATTGTACGAGCTATTCTGTGCAAGGACACCTTCATGTCTGCTTTCGGTTGCCAAAATAATTGTACGAGCTTTTCTGTGCAAGGACACCTTCATGTCTGCTTTCGGTTGCCAAAATAATTGTACGAGCTTTTCTGTGCAAGGACACCTTCATGTCTGCTTTCGATTGCCAAAATAATTGTACGAGCTTTTCTGTGCATGGACACCTTCATGTCTGTTTCGGTTGCCAAAATAATTGTACGAGCTTTTCTGTGCAAGGACACCTTCATGTCTGCTTTCGGTTGCCAAAATAATTGTACGAGCTTTTCTGTGCAAGGACACCTTCATGTCTGCTTTCGGTTGCCAAAATAATTGTACGAGCTTTTCTGTGCAAGGACACCTTCATGTCTGCTGTCGGTTGCCAAAATAATTGTACGAGCTTTTCTGTGCAAGGACACCTTCATGTCTGCTGTCAGTTGCCAAAATAATTGTACGAGCTATTCTGTGCAAGGACACCTTCATGTCTGCTTTCGGTTGCCAAAATAATTGTACGAGCTTTTCTGTGCAAGGACACCTTCATGTCTGCTGTCGGTTGCCAAAATAATTGTACGAGCTTTTCTGTGCAAGGACACCTTCATGTCTGCTGTCGGTTGCCAAAATAATTGTACGAGCTTTTCTGTGCAAGGACACCTTCATGTCTGCTTTCGGTTGCCAAAATAATTGTACGAGCTTTTCTGTGCAAGGACACCTTCATGTCTGCTTTCGGTTGCCAAAATAATTGTACGAGCTTTTCTGTGCAAGGACACCTTCATGTCTGCTGTCGGTTGCCAAAATAATTGTACGAGCTTTTCTGTGCAAGGACACCTTCATGTCTGCTGTCGGTTGCCAAAATAATTGTACGAGCTTTTCTGTGCAAGGACACCTTCATGTCTGCTGTCAGTTGCCCAAATAATTGTACGAGCTTTTCTGTGCAAGGACACCTTCATGTCTGCTTTCGGTTGCCAAAATAATTGTACGAGCTTTTCTGTGCAAGGACACCTTCATGTCTGCTTTCGGTTGCCAAAATAATTGTACGAGCTTTTCTGTGCAAGGACACCTTCATGTCTGCTTTCGGTTGCCAAAATAATTGTACGAGGTTTTCTGTGCAAGGACACCTTCATGTCTGCTGTCGGTTGCCAAAATAATTGTACGAGCTTTTCTGTGCAAGGACACCTTCATGTCTGCTGCGCTTTCGGTTGCCAAAATAATTGTACGAGCTTTTCTGTGCAAGGACACCTTCATGTCTGCTGTCAGTTGCCAAAATAATTGTACGAGCTATTCTGTGCAAGGACACCTTCATGTCTGCTTTCGGTTGCCAAAATAATTGTACGAGCTTTTCTGTGCAAGGACACCTTCATGTCTGCTTACAGTTGCCAAAATAATTGTACGAGCTTTTCTGTGCAAGGACACCTTCATGTCTGCTTTCGATTGCCAAAATAATTGTACGAGCTTTTCTGTGCATGGACACCTTCATGTCTGTTTTCGGTTGCCAAAATAATTGTACGAGCTTTTCTGTGCAAGGACACCTTCATGTCTGCTTTCGGTTGCCAAAATAATTGTACGAGCTTTTCTGTGCAAGGACACCTTCATGTCTGCTTTCGGTTGCCAAAATAATTGTACGAGCTTTTCTGTGCAAGGACATCTTCATGTCTGCTTTCGGTTGCCAAAATAATTGTACGAGCTTTTCTGTGCAAGGACACCTTCATGTCTGCTGCCAGTTGCCCAAATAATTGTACGAGCTTTTCTGTGCAAGGACACCTTCATGTCTGCTTTCGGTTGCCAAAATAATTGTACGAGCTTTTCTGTGCAAGGACACCTTCATGTCTGCTTTCGGTTGCCAAAATAATTGTACGAGCTTTTCTGTGCAAGGACACCTTCATGTCTGCTTTCGGTTGCCAAAATAATTGTACGAGGTTTTCTGTGCAAGGACACCTTCATGTCTGCTGTCGGTTGCCAAAATAATTGTACGAGCTTTTCTGTGCAAGGACACCTTCATGTCTGCTTTCGGTTGCCAAAATAATTGTACGAGCTTTTCTGTGCAAGGACACCTTCATGTCTGCTTTCGGTTGCCAAAATAATTGTACGAGCTTTTCTGTGCAAGGACACCTTCATGTCTGCTTTCGATTGCCAAAATAATTGTACGAGCTTTTCTGTGCATGGACACCTTCATGTCTGTTTTCGGTTGCCAAAATAATTGTACGAGCTTTTCTGTGCAAGGACACCTTCATGTCTGCTTTCGGTTGCCAAAATAATTGTACGAGCTTTTCTGTGCAAGGACACCTTCATGTCTGCTTTCGGTTGCCAAAATAATTGTACGAGCTTTTCTGTGCAAGGACACCTTCATGTCTGCTGTCGGTTGCCAAAATAATTGTACGAGCTTTTCTGTGCAAGGACACCTTCATGTCTGCTGTCAGTTGCCAAAATAATTGTACGAGCTATTCTGTGCAAGGACACCTTCATGTCTGCTTTCGGTTGCCAAAATAATTGTACGAGCTTTTCTGTGCAAGGACACCTTCATGTCTGCTGTCGGTTGCCAAAATAATTGTACGAGCTTTTCTGTGCAAGGACACCTTCATGTCTGCTGTCGGTTGCCAAAATAATTGTACGAGCTTTTCTGTGCAAGGACACCTTCATGTCTGCTTTCGGTTGCCAAAATAATTGTACGAGCTTTTCTGTGCAAGGACACCTTCATGTCTGCTTTCGGTTGCCAAAATAATTGTACGAGCTTTTCTGTGCAAGGACACCTTCATGTCTGCTGTCGGTTGCCAAAATAATTGTACGAGCTTTTCTGTGCAAGGACACCTTCATGTCTGCTGTCGGTTGCCAAAATAATTGTACGAGCTTTTCTGTGCAAGGACACCTTCATGTCTGCTGTCAGTTGCCCAAATAATTGTACGAGCTTTTCTGTGCAAGGACACCTTCATGTCTGCTTTCGGTTGCCAAAATAATTGTACGAGCTTTTCTGTGCAAGGACACCTTCATGTCTGCTTTCGGTTGCCAAAATAATTGTACGAGCTTTTCTGTGCAAGGACACCTTCATGTCTGCTTTCGGTTGCCAAAATAATTGTACGAGGTTTTCTGTGCAAGGACACCTTCATGTCTGCTGTCGGTTGCCAAAATAATTGTACGAGCTTTTCTGTGCAAGGACACCTTCATGTCTGCTGCGCTTTCAGTTGCCAAAATAATTGTACGAGCTTTTCTGTGCAAGGACACCTTCATGTCTGCTGTCAGTTGCCAAAATAATTGTACGAGCTATTCTGTGCAAGGACACCTTCATGTCTGCTTTCGGTTGCCAAAATAATTGTACGAGCTTTTCTGTGCAAGGACACCTTCATGTCTGCTTTCGGTTGCCAAAATAATTGTACGAGCTTTTCTGTGCAAGGACACCTTCATGTCTGCTTTCGATTGCCAAAATAATTGTACGAGCTTTTCTGTGCATGGACACCTTCATGTCTGTTTTCGGTTGCCAAAATAATTGTACGAGCTTTTCTGTGCAAGGACACCTTCATGTCTGCTTTCGGTTGCCAAAATAATTGTACGAGCTTTTCTGTGCAAGGACACCTTCATGTCTGCTTTCGGTTGCCAAAATAATTGTACGAGCTTTTCTGTGCAAGGACATCTTCATGTCTGCTTTCGGTTGCCAAAATAATTGTACGAGCTTTTCTGTGCAAGGACACCTTCATGTCTGCTGCCAGTTGCCCAAATAATTGTACGAGCTTTTCTGTGCAAGGACACCTTCATGTCTGCTTTCGGTTGCCAAAATAATTGTACGAGCTTTTCTGTGCAAGGACACCTTCATGTCTGCTTTCGGTTGCCAAAATAATTGTACGAGCTTTTCTGTGCAAGGACACCTTCATGTCTGCTTTCGGTTGCCAAAATAATTGTACGAGGTTTTCTGTGCAAGGACACCTTCATGTCTGCTGTCGGTTGCCAAAATAATTGTACGAGCTTTTCTGTGCAAGGACACCTTCATGTCTGCTTTCGGTTGCCAAAATAATTGTACGAGCTTTTCTGTGCAAGGACACCTTCATGTCTGCTTTCGGTTGCCAAAATAATTGTACGAGGTTTTCTGTGCAAGGACACCTTCATGTCTGCTTTCGGTTGCCAAAATAATTGTACGAGCTTTTCTGTGCAAGGACACCTTCATGTCTGCTTTCGGTTGCCAAAATAATTGTACGAGCTTTTCTGTGCAAGGACACCTTCATGTCTGCTTTCGATTGCCAAAATAATTGTACGAGCTTTTCTGTGCATGGACACCTTCATGTCTGTTTTCGGTTGCCAAAATAATTGTACGAGCTTTTCTGTGCAAGGACACCTTCATGTCTGCTTTCGGTTGCCCAAATAATTGTACGAGCTTTTCTGTGCAAAGACACCTTCATGTCTGCTTTCGGTTGCCAAAATAATTGTACGAGCTTTTCTGTGCAAGGACACCTTCATGCTTTCGGTTGCCGAATATGAGTTATAAACGTTCAACATAGTCTCGAGATATTTTGGACACCCATGCGTAAATAACATTTACAGGGGTCCAATGGTAAATGTTGTTTTCAGCTTGTAACGCAAAGAAATAAGATATTTCCCACATATATAACAACCCAGCTATCTATCTGAATTTTTTCTTTTTGCAAGCCTCATTAACTTTGTGTCGCATTATACCAGGTGATGATCATTAAGATTTGTAAAATCTGTTCTTTCATATTATCGTTTCATTTGAAATTGAAAATATACACGATCATGATTATTACTTTCAGGAAATTTTACTGTTGAAATATCTTTTTGTGAGCTCCATTAACTTTGCTTCGCAACATACCAGATAATGATCATTATGATTTGTATATGTTTTTTAATATTATTGTTTCATGTGAAATTGAAAATATACATTGTCATGATTATTACTTTAAGTGAAAACAATTATTTTACTTGTTGAATGCGTCGCAACATACCAGGTGATTGTTATAAAATGTGAATTTGGTTTTCAAATTATCGTTTCATGTGAAATTGAAAATCATTATGATCATTACTTTTAGTGAAACTTTTACTTGTTGATGAATTTTCATTTTGTAAGCCTCATTACCTTTGTGTAGAATTATAGCCTACGTGATATACCAGGTGTGACGTGTGATCGTTATGTTTGATATAGCTTCCACCTTTGTCATTTCGCACCGTTTTTTATTTGGTCCAAAAAGGCGAAAAGTAATCAATGTACCCTGAACATTTTTCCAAGACGGCAGAACTTGACCTCCTTCATTATCCCTAAAAACCACCGCAGTATCCATCACCTTTAGGCCTAGATCCCCCTATACTTGAAACCGTGGATCATCCACTTCTCTGGAAGCCACCCCTGGCTACTTTGCTAGCCATTTCCTTAAATCCGCCTCTGGTGACGCCGGTAAATTTTGACAATACCAGAGCCGTTGTAAGGCAATTTTGGTTAGAGGTTGAATAAAGAAAAGTATTGGAAAACTGTTAAAACCATTTTTACATACTGGATTTGCAAGTCGATCTTATTTCGCGTAAGAACTCTCTGGTCATTTGACCGGATGAAACTCAAATGGCATAGAAATATTTTAAGCACGGATTTTTAATTCTCACTGCACGGAATTTTAATCTCAATGCACGAACGTGTCAGGGGGCACGTTAAAATAGCCCCTGTCTAATACTGATTTAAACATTTGTTATGATGTCCCATGTTCATAGCCACTTAAAGCTCACTCATTTTTTACAGATGGTACCGTTTTTCATATTGGGTTCAAGGCGAATACTATTGCTTAATTTATTTTTTGGTTCAAAACATTTACTCAAGTCATATTGTTGAACAAGAATATTATAAAGCTGTGTGTGCATTTTGTTCACAGAAAAAGACACTGAACGTGGCCGTTGATGTCGCTTGCGGATCGGGACAGGGCACTGTTGGTCTGGCGCCGCACTTCAAGAAAGTTATAGGCTATGACATCAGCACGGCGCAAATCAACGAGGGAAGACGCACAACTAAGGCGGAAAATGTTGAATATGAGTAAGTCAATCTATTAACATCATCAAACACCCTAACCCCTACCCCTAACCCCCGCACAAACCCCATCCCACATACCCAGCCAACTCCCACATATATAAATATAAGATGTGTAATAATTGGAAATACCAGATACCATTAATCCCATAAAATTATGTTTGGAGAAGCGTAAGGGAGTGTTCATAAATACCATGGGGTTGGTAAAAGGAGGGAGGGCAAAAACCTTTTGATGTTTCCAGGGGGGGGCAAAAAGTTTTGGACCTTAAAAAGAGGGGGGGGGAGACCAAAAGTTTTTGGTGTTTCGAAGGGGGGGGCAAAAAGTTTTCCGCTTTAAAACCCAAAATTTCCGCGCGCATTGAGACTCTCAATATAAAATTATTGGTCAAGTTTTGGGGAAAATTTCGGCACTAAATATCTTCCAGTGTTGAACTATAGTAGGCCTATAATAATTTCTTGCGTTTCTTTCATGCAGTGTTGCAGATGCAGAGAATATCCCTCTGCCTGACAATTCAGTAGATCTAGTCACCTGCTCACAAGCAGCTCATTGGTTCGACTTTGGTGCATTTTTCCGTGAGGTTGATCGCATCCTGACACCAAATGGTGTATTAGCTGTCTACTCCCGTGGTGATTACGTACTAGTACATCAAGATGCTGATGTAGGCAAGGAACTCACAAAGATTTATAAGGAGGTGAGTATATCAAAGTAGGCTATCATGACATCCTAACTTGTTTGTTACGGTGTGTTTGTTTGTGTGTTTCTTTTTAAAACGTTTACTATGAAAAACACTACATACAACACCATACTTCGTATTGAGCATATCTAGGCATTAAGGCCTGTAGCTGTTAATGTGACACTCTCCGTCGAGTTTTTCGATAAATTCATTAATTTCTCAAAAAGTAAAAATAGCAGTTTAACAAATAATAGTTCAAATGAAAGCCATTATTGGGGGCATAATTATCGTATCATTAAAATAGGTCTGACACCAATTAAAACATGTGTTTTGATGTCCCAAGTTCATAGTAAAATATGCTCACGCTCTTTTTACAGATGGCCTGGAATTTCATATTTCGGTTGCAGCGATTGCCCAAAAATAGGTGGTATGCTTATGAAAAGCGTTTCCGCTTGGAATGTAGATAGTTATTGTTGCTATTACTGTTCGCGATTTTAATTTATGCATTCTTTAGCCGACAATTTTCAATGCAATTTACACACTCAAAATGTCGCTCGCGCAAATACTGATATTTTAAACAGTATCCGTTTTTTAAACGAAACTACTGTCCACATTAGTTCCCAAGACTTTGATGAAAACATAGATACCAAATCAGACTGCATGTGACGAACAGATTTTAAACTAGAATTGAAAGAACCAGCGTATGCCCTATGAAAATGCTGTTTCGTAATAAATCGCGTTGTGATAAAAAGAGGGAATTTTGGACATCCTTTTGGCTGTTTTTTATACCAAGGAAATGCGTGACCTACCCCAAACTTCTCATGTAGCCTTGACTTAATGTCCGTGACTGTTTGATATTATTGAATTTAGACGATTTGAACTATTTACTTACATTTAACCCGATGTTTGGCCAGAGAATGTTGTATTATATTCCAAAGATGGCGACAGCTACAGACTCACTTTAAACCAGTAAAAAGGACACGTTTCTGCTCAGATGTTTCAGAGTTTGAGACCATATATTCACGGTTTTCCTATTACAATTCAAACCTATGACAAATTTGGCTGGTTTGCGATATGCGCTTTTTCATCCTGATGTGGTAGTGATGTCAGTACAGTGAGCATTTAATTGGGCACAGCCAAATAATTACTAGCGTTCGGTCAAAGCGCTGGTGTACACATGCACACGCTTAATACGCCACATAGATGCGCGAGCGAAACAGCTGCTTCAACGCGTTGACGTTGACTGCCACATCAGGGTGAAAAATGGTAGGCCTACATGTATGACTATAAAACCTCAAACACGCCCCTCGATAAAGGTTGGCAAATGATGGAGGCGGCAGTTTAGCGAATATGCGAGTGCAAGCGCCGCCCTAACCGTGGAAGGTTTCCGCATACCGAATATAGGTTTATATCATGGCCTCTAGGCCTCATGGTTTATTTTTCGAAAAGAAATCATAATCAATTGAGAAGGGAATGGATATTGCCATAATAATATCAAAGTTAATACTTGTCGTCCATAACAAGAAGGAATGCATCACGATTGTATAATATCCAGCTTTGGTATTTCATTTGATTACACTAAACATATGAAGCTTTATCTTTACTAGATTTATGCACTGAACATTTGCAGACCAGGCCTTCTACATGTAGTGAGCACCACATTAGATTGTGTTTACAAGAAATATTTATAAAATAAATAAATAACATGAATCCATATAAGATTTATATAGTGCACCAGAGGATACAAAGCGCTGTAATTTCGCTGCTACTAGTGAATTATCAGAATCAGATATCATCAACTATGCCGATTGTAGCCGATTAGATTGTAACATCCACTTATTATCTCAGCAGTTCCCCAAAGTCCATTGGATGAAGAAAGATGTGAGCGGTATGAATTAATAAGTGTCGCCTCCTAGAAATATCTTAGATCACCAGCTTGGATGATAAAATATTATCTAGAAACACGCATCTGTTTTTCAAGGTCTCCCTTTCATCTATTGACCTTAAAGAAAGGATTAAAATTATTGAATAGAATCCATGACCTGACGCAACGCATTATTAATGAGTAGCTATTAGGGACAGTCATGATGTTATAGTTGAGCGAGCAACGTATGACCACTACACAGGTCAATGGCCTGATTGTGATCTGGCGGGTTTTTTAAAAGCACAGTCCCTGAACTACGGTGTACCATGAGGGACATGCAAACTTAAAATAATTTTTCACAAACTCAAATATTTTTTTGCAAACTGAAATGATTTTCTACAAACTCAAATATTTTTTTACAAACTTGAAATATTTTTTTGCAAACTTTCGACTTTCACGAGAGAGCAAGACTCCCAGCGAGACTCAGGCTATCGAGATTGAGTCTATAGCGATGCGATATGATTTTTTTAAAAGAAGGGTCTTAGACCGCTCGGCCACACGACTTGTTGGTATCCATCTTGAATTTTTTTACATATAATCGCAACCTCAACATAGGCTTACCACGTGGCAAGCAAAGGCAGAAAACGTACCATATTTTGGAATTTTATTTGCTTAAAACATTAATGTGTATTAATAGCGCCCAATTGTTGTTAAGGAGGCTGTGTACTCTCAGACATGCATGTAGTAAAAGTGCAATAACTTTGTAATTATTCGCACAAGACATATAAAAGTATACATTTGTATGAAGGCAAGACATCAATAAATCTTAATATAAATACAGATTTGGGGTAAAAACAACAATTCTGAAGAAAATCACAAAAAAGTGAGATTTTGGCAATATTTGTTAGGTACATCATAACAAAAAAACACTCTTTCCAAAATATTTTATTTTGTTTTTAGCTCAACTTGAGGCTCCATTCCAAAAGCGGTTTTTTAATATTTTTTTATATCAATTGGCCTTATATTTTGAGATATTGACCATATAAGACATCAAATTGAACTTTTAAAATTCACAAACGCCTATTTGCACAAAATGATGCCTAAAATCGGAAATAGACCAAAATATAAAAAAATGAGAAAACCGTTTCTTGAGTCAATCGTGCTTTTTACGATGATCATATTGGCTTACCTATAGATGCTGTATGTATTGAGTTATCGTGTACCTAAATCGTCATTTTACCGAGAAAATGAACATTGAAATAATGGCCGTTGAAGTTTAAAGTGGTCACATTTTGCACTTTCATCGAATATCACAGGGGAATAGGGCAGTTTTCGTTTTTGTACCTTATATTACGTGAACATCGGGTAAATCCACAGCCCCTTGAGAAGTTTGAGCGAATTCATTCATAACTTGATATTTAAATCGGGGGAAAGAACTTGAAAAATCCCACATTTTATCAGCTAAAACGGAGCCTTTTGACCACTAGGTTTTTGTGAAATCAGTGCTTCCGTGGTGTTTCCATAAGATGCGCCGCGCATGCAGATAAGCGTCGCGTATGCGTAGCGTATTTGTGCGTTAACAAATTGCGCGATACACAACGCGATGCGTTGTTGGGCGCGTGTACCCTGCTGGTTCAACAAAGATTTTCTTTCCTTTTCAATTTCAAACACGAGTGGAATAGTGAAATAAAATCCTTAAAATATTGCAGTTGGGGTTTACAAATCTGGATTTTCATTCCTTTTATTTATAAAAAACATAACAAAGTGCAAACATCAAAAAAAACTCAATTTTGCGAAAGAAACAATGTCTAGAGTACACAGCCGCGTTAAGAGGCGCACCATTTGATTTCAAGGGGCATGGGAGTTTTTGAAAAAAACTTCGCCCACTAGTGAGACGAAAAAACATAACAAAGTGCAAACATCAAAAAAACTCAATTTTGCGAAAGAAACAATGTCTAGAGTACACAGCCGCGTTAAGAGGCGCACCATTTGATTTCCAAGGGGCATGGGAGTTTTTTGAAAAAAAAACTTCGCCCACTAGTGAGACGAAAAAACATAACAAAGTGCAAACATCAAAAAAAACTCAATTTTGCGAAAGAAACAATGTCTAGAGTACACAGCCGCGTTAAGAGGCGCACCATTTGATTTCAAGGGGCATGGGAGTTTTTGAAGAAAAAAAAACTTCGCCGCCACTAGTGAGACGAAAAAACAACTTCGCCTACTAGTGAGATGGAAATTTTTTTTGCCTCACTGGTGAGTAAAACAAATTTCTCCCACCCAACTTTGTATAGGTATACATTATAATTGAAAAATAAATAAAAAAGGCGGTGAAAATAAATCCTCCCTTTGGAGGCGATAAAAAATACAAAAAAATTCTGCCTGACCCAAACTCCCATGCACCCCTGAGAATCTAATGGTGCGTCCCCTGCGTGATCTAAATACAGAAATCCGACAATAAATGGGCCTCTACATGCACAATAAATTATATTAAAGTTTGCAACAACAAAAATTAAAGTTTGTAATAATTATACAAAATTGAAAAAAATCATTTGAGTTTGTAAAAATTATCAAAGTTTGCAAAAATTATTTTAAGTTAGCATGTTCCTCATGGTACACCGTACTGAACATAACATATCCGTGGGCATATGACCGAAATTGCCTAGCAATTGACGTCTCATGTCAACGCAGTCTATAGTGTGATTAGAACATTATTGTCTGGTGATCATTATAGTATGATCAGTACGAAAAATCCAGATTTTCAAAAATTAACAGAACCACTTTTTAGCGGGAATTTTCGTAAGTTACACAGCTGAAGTTATGAAAGGGTTGAAAGACTACAATATTATGGCATAAACAAGAATATGTTCGATTGGTCTTTATTCCTATAGGCTGAACCCTTAACAGCTGAAATCTAGAAGATAATCATGCTGACTAAATTTCGGCCAGGCATAAGTGACCTGGTGAGCTAAGGAGGTCGCCGTAAATAGCTGGTCGGTGTATTTTTACAGGACAGACAAGTGTAGCCGACAATCGGGCGTTACCCTGATCGGAACCGACTGTAACGATGTCTTTTTCATGGATCATCTGCCCCGCCATTACCAGATGAACCACGGGAGAGCGTAGATTTGTTTTTATCAGTGTGGTCAAAATATTATTGTAATACCGTATTTGTTATGTTCACAAAATATCAGGCTAAGTGTTAACGCTTAAATAACATTATGGTGGAGAATGTTGTCCAAATGTTTTTGAATGTTATTAAAAACGTTTTATACCCTTTATTTATCGATGATATGTAACCCAACATTTAGACAGTTTTTTTTTTTGTAAAACGTTTCGTGTTTGCCGGGGGTGATTGATTGCTTGTTCGATTAATTGATTGATTTGTTTGTTCATTCATTCGTTCGTTCGTTCGTTCGTTCGTTCGTTCATTCATTCGTTCATTTATTTACTATCTATTTGTGTATTCATTAATTATGTAATTCACTCTTTCAGTGCACATGGAAGACATTAGCTGCCTATTGGAATGACCCAGTCCATGCCACCAGACAGAATGGATATGTAGATCTTGATATACCATATCCAGACTTTGAAAGGTACAAAAAATAATGACTTCGTAAAAATAATTATTGTTACCATTCATAAAAGACTCATATTGCTTTGCGGGCATGGATATCTTGTTTGATTTTAACGGTCGCTCCGTGCAGCCAAGCTCAAGGAAATTACTTAGCCGGGACGGAATGAAATCAAAATTCGACCAGCGGTTGACCGCCGGTTCCGTCCGGTTTCTATTGTTCTAAAATGGAAACCGGATGGAACCGGACGGAAACGGCGGTCAACCGCCGGTTGAGTTTTGATTTCATCACTTAAGTCATGCTAAAAAATCATTGACAAGCTCACCCACAGCTGACCTATTATGTAAAGAAGAGAAACAAACTGAATAGAAAATACTGACCCGGGAAATGAATTCCACTCCCAACAAATAAAATATTTTTTACTATCACCTCAACTGTCGCAGAGGCTTAACTTTGCATCTGCGTGAGCACATAGCATTGCCAGTATGTATTTATAGTTTCTCCATTCTTTACATAAAATAAGCAAAAATAACATCATGTTCTTATTTTGGTCTAGCCTGCTTGGCGCTGATCAATATACTGTCTTAGGTTTTATTTAAAGCAAAGCAAGATTTTGCAGTTGAGTATGTAATCTCACATTTTACATTATATGCGATATGCGAGTTACAAGTTAACTTACATTAATTTACAATATTGTGAATGCGCTATCTTCAGTAGACAGCATGTTTGCGTATATACTTATATATCTTTTCGAGTAGACTTCTCCGTAGTCCACTTGCCAATTGTGCATACTCTGGCTATTACATTTAAGCTTAAAACTCTGATTCAATTATTTGTGCACAATTGATAGATTTTCACATCTGATCTTTTCAGTCACCGTACTCCCTCTGTTTGTTATAGTCCTGGCCCTAGCTAGAACCCGGCCTACACCGGATAGGGCAGAGATTTTGACACTTGATTTGGGTTATTGGACCTTTGAGGTTAACGAATCACAGAGGTGCTTTTGCGAAAGCGGCTGCGAATTCGAGAAATCCAAGATGGCCGCCGGCGGCCATTTTGAAAATTGTAAATTTTAGTTTTCACTCAATATTCATGTGTAATACATCATTCTATAGGTTTCTGCATACAAGGAATCAATTTCTGACATTATTTTTATGATTGAAGGTCAGTATAACATGTTTACATTCAAAATGGCCGCCAAATGGTTGCCAAAAGATGGGGTTTTCATTAAAATGTATTTAGAATTCAATATTTTAACTTATTTGATGTTAAAAATAACCATGGGTTGCTGATATTATGGTAAGTTGTCTATGTCATTTCTATCATCTCCTGGATATGTTTAAAATCAAAATGGCTGCCAAAATGGCCGCCAAAATCGTCTTTTTCATTAAAATGTGTTACAGGAGTATTATGAAGTACCAGATTTACAATGAAATGGTGCCAAACATTGTGTTCTTTTTGTATTCAAAGTATCTCTCTGGTAAAGGGGTAACAATATGACATCAGCATCAATTAATATGATCTCATGGGCATGTAAACATTCAAAATGGCCGCCAAAATGGCTGCAAAAACATGATTTTTTCATTAAAATGATATTTAAAACAGCATTTTAATAGATGTTGTGTTAAATATTTTCATTGAACGCTGATATAATGTTAAAGGAGTATTTCTATCCAAATTTCTTCCTGCTCATGTGTTTTACATTCATGAAAGAAACCTAAACCCAAATTTTCATGCAAATCGGACATTCAGTTGGCGAATTATGGGCTATAACATATATTTCAATGGTCCATAGGATTGTGTGTGATACTTTCGTTGTCGACAGAATGAAATTCAAAATCGAACATTTCGGCCCGTTTCTCTAGATATAAATTATAAATTTATAAGATAAATTTGCAAGATTCCTTTTGCACATGATCATTATGCACCTAGTAAGGGAGACCGGGGCAGGTTGGCCCCTTTTTCCCCACTTATCTGGAGAGCTCAGTTTGTGGGTTAGGAGGCTCTCAATTTGATACTTGAGAGCTGTTTACTCTAGGTAAATGCTAACAAATTTATATGGCTCTGTGACTTATACAAAAGTTATAGTAGTTGTAGGAGAGAGCGAAAAGAAAATTAACCAGGCCGGGGCAGGTTGGCCCACCAAACGGGGCAGGTTGGCCCTCTATGCACAACCGTGTGTTATTGCCATATTTCTTTCCAATAAAACATTCTAAAGTTACAACTGCAGTAAGATATCACCTATCATAGTTCCAAGATAATCAAAAAATAAAATTAATTTTGCGCCATCATGGGTCATTCTTGAGGAAATAGCTAAAATCAAGGAAATAACGTTAACCAATCATCTTATAAAACCCATAACGAAAAACTGAAAGGCTGTGGATAACAATTGTAATTGACTTTTTTGTTCATTATTAACTATTCTGAGTGATGAATTACTTTTTATGTACAAATTCCCAATTATAAAGAAATATGATATTGAAATATTGCTATTTCCAGTCAAAAAGTGCTCAAATAGGACAACAATATAGATTTTTTTGTACTATACTCCGCCTTTGAACAATTTTATCCATGGAACTGACTAGTGTTGGTGTGTAAATTGTATTTTGCTTAATTTGACACAAAATGGGTGAAAATGGAGAAAGTATGCATAACTCTTGCCCATAAACACAATGGGGGCAACCTGCCCCAGCACAAGTGGGCCAACCTGCCCCATAGTCTATTTTTTGTTTTCCATCAAATTCCGCAAAACAGAAACAGGATGGAAAGCTTTCAACTATATGGCATTTTAAGCAAGACCCATACCTTCCAGCAACTTACAATTTACATAATGTATTATGTGCAACAATAGTGCTTTCTTTCCTTTCTTTTTTTCTCCAAAATGACCATGCAAGTAGTTTTTAAATTGATAATATTATGTCTCAACAACATGTAATTTATCTGATTTTTTAAGGAAATGGTGCCACATGAGTGCTTTCTTCGAGATCCAAAAATATCTTTGTGGCAGAAGGGTAACATAAAATATGTCATTCAAAATTATCCCATGGGTAAGTTCAAAGAAATAAAAGTGACTCCCAAAATGGCCACCAAAATATTATTTTTCATCAAAATCTGTTACAGCGACACTAGGTATCTGGTTTTCAAGGGGATGGTGCCATAAAAGGAGAGTATTTTCCCACATAATCATTATAGCATAGCAGTAATAGGAAAACAGCCTGGACTTATGGGTAATTGGGCATGTTTAAAATTCAACTTGGCCACCAAAATAATATTTTGGATGTTGGTGTAACAGTCATTTAAAAGAGTATATTATATTCTTTTAAATGACTGTTACCCCAACTTTCAAGATACCAGTTTTTTACAGGAGATGTCATTTTTTTATTTCATGGCATATGGTTAACATTCTGTCGTAAAATGATTCTGCCGGCATGCTCATACCAACGGGACCCCTTATATACTAGGTGCATAATGATCATGTGCAAGAGGAATCTTGCAAATATATTCCCTTTCCAGAGAAACCGGCCAACATGTTCGATTTTGAATTTTATTCTGTCGCCAACGAAAGTATAACACACAATCCTATGGACCATTGAAATATACGGTATGTTATAGTCCATAATTCGCCAACGGAATGTCCGATTTGCATGAAATTTAGGATTTAAGATTCTTTTATGAATGTAAAAACACATGAGCAGGAAGAAATTGGGATAGAAATATCCCTTTAACATTATATCAGCGTTCCATGGAAATATTTAACACAACATCTATTAAAATGCTGTTTTAAATACCATTTTAATGAAAAAATCATGTTTTGCAGCCATTTTGGCGGCCATTTTGAATGTTTACATGCCCATATGAGATAATATTAATTGATGCCGATGTCATATTGTTACCCCTTTACCAGAGGGATACTTTGAATACAAAAGAACACAATGTTTGGCACCATTTCATTGTAAATCTGGTACTTTATTCAGTTCAGTTCAGTTCTCTCCATATGGAGAGATTTATTTACTTTATAATACTCCTGTAACACATTTTAATACTCCTGTAACACATTTTAATGAAAAAAGACTATTTTGGCAGCCATTTTGGCAGCCATTTTGATTTTTAAACATATCCAGGAGATGATAGAAATGACATAGACGACTTATGCTTTGTTGTCACCATAATATCAGCATCCCATGGTTATTTTTAACATCAAATAAGTTAAAATATTGAATTCTAAATGCATTTTAATGAAAACCCCATCTTTTGGCAACCATTTGGCGGCCATTTTGAATGTAAACATGTTATACTGACCTTCAATCATAAAAATAATGTCAGAAATTGATTCCTTGTATGCAAAAACCTATAGAATGATGTATTACACATGAATATTGAGTGAAAACTAAAATTTAAAATTTTCAAAATGGCCGCCGGCGGCCATCTTGGCACTCTCGAATTCGCAGCCGCTTTCGCAAAAGCACCTCCGTGATTCTTTAACCTCAAAGGTCCAATAACCCAAATCAAGTGTCAAAATCTCTGCCCTATCCGGTGTAGGCCGGGTTCTAGCTAGGGCCTTAACTCGGAAAATAAACTGGCAGATTCTAAAATTATAATTGTTCAGTATTGAAGTGCCATTATAGTTATGCCATTATGATATGTTGCATTCAATAATATAAGCCTACGTATACTTTACTTTTACTGTCACAAATATAATTATATAAACTTTTTCATAACCATTTTATACTAGTATTTTGATGTAATAAATATCAGTATAATTTCGAGTTCAACTGAATGCGTTCATCATGATTAATAACATATTTTTATTTATCAAAAATCGACTATGGCATAGTCTACTTTTCCAGCAGCTGTTTTCGTAATTAATGAGATAGATCTGTATAGATTACACATTTAAATTGAATACACTGAATGATTTAGGTTAATAAGCCCAATCGCCATTCTAACTTCCGGTTTTTGAGAGCAGTTTTGGGACACTTTGACCTCTGACATATCGGGAAAATTTATGTAATTATTATTAATTTTCTTATTATTGTCATAATTTTGATCATTAAAATACCAAATAATTAATTTGTAAAATACTAATATTTTTCATATTTGTTTTAATTAGTGTAAAACATTTTAGATTATATTTTGTACGTACAAAAAAACAATATTTCTGAATTTTCTGAAAGGTCAAAGGACAAAGTGTCTCAAAACTGCAAAAACTGTCCTACAATGCATTGTCAAAACCAGGTCTTTTATTTATATTAACCATTCTGTGATATTAACCCTAACCCTCTTCACATGGGTGTCGACTGCAGTCGACGCCAATTCCAAATGTTTAAAAATTGTACATTTTCATGACCATATTTGGAATCAGCGTGAAAAATGTATTACAATGCTTGGAAACAAACCCAGTTTTAGTTCAGTCGTTCTTCAGATAACTCTTGATATTTTGAGAAAATATCGCAAAAGTTGGACGCTGAACATTAAAAGGGCATTTCATGATCCACAGCATCACCCCCCCCCCCTTTTTCTCCAAAAATAGTTGAGATTTTTATACCACTGAAACCTCTGGCTACAAAATGCCTGAGACTAGTAAACCACTGGTTTACTAGTCTCAGATGATGTTTATGTACAAAACATTAATGCTTATGTACAAAACATGTCTTGCAGATTAATTCATTTAGCAAAAATATCGTGAAAGATGAAATTACAACGCATTATTTGTCTTATCTGAATGCATAACTCGCAAACGTAAAATCGGAATAAACTGAAATTTTGAGAATAAGCTTTTTTCGTGGATATCTACTGAATAATGTTATAAAAAGATGATGTTAGGATCACGAAATACTCCCTTAAATGCTAATATAAATGTTTGTATTTCCACAGAGTGACGATGGAGTGCCAGCTGGACCTGACTCTAACACGATTGGCAGGATTTATCAGTAGCTTTACTGCCTATCAACGTTTTCATAGAGAGAACCCCAATGATGATATATTCACTCCCTTACATGCTAGGTAGGATGCACGAGCCTTGTGTTTATTTAATCTTTTCTTTATCTTTTCTTTATCTTTTCTTAATTTCTTGATTTTAGGAATGTTTCCAATTTTAGAGTACCGGTACTTTCAAGATTTCAATAAACTAGCTTTCCTGACACAAACATCATGGAAAAGTTTGGAATACTTTTATTTTTTAAAGCGCTGCTTTTTTTCCCTTGGGAAGACAATCCCATATTTTGTTATTGACCTAAGTTTCCCAAGTACACAAGGGATATTTTTTGAAAGATTATATTGAAAAATATGTCTTAGGTGACACAGCCTATAAAAAGAGGTCCTGCATTGTGCTAAGGAGGGGTCCTGCATTGTGCTAAGGAGGGGTCCTTTTTGATAACATGTCGTGATAAAGAGAGACGTCTTTATGTATACTAAACTGACAGAATTTAACAAAGATGAGGTCTTTTACATTTTTAACAAAAATATCGTGGCGTGTTTTGGGGGTCCTTTTTTAAATGAAAAAGTACAAAAACAAGATATTTGTACGCTTTAAACCTATACTTTGTATTTGAATCGTATTTTATTTTGACATTGAATTCTTCAGGTTCCTGCAAGCATTGAATGTTCAAACTTTACCCGAGGAGACTATAGTGACAACAAGCTGCCCTATATCTATGATGATTGGACGCAAACCTGACACCAATTTATAACTAGAGATGTTTGGTGCGATTAATGTAATCTCTTAAAGAGGAAGCCCCACCAGAGCACTTCTTCTAGGGTGAACCAAACCTGCCTGGTTATCAAATTAATCAGTGACAATGTTATCTCTAAATTTGACAGGTGCTAATTGATGCAATAACATTAAAACATCAATTAGCACCTGTCAAATTCAGAGATAACCTTGTCACTGATTAATTTGATAACAAGGGAGGTTTGGTTCACCCCAGAAGAATTGCTCTGACGGGGCTTCCTCTTTAATAAAATATTGTAATTAACTACTTAATTAGATAGGCCACAAGAGGGTTAATTGGAGAAAGTGGATTTGAGTTTAAAATTATAAATTCTTCATGGACGAGGTGATAAACGATTTCAAGTAATATAATTCCCCTGTCTGGTCATTACTGGCTCAGCATTTTAAATATCAAAAGTACCATATTACTGTTTAAAGCCATAATGTACGATCTTATACGCGTAATATGAAATCTTTCTTTTTTCAAATATGATTTTTTTGGCATATTTGTAATGTTTACACATGTCCCAACTTACACCTAAAAGGAATCAGCCAAATTTGTTGTGTTTTTAAGTCATCGGAGCAATTTTGACATAAAGTCATTATTGCGATGAAATGTCCGGCATAGAACTCCATGTTAAACGACCAAAATGGCCAGTGGAATTTCTTTCACTTTCCCTTGAGCTTAAAATGGGCAGAAAGCCTTCCCGGCAGTTATTGCTAATAATATTTCAGCATTTTGGGTAAAGAATAACAAAATTAAAATTTGACGGAAATCATACATTATGGCTTTAATTAAATCGAAAATGTATTTTTGTTCACTGAAGTGAAAGACATCACATTTGCTCTGTGAGCGTCTGTGCAGATTTTGTAAACTAAAAATGAGTAAAATAATAAGCAAGTATATCTGCGTGCAATCGGTAATGTAATGGTGAAAGATATCCTTTACTAATTTTTGCGAAAAGCCTGCCAAAGACTCCTCACGAGCCATATCGAGGGGGGGGGCTACTCAGACTCAGTACTTCTCTGGGGATGAACATACTAAGTACTAAATTTTATTAAAACCTCTTGGTGGACACGTTTTTGCAATCAATTATCATAAAACAAACACAGACATGAGAGCATTGAAATGTAGTTGTATTAATAATACATTAATACATATAGTTTAGTTTATATGTAAACTCAACTCTTCCCATTCCATAGGTATTTTATGTATATTTTGGTGTTTATTTGTTTCTTTTAATATAACATGCCCCCTTCGGTTTATATATCAATAAGCTTCAATAGGCGCGGTAGCCTCTTCTTCAACAGATAACGTTTTAAATGGTCTATGATTGTAGTTGAGTATGTGGAGTGTGATGTCTGCTTCTGCAGAAAGTGTCACGATTCACGAATAAAAGGCGAGTTATTTTTTTTCAACAGAAGAAGCCTACTGATGGTAAAAATTTGGAAAGTAACTGGGTTTTTAGAAGATCTAGTAATTTAAATATTTACCCGTTTGCAGGTGCAACACACATAATTTAGTAAAAAGAACACTAGACGAAAAAATACATGCAGTTATCGTGACTTTTGATGCTTTGGTTAATTGTAATTATATAGGCCTACGCATGTTATTGAGTGCCAAAGTTAACAGACCAGACATGTTTAATGTTCATCATATTTGGCGTGCCTTAATAAGAACGCATGCACCTTTCTTCAAAATATACAAAGAAAGCCTAGAGAGAGCTGAAAGATGTATAATATTTACAAAACTACCAAAGGAAATTAATTTAAAGATTTTGTCAAAATCGGGTACAATGCATGCTATCTTCGGTACACAACAATAAGTTAACAACTTTTAGTGGGCATGTTTTATTATCAGTAACAATATGGGTTTATAATCTAGTACCGTTTAGTACAATGTAGTACCGTTTAGTGCAATGTAGTACCGTTTAATGCAATAGGCCTATAGTACAGTTTAGTACAATTTAGTACCGTTTAGTTATACAATTTAGTACCGTATAGTGCAATGTAGTACCGTTTAGTACAATGTAGTACCGTTTGGTACAATGAAGTACCATTTAGTACAATGTTGTATCGTTTTGTTCAATTTAGTACCGTTTAGTGTAATGTAGTACCGTTTAGTACAATGTAGTATCGTTTATTTGTAAGTCTCTAGCTGTTTAGTCGTATAATATTTTAGTAAGCATTGAATCCAATGTGACAAACTGGCCTATACAAGGGGCAAAAAAGATTCCAACAAGCGCAACAAAGAGACAACACGGTTTTTTCAATGAAGCTTTACCGTATTTAAAGCAGTTTTTTCAGTTTTTAATTCTCTGTACTTTTCATAAATTTCATTTTATTCGTCTTTCTTTTCTTTTTTTCTTTTGTACCTTTTGTTTTAAATTAAAAGCACGCATAAATTAGCCATTTACCACTCTCAAACCAGATGTGTAGTCCGGAGAGTTTTGAATAGGCCAGTTTGCCACTTAAAACTTAAAACTGGACCTTCGTCTAATCAAATGCCTGTAACTTTGCTTCTTGAAGTCACATTGGAATCAATGGGGTGTTATAATGTGCCGAATTAGATAGTGCATCTAATAAAAAAAACCAAATGGTTTTCATTTGGACGTTCATTATTTTGTTTGGATTCGATGTCCTGTACTGTACTGAAATAAATAAATATGAGATACCCGGTATGTGCCTAATAATTGCTTCAATATTTTTAATTTAAGCTATCTCCAGAAGATAGTAAAAACACGAATTTACCATGATTTTTTAACGAAAGATAAAGTCGCAAGACATGCCGTAATTTGCTCGATTTCGGTACCCGGTGTCTATTAAGCTCCTGCATTAACTAACACGGTGAATGTTAAAATTGAAATATCTCAAGAACGGAATACCGTATGACGCTGAAACAAACTTTGAAACAAAGCCATCCGATTTCTCTATCTGTTATTTTTAATTTAGTGTATGATGAATTCGTTTGTTTTTGCTATCAACTGTCGATAGCTCAAATTTAAATCCGGGGGGGCACTCAATACATATGTGTTGTCATCACCGAGCAGAAATCCGCGGGAAAGGGTACTTTTTTGACGCATAGTCGCGGTCCGCGCGGACCGCGAATAGGGTAGCTATTTCATGCTATTTTGGGGAAAAGGGTATACATTTCAACACAGGTCAGCGTTTAGGGTATGGATTTTACATAGGCCTACATGAGGTCGGCGATTGAAGGTATGGATTTGGAGGACATGAAGGGCCGGTTTATTGACCACCTTTTTGGCATTTCTGGTCAGTGAAAAGGGTACCTTTTTATGGTGGTTGGTGAAAAAAGTGCCTAAATATTAGTGGTCAGTGAAAAGCCTCCCTTTTTTACAAGAAGGTCAGTGATTAGGGCAGGTATTTTCACATGCTCGAGATCCGTGTTTAGGGTGTGAAATTTGAGGGCCTGCTTGATGATGACAACACATAAAAGCATATAAGTGGCCCCCCTGGGATTTAAATGCGTAGTTGGCTGTCGTCTTTGTCTGCTGAACGAGATAAGGAGGCACAACAGTATACGATTTCGCAATCAAAAAGTATAACCCGTAAATAGTCCCCGTAAAACGTAGAAATTGAGCTTATTTGTTTCATTTTTTCAGCCAATATGTGTCTGATGTTTTCATTTTTGTCTGCTGAGCACAGAATTCCATAGAACTGTGTGCTCCTGATCGATATTGATATTATAAAATAGAATTAGGCCTACCGGTGCTAGCCTATATCTACTGAAGATCAAATTGAAATTTCAAGCAGTGAAGATTTCCTTTAAACATGTTTATTTTCTGCTTGCTTTAAATTTCTTTGTCTTCAGTAGACAGCGCCACTAACACGGCTTTAAAATAATAAACTAACTCGTTGAGGAGACATAATAACAACATCCATTTAATTTGAGTTAGTGCTATCTTCAAAAGATAGCAAAATTCAAACACATGGATGTTAAATCATTAAACATAAAGAAAAAAATTAGAGGTATGAATAAATGTAGACATTAAATGTAGACATTTATATAGCGCTTTATGCCGTAAACAGCCTCTAAGCGCGTTACATTTATTCCGCCGTCATTAGAATATGTCGGAACCACGTTTGCAGCCTACAAGTGGCGCAGGGTCCATCAGTACAACGACTGTGACTACCCCTAACAGCTTCCCATTGCACCTGGGTGGGGTGAGGCAAGCGAGGCAAAGCGCCTTGCCCAAGGGCGCAACACGGTGGTGGGACGGGGAATCGAACCCACGCACGTCGTGCAAGCTCTCAGATTATGAGTCCAAGGCCGTAACCACTGAGCCACCGTGCCCTATGAATCAAGGCCCTAAATGCTATCTACAGAAGATAGCAAGTAAATCAAAAAACATTCAAAATAATATTGTTCCAAAATAACATTGCCTAACACGCGTCCCTAGAAAAAAATCGGCATCAGGCCGAATGCAAAGCTATAAAGAAATGTTAAAATGAAGAAGTTGACCAAAATTTAAAACGGCACTTATATAGCAGAGATTATTGGGAACATAATAATAAACAAAACAAAAAAGCAAAACAAAAACGAAACAAAAACAAAACAAAACAAAAAACAATGATGATTCATTCAGTACGCAAAAAATTACTTTTAGTCTCATATAAACCCGGCATGATTGCTATCTTCGGTAGACAGTCATATCATTAAAAAAATCATTAAACATAAAGAAAAAAAAAATTAGAGGTATGAATCAAGGCCCTAAATGCTATCTACAGAAGATAGCAAGGAAAGCAAAAAACATTCAAAATAATAATGTTCCAAAATAACATTGCCTTAAACACGCGTTCTAGATTATGATGATTCAGAAGGCAAAATGGGAGGATTCAGTGCGCAAAATCCCGGGGCCGGTAAAACGGCATTAATTTGCCGTGTCCCTAGAAAAGAAATTGGCATCAGGCCGAATGCAAAGCTATAAAGAAATGTTAAAATGAAGAAGTTTACCAAAATTTAAAACGGCACTTATATAGGCCTAGCAGAGATTATTGGGAACCTGAAGGAAAGAAAATAATAAACCAAACAAAAACCAAACCAAACAAAAAACAATGATGATTCATTCAGTACGCAAAAAATTAGTTTTTGTCTCATATAAACCCGGCATGATTGCTATTTTCGGTAGACAGTCATATCATTAAAGAAAATCATTAAACATAAAGAACAAAATTAGAGGTATGAATCAAGGCCCTAAATGCTATCTACAGAAGATAGCAAGGAAATCAAAAAACATTCAAAATAATAATGTTCCAAAATTATGATGATTCAGAAGGCAAAATGGGAGGATTCAGTGCGCAAAATCCCGGGCCGGTAAAACGGCATTAATTTGCCGTGTCCCTAGAAAAAAAAAATCGGCATCAGGCCGAATGCAAAACTATAAAAATGTTAAAATGAAGAAGTTGACCAAAATTACATTGCCTAACACGCGTTCTAGATTATGATGATTCAGAAGGCAAAATGGGAGGATTCAGTGCGCAAAATCCCGGGGCCGGTAAAACGGCATTAATTTGCCGCACGCCTAGAAAAAAAAATCGGCATCAGGCCGAATGCAAAGCTATAAAGAAATGTTAAAATGAAGAAGTTGACCAAAATTTAAAACGGCACTTATATAGCAGAGATTATTGGGAACATGAAGGAAAGAAAATAATAAACCAAACCAAACAAAAACAAAAACAAAAACAAAAACAAAAACAAAAACAAAAACAAAAACAAAACAAAACAAAAAACAATGATGATGACTCATTCAGTACGCAAAAAATTACTTTTAGTCTCATATAAACCCGGCATGATTGCTATCTTCGGTAGACAGTCATATCATTAAAAAAATCATTAAACATAAAGAAAAAAATTAGAGGTATGAAGAGATTATTGGGAACATGAAGGAAAGAAAATAATAAACGAAACAAAAAAGCAAAACAAAAAGAAAACAAAACAAAAAACAATGATGATTCATTCAGTACGCAAAAACTTACTTTTTGTCTCATATAAACCCGGCATGATTGGTATCTTCGGTAGACAGTCATATCATTAACAACATCATTAAACATAAAGAAAAAAAATGGAGGTATGAATCAAGGCCCTAAATGCTATCTACAGAAGATAGCAAGGAAAGCAAAAATATTCAAAATAATAATGTTCCAAAATAACATTGCCTAACACGCGTTCTAGATTACGATGATTCAAAAGGCAAAATGGGAGGATTCAGTGCGCAAAATCCCGGGCCGGTAAAACGGCATTAATTTGCCGCGCGCCTAGAAAAAAAAATCGGCATCAGGCCGAATGCAAAACTATAAAAAATGTTAAAATGAAACAGTTGACCAAAATTTAAACCGGCACTTATATAGCAGAGATTATTGGGAACATGAAGGAAAGGAAATAATAAACAAAACAAAAAGCAAAACAAAAATGAAATAAAAAGAAAACAAAAGAAAACAAAAGAAAACAAAACAAAACAAAACAAAACAAACAAAACAATGAAAATGATGATTCATTCAGTACGCAAAAAATTACTTTTTGTCTCATATAAACCCGGCATGATTGCTATCTTCGGTAGACAGTCATATCATTAAAAAAATCATTAAACATAAAGAAAAAAATTAGAGGTATGAATCAAGGCCCTAAATGCTATCTACAGAAGATAGCAAGGAAAGCAAAAACATTCAAAATAATAATGTTCCAAAATAACATTGCCTAACACGCGTTCTAGATTATGATGATGGGAACATGAAGGAAAGAAAATAATAAACAAAACAAAAAAGCAAAACAAAAATAAAATAAAATGAAAACAAAACAAAAAACAATGATGATTCATTCAGTACGCAAAAACTTACTTTTTGTCTCATATAAACCCGGCATGATTGCTATCTTCGGTAGACAGTCATATCATTAACAACATCATTAAACATAAAGAAAAAAAATGGAGGTATGAATCAAGGCCCTAAATGCTATCTACAGAAGATAGCAAGGAAAGCAAAAATATTCAAAATAATAATGTTCCAAAATAACATTGCCTAACACGCGTTCTAGATTACGATGATTCAAAAGGCAAAATGGGAGGATTCAGTGCGCAAAATCCCGGGCCGGTAAAACGGCATTAATTTGCCGCGCGCCTAGAAAAAAAAATCGGCATCAGGCCGAATGCAAAACTATAAAAAATGTTAAAATGAAACAGTTGACCAAAATTTAAACCGGCACTTATATAGCAGAGATTATTGGGAACATGAAGGAAAGGAAATAATAAACAAAACAAAAAAGCAAAACAAAAATGAAATAAAAAGAAAACAAAAGAAAACAAAACAAAACAAAACAAAACAAAACAAAACAAAACAAACAAAACAAGGAAAATGCAGTTTAATTTGTACATATCAAATGAAACAAAAATTATCCCTGCTGCTGAAATGGAATCGCCCTCGTGATGTCACGCGATGTTTCCATGGGAAGCCAATTGGGTGCCTTGTTTGGTATCAGGCGGGCCAATCACAGGCAGCCTTGCTTGGAGCCGTCGGTGGCCATTTTGTTAGCTAAGGCCATTCTCTGTCAGTTTTCAGCAAGAACGGATGCAGAAATTTTTTATCCCACCCACCACTCCCCATATGTCATAATTGATATCTGTTTAAAATTGATTTCAAGAGTTTGATAGTGTGTCATAAAATTTGAGTCTCGCAGTAGTGAGACAAGTACATATAAAGTGTCGGTCTTCAAATTAAAAGGTAATGAGGAATGAGATGAAATACGAAAGAGAAAGGAAAATATATTCGATTGAGAGTTCTTTGAATTTGAATAATATTCTAATTACATTGAGGTTTTTGAGTTACATAGGAGTATGACTATTGTATACGGGTGTGAGAGTGTGCGTGGGTAGATCACTTTAGGTTCAATTTCTATCTCAGCAACACATTCTATTCTGTTGCGCAGTTGTATTTTCTGAAATTCTATTTGTATAGGTGTGTTCACTCTAGTGTGTCTTCAGAAGCATTAACAAAATCGATACAATTGGTACCACTTTCAGTCTTAGGTGGTAATGCCCTTCAGTCTTAGGTCGAGTAATTTTATTTATAGCAGGAAGGAAGGAATTAACACCAGGTTGGCATGGGATAGCTAGACAGGGGCCAAGTACTATGCCCTCAGATTTTTCTTGTTCATCAAAGTATAAATAAAAATGAAATATTGGGTTCAAGTTTTTATGAGGTTGCGCAGCCGGCTGGTTATCGCGTTAATTTCTGTTAAAGGCTGCCTTTTGTATTAGACATGATATCCTAGTTATGTATTCGAATTCATAAATGTGCAGAGCATGGCACTGTGTTTGCTTGGCGTTGGCAGCGAAAAATAATGGGTTTTGCAATTAACTCCTTCAACATGTTCAAACAAAAAAATCGGGTTAATGGTCCACTGTGGTGAAGAGGCCTCGACCGTAAAATTCAGAGGCTCTTCAAATAATCGCTAACGTGGATCTTGCGGTATTTATTATGTATGTATGTATTATTCACTGAGCGTGTTTGTAGAGAGCCAGCTTATCAGTTAGGCGCTTATCACCGTAGAAGTACTTCAAGATCATTTGCCAGTGCAGTGTGGTATTTCCGTGATAAACCACTACAAGCACGCTCGTAATATCATTATGCATTTAAAGTGCATTTTGGTCAATCATACATAGTAATGTTATTCTAATTTAATTATATTGATTTAATTGTTACTGCCTAAATGTATTGAGATTTATTTATATACCAATCACTCTTGTTTACATTTAATTTTATTACTTTGTTGAGCTATTAGTATCACTTGTATATTGATGTTGATGATTGATGAAAATGAAATATGAATGAATGAATTTACTAGCAAAGGAAATGAGGGGATCAGAAATAGCTTATTCCATGGTACAGGGTACGGATGTTAACAAGTAGTCCTTGTGGCAGTTTTTGGATCATTTTTCTAAAATGATCGATTTAATGTACAGAATTATACATGTACTACATTAATAAATTCGATTTAGTAGTTCCAATATCCGGAGGTATCTACCTACTGGGTATTTGGCATGGGTATATTTACCGATGTCCACTATGTAATCTGAATATGAATATAATAGGAAAATGAGAAAGGTATCAGCCATTTAATTTCTTTTGACGCGCTAGATGACTGCCTAGCGAATTCATGTAAGTCCGCGGCATTTTATATTCTCTCCATTGGTATTATGGAGCTTTTTATTTCCTCCTCCGAGGAGATATCGTGTAGAGGATTGCCTAGCGAAATATTTGTCCATTGGTATATGGAGCTTTTCCTCCTCGATAAGGAGTTGATCGCTAGATGAGTGCCTAGCAAAATAGTTCCCAGTGTGTTAAGGGGAACTCTTGGGTTATAGGCGCAACAAGCTTCCCAGTAATTGTTGGGAGGCTCGGTCGGGTATTTACTCCGTTCGAAAAAGTTGTCCAGAAATCATTATTATTTGGCTGATTCCAGGGAATTTTCTAAAAACATTGCTTGAATAAATTATGCGTTCTTTCTGAATGGCTGACCAGAGGCCCAAATTTTGGCGTATGTGTTTTCGTCATTTCAGTGTCTGGGGATAATGATGATTCATTCAGTACGCAAAAAATTACTTTTTGTCTCATATAAACCCGGCATGATTGCTATCTTCGGTAGACAGTCATATCATTAAAAAATCATTAAACATAAAGAAAAAAAATTAGAGGTATGAATCAAGGCCCTAAATGCTATCTACAGAAGATAGCAAGGAAAGCAAAAACATTCAAAATAATAATGTTCCAAAATAACATTGCCTAACACGCGTTCTAGATTATGATGATGGGAACATGAAGGAAAGAAAATAATAAACAAAACAAAAAAGCAAAACAAAAATAAAATAAAATGAAAACAAAACAAAAAACAATGATGATTCATTCAGTACGCAAAAACTTACTTTTTGTCTCATATAAACCCGGCATGATTGCTATCTTCGGTAGAATCCAGGGCCGGTAAAACAACATTAATTTGCCGCACGCCTAGAAAAAAAATCGGCATCAGGCCGAAAGCAAAGCTATAAAGAAATGTTAAAATGAAGAAGTTGACCAAAATTTAAAACGGCACTTATATAGCAGAGATTATTGGGAACCTGAAGGAAAGAAAATAATAAACCAAACAAAAAATCAAAACAAAAATAAAATAAAAACAAAATAAAACAAAACAAAACAAAACAAAACAAAACAAAAGAAAAAACAATGATGATTCATTCAGTACGCAAAAACTTACTTTTTGTCTCATATAAACCCGGCATGATTGCTATCTTCGGTAGACAGTCATATCATTAAAAAATCATTAAACATAAAGAAAAAAATTAGAGGTATGAATCAAGGCCCTAAATGCTATTTACAGAAGATAGCAAGGAAAGCAAAAACATTCAAAATAATAATGTTCCAAAATAACATTGCCTAACACGCGTTCTAGATTATGATGATTCAAAAGGCAAAATGGGAGGATTCAGTGCGCAAAATCCCGGGCCGGTAAAACGGCATTAATTTGCCGCGCGCCTAGAAAAAAAATCGGCATCAAGCCGAATGCAAAACTATAAAGAAATGTTAAAATGAAGAAGTTGACCAAAATTTAAAACGGCACTTATATAGCAGAGATTATTGGGAACATGAAGGAAAGAAAATAATAAACAAAACAAAAAACAAAACGAAAATAAAATAAAATGAAAACAAAACAAAAAACAATGATGATTCATTCAGTACGCAAAAACTTACTTTTTGTCTCATATAAACCCGGCATGATTGCTATCTTCGGTAGACAGTCATATCATTAAAAAAATCATTAAACATAAAGAAAAAAATTAGAGGTATGAATCAAGGCCCTAAATGCTATTTACAGAAGATAGCAAGGAAAGCAAAAACATTCAAAATAATAATGTTCCAAAATAACATTGCCTAACACGCGTTCTAGATTATGATGATGGGAACATGAAGGAAAGAAAATAATAAACAAAACAAAAAAAGCAAAACAAAAATAAAATAAAATGAAAACAAAACAAAAAACAATGATGATTCATTCAGTACGCAAAAACTTACTTTTTGTCTCATATAACCCCGGCATGATTGCTATCTTCGGTAGAATCCAGGGCCGGTAAAACAACATTAATTTGCCGCACGCCTAGAAAAAAAAATTGGCATCAGGCCGAAAGCAAAGCTATAAAGAAATGTTAAAATGAAGAAGTTGACCAAAATTTAAAACGGCACTTATATAGCAGAGATTATTGGGAACCTGAAGGAAAGAAAATAATAAACCAAACAAAAAAGCAAAACAAAAATAAAAACAAAACAAAACAAAACAAAACAAAACAAAACAAAACAAAACAAAACAAAACAAAACAAAAAACAATGATGATTCATTCAGTACGCAAAAACTTACTTTTTGTCTCATATAAACCCGGCATGATTGCTATCTTCGGTAGACAGTCATATCATTAAAAAAATCATTAAACATAAAGAAAAAAATTAGAGGTATGAATCAAGGCCCTAAATGCTATTTACAGAAGATAGCAAGGAAAGCAAAAACATTCAAAATAATAATGTTCCAAAATAACATTGCCTAACACGCGTTCTAGATTATGATGATTCAAAAGGCAAAATGGGAGGATTCAGTGCGCAAAATCCCGGGGCCGGTAAAACGGCATTAATTTGCCGCGCGCCTAGAAAAATAATCGGCATCAAGCCGAATGCAAAACTATAAAGAAATGTTAAAATGAAGAAGTTGACCAAAATTTAAAACGGCACTTATATAGCAGAGATTATTGGGAACATGAAGGAAAGAAAATAATAAACAAAACGAAAAACAAAAACAAAATAAAATAAAAACAAAACAAAAAATAATGATGATTCATTCAGTACGCAAAATCTTACTTTTTGTCTCATATAAACCCGGCATGATTGCTATCTTCGGTAGACAGTCATGTCATTAAAAAATCATTAAACATAAAGAAAAAATATTAGAGGTATGAATCAAGGCCCTAAATGCTATCTACAGAAGATAGCAAGGAAAGCAAAAATATTCAAAATAATAATGTTCCAAAATAACATTGCCTAACACGCGTTCTAGATTACGATGATTCAAAAGGCAAAATGGGAGGATTCAGTGCGCAAAATCCCGGGCCGGTAAAACGGCATTAATTTGCCGCGCGCCTAGAAAAAAAATCGGCATCAGGCCGAATGCAAAACTATAAAAAATGTTAAAATGAAGAAGTTGACCAAAATTTAAACCGGCACTTATATAGCAGAGATTATTGGGAACATGAAGGAAAGAAAATAATAAACAAAACAAAAAAGCAAAACAAAAATAAAATAAAAAGAAAAGAAAACAAAACAAAACAAAAAAAAAAAAAATGATGATTCATTCAGTACGCAAAAAATTACTTTTTGTCTCATATAAACCCGGCATGATTGCTATCTTCGGTAGACAGTCATATCATTAAAAAAATCATTAAACATAAAGAAAAAAAATTAGAGGTATGAATCAAGGCCCTAAATGCTATCTACAGAAGATAGCAAGGAAAGCAAAAACATTCAAAATAATAATGTTCCAAAATAACATTGCCTAACACGCGTTCTAGATTATGATGATGGGAACATGAAGGAAAGAAAATAATAAACAAAACAAAAAGCAAAACAAAAATAAAATAAAATGAAAACAAAACAAAAAACAATGATGATTCATTCAGTACGCAAAAACTTACTTTTTGTCTCATATAAACCCGGCATGATTGCTATCTTCGGTAGAATCCCGGGGCCGGTAAAACGGCATTAATTTGCCGCACGCCTAGAAAAAAAATTGGCATCAGGCCGAAAGCAAAGCTATAAAGAAATGTTAAAATGAAGAAGTTGACCAAAATTTAAAACGGCACTTATATAGCAGAGATTATTGGGAACCTGAAGGAAAGAAAATAATAAACCAAACAAAAAAGCAAAACAAAAATAAAATAAAAACAAAACAAAACAAAACAAAACAAAACAAAACAAAACAAAACAAAACAAAACAAAACAAAACAAAACAAAAAACAATGATGATTCATTCAGTACGCAAAAACTTACTTTTTGTCTCATATAAACCCGGCATGATTGCTATCTTCGGTAGACAGTCATATCATTAAAAAAATCATTAAACATAAAGAAAAAAAATTAGAGGTATGAATCAAGGCCCTAAATGCTATCTACAGAAGATAGCAAGGAAAGCAAAAACATTCAAAATAATAATGTTCCAAAATAACATTGCCTAACACGCGTTCTAGATTATGATGATTAAAAAGGCAAAATGGCAGGATTCAGTGCGCAAAATCCCGGGCCGGTAAAACGGCATTAATTTGCCGCGCGCCTAGAAAAAAAAACCGGCATCAAGCCGAAATGTTAAAATAAAGAAATGTTAAAATGAAGAAGTTGACCAAAATTTAAAACGGCACTTATATAGCAGAGATTATTGGGAACATGAAGGAAAGAAAATAATAAACAAAACAAAAAAGCAAAACGAAAATAAAATAAAATGAAAACAAAACAAAAAACAATATTGATTCATTCAGTACGCAAAAGCTTACTTTTTGTCTCATATAAACCCGGTATGATTGCTATCTTCGGTAGACAGTCATATCATTAAAAAAATCATTAAACATAAAGAAAAAAATTAGAGGTATGAATCAAGGCCCTAAATGCTATTTACAGAAGATAGCAAGGAAAGCAAATACATTCAAAATAATAATGTTCCAAAATAACATTGCCTAACACGCGTTCTAGATTATGATGATTCAAAAGGCAAAATGGGAGGATTCAGTGCGCAAAATCCAGGGGCCGGTAAAACGGCATTAATTTGCCGCGCGCCTAGAAAAAAAATCGGCATCAAGCCGAATGCAAAACTATAAAGAAATGTTAAAATGAAGAAGTTGACCAAAATTTAAAACGGCACTTATATAGCAGAGATTATTGGGAACATGAAGGAAAGAAAATAATAAACAAAACAAAAACAAAACGAAAATAAAATAAAATGAAAACAAAACAAAAAACAATGATGATTCATTCAGTACGCAAAAACTTACTTTTTGTCTCATATAAACCCGGCATGATTGCTATCTTCGTTTAACAGTCATATCATTAAAAAAATCATTAAACATAAAGAAAAAAATTAGAGGTATGAATCAAGGCCCTAAATGCAATCTACAGAAGATAGCAAGGAAAGCAAAAACATTCAAAATAATAATGTTCCAAAATAACATTGCCTAACACGCGTTCTAGATTATGATGATTCAAAAGGCAAAATGGGAGGATTCAGTGCGCAAAATCCCGGGCCGGTAAAACGGCATTAATTTGCCGCGCGCCTAGAAAAAAAAACCGGCATCAAGCCGAAATGTTAAAATAAAGAAATGTTAAAATGAAGAAGTTGACCAAAATTTAAAACGGCACTTATATAGCAGAGATTATTGGGAACATGAAGGAAAGAAAATAATAAACAAAACAAAAAAGCAAAACGAAAATAAAATAAAATGAAAACAAAACAAAAAACAATATTGATTCATTCAGTACGCAAAAGCTTACTTTTTGTCTCATATAAACCCGGCATGATTGCTATCTTCGGTAGACAGTCATATCATTAAAAAATCATTAAACATAAAGAAAAAAAATTAGAGGTATGAATCAAGGCCCTAAATGCTATTTACAGAAGATAGCAAGGAAAGCAAATACATTCAAAATAATAATGTTCCAAAATAACATTGCCTAACACGCGTTCTAGATTATGATGATTCAAAAGGCAAAATGGGAGGATTCAGTGCGCAAAATCCCGGGGCCGGTAAAACGGCATTAATTTGCCGCGCGCCTAGAAAAAAAAATCGGCATCAAGCCGAATGCAAAACTATAAAGAAATGTTAAAATGAAGAAGTTGACCAAAATTTAAAACGGCACTTATATAGCAGAGATTATTGGGAACATGAAGGAAAGAAAATAATAAACAAAACAAAAACAAAACGAAAATAAAATAAAATGAAAACAAAACAAAAAACAATGATGATTCATTCAGTACGCAAAAACTTACTTTTTGTCTCATATAAACCCGGCATGATTGCTATCTTCGGTAGACAGTCATGTCATTAAAAAAATCATTAAACATAAAGAAAAATATTAGAGGTATGAATCAAGGCCCTAAATGCTATCTACAGAAGATAGCAAGGAAAGCAAAAATATTCAAAATAATAATGTTCCAAAATAACATTGCCTAACACGCGTTCTAGATTACGATGATTCAAAAGGCAAAATGGGAGGATTCAGTGCGCAAAATCCCGGGGCCGGTAAAACGGCATTAATTTGCCGCGCGCCTAGAAAAAAAACCCGGCATCAAGCCGAAATGTTAAAATAAAGAA
The DNA here is from genome assembly GCF_039555335.1 of Amphiura filiformis. Lineage (NCBI taxonomy): Eukaryota > Metazoa > Echinodermata > Ophiuroidea > Amphilepidida > Amphiuridae > Amphiura > Amphiura filiformis. The sequence continues at coordinate 51,684,139 of NC_092636.1, read as the reverse complement.
ATGTTAAAATGAAGAAGTTGACCAAAATTTAAAACGGCACTTATATAGCAGAGATTATTGGGAACATGAAGGAAAGAAAAAATAATAAACAAAACAAAAAAGCAAAACGAAAATAAAATAAAATGAAAACAAAACAAAAAACAATATTGATTCATTCAGTACGCAAAAACTTACTTTTGTCTCATATAAACCCGGCATGATTGCTATCTTCGGTAGACAGTCATATCATTAAAAAAATCATTAAACATAAAGAAAAAAAATAGAGGTATGAATCAAGGCCCTAAATGCTATTTACAGAAGATAGCAAGGAAAGCAAATACATTCAAAATAATAATGTTCCAAAATAACATTGCCTAACACGCGTTCTAGATTATGATGATTCAAAAGGCAAAATGGGAGGATTCAGTGCGCAAAATCCCGGGGCCGGTAAAACGGCATTAATTTGCCGCGCGCCTAGAAAAAAAAAATCGGCATCAAGCCGAATGCAAAACTATAAAGAAATGTTAAAATGAAGAAGTTGACCAAAATTTAAAACGGCACTTATATAGCAGAGATTATTGGGAACATGAAGGAAAGAAAATAATAAACAAAACAAAAAACAAAACGAAAATAAAATAAAATGAAAACAAAACAAAAAACAATGATGATTCATTCAGTACGCAAAAACTTACTTTTTGTCTCATATAAACCCGGCTTGATTGCTATCTTCGGTAGACAGTCATGTCATTAAAAAAATCATTAAACATAAAGAAAAATATTAGAGGTATGAATCAAGGCCCTAAATGCTATCTACAGAAGATAGCAAGGAAAGCAAAAATATTCAAAATAATAATGTTCCAAAATAACATTGCCTAACACGCGTTCTAGATTACGATGATTCAAAAGGCAAAATGGGAGGATTCAGTGCGCAAAATCCAGGGCCGGTAAAACGGCATTAATTTGCCGCGCGCCTAGAAAAAAAACCCGGCATCAAGCCGAAATGTTAAAATAAAGAAATGTTAAAATGAAGAAGTTGACCAAAATTTAAAACGGCACTTATATAGCAGAGATTATTGGGAACATGAAGGAAAGAAAATAATAAACAAAACAAAAAAGCAAAACGAAAATAAAATAAAATGAAAACAAAACAAAAAACAATATTGATTCATTCAGTACGCAAAAACTTACTTTTTGTCTCATATAAACCCGGCATGATTGCTATCTTCGGTAGACAGTCATATCATTAAAAAAATCATTAAACATAAAGAAAAATATTAGAGGTATGAATCAAGGCCCTAAATGCTATCTACAGAAGATAGCAAGGAAAGCAAAAACATTCAAAATAATAATATTCCAAAATAACATTCCCTAACACGCGTTCTAGATTATGATGATTCAGAAGGCAAAATGGGAGGATTCAGGGCGCAAAATCCCGGGGCCGGTAAAACCACGGACTAGGCGTACATCTTTTAAATAATGTCGCAACACCCTGCATGCCTAACTGCTTGAATGTTTTTACTTAACTTGATCTCTAGAAGATAGTACAACTGGAGACTAAAATTACATCATCAATTTAATTTAAGCTCAGTATCGTCAGAAGATAGTAAAAACACGAATTTACCATGATTTGTTAACGAAAGAAAAAGTCGAAAGACATGCCGTGATTTGCTCGTGTCTATTAAGCTCCTGCATTAACTAACACGGTGAATGTTAAAATTGAAATATCTCAAGAACGGAATACAGTATGAGGGACGCTGAAACAAACTTTGAAACAAAGCCACTGATTTCTCTATCTGTTATTTTTAATTTAATGTAGGGCCTATGATGAATTCGTGTGTTTTTGCTATCAACTGCCGATAGCTCAAATTTAAGTGCGTATAGTTGACTCTTGGCTGACGGTCTTTGTCGCGACGAGATAAGGAGGCACACCAGCACGATTTCGCAATCAAAAACTGAAACCCGTAAATAGACCCGTAAAACGTAGAAATTGAGCTTATTTGTTGCATTTTTTCAGCCAATATGTGTCTGAGATACGTATCTTTGATGTTATATTGAACATGGAATGGTTTTTATGAAATTATGTGCAGAACAAATGATTTCCAATCTGTTCTGGCGGACTAATCGCGCAAAAATGCATGTATCGATCGATGTAAAATCTCAAATTGAGTTTTTAACAGCTTAGAAATCACGGGAAAATATCAAGACAAAAATGAAAACATCAGTTTATTTTCAATTAAATTGAAGATAGCTCAAATAAACTGATGTTCATTTTTGTCTGCTGAGCACAGAATTCCATAGAACTGTGTGCTCCTGATCGATATTGATATTATAAAATTAAGTATAGGGCCTACCGCGTATACCGGTGCTCTATCTACTGAAGATCAAATTGAAATTTCAAGTAGTGAAGATTTCCTTTAAACATGTTTAATTTGTACCTGGTTTAAAAACGTTTATTTTTGACCATCATAATTTAGATAAATTAAAATGTTCTCAATGAGTCTACCTGTTTTAGTGCACGCTTCCATTTTCTCAGCGGGGACCCGGGGGGAAGCGCGTGTGTCCAGCTAGTCGAAATAATATCTCATATTGAGTTTTCAATAGATTAGGCTAGATATCAGGGGATGGGGTAAAAATGTCAAATTGAAGATAGCTCAAATAAAATGATGTTTTCATTTTTGTCTCAACTGTGACGAAAATACCATTCGTCAGCATTTTGAGTATAATAATGACAAATTTAAAATTTATTGATATTATAAACTTAGTAGGCCTATCTACTGAAGATCAAAATAATTGAAATTTCAAGAAGTAGTGAAGATTTTCTTTAAACATGTATATTTTCTGCTTTCTTTAAAAATGTTTATATATTTGACCATCATTTGAGTTTCTTTGTCTTCAGTAGACAGCACCACGCTTTAAAACCGGCAAGCTACCTCTAAGGAGAAGCTAGGAGACAAAATGACAATATGAAATTTAATCGTCTTCGTCTACTGAACGAGATAAGGAGGCACACCAGCATACGATACCGTAAAACGTAGAATCACAAAAACAACAAAAACAACAACAACAACAACAACAACAACAAATCGACGGACAAACCAGACAGACGGGAGGTCTTCTGGTGCTCCTGCGTGTAAAGGGATTTGTACACTTATTAATGAGTAATATGGCAGCCTCCACGGCAGCAAACAATGCAAAACTGCATTTTGCTGGAAGCAATAAAGAACCAAATTTCTTGCCTCATGGAGTAAGGAAGTTCTATCAGTTGCCAGAATCCAATAAAGAATCCATCGGTCATCGTAAGAATAATTTGCGATCGATAAATCCCACTGAACTATTCAATTATATCAACGAAAATGTGATCGGCCGAGACTTCGTGTTTGCTGGCCCGTGGGGATCACGTACAAGTAAGTTCAGCTATTAAATAATACCAGACGACGGTGGACGACATTATTCAATGTGGCAACAGCCAAAAGCGTAAACAAAACAGACAATATGACGGCAACACTGTCTGCACGTTGGACGCAATTATTTTTTCCCGAGCCAAGATCATGAGATGCGTTTTAGCTCTATTTGGCCCCCTCTGCGTGGGAGGCGAGACTCTCAACCAATTACACCACGCAGTCGCATTGAGTACACGTGGGGGGAATTTTCAGTATATATCGTAACATATCGTTCGTTATTCATACAAAACATTCAAATAAACAGTACTTACAATGAGGTTCATTGGCGAGGTACTCACACCTCCGTCACTACGATTTCCACTGTCCTTCTCCGTACGAAGGTCTGAGACTCCTGAGCCTCTGATCCAGAATTCCAGATACACATAAAATTCCACTTTTTCTCATAAATACCACTTCCTACCATTCCTCACGTGAAGATGAGACTTAAACAAAATATATTTGGTGCATGTTCGTGAATTTTGAGCACATTTGAGGATGTAAAAGACCAGACTTGTGACTGTTATCGTCGCCGTGTTTTGAATTTTTCCTATAAATAGATGCCGTCGGTGTGACGTCATCACCGCGACGTGAGTTCACGGTGCCCCGTTTCTACGTACGTACGGCATTCATGGCCCTATGGTGAGGAAGGAACAATAAGGGCCATGACAGTTTCGGGCTAGTGGGGAGCACACCACCACTAAACGTCCCAATTTGAAATACATGATTAATTGATACATTTGCAAGAAAAGACCCAGGGGGCATTTCACACAAATGACCATACGGGTATGTTCCCCGGAAAGACCCCCCTTTTTGGATTTCGCAGCTCTCCTACCGAAAGACCCTGTATACCGGGGGTACTCAGTACAAATGACCATACGGGACGTGCCGCAAATATGGGTAGCATTTTCAGCCTCTTGGTATATCAATAACCCTTTTTTCAAAGCCTATTTTGGTATATGAATGGGTCCTTTTTCAAAATTTACTCAATTTTTTCGGAAAATAGCCCAATTTTTCGTTAATTTAGCCAAAATGTTCACAATTTTCCCAAAATTTTGGGAAAATTTGTAAAAACTAGGACAATTTGGGTTAAATTCGGCCGAAAATTTTGACTTTTGGTATATCAATGGGTCCAAATTTCTTGAAAAATTGGTATATTTGGTCGCATGTCACAAATAGGTCACCCAAAAATGGAGGGGCCGTAACATGAAAACGCTTTCTTCGCACTTCAAGCTTGGTTTATTCTAAAAGTATAGTACCTATTGTAGAAAGTTTGGTGTCATTTTGTAGATAATTATGTTCTTTATCAAATACAAAAAACCCCAAGTCAATTGGACAACTACTTTGAGAGTTATACTTCAATATGTAACATGTGTCAATGGAGGGGCAGGCGGGTGAGCAGGCGGGTGAGCCCATAGGATTGTACACAAAATTGTGAAAATATGGCAAACTTCAAACCTTTGTATCTTAAAAAGTACAACTAGCATGGACCACAAATTGCACATATATAATCCTGGACTGTAGATCTACCTCATAGTGGATCAACTGTAACAAAAGATGTAACTAATTAATTGCTTAATTAAATGCTAATTAAGATAGTTTTCCCTATATGTTACTGTACAAAGTGTACACGTAATGCTCCGATATTTCTAAATGGCCTATCTCTTGCCTGAGACACCCTGCTTATTCAAAAGTACACATATTTTTTAAGAAATTTGATGAGGAATTCAATTATGCTATTAGTTTTAGTGCCAGACATGGAGGAAAAAAGTTTTAATAGATAATGTCATACAAATTCTAAAATTATTTTACAATTTTTGACCACCCTGTATGTTTAATGCAAGAGATACCAAAGTTTTTCTTCCTAATTTGTTTGAAGGGCCCATGCAATGTCTTTCTGAATCCATATTTATTTTGAGCTACATAACTTTCAGAAAAAGAAAATATGGGGTTTACCATGACAAGAAAGATGGTAATTTTGTTGATCTTCCACCCTGTATATTTCTTACCCACCCTGTATTATGATGTTATACTTTGTTGATTTGGCATCCTTGTAATATAAGCTTTCCAGAAATGTATACTTTTAATGGTCTAAAATGTATTCATTAAAAGTTGTGTTGAAGTGAATCAAAATTAGTGATATTGTTATCATTTAACATTATGTTACACAAAAGATGACCAATTCATGACATGTGACCATTTATGGGTCCACTTTCAAATTCTCAGCGGCACGTCCCTACCAAAACCAAACTTGAGTACCCCCCGGGCCCGTATATAAATGTGAACAAAACAGAGCTCCGAAAGACCCTTGATTTTAAATAATAATTTCAGCTCTATAATTGACTGAAATTTTTGGAATCCATGGGCGTGAAAATCACAAGCTCTCTAATACGTGAACATGTTCGTGTAACATGTAGTATGATTCGTGTTTGTTGCTAATTTATTGGTCAGTACACATGAAGTACAGTATGAGAAGAGCTTTTTGTGAGACCCGAGTCGTATACAAATACTGTTTTTGATCAGATTCACATGTAAAATTGGATTGAAATTACAGTGTGTGCATATAAAATTTTTCCATAAGATAATTTTTTATCCTTTTCCTTCCTTCCATCCATTTATCCCAATATTTTCAGAGCATGTTACCGGAAACATAATTTTATTTTTAGTAGGCTTGGCTGGAATTGGTGTACATGTCACATTTTGTTTATAATTTTATAATAATAATAATAATACTTTTAATAGCTTTATTTATTCACTGTAAAACATGTTCAATATGAAAATCATTATTGTTCCACTTGTCCGTGGCAAACGAATAACAATATACAGATTAAAGTGACAGGTTTACAAATAAGTACAATTATTAAAACAATAGTCAATATTATAAAAGCATAAGAACATATAATATTTAAAAAATTTAATTTTGGCAGCCATTTTGAAAAACGCCCTCTCATGTTATTCAGCGTCCTCAAATCTATAAAAAAACACATTCAAAACTTCTTAAACCGAGAACAGGACTTCCATTCTGGACCCTACTACATGTACCTCCAAATTTTTGTCTTGGAAGGGCAATCAATCAAATTTTTTTCCGAATTAAACATACAAAATATTTATGTTCTAGTTTGTTGTTCTGTTCAGATCAACTTCGTCATCATCCAGCGCTCAAATAGACCGGGGTTGAGGGTGATTTTCCCATGAAAATGCCAAAATAGCCCTAAAAAAATTGAATTCTGGGGGAAATTTTTGGTCCCCACACATGTGTGGAGCTTACGTTATCATCCAAATGGTTGCCTGGTTATTTGTCCGGATGTTTGTTTCTTTGTTTGGCTGTCCGGGCGGAAGCAAATTCATCAATCAACTGTGCAGCTCCAACACAATAACCAATTAACTTCAAACTTGGTATGGTGATAGGATATGGTAGCCAGATGTGCTGTATAGTTTTGTATCATGTTATTTGCATATTTATGAATATTAATGAGCTTATTTGCATATTTTGCCTAATTGTCATTAATCCACTCTGCAGCTTAAACGCAATAATTGATCAACTTCAAACTTGGTTTGTGATTGGATATAGTGGCCTGATAAGCTCTATAGTTTTGTGTCATATTATTTGCATATTTATGAATATTAATGAGCTAATTTGCATATTTTGCCTACATTGTCATAAATCGAATTTACAGCTTAAACGCAACAACCGATCAATTCTAACATGGTATTATGGTAGTATTTGGTGGCCTGATATGCTGTATAATTTTATTTTAATATTAATAAGCTTATTTGTATATTGCATATTATTTGTATTTACAAATCTTTGTTATTTACAAACCTTTGTGTGTGGGGCCACCTTAATTCTAGTTTATAGAAAGTAATCCCTATACAAACCTTTTTTTTTTTTTTTTTTTGAAAGAGGAAATAATTTGTGAAATGCTTTCTGGAAAAAAAAATTATAAATGAAAAAACAGGCTTTCCTAGTTGCCTGCAGAACTCTACAAGAATCACTTTTATAATAAAAATGGTAAGAAGTGCCATTAGCATGATTATAATGTATGGTTTTCACGTTCCTAAAAATACCTGCCTAAGCTTGAAAAAACATATGCAAAAACATTAAAAAAACATATCTTTATTTTTAATAAGCAAAGTATTTGAACTTTTGCAATATTTTGTATCATTTCAGATATATACTGTGACTATACTGCTTCAGCACGGTAAGTATGAATGTGATCTTCCACACAAGAAGTGTGAATTTCAAATAGGGTTACCTGAATGGGTGACTTCATTTGAAATCTACACCCACTGTATGGGAGATGACATATCTTCCATCGGTTGTGTACATGTATGTGTATGGATTTCAACTGGAATAGCCAAATTTGTTCAATCACATAGATATATTGTAATACAGTATGTAATTTAACACCAACACAACAGCTGCTGGTAATGTTCTAAATTAGTAAAATTACATTTATTGATTGGCTAATGAACTTGATTGGCTTAATGTATTATACTACTCTCAAAGAATCTTGTGGTTTCTCGCTCGCAATCCATGTCCAAAAGTTCAGATAAAAACTCATTACCATTAAAATCATGATTATCCCAGATGGTGTTCAAAAAAGCCTCAAAATTATGCTCACTATGAGAATTATTTTCCACGCAGGTCACTCCAATGCATAGAGAATTATATACAGGAACAAGTGTTACCAGTGTATGGCAATACTCATACTACAACAACTGTGACATCTCTTCAAACAACCCTGTACAGACACGAGGCAAGGTGAGTCCTTCCATTAGGCTAACCCTGTACAGACATAAGGCAAGGTGAGTCCTTCCTTTAGGCTAACCCTGTACAGACATGAGGCAAGGTGAGTCCTTCCTTTAGGCTAACCCTGTACAGACACGAGGCAAGGTGAGTCCTTCCTTTAGGCTAACCCTGTACAGACATAAGGCAAGGTGAGTCCTTCCTTTAGGCTAACCCTGTACAGACATGAGGCAAGGTGAATCCTTCCTTTAGGCTACCCCTCTACAGACATGAGGCAAGGTGAGTCCTTCCTTTAGGCTAACCCTGTACAGACATAAGGCAAGGTGAGTCCTTGAGGACAGACATGAGGCAAGGTGAATCCTTCCTTTAGGCTACCCCTCTACAGACATGAGGCAAGGTGAGTCCTTCCTTTAGGCTAACCCTGTACAGACATAAGGCAAGGTGAGTCCTTCCTTTAGGCTAACCCTGTACAGACATGAGGCAAAGCGAGTCCTTCCTTTAGGCTAACCCTCTACAGACATGAGGCAAGGTGAATCCTTCTTTTAGGCTAACCCTCTACAGACATAAAGGCAAGGTGAATCCTTCCTTTAGGCTAACAAGGTGAGTCCTTCTTTTAGGCTAACCCTCTACAGACATGAGGCAAGGTGAGTCCTTCCTTTAGGCTAACCCTGTACAGACATGAGGCAAGGTGAGTCCTTCCTTTAGGCTAACCCTGTACAGACATGAGACAAGGCGAGTCCTTCCTTTAGGCTAACCCTGTACAGACATGAGGCAAGGTGAATCCTTCCTTTAGGCTACCCCTCTACAGACATGAGGCAAGGTGAGTCCTTCCTTTAGGCTAACCCTGTACAGACATAAGGCAAGGTGAGTCCTTCCTTTAGGCTAACCCTGTACAGACATGAGGCAAGGCGAGTCCTTCCTTTAGGCTAACCCTCTACAGACATGAGGCAAGGTGAATCCTTCTTTTAGGCTAACCCTCTACAGACATAAAGGCAAGGTGAATCCTTCCTTTAGGCTAACAAGGTGAGTCCTTCTTTTAGGCTAACCCTCTACAGACATGAGGCAAGGTGAGTCCTTCCTTTAGGCTAACCCTGTACAGACATGAGGCAAGGTGAGTCCTTCCTTTAGGCTAACCCTGTACAGACATGAGGCAAGGTGAGTCCTTCCTTTAGGCTAACCCTGTACAGACATGAGGCAAGGTGAGTCCTTCCTTTAGGCTAACCCTGTACAGACATGAGGCAAGGTGAGTCCTTCCTTTAGGCTAACCCTGTACAGACATGAGACAAGGCGAGTCCTTCCTTTAGGCTAACCCTGTACAGACATGAGGCAAGGTGAGTCCTTCCTTTATGCTAGCCCTGTACAGACATGAGGTAAGGTGAGTCCTTCCTTTATGCTAGCCCTGTACAGACATGAGGTAAGGTGAGTCCTTCCTTTAGACTAACCCTGTACAGACATGAGGTAATGTGCATCCTTTCTTTAGGATAACTATGTATAGACATGAGGTAAGGTGAGTTCTTCAGGGGGTACTACACCCCTGCCCAATTTTGTGCCTATTTTTGCATTTTTCTTTAAAATTATAGCGCATTGGTGACAAGTAGGACTGTAGGATACGTACATTATAGGGGCAAGGACTACAACTATTGCACTGGAAATTTTATTTCAGCACTGACAACAGTTGTGGAGTTACAGTCAAAAATGAGGGAAAACCAATATTTGATCAATAAATCAATAACTACTTGCCTTGAGTTGCTGAATTTTCAGTGCAGTAGTTGTAGTCCTTGCCCCTATAATATACATATCTTGTCACCAATGCGCTATAATTTACCATAGTATTTCCCCTTCCTTTTTGTGTCTTATTTTAAAAAAAAGCTATGGAAATCCAGGGTCTTAGCTAGAAATTGAGGTTTGCCCGTCATTTGAATATAATTGCCTGTCATTAAACGTGGGTGGTCAGATTTGTCCATACCCTGTTTCTCTTTGTTACTGGTAGAGCAACAACTTTTCATGTGCAATCTTTTATTCAATTTCAGAGACATAATCCGTAATGCAGTGAATGCCAGCGAGCATGATGCAGTGATCTTTGTAGGCAGTGGATGTACTGGAGCCATTCATAAACTTATCAATGGCCTGAACCTCAAAGAGCCTCCGGTAATTAAACCCAAATACATAATACATATTGTTTTTAGCTGTTGTGGTGCATATATCTTTTTCAGAAACAGGCAATACATACTTAAAGCCATATTGTAACATTTGGTGATGGAGGATGCCCTCAATATTTGTTAAAATTCTGTTTTTACATGATTGAATTTGTATACTTCAGTAAACTAAGATACCATGCAAAAATCAAGACTTTAGCTGCTGTAGTTTTGTCAAAATCCGATATTTTAATAAGACTGTTTATTATTATGATGGAAATGTTAGTCGAACGTGTATGCGATGTTCATATCACGGTATGTAACCTGTGTGTGGCGTAAACACACACAACAAATAATCGTACCATAGCACAACCGACAGAGTAACACACAGTAAATTCCAATTTTCTTTGCTTTACCTCAGTTGTTCGGCTCAAAATTAAAAGGGGACATGACAGTAAAAGCTAACATTTTATGGTGGGTCCTAACTTTTGTTAACAAATATACTAATCATATCAGTTAAAGATGAAATTAAAATAAATGGGATAAAATAAATATATGATTAAGATTCATTTACTTGAACTTTAAATCAATCAGTCCAGTTGACCATAGCAGTCATGCATCAGATGGTTCAAGCAATGTGTGTGAAGCAAACTACCACATGTATAATTGTGTTCACTGCAGCCATGCTATGATCATCTCGTATAGCTAGGAACCAATAAAAAAATAGAAACCCCAATTAGCGATGTTCCATTTGGCAAGACAGGATAATACTTTTTTAATTTAAAAAAAAAGTGCTGTATTTTTCTGGAATAGGGAGTAGTTGTACACAACTATGGGAGCCTGACTCTTGTCCTTCCCTTCCCCATCCCTCTGTGTTTTGATATGGAGACTCCCATCCATTCCTTCCCTATCCCCCTGCATTTGGATGAAGGCGCCCATCCTTTCCTCCCCACTCCCTGTGTTTGGATGGAAACGCCCATCCTTCCCTTCCCCACCCCCTGTGTTTGTATGGAGGCTCCTATCATTCCCTTCCCCACCCCTGTGTTTGGATGGAGGCTCCTATCCTTCCCTTCCCCATCCCTCTGTGTTTCGATGGAGGCTCCCATCATTCCCTTCCACATTCCCCCTGTATTTGGATGGAGGCTCCCAACCTTCCCTTCCCCATCCCCTGTGTTCGGTTGGAGGCTCCCATCTTTCCCTTCCCCACCCCCCCTGCATTTGTATCGAGGCTTTTTTAAAGCCACAAATGTTTTTAAATGGTTTGTCAATTGCCTCAGTAACTTCCTTCACATTTTTGGTAGTTTATGCTAATTGCCAGATATAATTACCTATTTGTTTGTTTGTTTATCTTTTGAATTTCACCATACAGGTGGTTTTATTTGGCCCCTATGAGCATCACTCCAACTTGCTGCCATGGCGTGAACTTGGAGCAGAGGTGAGATGTTTAGCATTACCTAGTACTGTAAAAGGGTAATTTTTTGCAGCACATGTAACGCAATGTAAAGCGTTTTGATACAAGGTGCTGTATAAATTCAGTGTGTAGCACTGCTTACCAAGGAGGACCTGAACATTTATTGGCACCATATGGCAATAACATGTCACTTAACATCACCATTTTCCCTCCATGAGTCACACACAAAATATATATGTATGTGAATGAATGGGCTATTCTAGTTGAAATCCATACACCCCCTATACAAGACATGACCTTAATCTTACACACAGGGAATTGGAATTTCAAATGGGATTACTTGAATTGGTGTCTCCATTTGATATATACACCCCCTGTGTGAAAGATTAAATGATGTCTCCGGCAATCACAACATATTATGCCTTATGACTGTTTTTATGGTCAATATGAGTTAAAAAAAAAAAAAACCATGTGAGACATCCTTTAAGGTCAAGTCTTGGGGGGGTTGACTGTAATAGCCCAATCTCTTTTGGGTTTTTTTTAAACACTTTTACGTCAAGATGTTATTGTATGTGTCATCTAAGTGGTGTAGGGAATCAACTGTTTACCAACCACAAATGCTACAGATTGTGATTAATGAATAATCTTACATTTTACTATGTTACCAGTATTATCCCTTCCCAAACGGGTGTCGACTGCACACGACAAGTTCCAAATTGTCTTTACAAATTCACATGTTTCAAAATTGTACATTTTTATGACCATATTTGGAATCAGCATGAAAAGTGCATTAAATTGAGTACAAACAAGCTCAATATTGGTTCAGTGGTTATTGAGATAGGTCTTGATATTTTCAGAAAATTATCTTTTTATGTTGAAGCCTATGGCCAGCATGCTAAGCATTCCATTAATGTTTTACCAAACCTTGATTTTCTACTTGATTTTGACATCAGTCTCATGTTTTTTCATTTGTTTACATGTGACGCGGTGTGATCCACCCAAACCAAAGGCGGCAATTATTAAATTGAGATAAGGCAATGAAAAAAAAACGTTTTTACAGACAGACTGACCAAGATTTTTTTAAATTATGAAATGTTTTCGCCAACAAATGAATGCTGCCCCAAAATTCAGGAATTGGTATTTCAAAAACTCTAAAAATATTTGCAAATAATAGTGATTTTAGAGTCATATGCAAAAAAAATCAGAAAAATTGCAGTATCAAAGCTCTTGAAGTTGCAGCAATGCATAGTTATTGTAGGATTTCAAGAATAGTATGTTTGGTTACAGATATAATAATGAGGCTTATATAATAAATAGCATTGTTGGATCAGAGCATGTCAAATGTAATAATACACAGACATGTGTCACATGCATAATTCTATTCTCTGATATTGGTTACAGATGGTAGCCATTCCAGACAATGAAGATGGGCTTGTTGATATGGATGTTTTAAAGGAAGAATTACAGGTGAGAGTTAAAGAGTAGAATAATGTCTTATGCTGGTATCATACTTTCTGCCGCTTGCCGCTGAGCAGTGTGACGCTTCATCATGTCACTTGCACTGAGCGGCAGCGACATGACTATGAAAGCCAATGTTGCCGCTCATTCATTCATTCATTCATTCAAATTTTATTTCCATAAAAATCAAGAACATTACATTGCATCAAAAAATATACAAACACGATACATATGCTCATCAGCACTGCCAAAATTGTTTCCTGGTCTCATACTCAGAGCTTCGCTGCTCCCGAGTTGCAACGCCTGGTGATGCTGCCGCTTGGGCAAAGCGGTGGAGTGATTGATATATCAGCTTGTCGCTGATCTCCGCTAGCGTTTCTGATCACATGCGCAGTGAAGCAAAATCATTGTTTGTGGTAGAAATATGGATAACTGAAAGATGTTTGCAACTTTAAGCCACGTCACACATGGAGGTGAGCTGATCTTATTTACACTCGTGAAAGTTTGTATGTAAGTCAAGTCAAGTAATACTTTATTAGATCCATGAGGGAAACTCATTCATGAGTGCTCACACAAAATAAATTAATATACTGTTGAATTCCATCTACAAGCATATATGCCTCTAAACAAAACGAAAGAGACTAAAGGCAGACACCCTCACAAAAACATTACAATAGATTGTTCTGATAATAGTACATTTTTCTACATCTGCATGTATCAGTAATATAGTTGCTCAAACTCCAAATGTTTTTATGGAGGGTGTCTGCCTTTTGTCTTTTTCTCGTTTAGAAGCATATATGCTTGTCGATGGAATTATACGGTATACATACAAACACAATATTATTACGCCATAAAAAAAACTTCTTAAAAACTGACAGAGACCCATACACTCAATATTAGCTGAATTATAGTCAGACTTGACTGAGGGTTTAGCTTATCTACCCACAGCTTCCAAGCTTTATTTGTTCAATTGCTCTTTTTCAAAAAAGAGGGAAGTGAAATCACACAAAGGGCTTCCTGGTTTAATATTTAAGTTCACTTTGATTGAACATTAACTATGAACTACACAGGTCTGCTCAATCTCATTATCAAGGACACAGTTCAATATTGTATATCACACTGTATGTTGACCTGTTGACTTTTCAAGACATAGAGCATTGAGTTTCATTGCCACTTTTTTAATTGGTCAGTGCGCCACAACATGTTATCTATATGACTTGATGTACCATACCTTTCAGATGAGCATGTATGTATTTTACGCCGCTTCTTGGATAAAAACGATCAATTTTGTACCCTATATCATGGTAACAAATATTGACTTTATTTTTACGCGAGTGGCACACACCGATACGATCAATCTAGTTCAACATGCGTTGTATACTTACGATTTTTAATGTGAACACAAGATGTTATATTGTTTTGGTGCCAGCGACAAAATTACTCCAAATTTAACCATTTTGCAGGTAAAAAAAGAAAAAATTCTCATGGATATTTGAGATCAGGTGCAAAAAAATATATCAATTTTCTCAATTTGAGATACAGGCAAATATGTATAACTTGTTAAAAAATATAGAGAACATAATAAGAAAATATGTGCTCTTTTTGATCATAGTTTCTAAAATAAGTGCATTGGGGTTTTAAAGTAGGGTGTCAATTAAAAGCTAGCATTATAAGGCATATGTTGTGGTCTTAATGCTTTTACTTTTCAATTCTTCATTTATACCAGCATGCTTATTCTTGCATAAGGGCACATATGGCTGTGAGTCTTGAGTAGATTACTGTCCAAGTCTCCAATATGGAGTCAAACAGCCAGGTTGTGTGATCTGCGCTGTGGTTTCTTGTTTAGTCTTTATTACTTAGGTGCTTGGTAATTCTTGGTTACTGTTGCTTTGTAGCTTTCAGGTGTAGTTATGTTGATTAAGAGAGTGGTAAAGAGTGTGAGAGCACCAGCAGTATGATAGTGATACTGTTTGACCCCCAATGACCCTTGAATTTTTGCCATGTTCCTGTCATTTTAAGGATTCTTATTACTAACTTTAAGTCCAATCAGGTACACTTGAATGTTTGACACATATGACCTTTGACCTTGGATTACCTCAGTTTGAGTTTGTTCATGCTCTCCTGATATGGAGAAGTACATTGTACTTCCACCAAGCTTAAGCCCAATGGGACAAAGTTTAAAATTTAGCCCCTAGATGACCTTTGACCTTGGATGGCCTTAAGTTCATTTTGTCAATCCATATATCATTTGCAGCACTGAATTATGGGAAGACATTATGGTGCATTTCAAATTAGGTAGCCAAAATCTTGAATATGTTCTGCTAGGCTGCCCAAAATTGCACATCTTTTTATCTACTTGCTGCTTTATTTGTATCACTTGAGGCAATTATATAATTTTCCCCCTAGATGACCTTTGACCTTGAGGGAGATCTTTAAAACCACACCTTCAACAGCACAGGCCCGGTGCCTATCTATGTCCTAAATGTCGGATTGATGCATTGAAGCGTGGCGAAATGCATAGCTGAAAAGATATCGATAGACCAACACAAACCACACATTATTTTAGTATTTGTGACTCAGAGCCACAGCAGCTCTAGTTTATTTTTGTTCATTACCACATTATACATGTACTCCTTTATAACCCAAAAATCTCATTCGAATTAAGCCAATTACCATATTCATACTGTGATAACCGACGTACTCATAGAAATACTATTACTTATATCTAAATTAGCTTGCATGCATGCATGCATGCTTGCATCATATAAAGCTACCATACATTTTTAGAGTGTAAAACGACTACAATTTTAACATTGTTGAAGCTTATTGATCCCCTCCATTTCACAAGTACCACCTGCCCAAAAGTAAGGTTCGCTCCAAATAGATACGGAACGTATACCGTAATAGTATATGTGACATGATCAAGGGGAATGAGTTGGATGTCACTAATATTGTTTCTGAGATATTAGCAAACATACTTTTCAAATTCTTTTGTTTTATATTGTTTTCAGCCATTGATAAATAACTCGGTAACCAGATGTCCGTTTGTGGGGTTTGCATCAAAATATAACATTCGTAAACTCCCAGAAAATGATGTAAAAAATTTGTAATTAAAAATTGCTGACATTTCACTCATTTCCCTTGATCATGTCACATATGGATGATAATGAACTAATTTGCCTATTTTTTTACCACAACTTAATGTTAATGTGAAAGCATTGTGGTTGATGCTTTTGCATCAAGAACAGCAAATTTCTAGTTTCTTCAGTTTATTTAATTATAAACATTATTTCCCATATTTGATTTTGGCAAAGTTACATGTCTTTTTAAAGAAAAAAAAATACGTTTTGGCCAAAAGTATGAATGTTTTTGACGTAATATGAAAATTTGATGTGTGTGGACAACATGAACTGTCCATTTCCATTTAACTGGTGCTAATATCTTAATCTTCAGATTTGTCCGATTCAATCATTTGAGTTTAACCATTTGCTTGTATCATCCTTAACAGAGGTGGCAGCCTTCAGGGAGGCAGGTAATTGGATGTTTCTCAGCAGCATCAAATGTTACTGGTATATTGGTAGATACCATTGCTATTACATCATGTCTACATCAGTTTGGTGCACTGGCATTCTGGGACTATGCTACAGCAGGTACCTAGCTACTTTGCTTTTATGTCTTTTTAATTTTTTTGATCCAAGTTTCTTTAACCCAAACGCACAAATGTTCCATCGAAACACAGGTTTTGACCCCCATTTTGTTAACTGTTTACCTAATGCTGTGTCTGAATGTAAAACTGTAATGTATGCTGATGATACCTCTTTAATGTGTAAAGCTAAAAATGAACCTGATCTTAAAATTCAAATGGAGTCATGTCTAAGTAGGGTAGCTGAATGGTTCAAAGTAAACAAACTCACTTTAAATGTTGAAAAGACTAAGTTTATGATCTTTGGTACAAACAAAATGCTTGAAAAGTTCAACAATGTACATTTATTATATAACAACAATGATATTGAAAGAGTAGATGAGTTTAAATATCTAGGTGTAAAATTTGATAGCAAGATGTCTTGGTCAGCTCATGTTGATAATGTTAGCAAAACTATTTCCAAAAGAACTGGCATAATAAAAGCGTATAAAATATTTCCTTCCATACAAAACCACTGTAATGTTATCCAATGCTCTTGTTATTCCACACTTTGATTATGGAAGCATGGTCTGGTCAAATTTTAGTGTAGAGTACCATAATAGGCTTCAGGTACTTCATAATAATTTAGCTAGAATAATTCTCTCAGCAGATATAAGGACACCAACTAATGATTTAATGAATACTTTGCAGTGGATTAAACTTGATCAAAGATGGCATAATACTCTATTAATGACTGTTTTCAAATGTTTAAAGAATGAATATCCATCTTACTTATCTTCTCAATTTGATTTTGTTCATGATAACCATAATCATATAACTAGAAATCATACTTCTAATACATTGATTGTTCCAAAATTTAAATCAAATTCAGGTCAACGTACTTTTCACGTCAGGGCAGCCTATGCATGGAATTCTTTGCCACCGACAGTAAGAGCTCAGATGGAAAATATGACTTTAGGCCAATTTCAGTCAAAAATTAAAGAAATTTAGGCCTGTCTTTATCTACATTTTGTTCATTTGCTTGCTTGATTTTTGTATAAATATAATTATTGCATTTCTGTATTTTGAATCATGGTATTTATAATTATCTTGTAGTTGATGATACCATCATACTTAATTGTAATACTAGTATTGTAAATACATTATACTGTATGCTATTTTTGTAAATATTGTGTATCGTAATATATTTTGTTGCTATAACATGTATACAATGAGGGCCTGCTTGAAAAGCAGTGCTTGTCACTGAAGCAGTATTACCCTCAATAAAGAAAGAATAAATAAATAAATAATAAATAAATAATACCTAAATGGCTGTCTGCCTCACTATACTTTACCCCATTAAATTGAGTAGTGGGTAATCTGATTGAGATTGAGATCCCCCTCCCACTTTACCCCATGATTATGGCATGTGAGGAAAGCTTATAATTCTCTCGTAACTCCAGTAAAATGGACATTTTAGCTTAGATGATGGTATGAACAAGATTATGATAGCCTCACCGCCCTTGATGGTTTATACCACCTGTACAGTTATATGGGCCATAATAGGCCTACATGCTTTTACTCCTAATATCACAAAACGACTGGAGCCATTGTATTCAGAACACAGAATGAGATTGTCTATAGGGCTCTATGTAAAGTAGAAAACACCAAATGAAAAAATTCTGACCATCCACCTTTAATGTCAGCATTCAGATAAGGAATCTATGTGTAATTCTTCATTTGCTGGGACACATCTGTTGTGTAATAAACATTATGTAATATTATTCCTTATTTATCTTATGTAGGTCCATATGTGGATATTGACATGAATCCAGTGATCACAACATGGTAAGTCACAGTATGTTTGTTTTGTACTTTGTTAATTAAAAAATATTTATAGTGTTCTTATTTCATATTTGCCATTAATTTTTCTGCTGACATTTGTTTTTCTTTTAGCAACAGAAAAATAGACAACATTTCAAATCTTTTGTCTTTAAAAATAAAAACAAATTAAAATATTTAATTCATTCTGAGATAAGTTGCATTATGTTGGGACATGGAAGTGAAAATAAAAAATCTGGCATTTAAATGCCTGATTAATGCCAGTACCACCAGGTTGAGGACTGATATGCTACATGCTAAGCATAATAATAACATGTGTTGATATAAGAATATGACGAGGATTGAATGATTGATTAGAGATGCTAAATTAATTAGTGGTGTCATCAAGGAATATGTGTAGATACTTAAAAGGGCATTTCGTGATCCACAGCCTCATCCCCCCACTTTTCTCAAAAAAAGTTGAGATTTTTATATCACTGGAAACCTCTGGCTACATAATGTTTATCTACCAAATATTTCTTACAGATTAATTCATTTAGCAAAAATATCGTCAAATTTGAATTTTGTTCTGGTATACCAGAACAAAATTACAACAGTGGCCTGTGGAGCAGTGTAATACACATAGTCACATCATCATGCATAACTCGCAAAAGCAAAATTGGAATAAACTGAAATGTTAGGAATAAGCTTTTTTGTGGATATCTAGTGAAAATGTAATAAAAAGAGGATGCTAGGATCAAGGAGGATCCTTTAATCCCTATTCCAAAAAAATATAGCACTAATATTTTTAGATAACAAAATATTATCCTGTTTTGCCAAATGAAGCATGAGTAAATCCTAATCCTTTAGTTACTTCATACTGGCAAATTTTAATTTTTTTTTGATTAAAAAAAATATTATCCTTTTTTGCCAAATGAAACATAAGTAAATTCTAATCCTTTTTTAGTTAGCTCTTACTGGCAAATTTTAATATTTGGTCAATTTTTAGAAATAATGGCCAAAGCATGTGTTTGTTGGGGTGTTTTTCGTATGCTGTAACATTGAAGCAAAAAGACTTGTACTAAGGCTAATTTCAGGTTATGCATTCAAATTTGTGAAAAACACATTTTCTAATATCTTTTATAACCAATCATCAAAATAAATTTAAAAAAAAAATTATGAACAAATTCATAGCCTATACTCCAAATTTTGAATGCTTAGACTAGTGACAAGTCTAAGGGGAAGGGCCAAACAGGCTTAATATATATGATAAACAGAGATTTTAAACAGTTCTCTCAATAAATACTTGGCTTACTTGATATTTCATCCCACATCCATGGGATTTCATCAGAAAGTGAGGTAGAGCGGTAAACACCTAGCCATGTGACCCACAGGGTAAACCAGGGTCACATGACATGATGATCGGCTTGTAGACGCTGGGTAGCACGTGTCTCCCTTTGTCCTGGTTGAGATCAGGGTCTTAGCTAGTCACCCGTCTGGCCGTCATTTTAGACGGCCAGTTTGCTCCTGGGACGGGCAAAATTAATGCCTTTGACAGATGCTATTTTATAAATTCTATGTTTTGAGAAGCTAATTGCCCTTTTTAGTAGACCCAATTTGTAGAACAAGGCCATATCAGCACATATTTGAACTCTTTCAACCCCCAATGGGCTGATGTCTGGTAAATGTTTTTAAAGGTCAAATTAGGACAGGCAATTTTATTCAAATGACGGGCAACCCTCAATTTCTAGCCAAGACCCTGGTTGAGATCGGGGTCCAAGGCGGCTATATAATAGGCTTCTTTGATGCCTCTTTGAAGCCATCGTGAGTCTGAGTTCAGTACTTAATATTATGTTTCATTGAAGTGCTAACAGTGCACTTTTTTCCCTTTTCATTTAATTGACAGTACGGACCAGTCCTTAGCAAGCAAGGATGCCATCTATCTCTCTCCTCACAAGTTTGTTGGAGGTGTAGAGACTCCAGGGATCTTGATAGCCAAGAAGAGACTTTTTGAAAATCCAGTGCCTACTGGGGGTGGAGGGGGATCAGTGTTCTTTGTAAGTTGTGATAACAAGCCATCATTTTTCTGTAAATTCTGTTTTCCCAATTTTCCATTTTATATTTTTCGGTTTTCCTAAAAAGTAAAAAAAAAAATCCTTTGATATTTACATCTTGCGTCTTAGAGAGGATAGCCAAAATGGTTCACTGAGCTCAGCCAAGCTTTGCTGCCTTCGGTAATGCATTCTAGTGATGGGTTACCACCGTTCCGATACCACCATTGACCAAAAATCCATCGAATCTATTTTACGACCATGCTTGAATTGACAACCACTTGACACCTAATTGACTTTCTATTAACTGCAGTCAATGACCCCATACATAATTGTTTAATGAGTATTTGATGAGTGGGTCGTTAAGGACTTAATGAACACAAATGACATTGATAATGGTTGTGTCATCGACCCATGTTTATAATCCTACTGCTGATACATATCAGCAAACTGTGTACTATTCACGTTCTCTTGTTAGTATCACAGGCTCTAGTGAAGCTGAACCATCAGTGAAGGCAGCAAAGCTTGGCTGAGCTATTTTGGCTAACTATTTTGTCTGTACTCCCTTAGTGTAATGAATATTGCTTCTGCAACACTGTGGATCATTTGGATAGCTGGATTTGCTGTCTCCTGATAGCACTTATTGTATTATACATAGATTGAATAGGCACACATAAAGTGCCAGGAAGGCTGGCAGTGAAGTTGTTACAATCTGGTGACATCAAATTTCATTTTTGAAATGTTGATTTTTTAAACGATATTTATGTTTTCTTCTATATTTCGGTTTTCTACTCCCGATTCTATGATTTTTGCCCATTTTCCGCATCATGAAAAAAATAATGGCTTTCATCTAAAATAGATTTGCCTGCTCTTTTTTAAAGTGAAAACTGGTTTTGTTCTTAGCTAATACAGCCCTGGGAAAAGCCTAATTATTTTTACAAAACATGATGTCTTATATGAGACGATGAATGTATGACAGGCTAGCACAATACCTTCATTATCATCCTGTAACGCATTGTTTTAAAAAGCAGATGAAAAAATAAAAAGTTAAAATAATGTATTTGAAATGTAGTGAAAATGAAATAAATTTGCTAAAGTTATTCTGGTCTTTATTTCCAACAGGTGACAAGTGAAGACCATCGTTACTTGCAGCAAGTAGAGATGCGAGAGGAAGGGGGAACACCATCAATTGTTGGTGCTATTAGAGCTGGGATGGTATTTCAAATGAAACAGGTATGACTGTTATTAAAAATATTATACAAAAAATCTGTAGCGACACTTGATCATAAGTGTATGGCAAGCTTAAGTGACCTGGGTGGATTTTACAAACATTTGAAACAGATTGTAAGTCCTTATATCTATTGTAAGTCCAAACACATGCTAACTCTATCATACAAATATAATCCTATGAAGGAGTAAAAGCACCTATGGTGCATTGTAAATGTTAGTGGAACCTACCATGATCACCTAAAAACTGTGGAGCAGTGTATGCAGACTGTGGAACAGTCTGAGCAGACTAAGCAGACTTCCCGATTTTGGATTCTCCAAGTCTGCATAGACTGCTCCACAGTCCAAGTTGAATGTGCGTCAGTAGCGTAGCCAGGTTTTCGGAACCGGGGAGAGGGGGGCACAACTTGTAAATGTACCGACGGAAATATTTTTAGCCGACGGAAGTTGTGAATTGTTGACCCCAATTTTTTTGGCCCAGTGCACTCCTCGAAAATCTTAAGGTTTGTTGACCTGTAATTTCTTTTAGCCAAGGCCATCAGTCATCTACCGACAGACTAAGGTGAACCGGCACGGTAATGATGAGGGGGGGGCTCAGTCCCTACTAGCTACACCACTGGTGTGCATATGAAGAGCTTAGGTTGCTAGCTTAACTGCACACTTAGTATGTGTCCCCCGGGATGTGCCCCCAATTACAGGGGACAAAGAGCGTGTTCAATGTAAGGCCACTAAATTTATTTTGAGAAGCTCTATTCCATATGAAGATCGTCTGAAGGAGCTTAATCTTTTGAGCCTTGAGCAGCATCATATGTTTAAAGATTACATTAATATGATTTGACTGCCCTCAATGTCTCTGGCATGATTACCTTCCCTTCATATGATTCTTACACTTTAATATCCTCCGATTGTTTTGTTTTGTTACCTTACTGTATCCAATTACTGCTATAAACTATCCCCAGCCCATGATTGGCAACAACGTTGTGTGTGACTTTTCATAACCCCATAAATCCTAAACTTTGATTTCCATAGTCCCTTTTCAAGGGGTTAAATGGAATGCACTAAACTATGAAAACACACATAATGACATTTTACATTGTAAACATGACATAACAATCCTGGTTATACTTCTTGATGTAAAACAAATATTTTACTTGAGATATAATTATTTAAAGAAAACAGGATACTTTGTTCTGGTTGTAGGCTTGTGTAGGTTTTTTTTCAAATATTTTGGGAGGGGGGAGGGGGTGTCCTCATTGTTTTGATCCTTGGTGGGACTGTCCTAGAGGTGCTTTGCACCTGTTATATTTAGTCCTTGCCTTTCACTGGTGCAAAATTTTATCTATACTTCCTTTTTTTATGTACTTTTGAATATTCATGTGCAATATATTTTGATGTTATATTATAATTATTGTATATACCAGTGATAAAGTGTAATAAATAAATAAAATAAATAAATAAAATTTAGGAAAATAACCTATACCACAGACTTCCACATCCATATTTCACTGTTTACTAAAGGTCATAATTGACTCTGTGTTTATGAGCTGAAAATTTTAAGATGCATTGCAAGTGTAAATTATGTTGTATTTTAATTCCTTCATTTTTACATGGACTTACAGGCAGTTGGTACTACTAACATAATGAAAAGAGAACATGAGCTGTGCAGGTATGTAAATGGAAGAGTGTCAACAGTCATGGTGCTTAAAACAAAGTTGCCACAAATTAAACCAGTATTTTGTGTTTGCAAAAGATTTTGGCAGATATCTATGCAGGAAAATGTCCCTTTAAGATGATGATTTTTGAATAAAATTTTATCTGCATTAGTATGTTAAAGTCTTTATCTGCATAAAATGTTACCAAAGGAGCATGACCTAATCATTACATCACATATCAAGAGGATCAGGTCAGGTCAATCCACTGAAGAATAATAATAACAGCTGAAAATGTCACAAGGTCAATATTTTTTTTAATAGAAATCAAGAGTTAAATTTTCTGTACTGTACTATAAAATTAATAACTCACCAGAATAGAGATAAGATAAGTATTTAATATAACTCCACAGGAAAGCTGTTGAATTCTGGTCTTCCAGCCCTAATCTCATTCTCCTTGGCAACACATCCGTTCCTCGGTTACCTATCTTCTCCTTCCTGATACGTCATCCTGTTACCGGCCAGTTCTTGCATCATAATTTTGTGTGTGCAGTATTGAATGATGTGTTTGGGATTCAGACCAGAGGGGGCTGTGCATGCGCTGGACCCTATGCACAGGTGAGTTTACTGATCAAGGATATTTTGATTGTTTCATTCCACCCAAGTGTAAAATGGGGAACTGTTAGGGGGTAGTTATACTGGGCACTTGTTCATTGGCAGTTATGTGATATCCTAGTGGCAGTGGAATAAATGCACTTGAAGATATCTGTTCTAAAGGAGTAATATATATATATATATGTGTGTTTGCCCTCATGTATATTATTTAATTAAGGTACTTGAGCTTATATTGATTGCTTTCTGTTCATACACCCCCCAATAAAATACATTTATGTTAAGACTACTGCAGTCTAGTTCTATCTTTTAATAACATTCTTAAAACCACACATTGTTATTCCTTGTTTCCCAGGAATATGGCAAGAGAGTAGGTGTAAATTTCACCTTTATTTATCAAGTGATAGCTTTAATATGTTTCATTGTTCCCAGTATTTACTAGGCATGGACCAAACACTAGCCAAGAGAATAGAAACCATGTTATTAGAAGACCATCGCCTAGATAGGGTTCACCTCAGGAGGTACCATGAATACTCAGAAAGGGAGATCTTAAGGCCAGGCTTCACAAGACTTAATTTGCCATACTTTATGGAGGAAGAATGTGTGGATTTTGTTCTCTCTGCTGTTGCCATGGTAGCAGAACATGGATGGAAGCTGCTTCCACAGGTAAATAAGGTTCCAAGTTGAGTTTCTTCCACTAGATAATGTTTTCTAGTCAGAAACGAGTCTCAGAGTATTTCTACTTTATAGAACTGGGGCCCGAGCACAGATGAAGACCTCAGCATCACTGGATGCAGATGTTTTTGCTGACTTGGAACTTTTGCAGTGTTCAAGGATTATGTCCGACACAGCATTATTTTGCTGCATGTCTCTGAATCAGTGGAAGAAATTCTACTTGGAACCTTACTAATATAACTCTACTTTATTGGCTTCCACAGGTAACAATGTGCATGCATGGCTATTGGTAGCCTATACTTCTAGAATATAGTCAGTTGAAGAAAACATAAGCAGATTTACACAAATTTATTGACATTGTATCTCATTTGTAGTGATTTTTAGCCTAGAACAGTTGTCGGTCACATCAGCAGTGCAGCTGTTTGGCATGAATCTCTTGTCAGCATCTTATAATGTGCATGTGTGTATGGTATGTAGCGCTTTGAGAAAATGCTTGTGATTTGAAGCGGATTTTAATGAAATGTGTGCACTGACATCAATGCTTGCACTCAGCCAAAAACAGTAAAGGACAGTTGCCAATGACAACAGATGATGATGCAGTAGCAACACTTTTTTCGGTTTATGCATGTGTAGTTTTATGATGCCTAGCAATCAAAATTTTCATTTCAAATGTCTATATTTTTGAAAACTTAACAGACCATTAACATTATTATAATGTTATCTTTTCTCATATCATAACATATTATTTCTAACATATTTTGCAGTACATGTTCAATCCAGAGACTGGAGAATGGAAACAAAGACATCACCAAGTCTTCCAAGATCGTCGGTGGTTAGGCTCCATCTCATATGCCTCAGGAAAGATGCAATATGCTGATCCTCCAGCACCAAAACCCAAAGGGAAATTTCCACAAAGTTATGAAGAATGTCTTTCCCTTGCAGAGGGTATTTTCAAGAAGGCCGAGAAGACAAGATTAGAATTGGCTGATCAGTCCGTGTTGTTCAGTGGTGAGACAGAAGCACTGCGTTGGTTTATTCTGCCAAGTGAGGCACAGTCAGTACTTAATAACAAAGGAGGTTCACAAACAGGTGTGAGGAAAATTATGCCATTTGAACCACCACAATTTAATGCCTCTTCAAAGTGCAATCTAAGTAGTGATGGTAATATATCCGAACTAGACAATGTGTGTGAAAATAAAGACATTGGAAGAACTGATCCAGAGGAAATTGAAATACAAGATATAGAATGGTTTGATACCAAGACCTTCCAGAGCTCTGTAGAACATGGCTTCTTGGGTGACACAGTACAAGAATCACATGAAAGTCCTATTCATCAGTCTTGGATTGATAATACTAACACGTCTGATAGAACACCAAGGACAGGTGGATCACAGGGTGATTGTAGTAGTGCTGAAGACCATGGTAAATGTGACCCAAAATGTGCAATAGAGAGACAAGCACTAGAAGCCACAGATGCTGGCAGTGAAGATGTTAATGTTAACAAATGTGATGATCAAGAATCTGTGCCTTATGGACCTTGTTTGTCTTCTTCTCAAGGTGAGGTTACTACAACCATATTAACATCACAAATTAATCCTGCAAATTTGTCATCTTTACAAGGTGAGGATACTGTGAACCAAGACAATGATTCTTTTAGATCGAGTTTAGTTGACAGATCTGTACCAAGTGATGATGTAAGTGATTTGGTGGAATGTAGCAGTAGTTCTAGCTACAGTGCAGTGTCTAGCAATGCTAAATTATCTTCCAGTGAAAAAGCTATTGACGCAGAAGCAAGAGACACCAATTCTAAAACAGCTGTGTCGCTATCTCCTGTCATTACTCAAAGCAACTTAGCAGAAACAAATTGTAATGCGAGAAATGAAAGCAAAGATAGTCAGGATATGGCAAAAGAATTCAAGTTATCTCTCAAAACCAAGGATGTTAGCCCTGTGTGTGAAGTGATGCCAAATAGTAATGCTGAATGTCTTCCTTGTATGTTACCAAGGAGACAGGACAAAGTCAAAGAAACAAGAGAGAATGAATCAGAAGCAGGGGATGGGAGTAAGACAGTGGTGAAATTCCATGCTCCACCAAAGAAAATATTCAAACCTACTTTGCAGGTGAGTTTATCAGTTAAAAATCTCTTAAAAGGCATTATTAGTGATCCCAGTTAGAGCATAAATAAATATATATAATGGCCCATGCCTATGAAAGCAGCAAAGCTGAGTCGATTTAGGGTCAGATCAGCTATGTTGCCTTTTTACAACTGGTGTTATGGATATAAAAAGGCTAGAAATAGTGGTTGTTTTGGCTTTTGTTTTGTTTACCTTTTGTCTAGAGGAAAAATAGCAATAAAATTGAAAAATAGTTAATCAAATACTTTGAATGAAGTAAGGGGAGCACATCCCCCATCCCCTGTGTTATGCAATGTGATGATTTTCTTAGATTGTCCAATTTAGCAAATCTGTGATAGTGCGCTAACTGCCCTTACATTAACTTGATGAAAGTATAAATTTGAAAAGAAACCTTTGTACCTTGTTTACGTAGAGGTGATGTTCTCACTGAAAGAGATGAATTTGAAATCATTTGCCATTCCTTGAATAAATCCTGTTGTAAAATCAATGGCTCAGCAGGCTACTTTTTGTGCTACTTCATTGGACCAGATGTTCCATCCTGTTTGCATCACCCCACCCACCAGATGAAACAAGCCATTTTAGGGATAATCATATTTGAGCTGTTTTTGAGTTTATTGACATATAGCGAATCTCAGTGTCAGTGAATTACATATGTTGGTTTCTTTATGTGGAGCACATGTTAAATTGTAAGCTTTCATAATTGTTTGGGTTTTGTAGGCTATGGAGGAGTACCAGATGATTCAAGATGGAGATCGTGTACTGGTTTGTCTCTCTGGAGGAAAGGATAGTCTCTCTCTACTTCATACTCTCAGACAGTATCAATTTGTTGCCAAAAAGAAGGTAAGAATTCACTCTAAGTCTTTGAATTGTTATCAGTGAAATTTTGTGGCCAGATTTTGTTTGTGTATGTGTGAGGGGTGTTTGGTATGTGTATGGGGAATTGGTAAACACCTTCAACTGTGACAAGCTTCTTTTGTGTTGCAGTTATTGATGCCTGCAAAAAATTTTCATATTTCAAGAACCAAGAGTCCACTAATGTTCATCATATTGTAGCCTGTTAAATCGAGTGGATGATTAAAAAAAATAATGATACACATTGAACAAAACTCATCATAGCTTAATTATGTCACATTTGAAACTTTTCATATTGTGAATAATAATGATGAATATTTATCAAATATTAAAATCCATGCAGGAAATCCATTTTGATCTTGGAGCAGTGACAGTGGATCCTCAGACTTCATCCTATGATCCCAGCCCACTCAAGGGCTATCTCAGAAGTCTGGACTTGCCATACTTCTATGAGGAACAGTGTAAGTACTCATAAACAAGGAAAAAAATACAGTCTGCAGAATTCGACAAATTGCAGATTTAGTGCAGTTGTCATTCTTTTTAAACATCAATCATGTTATTTTGTGCCAAACTGCTGCTTCTAATTCTAATCAAATCCCAATGTGTGACCCACATATTGTTGATGTTCTAGGTATCATAGACATGGCTGCTTCACTGCAAGATGGCTGTGATTCTATATGTAGCTTTTGTTCCCGCATGAAACGAGGGCGCTTATATGCATGTGCAAGACGTGAAGGATACAATGTACTGGCCATGGGTCAACACTTGGATGACTTGACAGAAAGGTAGGTATTCTGGCCATAAATATTTTAATAATCAGGTATTTGGAAGGAAGAACACCCAGTGGGTACTCAAGTTTAGTTTGGGTTAGGGTAGGAGTGTGCCGCTGAGAATTTGAATGTGGACCCATCAATATACCAAGTTTTCAAGAAATTTGGACCCATCGATATACCCCCTCCCCTCAAAAAAAAATTGTGGCTACAGCAAGGAAAGTTGTTCTTTTTCCCAAAAAAAAAAAATTGAGGAAAATTTTGCAAAATATCCATATACCAAAATTGGATGGAGACATTGATATACCTAAAGGCTGAAAATGCTACCCATGTTTGCGACACATTCCCATAGTCATTGAGAAATTATTATTGAAGAACTAAAATATGTGCATTTCGTTATGTATTTCAGCTTTCTTATGTCAGTATTCCATAATGGACTGTTGAGGACAATGAAAGCCAACTACACTGTCAAGTAAGTCTTATTTACTCTCGACGCTGAGTTGTTGATTGACTCAATTTGCATTTGAGATATATATTGTAAAATCAAGTGCAGGCTCAAAAATATCAAATCTAATTTGGCTTTGAAGTATCAAGTATTATTAACATTAATGTAACAAGGATCAAATGTAGTGTATAACTGGTGCAGGTTGTTTTTTGTATTGCATGTCTAGTTGTTAATGTGATCCTTGTTAATTCTTTAAATCGTAACGGAAGGCACTAATATTTGCACTGAACAAAAGTATCAACCATGCTGTCAGCATAATTGTGAACCCTGGCAACCTGAAGTTGATATGTGATCTAACATTGCCTTATTTGCTGTTCTACATTGCTTTTCAGAGAGGGTGATCTGAGAGTAATCCGTCCTTTTGTGTATGTGAGAGAAAAACATCTGAGGGAATTTGCAGAGCAGGTAATTACAATTATTGTTGAGAAAGATATTTTAATACTTCAGATAAGAAGAAGGCTACTTCTATACTACACTACATTGCATCTAGGCGAAAGTGACATTTTTATGCCTCGCGGTGGAGGCATACTGTTTTTGCAATGTCCGTGCTTCCGTCCGGATGCGATATCTCGGGCATGGATGGGCGGATTGACTTCAGATTTTCAGGATAGGTGGGTCATGGTCAAAAACTCTGGCTACTTTTTTTTGGGTGAGGTTCAAGGTCATATACTGAGGTAAAAGGTCATTTGAGGTCAGAGGGCCCATTTTCATTATTTACCTCTTTTCTCGGAGAGTGGGGGTCGCACGTTCCTCAAATTTGGTGGGTGGGTGCATCTTGACCCCAGACAGAACAAGTTTATATTGGTTAGTGGGTCAAGGTCTCCTGAGGTCATGCAGGGGTCATCTGAGGTCAAATTAGCAAAAATAGTCATATGGCCTTGAAACTTGGTAAGTACAATCAACATTTAGAGCCAAATTTTTGGAAGGTCATTTTGGGGTCACCCAGGGGTCATCTGAGGTCAAATTAGTAAAAACTGTCGTATGGGCATGAAACTTGGAGGGTACAGTCAACATTCAGAGCCTAATGTTTTAAGGTCATTTTGGGGTCATCCAGGGGTCATCTGAGGTCAAATTAGTAAAAACTGTCGTATGGGCATGAAATTTGGTGGGTACAGTCAATATTCAGAGCCAAATTTTTGGAAGGTCCTTTCGGGGTCATCTGAGGTCATCCAGGGGTCAAATTAGTAAAAACTGTCGTATGGGCATGAAACTTGGTGGGTACAGTCAACATTTAGAGCCAAATTTTTGGAAGGTCATTTTGGGGTCATCTGGGGTCACCCAGGGTCATCTGAGGTCAAATTAGTAAAACTGTCGTATGGGCATGAAATTTGGTGGGTACAGTCAATATTAGAGCCAAATTTTTGGAAGGTCCTTTCGGGGTCATCTGAGGTCATCCAGGGGTCAAATTAGTAAAAACTGTCGTATGGGCATGAAACTTGGTGGGTACAGTCAACATTTAGAACCAATTTTTTGGAAGATCATTTTGGGGTCACCAGGGGTCATCTGAGGTCAAATTAGTAAAAACTATCGTATGGGTATGAAACTTGGTGGGTACAGCTAACATTTAGAGCCAAATTTTTGGAAGGTCATTTTGGGGTCACCAGGGGTCATCTGAGGTCAAATTAGTATAATTACTATATGGGCATGAAACTTGGTGGGTACAGTCAACATTTAGAGCCAAATTTTTGGGCGGTCATTTTGGCGGTCATTGAAAGGTTGTTTTGGGGTCATCCAAGTGTCATCTAAGGTCAAATTCAGTCTCCTCTTTTAGGCTTGAAGCTTTGTATCAACTTGTGAATTCCACATCACTCCCTTTGGTGGAGGCATCACGGTCGACGCTGTGCGTCGAAAACCGCGACATCCGAGAACCGCGGTCCATCTAGTTGTGTGTGCAAACGCAATGAAAGGTCAATGAAAGTAATTCAAGTGTGTCAACTGACTCTCAGATATCAAGGCCAAGTTATAATATGCATGGAAAATATCAGAAAAGAAATCATGCTAAGAACATGTTAAGGTGGTACTACACATTTTGACTATTTTTGTATTTTTCTCAAAAAACAATAACACACTGGTAACAAAAGTTATGTATATTATAGGGGCAAGAAATCTCAGTCACTCAAGACAAGCGGTACGTTATTTATGATAAGAAAAGAGGTACCGCTAGAATGTACCTCATTTCTCAACATATATAATGAACCACTTGTCATGAATCACTGAAATTTCAGTAAAGTAATTAGATTCCTTGTCCCTATAATATACATAACCTTTGTTACCAGTGTGTACTTATTTTTTGAGAAAAATGCAAAATTAGTCACAAAATTTATCAGGGGTTGTAGTACCACCTTAAGTTTCTTCTCACACCTGTTCAAATACAAGTTTGATGTACATATACTGTAGACCTAAACCTGCATCTTATTTCGATCTTATTGTTAATATATACCACACACAATTAATAATCTCAAAAAGAGTAAACATGCTCTCAAAATAAATCTTGTGTCATTATTCCACAGAGCAAGCTGCCTGTCATCCCAGAAAACTGCCCAGCATGCTTTGAAGCACCTAAAGTAAGTTGACATTAGTGTTCAGTTCTGAATTGACAATTGTAGAAGGTGTGTTATGAAATTATATCCATTTTGAGTGAGTTTGTTCTATAGATCACTGGGAAGAAAGATCCATATTGCCATTTGAGCTGTGAAATAGTTTTACATTAATCAGTGTTGAAAATATGATCATATGTTGAAAATATGGGTACTGTGTGGTATTTTGACAGCATTAATGGAACAGTTTGATTGGAAGAAAATTAGAGAGAGTAAGGCAATTGATTACTGACAGTGAACTTATTCTAATTTTGAATTGCTTCTCTCATCATTCTGATTGCATTATATTTTGTCTATTCAACAGGAACGACATAGAACCAAGCAATTATTGGCTGGTCAGGAGTTGCTTTTCCCTCGTCTCTATTCCAGTTTGCAAACTGCTTTGAAACCTTTAATGGCAAGGAACAAAACTGGCATGGAATCATCACTTAACAAGAAGAGGCAGCTCAATGGCTCTGTGGATGATGAAGAGGAGGATATTTAACCCCATGAGAACTACCTGCCGATTGGCCAAAATGAATATTGTGTCCAATTTTGAACCAATCAAGGAGGGTATTAATAAGATCATCTGCAAATGCAAGTTTGACCATAAATAGTTTAAAGCCTAATCATAATTGGCAATTGAAATGAGCATTTCAAGTTATCAACCAATCAGAAATGCTGTTAGATAACCAGGGGGTTAAGTGACACTCTATTTGGATGAAATCTTTACAAACTACTGTGCACATTTCACAAAGATTTAAAAAAGAAGACATTTTGTGCATTTTACATGGAATGCAATTATACATGTGTCGTAGTGACTGAATTGTAGGTTAATAAATGTGTATCAAATGCTGATAGAGAAATTTGGACTTGCTAATGCATGTACGGCAAGATGTTGATGCATCCAAATAGAAGCCCCACAGGGGAAATGCATTCGATACACCAACATTTAGTGCAAGTGCATTATTGTGCCCCATCTCTCAAGTAACAAGGGATCTATATTTACTAACCTATTTCATACAAAACAAAGAATTTCTGCAATTTTTCATAGCAAAAAATTTTGGAAAATTTGACCAGTATCAATGCACTCACCTTCAATAAAAATGAATCAATCCGGCAAGATGCCGAACACACAGCGCATAGTATACAAATATTTACTGCTCTAAATTCGGGATCTGGTTGAATCTATTGGTCCCCGAGGTGAACTGGAGACCGTGAGCCTACTATTTCCTGAGACCGCCAGGTCGAGGGAAATAGTAGGCTCACGGTCTCCAGTTCACCTCGGGGACCAATAGATTCAACCAGATCCCGAATTTAGAGCAGTAAATATTTGTTTTATATTCTTCATTAATATATTCTTTGTTCATTAATTGGTTAAAAATTAGAAAGACCTTTATCATAGACATAGGCCTAAGCATTAATGTAGGTAATATACATGTATAGTCAAGGCTAGGCTAGGCTAGGCTTGCCGTGCTTTGTTTTGATTGAATACATGTAGGCTTACATGCACAAAGCACACACACAATTGAGTGGCTATAAAGCTTACCGTTGTAATGTTGTAACCTCTACAATACCGCCGTGAAACGAGTAACCATGTTCTCTGTTATTTCGCCGTCAATATTTTAAGATATTGTTCCTGATGTAACTCAGATTATGTCATGAAACTGCCGTATTTTAGCTGCACTTCTGTGCTGCGGCTTGTGTGCTTCGCAAGACAAAATGACTTGCTACACATTAATACCCAGAACCGGTAGCGATATCCCGCGTATGTGGCGAGTTGCACCGATCACTAGGAACTGCGACGCGGCTATGAGGTCATACGCGCTCAGAGGGAGTATAGCAAAAAATATATCCCGGGGAATAGTACTTTGAGTCGGCTTTTTGACTGCTTTGCAAAATAGCAAAACTATTTTTGGTCACATGATACTCGTTTAACCAATTAATGAACGAGAATATATTAATGAAGGATATAATACACAATATTGCACGCAGATGCAATTATACAATGTTTATGCACTTTGCATATGGCTTTTCTTCGGATTGGGTATGTATTTCTAAGAGTGTATGAATGAGAAATAAAAACTTCAGAAAATGGGATTACATGTGTGTGACATGATCAAGGGGAATGAGTCACATGTCAACCCTGGTCGAAAATGGGTTTTACATGTTTCTAAGAGGACATTTAGACCTTTCTGAAACTGAAAACACCATGTTGATATGACTTTTATTTGCAAGGTTACATCAATTTATCAATCACTGAAAACAATATAAAACAAAAGAATTTTAACACTTTCTTTGCCAATATCTCAAATTCAATATTAGCGACATCCGACTCATTTCCCTTGATCGTGTCACAGGGTTCGCAGGTTTTTGCCGCAGGTGGAAAAAACCGCGGTTTTAACCACTTGGCAAAAATGGCAAAAACTAAAAAAGTGATTTAAAGTTCAGATTTTTTATCTCAAAACAAATTATTAGATCAAAAAATTAATTTCCTGAGTATAAAAAGGCCAGATTTTCATCTGATTTTGTAATTATAAGTAACATATTAAGAAATTAACGGCATGAGTTTTCATTGCCGTTGATGCTCATTTAGCATTTAACTGAAATGTGGCATATCAAATTCAAAACTTTTTCATTTTAAGGACTTGATGAGACAAAAAATATGTTGAATGATTCATTAAAAGTTGTATGTTTACTGTTTGTGAGCTTTCTGTGTACTTGTTTTAATATTTGAGTGACTCAATATGAGTTTTTGCAAGTTTTTGCCGGTTTAAACCAGGCAAAAACAGGTTTTTGCCAGTTATTGCCACTTTCTCGGCAAAAACAGGTTTTTGCCGGCAAAAACCGAACCCTGTCGTGTCACATAAGTGTATTCATAGTATAGACTGGTTCTATTTTGGAAAAATTGCGTATGTTGAGAGTTAAGAAGTTATGAGGCACAAAAGGTTGATTTGCTTGTTGTGTATGGGTCAAAAGTTGCTCCAATTTCTGTAAAAGTTGATGCAAATTGTTCGCCTAGCTTAGAGGTTTCAGAAAAAGAATAGTTTGCACTATCTGTGATATCTGGTTAGCAAAGAGTTAAAATATATGTATGATTCCATAGGATTAAATGGCATTTGTGTTTATTTATCATCTTCTTACCTTTACATCGCAGATAGACTAGTTTTTACAAAAATCGGAGCAACTTAAATTTTTCACCCCTGTACAACATGCAAATTGACCTTGGACCCTTTTTTGACTATGCGCAAATATGTTACATTTTTGTGAACAAAGGTGAGGGACTGGTCTATCGATATGCTTGAACGAACTGCTACTCTATTCAATGGCTTTCTTGTACTATACGAAATATGGTGGGCGATTTAAAATGCATGTGTCCTGAGCAAACTATACTGCAGGGCAAAGAACAATGGAAATTGCCATTTCGCGCGCATACTGCCGGAAAATGACGTCACATGTCAATAGAAATGAGGATATAATCATTGTTTATGTCCGTCTGCTTTAGGTGAATTACATTACATATATTAAAACTTAATGAAATATTAAGTACATTAACGAAAAATACCAAATAAATTTAAAATTATATAAATGTAGTCAACCAAGTCTTCAATTTGCGAGTGTAGTTCTCTGGTAGCTCTAAAAATCGCATGTCCCCCTCCCTCCTTCTCATGATTGATTGAAGTATTTCTAAGTATCAAAGCATATCTTCCAAAATTATAGTGTCTCGCCTTAAGTTCAGAGCAATACCATGATGGATTTTACAGTGGCAGATTCAAATCGGTGCGTTTAAGCAGTTGCGTCACCAGCATGGCCAATTCGCCCTTCTACGCGTTTTTGTATATGCCCCGCGGGATTGGGTTAGCGCGCACAGTTCGTATCTGCCACTGCAAAATCCAATATGCTCTTACTCTCAAGAAACAAGACAGAATATACATAACAAATATATGCAATTTCATTTAGATGGAGCAGGGTTGATAAGTATGACATGGGTTCTGGGCTAACCCTGTAATAGCTTTCTATTGGGGTGGGCCTGGCATGCTAATGCTCTGGGAGTAAAATTGGCCAAAGAGGTAACTGATTTCCATTGGTTAGAAGCACCAGAGAATGATGATTTTAGGGTTCTTGCAGAAGAGATGTTACTATACCCATAGCGAACTGTGGTTATGAGCAAAATTATTGAATAAAAATCATGACAAAAGTTATACTACTTGTGTTGTTGTTTTCTTTTTATTATTTATCTATTATTATACAAGAACTACTGGCTTAAACATGGTGTATAAACCCTTACTAGAATAAAATATGTCTGGAATGACTTGGCCTTCTGACCTGATAGGTCACAAAGTTTATGCATTTAGCTGGGGTTTTGGTGCAGAATTTAGACAGAATGACCACACTGCTTGAAAAGGTTTATGGTTTACCAGTTAACACTAGACCTTGTCTTGTCAAGTTAGGCTAAGAAATAAAATAGTTTGCTGTGGGTGTGTGTTTATATTTTTAAAAGGGATATAGCCAAATTATGTTCTCGCCAATTGCACGGTTCTGCCATATACAAGAAGACCTTTGAACTGACAATACACCTAACTTTAGACAATGACTGGTTCCATTCCTATTTATGTATGCTGCCAGATTGAGGCTCTCCTCGCATATGGTAAAACTGTGCAATAGGCGAATAGGCCTAATTAGATTAATACATATTTCTCTGTCACTGAAACAGGTGAGAAATGTGAAGAAACTGCTGAAAAAAAAACCTTTAAAAAATTAGGGTCTGTATCCTTTTGTGCAGTAAAAACTTTTTAGACAAGCAACATTTTACAGCTTACGGAAACTGGTGCAACAATATGCAATATCACAAAATCCCCCTTGCTAAAGCCAGAAGTAAACATATCAAAGAAAAATGAGAATTTGGTAAATTTCACAACATTAATTGTTTCATGCTGTTATTTTTTAAGGGTTTTATTTTGGCCAAAGGACAATGAAACAAACAAACATACAGGCACAAAATATTTCTGGAATAATTACATTATCCTAAACAAAGATTTCAAAATACAAACAACTTATTCAATTTCAGAACACTCAAAATATTTTCCATGTAAAAATAACTGAATATAAATATACTTTGTCTGGCCTGTGTTTTGTGTTTACATCTGCAATTTGATACTGTAACCAGCCAAATCTGCAGCTATGTCACTACTAGAGGTAAAACAAAGTCAAGTAGCTGAAAATGCACTTTTCCCTATCCTTTTACACAGGAATGGTAGAGCAAAAATGTGACCATCCTCCACAACTGAGCCCGGATGTCGCCAGTGCCACTATTGAGATATGCTCCATTGAACTTAACAATAAACAATAGGAAACAAAGGATTTATTTACTGTTTTATTGATTTTTCACTACTTAAATGTCAAGTACTATAGACATGATATACATCATTTTAAAGCTAAACTCAAGCAGAATATTTTGGTTGAATATCTCAAAAATGATGATTGGCGACTTCAGGGCTCAGTTGTGCTGGATGGTCACAAATGTCCTGAAATTGGTCAATTTTCTTTCAAATTTCCTGAAATCAAGAAATTTCCTGAAAAGTGGGATCTCTGTATATGTCTTCAAGCAATATGGGTCTAATGTTGGACCATCAGAGGTTGCATTTTACATTTTGATAAACCCCTACCCCACATTAGGCCAGCTGCTGTGGTTTACAACTTGCCTGTGAACATTTCAATTTCTATGAAAAGTGCAAGATCAAATTCATTTTAAATGAGTGCCTTTTTGTGAGATTTTACTTACACCACTCATTTCTCATAATTCCTACCACAAGTGTTCAAGCTATAGCCCTAATTGAATCATCCGATACCTTGAACTGAACTAATTTCACTGCTTAGCAGCTTAACATACAATATACATGAATATACATGATGTGACTATAAATACAAATTGTCTTGACAGTTGATAAATTAAAAACAAATTATAATTGTAGGCCCAAAAATATATGAAGGCATTCCATACAAATGTATACATTATATTTGCAGTCATACAGCGAGTACTTTAATTGAAGACAAGAAACGTAACACGTGGGAGACATTTCAAGCTCAAACTTATACCCTATTTCTACTTGCATGGCAATTAACTGTTTTGCCATTTTACTAGTGTCCATGCCGTTTTCACAGAACGCCTTTTACTGGTATTACACTGTGTAAAATCTACTTACAGGTGGTTTGATTTTAGCAAGCTGTGTCAACCTTCTATTTAGCTGGATAACAGGTTGACCTGTATCTGACACAGTCAACATTGTAAGCAGAAACATTATTTGTAATTACAGGGTAACTTGCAACCAAACATTTACCCAATGTAATTCACTGCAATACATCTTTCTCAAAGATTAGTATTCTGTAGTATTTCATCCGATTCAAAATCAGATTACAACCCAAATTCCAACATGGAGTGCAACTTGCATCACAATTATCAACATTTAGAAGCTGTCGGTACTTGGTACACTGCAATATTATGCAATATATATTGAACAGTTGAAATACAGCTCAAGTCCTAAATATTAAGTTCAATCCTCTTCAGCCTGATCACCATTCTTACCATGTTGCTGATTGGCTCAATAAATCATAATACTCTTCTTGTAGCCAATCACCAGGTAGTACTCATGGGGTTAAGCATATTCAGCCTACCACCATTCTTACCATGTTGCTGATTGGCTCAATAAATCATAATAATCTTCTTTTAACCAATCAGCAGGTAGAACTTATGGGGTTAACTGAAGCCTGATCACGAACAAAACACCATACAAAGTGCTGAGCATGGACAATTGCTTCATTTTCCATCAAATATTTATCAGTTCCACTAGGAAAAGTACCTCAACACATTTACTGCCTCTGGATAGAGATTGATATCTTGAGCTTATCCAATCAAAGTTTGTATAGTGTTTGCATCAACTGATGTTTGGCCATGATACATGAGTCAATCACTTCATGTGGTCTGAAATAGAATGAGAAAGAACATCATCTTGAAATTGATTTCATTTTAAATAGTGAAATGACTTAGGTTAAGGGATCGGATAGCAACATTTTCGCGTATATTTTGTGGGACCTGAGAGTACATCAGACATATCAAATTGCATTTTGAAACGAGGAATGTCCTTCTGATATCAAATAATTTAGATTTTTTGAAAATTTGCGATATAATACACACTTTATGCCATTAAAATGGCATAAGATTAAAAATTAATATTTTTGAAATTTAAGGGGGTACTACACCCATTGCATTTTTTTTGTTTTGTTTTTGTTGTTTTTCATTTTATGAAGAAATGAGAAAAAAATTGGAAAAAGTGGTATGCGAAATGAAGGGGCAAATCTTGTTCTATTAGTGGCGTCGGTATCAATGTAGCTTACACGCTTTTAAAGGTAGAAGCCAAAAAGTGGTACATCACTGATGTACCACTGTACCCTATAGTGCCACCACTGCTTTCAGGTTCCACAAACAAACTGTGCAAACATTGCTCTCTGATTACTTTGCACTGAAAAAAGCTATTACTCTCATAATATTCAACATCCAACCTACCTTGATAAGAAGACAGTGAAGAATTGGATGATGTGGCGAGGGAAGTAATCTTGCTTCACAACATGTTCCAAAGTTAGAAGTAGGCCTGTGGGGTCTGCCATTGGTTTGGTTTTATCTTCATCCTAAAAGTACAAAATGAGCAAAAAACATCACCACAAAATTGTTAACCTATTTATAGTTATAGACAAATCCAACGAGCCACATTCCTACACCTCGCTGGGGGCCATCCACCCATTTTACGTGACGCCAGTATCATAAGCGTGCAGCGATGCACTTGCGATAGTGGGCGTCTTGGATTGCAATCCAAACGAACTAAGCTAGTTTGGCACAGATGGCCCCAACTATGGCCGACTTAACCCTGACCATCACTTGGCTCGTCGGATTCATCTATACTACATGGTATACATGGATTAAAGTCAATTATCCACATGTTAAATAAATGTTGGCATTTATGCTCCGATCTAAAAACTTTTTGGAAAATTCGAATGTAGCTAATATAGAGTCAGGATATTCCTCTCTCAAAACCTGATTTTGGTAGATGGTCTTTATTGTCTTTGATGAATTTTGTAAAGTTGGCAATGTATGTGGCTAGAATTATTCTCAGAGTGAGTGTGAGTGATTCTTACATAGAAATTTGTGGGAATCATTTGATTCTTGCAAAGTATCCACTGTTAGTGCTAAAATTGTGAAATTTTTTGGTGGGAGAATCAACTCTGATTCATGTCAATCTTTTCACAAAAATCTGTTGAGAATTGATTTGCACATTCAAACCAAAATTCTAACCATGAAAATAGGTACAGGGTGCACGAAACATAAATTTGACACATGCGGTGAAATATGCAGAAAAAGCACCCCTAATAACAACCTCTCTCTCTCTCACTCTCTTCTAGCAGGCTTACCTTTAGTAACCCTAGATGTACCAACAGATTGTTGCCAACTGTCTCTGTCTTGCAATCCTCTTTACTAAACAGCCCACTCATGATGGCATCTGCAAAATACAGTGAAAGTATTTGATGAAATCACACACAAATAAAATGCTAATTATCTTAGGCAAGTTGTATGGATCAGCAACCAATCATAAGCTTGTTGATAGAGAAATAATGGAATCAATATTGCACACATCTAATGCACAAGCCCAGCAGAAGGAGTGCATTGAATGTCTCAACATTCAGTCCAAGTGCATTATTATGTCCGATCTCTCCAGGAACAAGTCATACGTACGCATTTATTTATTAACCTATTTCATACACAACAAAGAATTTCTGCAATTTCCGCAATGTTTTGTAACAAATTAGTAATAAAAATATCAGGAAATTTGAACAAATATCAATGCATTCTACCTTGACTAAATCCTGCAAAACCTGAACGCACAGCAAAACTGTATGCAAGTGCAATTATACACAATGTATGCACTCTGCATATTTTTCTAACAACATTTCTGATTGGTTATGCTGTTCTAAGAGTGTATGAAACCATATTGATTAATGCCTCGAGTGCATTGCCTACTACCAACCATCCCAATACTTCCATTGGCCACTGATCAAAGGATGCAACATCCATCATTCATTACTCTTGATTATACTTCTTTTTGGAATACATTACATAATCCCAGGAGAAACCTGTTGGTGATGGGATTACTC
The DNA here is from genome assembly GCF_039555335.1 of Amphiura filiformis. Classification (NCBI taxonomy): domain Eukaryota; kingdom Metazoa; phylum Echinodermata; class Ophiuroidea; order Amphilepidida; family Amphiuridae; genus Amphiura; species Amphiura filiformis. Next base: position 51,643,273 of record NC_092636.1, on the reverse strand, counting down.
TTTTCTCAGCAGATTCTCTGATTATCTCACCCAATCACAACTCTTTGAAAGGCCTTATTCTTTGTTCATGATATCATATTACCTGCACTTTGATAGATAGCTTTCTTCACAGACTCTCTCTTATTATCCCACACTGAGGCTACTTTCACAAGGACTTGAACTGCCACAGTCTCGTCTTCTGCATCCGCCTAAACAATGGGAGCAAATATTAAAATGACCTTGTGGATTAATTCTGTACTCTTGAAGATTGCAATTTTACCCAAAAGGATAGAATTAGTTGCCCAATCAACATAGACTCGAGCAGGTGTGATATCAAATCCTGCCAAGATGGCCCAGAGATCTGACAGAAAGCCTTGAAATGAGCAGAATGGAACCAGGAGCAATTTGTTTTTGAACATTGCTCCTATTCACTGGGATTTTACAACAACCAGGAGCAAATTTTGAAAAAACAAGAGCAATTTTCAAATACTAAATCCTTTTCTGCATATACAATACAGCATACCACCACTACTGCATCAAGTTCAAAATAGGAACCACGGGCAATTTGTTTTAGAAAATTGCTCCTGGTTCATGTGAATTTTTCAAGGACCAGGAGCAATTAGTGGCTTTACAAGGGCAAATGTGCTCCCCGTGCCCGCTTATTTCAAGGGTTGTCTGACAGAAGCATGGGTATATGGCTTACTTATAGTATAAATATTGCAAGAGCAAATCACTTGCCTACAGGTGTGAACATTAACTTCTGATACGATGTATAAAATTGTAAAATGCTTTTGTTGCCCTGAAACAGCTTAACACACAAGTTTTGCCAACCCTGAAAGTTGATCATTTTTGTTTGAGAATCAAACCAATTATGAATGGAGAGTAGAAATAAAATCACCTACCCCAAGTTGTTTTAAAATCTTCTCCCCTCTGTCATTGCCAATTCCCAGCAGTTTATCTGCGGTAGGGAAACTCAGAAACTCTGCAGCTGTGGCTGGTACCTACATAAAAACAAAAGCAATATGGCTTGGTGAATAGTTTCAAATTATAACAAGTATCACTTTGAGACTATTTAATTTCTAAAATTATGAATATGGCAGAGGAAAAATTACGACATTGTGAAATTAATTCAAGTCTCAATATCATCGATTCTGTTAAGGCATTTCTCCAATAAAGCCAAAACCAACTAAGATCTGATACTGCACCGCTGTCTGATCATAGGAACAAATACAATGTGATTACATTCATTGGGATCTTTTATTCAAGCATTTTTAAACTGTTGAGAATTAATTTGTTGACAAGTGTATAAAATCATTTTTTAAACATGGAGCACTAACAACATACAATACATTTACATGAAATATGATTAGGCCCTTCGCACTTGATTATTAGTTTCCTGTTTACCGCCCGCGTCCAAAATTGAAAATCTTAAAATTAATTATTTTATTTCTAATTTTCTCCTTTAAAATAACTTTCAACTACTTCTACTTGCCATTTTCTGACTTTAAGAATATCAACAATAATGATGAATGAACAACGAGTACAACTCCACCTTCACTTATTTATAAAATCAAATATTGTTATAAAATAATTAAATGCCCGCTCTAGTCAAAACGAGTAAATAGTTGCTTGTAATAGTTCAAACTAAATAAAAAAAATAAAAGTTAATTAATAATTAATAATTAAAAGTCACCTCGTCCCTTTTTCAAAAACTTTAACAGGAAACTAATAATCAAGTGCGAAGGGCCTTATGATATTTATACAGAACAAGGAGATCTGCCGATCACAAGTGTTGCCTGCTTTCGCATTCTCTATTTTGGCTCTTATACTTACGTCATGTTATTATATTTATATAGAATAATCAAAATAACCAAAATCAGAGGAGGCTTAAAGGCATTCCTACAATGCACTATGATTGGGAAATTTGATCAATATAACCTAATTTTAAAGGTAAAGTCCCCATTGCCTCACACACAAAATGGTAATTTTAAAACTGCAGCCAACAAGTTAATAGTTGAGACTTAGGAATGATATTTGATTTTCTTACAGGAAACATTCATATTGTCCCACTGCATTAATTTTATTCCTAAGTCTCGATGTTTTGAATGTTAAATAATAGGATGAAAACACCAGATATTTGCACACAATTCCAATGCAAGACTGTACCACATGAGTACAAAAGCCAGACATACAAGGTCAGAAACCCCATTGGGTTGTGGGAATGTCTTGAAACATCCTCTGAACCAAAATGAAGAGTTATGTGCAGGAAAGAAGTAGACACTGCTGCCATCTTTGGGATCATCAGCAAGCCATGTCTGGTTTTGGCAAGTTGTTATAGCATGAATATTGATCATTAGACCTACCTCACATTTCATTCATACTTCTAGAGCCTCCTCCAGCACCTACCTACTTGTTTAGATGTGCATCCAACTTGCTTCCAAGAGCCACATCAATGTTGACATTTTGGAGGCGCATATGGGGTTCGAGGGTTTGGAGGCGCATATCTTGGTCGATACTTGCTCGATTTTCACGAACAGGGTGTCAAATGAGGAAGCAAAGTCTAATTAACAAAATGTATATTTCAGAATAATCCAAAATTATCAGGCTGTTGAACAGCAAGGATGACTACAACTGACGAGTTTCTTTTTGTGCCTGGTGTACATTGTAGAACCCTTGTATTGGTGAAAACCCTGGGGCTTGAATTTGAAACATAGGAACTCGGACACGTGCATTGGCGATTCAGAATAGGACATCAGAAATTGTCAGGGACTTAGACATCAAGGACTTGGATGAGGATGAGGAAGACTAGACTACAACACTGCAAAATGGGAGGCTGCAGCACAGATAACAGCATTGTACAGGGTTCCTGCACCTTGAAGCCTGTAAAATTCAGGGACTTTTCCAGGACTTTCAAGGTCCAAAAGCTTGATTTTTAAGGACTTACCACAACACATAAATCATGATGCGGCTCTCCATGCAGCACATATTAACGAAATTGATAGCTCTTCCCCACTCCCAAATTTTGTCAAAATTATACTTCAGGTAAAATTCCAAATTTCCACGACTTTCAAGGCCTTGAAAAGGTGTTTTCAAATTCAAGGACTTTTCAAGGACTCTCAAGGACCATTGGAACCCTGTATGTATGATTTTATTTGTATGCTTACTTTCCCTCCACATGGTATTGTCCCAGAAATTAGATATGTGAAAATCACAAAAAACTTGAGCTTCTTAGTCTGCTTACAGATTAACAAAACCACCTGCCTGCCTCATTTGAATTTCTAGTTATACAATTCCCTAATTAATAAACAAAGAGCTTGCAACACAACATGTACAAAATAATGGAATGTTTTATTTCACAAAATATGCAGCAATACGGTTGGTCACATCTTATATTACAAATGGTTACATCAACTATACATAATAAACCATTCAAATGCAATGCCCTTCGCCAGATTGATGTTTTGGAGTTATTTTTCCGGGTGACATCTGCCTAGGGGTGTAAATTAACGGTTATTTGTCTAACCGTTTAAACGGACCACAATCCGGTCGGTTAATCGTGTAAACAGGAGCACCATCAGGAAATTTAACCAGATTTTAAAGTTTTTTTCACTTTTTTCAATTCCTTTCCAATAAAAACGCCCCCTTTTGGAAAAATGCAACGCTTCCGGGCGTTTATTACAGACAATACGGTGGGTCCAGTGGTTCTCTAAAGTCGCCGAAAACTTTTTTTTTTACGTTTAAACAGTTAGTGATTTTCCTAAACGGATAGTGCATTTTACGGTCGGTTAAACGTGAAACGTGTAAACGTAGACACCCCTACATCTGCCCACTGTACCTTGTTTCCACTCTGAGTTTGGTAGTGATGCAGGTGTGCTTTTGCTTGTGCCAATATCACACCTATGCATAAACATGCTACATACAAGGGCGGTTTATTGGCACGCTAGCGGCGCAACCTCGTTAAAGTACTTATGTCACTTCCAAACTCAAGGTGATTATAGATGATTTTGTGTGCCTCCTTATCTGAAAGGTTTTGTGTCTGTTCAGGGTCATTCAGTAGAGGGCATCAGCCTCTAGTAGGGTTGAATGGTAAATACCAGGACGGAAATTACACATATTTAGCAGGATATACTGCCAAGGCTATTTTGGTCCAAGCAGAAAATAGACTGGTTCTATTGTGGCAAAGGGTGATTATTTTAAAAGTGAAATGTTAAGTCTCACAACCTTTTCAATAGAATTCAAATAATTACATGTCATGCTATTATATCATGAGGCCACAGACCAAAAAAGAGGAAAATTACTTTAAAAAATGCCAAATATAGGCTGAAAATGAAAGAAAATGTTCAAATTTTGGCAACAAAAAAGAGGAAATCAGCTGAAAAGAGCAACTCTCACACCCTGTATATTCCAGGTATTTCAGGTTGTTTCCCACTTCATTGGGCAATGTGGATATTTCATTTCAATTCTATTAAAAATAAAAACATCATAAACTTTCTATATATCTGCACATTTTGTCACTTTCTAAAATTCTTTTCACTGCAACAATATTTTGTAAAACTAACTTTTTAAAAAAAATTCATGAATCATTTCTGCAAATTTCCATGATACATATATGATTGTAAATACGCAACACAAGACTTAGTTTGTCACACACTTTGGAGGTTAACTTATTGGACTATTCCAGTTCAAATCTATACTCCCCCTATGAAAGACATGACCTTCATGTTCCACACAGAGTGTGAATTTCAAATGGGGTTACCTGAATGGGTGACTCCATTTGAAATCTATACCCCAATGTGGAAGATTAATATCATATCTTCCATAGGGGTGTATGGATCACAACTGGAACAGTCTATGTTACAAAAACAGGCACAACTTTTTACATCAAACACAAGTGGTATAATAAACACTTGATTATGCTGAAAGACACATTTTCCTGATATAACATGTTAAAACTGGTGCAGTAAATATCCATTGCTCCAGTACTCAGCCTGACTGACCAGCACTCAAGGGAATTATAGGTCCTGCCGACCAGCATTAAAATGACAAATTGTCCTCAAAACAGCTGTCAAATGCCATTACTGTCAAGTAATTGGCATTCTGATTAAATTTTCTCTTAATTTTAGCCGGCACTAAAATTTGGCTAGCTACAACCCTGTTCCAGGAGTGGTTTGTTACATATTGGTCTAGTAATCATGACCTTAATTTAATTTGTATATTTAACAATATATGTGACCTTATGCAAGGACACAATATAAAGTCATAAGCCCATCTTAGTTAAATAGTTCGACTCAAACCTCTTCAGAAAACCAAATTTGCATCTGATACCATTACCATAAGGTGATCAGTCCAGCATGTCAATTGCCTGATGAAGTCTGATGGTATCATAACATCAAGATATTTCATCGTATCCCTATCAAGATCAGTCAAAATTGAATGCTTCACAAACCATCGGTTGATTTCATCAGCAGTGTTGCTGATGAAATCAACTGATGGTCCAGAAACGTAAGTTTTGACTGAACTTGAAACAATGAAATTTCTTGATGTTATGGATAAACCACAGACCTGATGAATTTATTCAAGTCCTGAAAGTACAATGCACCAAGTTGAAATAAAATCAAGGAAGTTCCAGTAAAATATTAAATTAAAAAACTTTGTGAACATTTAATGTTCTACAGCCAGAACATTTGTATAAGTATAAGATGAAGTACAATTGCACCAAAAAGTAATTTTCTGATAGTCTTCCTGATGATTTTAAAACTTATGCGTGTATGACTGTCCCGCAAGTTATGTCTGTACTTTGTAATGAACATCGCGTACACTTTCGACAAATATTTCCATCGTAATAATTCCTGCGCTTTATTCAAAATATCGGATTTTGACAAAACTATAGCACCTGAAGTCTTGATTTTTGCAGGGTATGTTAGTTTAATAAAGTACATTACAATCGTGTAAAAAACAGAATTTTGATATATATTGAGGGTGTCCTCCTCAGCATATGTTACAATATGTGATGCGATCAAGCAAAATGAGTCTGATGTGATGTTCAGTTTTTAATTTCCCCAATATGAGCAATTCTCAGATCTTTATTTTGCTGAAACCCCACCATAATTTGATATTCAGTTCCAGAGATATGGGCATTTTAGTGTTGCTCAGAACAATAAAATACAAAGGAGGTTGAATACTATTGTGGGCTATATCTCAAAATCAATATTCCCGACATCCCGACTCATTTTGCTTGATTGCATCACATATGGCTTTAATTATTCTCAATATTGCTTATTAAGTGAGGTTTACTTTTGAAACATTACAAGAGAACAATGCCACATTGGATGGATATATAAAGACACAGAATGGTTAGAGGAAAATAGCATAAAAAACAGGCACCTTTGAGTGATAGTTGCTAAACAATAACCACTGACAAAACATTTTCAAGGTTTTTACCATTAAAATTTGTTTCTAAATATACACTTCTTAAAATTTAATATACATTATACAGTTTCAAAAACATTATTGCTTGTCCATTAAAAACACCACAAAACATTAAAAGTACTCATAAAAATAATTTTGCAAACTTACCATAGTTTATTTATCTACCTCGTGTCACCGGCACTAGTTCATTGTGTTCTGCGTTAGCTTACCGTTACTTGATGCGTGTACATGCGATCAACGCTCCACATATGTACACGCAAGGTAACCATGCTTAGCCAACGCAGCACACACTGAACTTCAAAACTAGTACCAGTGACTCAAGGTAGATATATAGACTATATAATGTGACTTGCCATTCCTACAAATCTCAACTAGCATTTTCAAGATCTAGTTATCTTATTATTTTTTTAATTGGTGCCAATTGGGGGCCACATTATTAATTTGGTTGGGATGCAATGGCTACTGCAATAGTAACACACAGTGACACTTTTGTATTACAGTTTGAAATATTCTACTGTAAGTAAATTTCACCAAATAATCACAACACTGATTACTTCAAGTGAAGAAAATCTAACCTCTCCATACTCCAAAGTTCAAATGAGGATGCTACAGAATGGACACTTATTGCATTACACATAATGGTTCCTAAATTGTAAACATGTCATTATTTTTATAAAGGGGAAAACGAGGTCCTTACATCTATTTCAAGTATTCCATCACTATATGTAATTGAGTTATCCTATCAAACCAACTGAACAACTGTGTTCAGATTGAGACTAAAATACCTCATGTTCACACTTTCTCACTCGGCCATAGTCGTTTGGTTGCTCAGATTTCATTATCATTTAGTTCTATTCCTTACTAAGCTGCAGATCAACAGCCACTATTCCTCAAGTTTGGCAACTGCATGAGATCTCATCACAACCATCAATATGGGATGTATCTGTCATCTCTATTCTTCATGAATTACAACACAAAGTTGCCTACCAGATGCAGTCTACTACCATCAGTACAAATATGATGAATAATTCACGACAAATGCTATCACCACAAATCCTAGCTACTACCGATCAAGTCACATGAACACTTTGTAACTATAATACCATCACAGTCAAAGGATGCGGATGCTATCGTGGTGAATGCTGTCCAGGGTAGTTTTCAAGAAAGGGTCCGTAAGTACCAATAGAAAACAACCTTTTTTGTGCATGCCATAAGTTAGTGACTATTCTCATATTTTCATGTTGCTCAAACACTCTGTGATGTCCTGTGTTTTGTCAGAACCCTGAAAAATAACGAAAACAGAGAGGGCGCTGGTTAGTACTTCCAGGGTTGTGACTCACACAGACATCAACAGAACACAAAACCGGCTATAGTTAATTTATACGCTTGGAAGGTTATTCCTCGTAGACTAGTCATCAAATAGTAGGTGCAATGTTCCAAACTGCAATGCACAATGTGTCGCATTTAAACATTTGACTGCACAGTGATGTGTTCACCCACATCTGTATGCCAAAATAATGTCAATGCTGAGCCAAAGATATTTAACACCTTCCTGAACTCATTCGGCAGGGACATCAGTCCATATGTAGCTCCACCATATGACTGCATATTATAGCCATCACTTTGAAACCAATGCCGATCTGAATCGGGATGCAAGTAGAACAGTCACAGCATGCAGCAGTAAACAAGTAGAGCTCCCCACGGATGCAACCAGCAAGAGACTGCAGAACTTATCTGTTCTAGCTCCAGTGACAGCTCATTAATTTCCTTGGACCTTTGGGTGTATTGAACCAGTATTTTACTTTGAAAAATCAATATCACACTGATATAATGCTAGGCTAATTAAAATCAACACATGTCCCTAATGTGAACATATCCTACCTATGTATGAGGTGTCACTGGAGTTGGGGCCACACGTTTTGAACTCGCCACCCAAAAAGGGTGGTGGTGTTACGTATTTTCAAATTGTGATCTGTTCAATTCATCATACCTCGGCTAAACAAAAAGATTATGACATGGTTTTGGTCTCATTTAAAAGCTAAATAATACCACTAAATAACCTGTAAATATGAACAATATAGCTTCTCAACTAACGAAGCTGTGGTCGATTGAATTGCGAGTAGTCAGGGTGGTGGAGGGGGGAGGCGGAGGCGGTATACACACAAACTCTATGGGAACGCGACGTTTCATGCGTGTAACTTGAATAAATTCACTGCTACAGGGGCTATAAACTTGGTTTTGGTCTTAATTTGCAGCTAAACAATTGTGCTAATTATTTTTAATCATTTTGAACTCTTGATGATTGGTTTAGTCTATAAAATTCAAACTTTCACGTACAAAACCACCCGTTTTCATATTAAACACTGTAGTAAGCAATGCGGATGTCTTCAAAATCTAAAAGTTACTGTAAAATTTTTATTACTTATCCTATCATAGTCAAAGTATACATTTTCTGATAGGAAATTTGATGAGGAATCTAAATATGGACTTACTTTTCCTGTATGGGTTAGGGGTAAAATGATTCAGTTCAAAATATGATGAATTGTAAAAATTCTAACATACTTTGGGACACCCTGTATTCGAGATTACCAAACAGCTGTGATTTTTTTATCTTCCAAAGTCTGTAGGCTCCCCTATCCTCTAACTAAATAGATGTTATTTACTTTCAGTTTATTACTGCAAGTTAGTAATAAGCAATGCATTAAGTAACCCTTTTTGTATCCGCAATTTTTTTATTCCACCCTGTATAACTTCAAGGTCACCCTGTATAATGAGTCGAAATATGTATTGTTACATTCTTTATGCCTTCAGCTTTCCAAAAATGTATACTTTTGCTAGTTTAGGGTTGATAATTGTGGAGATATTCTAATTTGAAACTCAATTGGTGTAAAAATTCATATATTTGTGATGTAACGCTACGGGTGGCGAGTTCAAAACACATGGCCTTGGAACAGATAATAGTAATTCAAATTCTCACTGACAGGTTTATTTAGTACTCTGCACCTACATCTGGTCATCAAGACTTGCTTGTTTTGTAGACCCTACAAGTCTGATATACATAATAATGACCCTTACCTACCTCCAGTGGATAATGCACATGATCTACAAGATCCTTCCAAATGTGTCAAGTACCGCTCAAGAGTAATGAAAAACTACTTCATTTTCCAAGAGATATAACTTGACAAATTTCCCCAAGGAGGAAAACTTATGATAAAAGTACAGGGACTTAACAAGACACTCATGGTGCACAGAATACAAATTCAAAAGTTTTTTAGCAAGTTTTGAATTCATGGATAATGGCTATGGGTATTTCAAAAAATTGAAAGACCTTTGAAATTAAGTAACGTTACAGTAATGGACTAATTGTACAGATAGATATAGCCACATATCTCACACCTACCTCTTTGAAAGACTGGATCCTGCACACTATATTGAGATCATTCAAAGCAAATGTTCAACATGACTTGAGAGAATTGGGCTATTCCAGTTGAATTCCATACATCTATGAAGACATACCCTTAATCTGCCACACATGGGGTGTAGGACCGTGTAGATTTCAGGTAACCCCATTTGAAATTCACACTGTGTGGTAAGTTAAGGTTGCATCTTCCATAGGGGGTATATGGATTTCAACTGCAATAGCCCATTAGTCAGTCAGCAATGTTGAGACATCAGGTATAATCAGGTGATGGAAGGATGTAAAATGTGTCTTGTATCAGTGTGCAAATTAAGTGGTCCTCAGGTCATCCTGAAGCCCAGATTTGCTGGCGGATGACCAGAAATTCGCTGCAGGTTATCCGTCGGGATGCCCATACTTTGTAAAAAAATTATTTTTAATATTTTAGATTTTGGAGTGTTACTTGACCTAGAGCTAATTGCTAGGATCATTCATGGTTGATTTGAAAGAAAATGTGTTTTTAATATGTAAAGTTCTAATACAAAAAAAAATTAAAATTCTAAATTTTATATACAGATATATACGGATGACCAAAATTTTGGTGGATGACTAGATTTTATGACCTGGTCATCCGCTGGATGACCTCATTTTTTTTCTTAATTTGCACACTGTCTTGTATTGCAAACAGTGTATTGCCCCGATCAATTCTCTCAACTTGCTGGGTGAACAACTCGCTTAATTGAACAACTCATCATCACTATTTCAAGTTGAGAGTAACGCCATGTTGGATTTCGCAGTGTCAGATTTGAATCTGGGGCATATACACACACGTATTAAGGTGATTTGTCCGGAAGCTGGCGACAACCACATAAACTCACACCAACTTGAATCTGCCAATGCAAAATTCAACATGGCATTACTTTCAACTCACTATATGAAGGCACTATTAGCTACAAGAACTAGTAATTAGGCTTACCACATTTTCCTTGATTTCTCCTTCCCTTGGTGACCTTGGTGTGAGCTGTGTACCTCTGACTTGCAATGCTGGGTCATCTACTACTTCTCCTTGGTCCTCTCCTGTCTCCTCCTCTTCATCATCATCATCCACATCTTCATATTCATCTGAATCATCCTCATCTTCATCTCCTTCGTCGTCACTATGGAGAAAACAGATTGTAAAACATTCAACCTCAATCCGATATAAAATTTGGAGTTTGGAACTTGCTTGCAAGTGTAAAGACCTGTATGACTAATAGTAACAACATATTTTACTTTGATATTGACATCTGAAGTGTATTGAATAAGAATATAATCGGTGCCAAATGGACACCCTTGAGCATTCCACAGACCTGCCAACCTTTGAGATCACAAAACTGAATTCTGAAACCCAAAAAAAACTGAATTCTGAAACCCCAAAAGTTGTATTTTTCATTAATAAACATATTTTCCAAAAACATCAAGCGTTGACGAGCTTACGTACAATTTTATACGAACCACTGTAAGTGTGACCTTGCATAATTTGCACCATGGTTTCGCATGTATGATCATGCCACGTCCTGGTGACAGTAAATTATTATTAGCATCAACAGGGGAATGCGCATGATTGCTGCATCCTGCCGATCAACCAAAACATTGACAGAGTGTGCGTTATATGCGACATGTTATAACCTTTTTTTTATAGATGTTATAACCTTTTGCAAAAATGTTTTGTGTTACGCTGGGATAGAGTTAAATCAATGAGCTAAATTCAATTCAACTGAATACTGACCTGAGTGTGCCCAATGCATCAAGGCGATCATTAGCTTCCATCACACCTTTTATCAGTTCACATCCTTCATCACCAAAACAATTACCTACAATAACATCAAAATAACATAGCAAATGCTGAGATTATTTCAGTATATGTTAGCAATTGAAAAGGTCATTTATATAGACCATTAGAAGACCAGGTGTTTTCTTTCAGTTGTGATTGCAAAAAAACAGTACTCAAATTCTTCTGTTCCTTAAGGGCTGGGGTATGAACGTTTGGACAGTATTTATTGTGGGACATTAGAGCACATCATACATATCGAATTGCATTCTGAATACGAAGAATGTCATTCTGATATCAAATAATTTAGATTTTTGAAATTAGCAATTTAATACACATTTTATGGCAAATCATTAAAATTGATATTTTTGATATTTAACAGTACTAGAAGTAAACTTTATAAATCTGATGATTTATACTTAAAGTGTATGTAGGTGGGATGAAAAACCCGACGATCAATTAAAATTTTGACCTTTTCGTATTGAAGATATGGATTTTTCCCCAAAACACCAAAAAAATTAGGTCTTTTTGGGAAAAAAATCCATATCTTCAATATGAAAGGTCAAAATTTTCAATTGACCGTCGGCTTTTCCTCCCTGCTACATACACTTTAAGAATATGTCATTAGATCTATATAATTTACTTCGAGGACTGTTATATATCAAAATATCAAATTTTTATAATTTGTCGTAAAATTTGTATTATATTGTGATTTTCAAAAAATGAAAATTATTTGATATCAGAAAGACATGCTTCGTATTCAGAATGCAATTCGATAGGTCTGAGGTGCTCTCATGTCCCACAAAAAATACTGTCGAAACGCAATAAACGCTCATTTTAGATCCCTTAATGTTTTCAGCAAATGATAAATTGGCTGTAACTTGACAACCACAAGTTCAATTTCATGGATATGCATCAAACTGTAGTATTTTTGAAGGGTTAGTAACTGATGAAAAGATTGTGTCACATATTCATGTAGATACTTTGAAAAATAAAAAATTGATTGTCTTACAAACACAGCAGTTCAGTCCAAAAATTGTATGTGCTTAGTGCTATTTTATTAGTGACAACGATGTTGATCACAAAGGTGTGAGCACAGTAAGAGCTCTTACCATTTAATTCTAAAGATTTCAAGAATGCCTTTGTTTCCATTGCTTCTGCTATCTGTACCGCTGCTTCCCTGCCTATCTCACCAAAGCTCAAATTTAATTCCTGCAAAAATAAATTTATAATATCAGCATTTATAAGTACAATCGCTTCTCTCGAATTATGACCCAATGTAAATAATTCTGCTGTCGGATAATTGTAGTGGTACAGCAACTTGCGGGAACATATATGTACATGCTACAGCCTAGATTTACGGCTGACATGCTAATAATAAATATGATTTTAAAGCCTGGTTTCTGCAATCTTGTATTCTGTTTGGTATTTCCATAGAATTAAAATTTCAAAATTATTTAGCAGCATGAAAGTAGCTTTGGAAATGACACCATGTGCTTGAAATTCAGTTCAAGACAAGAAGAAAAAAATCATTGAAAGTTTCTTTTCATTTCTTTACATTATTTGCCAGTTGATTTAGCCTGCATCTCTTAAATCCTTTTTCATGTCCTATTTAAGTACAAAGTGAATATTCTTCTCAGGGTTGCTTGATTTAACCCTGATTCTTCTTTAATCTTATGAACCATCTAATTGCTGGGATTATTACAGATAATTTACACTTAGTTTAGAGCAGATATTATTGTTAAGTAATTACCTGAAGTTGTGGAATGCCATCTTTCAATGTGTCTGCCAGTGCTTCAGCCCCCTCTGTCCTTACCAAACAGTCTCCAAAATTGATCACTTCTAATTTTCTTAGATTTTTCAAGCCCTGTCAAGAAAATAAAGACAAAATTAATGAACAAAACAACAACAAATTATAATAGTTTAAGGTCATGTGTCACTTGAAACATGTATTTGCAAAAGAAGCAGGTTCATTGAACATGCAAAAAAACAAACAATAGAAGACAAAAGCATTCTTTGAAATATTGACTTTTGAACACCAAGTGAGGGAGCAACCCTGGCAAGTTATATAATTTTAAAGCTTTGATCCAGAAATAATGAACATGGCCATAACTCAAAAATAAAAATTTGCAACTATCCTCTCATTTTGTAGGAATAAGTCTCACTTGAGACTCATGCAAACCTCTACCTAGATCATTAAAGGTGTGTGAACCAATAGACAGCCTCTGCCCCCCCCCCCCTCCCACTTTACCTCATCATTATGCAGATTTTGGTATCAGGTTAAAGTTTTCTCAGTGAAAATTTGGCCTGCAATAATGTTTCGTTTAGGCGGTATGAAGAATTTGTGCTTCTAGAATCCAAACTGCTGGTGCAATTTATCTCAAAAAATTTGGAAAAAGAGTGTTTAGGTGGTGGTACTCAATCTGAAGTAGAAAATATTAGGTGTTCTCATTGGATCAACCACCTTTAAGTATGATTGGTTTGAAATTGAGCTATCTTTGGCTTAAAATTAAATATTTTCCATCAATTCCATACCATTTCCAGACACGTTACAGGGTCACAAAAAAAAACACCTACTGTAAAAGAATACTTCCAGATTCATCTACTTTATTCAGGGACTGCCTTTTGATGAGGACGAGAGCAATCACTCACTACTGCTCTCCTTAAATCTTATAGGAGAGTAATTTTTAGCTCTTAGTTTACCATTTTCTCCTTACATCCTTGCATTGTAAATGTTCTAAACAGCTCTCCTTGAAGGCTCCAGAAGATGCTCTCCTACAAATTCCAAATGACAGTCCCTGCTTTATTTGTTCGATTATTTTATAGGTTGTTGTTTTTTGACTTGTTTTTCTGGTGAAATAAAACCACACAAGATCTGTGCTTTCTGTTTTCAGCACACAAATTGTTTTTCTAGCTTTCAGGGAATTACCACACTGGCAATCACTGCAATCATGAATATTTAAATACATTCCATACACCTTACCTTTGCCATTGATATTGCACCCTTAGCTGTAAATGTGTTGTCATTCAGATTGACTATCTGCAGCATGAAATAAAAGAAAACAATTCATAATTTTTTTAGATTTTTTGCCATACATCAAGCATGATCTGTGTGTATACAATTATATCTGCCCTTTTCGTCAGAGAATCCTTACTTCTAGTCCCAAACTATGGAATGCGCTGCCTGAGGAGGTTGTCAACTTCAATCAATACCCTCCTAAATTCCAAACTGCTCTTGACTCATTCTTGGATTAGGTAGTCCATCTTTCTGCAAGTTCTGTTTGTTGTTTTGTGGTGTTTTGGGCCTTTCATCTTTTGCATTTGCTTTGTTTTATTGTCCTTTTGATGTAAGGCTACTCTTCAATCTAGCGTTTGTTCACCATTGGGTTGTGCCTGGCTGTTGCCAAATGCTATAAATAAATATTCCACTTGTTTCCCTTTTGCACAATTAAAACTTCATGCTTTTGAATTCCCCATACACACCATGCTCGGACACATAGTCCTGATCACCAGCATGAACCATAACTGTTCAGAGGCCATTTTTATATTCTTATGCAAGTCTTATATTAGGACCAAGTTCACTTACCCTGAGATTAGGACTGTGTTGAAATGCTTGTGCCAATGCTGTGATGCCTTCATGATTGATGCCATTCTGAGGCATTGCTACTTCTTCTAATGTACCTATTGTCTGAAGAAGAAAAAAAACACACACAAATCACGATCATTATTAAGACTTATAACTGCTAAATGGGTTAAATTATGATTTTGATCAACACAAAATATCCACATCTCTCTTTGGCCAATATTTGCTGATTATATGAACACTGACATGCAAACATTCTTGACAAATGTTCAGTGGTATATAAAAAGTACCCATTCTGGAGAATGGGTACTTTCTGAAAAAATACTCTCTACACTGTGAACAAATAATACAATCAACCAAATCATCATTGATGTGCGAGAGAGACTTTTGAAATGAGGCAAATATTAGCAGACTTGTAAGGAGATTACAAAATTTAGCGTAGTCCTATAGACGAATCCGACGAGCCAAGTGATGGTCAGGATTAAGTTGGCCATAGCTGGGGGTCATCCGCGCCAAACTATTTGTTTGGATTGTGATCCAAGACGCACACTATCGCGAGCGCATCGGAGCACATAGCACTTGCGCCGTATTACAGGAACGTTTAACACTGCATGCCTGTGATACTGGCATCATGTAAAATGGATGGGAGGCCCTAGCTATGGCTGCCAATGAGGTGTAGGAATGTGTCATGTTGGATTCGCGTATACTTGTCCTATCCTGTATTGAAATTCTGGTATGCAGAATTGCAGATTGATTTGGTGTTATGATTAGCCTAACCTGATTACCTCCTTTGCCTTCAGTTACTGTGCACGCTGTAGACCAACATGTTTGCTTTGAGAATTGATTATCAATATTTCAATTATGAATGGCTTACCTTGAATGCTTCTGCCAGTGCTGTTGCACCAGGGTTTTCCAGTCTATTTCTACCTGCTATAAATACTTTAAGTGCTAATGGTTTGCCTTCTGCTGAGCTCTTCTTATGACACACAATGAGGGCTTCTGCCATGAGCTAAGGACAGAGGATGGAAAAAAAATAAATAAAAAATCAGTGTGCACAATATACAGTGTAGAGCAAAACACAAGGCAAAAATTTAATACACAATATTACACATAGGTTGGCAATTTTTAGGGGAAAAAATCAGAGTTGTGCATGTAAGTTTTATTTTGAATTTCGAACCTTGGGAGTAGTGACAACATGGTTCTCACAGACTGAGACTTTCAATTTAAAATTCCACAACATTTCACTATTCTCACAAAATTGCAGATCCACAGACACATAACCCACCTCCAACCACCTTTCGTGAACCAGACCTTACTTCCTACTTTCAAGTATAAATACTAAATTCTTCTCTCTTTGAATAAGACTTTCGCAACTTTTCCATGACTTTTGACATTATATCTGGAAATCACAGGCCATTATCACAATTCCATGACTTTGGATACAAGTTTAAAAGTTCTTTTAAAAGTTTTTAAATACCATGACTTCTCCCAACTCTGTGGGAACTCTGTACAAAATATACTTCACTACATGAAGGAACATTACGTCATGGTATTAAACATCTATTACAATATGTACAGACTGAAAATCTACTCAATCATCACAGATCCTACATTGTATCTTGTAAAAAAGAGACAATGGGTTTTATAACACCTTATGAATGAACATACCTTTCCACCAATTCCTAAACCATTATTGTTAAACCTGAGTTCTTGTATCGAGTAACACGCTGAGCTTTCTAGAAGTTCCCTGACTGCTTTGACACCATCTGGACCAAATGCATTGTCACTAAGATCTAACTCCACTAAATGTGCACCTGATGTCATGATTGCAGCTCCTAAGTGTTTCTAAAAAACAAGAAAGACAATAAAATAATAATAATTAATGCTGCAAACTTGATTAATATTTGTGAAAATTATAAAATTTCAAACAAATGTTTTGTATCTGTTTTTATAACTTTTCTACATGTACATGTATACAGACTTACACGCTATATAAAAAGTTTTCACATTTTGTTTTCATTTTGAATGTATACACTTCTTGAAGATTAGTACTTCCAAATTCATGCTACATAAACCACTTCAAAAATAGTTGGGGATGTGAAACCTGTGAATATACAAGCACATTAACATTATGAATGAGTAGGAAATCAAGAAACAGTATCAGTAAGAGCCTGCAGGTGGTCTTTGAATGCTAGATGTGCAATAGGCGGCATCATCTTTTGAGTAACACACTATTCTATCAAAATGAACAAACAACACAATTTACTAAATAATAAATGATACATGACAACAGATACATACCAATGCTGGAGGGATTTCAGATCGTAACCTTCCTGTGAACATGTCACTCCACCTTGCTCTCTGTTGGCGAAACAAGAAATACAATTTTACAAAGATAATCAAGATTCTAATTAAAATTGTAATATTATATAATTATAATTTATATATGATTGTGATGAATAGAATTCCATCTTCATTTTATTGTAAATAAAATGGGGCTGAACCAATTATAGGATCGCTTAACGGATCAATTGATATATATGTGCGTCGTCTGTAAAATATCAAATTGGTAAGAAAAATCTTATAAGACACTAGGGCCTACTACTTATTATTCAAGGTTGGAAAGGTGAGAAATATTGATACAAAAAAAAGTTATTTTGAAAATATTTTTTCAAAGCTGGAACAAGTTGTATGTTTTAATAACTGTTGCTTCTAGTTACCAGTTTGACAAGGCAAATTGAATTCTTGATTTGATTTGTTTGGGTTTTGACAACCCTGGTGATGCATTGCTAGCTGTTCAATAGAACTTCACCCAGCTAACAGCTTTGACAAAAATACTTTCAAAATAACATTTTTGTACATTTGGCAATAGTTCTCCACTTTCCAACCTTGAATAACAAGTAGTTTTGGGTCTATAACAATTACTGTTTTTTTCCCCAATTTTTGTAAAAAAAAATTCTCCCCCAATATTGGATCTGATATTGGCCAATATCAATATCGGGTATGTGGACAAAAGTCATTTTGATGAAGCAAGTTCACAAGGTGATCTAATTTTATGCATGGATTTATTACAAGTAAATCAGCATCAAAGTTCCTATTTGACTATTATAAAAACAATTTTGAAATCCGGAAGAAACGAATGTTCTACAAAATTGTATATATTAACGAGAAAATAAAAATTCTACACCCACCTCAAATTCTGCCTTTTTCTCTAGTGCTTTTGCTATTGCTTTTGCAGCATCAACTCCCACTGTGTTGCCATCAAGTCTCAGGGATTGCATGTCTTTACTCTCATCAATAGCTTTGATAATTTCAGCAGCTGAAAATTATGAGATGTGTCATGTGAAAATACAAAAAATTAATTATCGGGTACTAAAATTACTCATAAATGTGCCTGTTGTTATAATATTACCGATATATGTATCATAATGTATGTATGTATGTCAAGATTTTTTGATCAAGTACTTTTATTCATTAAATACAGCATCAAACAAAAACAAAATTTTACTGCCCTCATGTGTTGTTGAGGAAAGAAATGTTGATTTAGGCCATCAATTAAACATGCATGCATGTTACATTTCTGTAAAGCACAATAAGTTCACTGCACAACATTTTCACCATTTGAAAATATTTTTTTGGAACATGTATAGTTCTGGATTTCTTCCTTCCCCTCCATGAAAAAGCAGCATTTTGGAAGTGTTATGTGTGTTAGAGGCTTATAGGAAAAATAAATATTTACGAGCATGAAAATGTATCCATGTCACTCGCAAACATTTCATCATGTGTTACCATACAGTAAATTGATATTCCAAACAACAAATAAAAAAATAACAAAACAAAAGTGAGCACTCAATCTTTGCATGTAGCCATTAAAAAAGAAACTTCAACAAGAAAAAATTACAACAAAGACATGATTTGATTGTGGAAAAAAAGATTTCATGTACAGGTGGCCTGTGTCAAGTAGTCCCAGGTGATCATGAACTCACTATGCTCACTGAACTGGAACCACATCTGTCACCAACATGGTATGCATCATCACAAATTAGCTTTATGACTGACTACAATGAGCAGGTGATCCATTGGCATCTATTATCTACTAACACTGTTCAGTGTTCAACAATGACAATTTATTTTTTAACACAATGCACTGATTCTAATTTTAAGTAGAGCTCTCTACATTTTGTTTTTGCAATGATAAAACCAGTGAGTTTTTCACAAAAAGATGAGTTTCAGCTATATTGCATATATATACGGTCGGTCGGCATGACTCATATTAATAGATCGCTTCATTGCATTGGTTGTTTTTGCCGCATCTAAGCGTAGATCCCGGGGGATAGGGGGATAAATCCCCCAATATTTTGCCAGGGGGATGGTCCATTCAATCACCCCCCCCCCATGTTGATGCCTGTATGTGGGTTTCTGACCAAATTAACCTCATATTTGGCCATCTTATCCCCCAAAGTGCAACTTCGCGTGCTTCGCTCAAATTTATTCCACTTTTGCACCATATTTCATCTAGCTCCAATATAGCAAAATTTTTGCATTTGCACCAGTAACTTATTCTATCGCCAATAGGTACTTCATTCACTATGCTTCAGGAAATTACCCACTCCCCCCAATGTCAAATTGAAATCTACTATTTTGCCGGGATTTGGTTGTTTCATCCAGGGGTAGCACTAGGTTTTAAAACCAGGGGTTCTCAGAACCCCTGAACCCCCTGAAAGTGTTAAAAATATGCGCTCAAATCCTAAAATAAGGGGTTCTCTAATCTGTCAAGTATTGAATGTACCGTTTTAATATATCAGTATCAGATTTTGTGATTTTGGCTATAATGATGTGTTACCGGCACCATAGTATAAAGGTCAGGCAAAAAACGCGATCTCGAGCTTTTCATGCCACGATTCTCGCTATTAACCAACAATCTCGCTTTTAAGTTCCCAAGCAGTGTACTTTAATAAAAGGGTTGCTTTATGCCATAAAAGTTCGCCGAATTCTATAAAATGCAGTTCAACTTCGGCAAAGTGCAGAATTCAACAGCATTGCAAGCACATGGAAGCCATGCTTCACTCAATAAAAAATGACATTTCATTGCAAATGAGTTCAAGTTTAGGCCAAATATCATGCTATTTACTGAATTCCTGGAGTATTTTGACTACAAAACATAATTCAAGGGCAAATTTTTGTCATTTTTTTCTTCTACGGCCGATATCATTGCATCGTATTTCACTGATGGCATATATCTCTACACACCACCCGTGAAGCATTTCTTTCCAATCCCTAGAATTAGAAATTACCAACTCACGTACGTGTCATCATTCAGTACCGCAATAACTCATCAGCAGTGATTCTAGACAATATCGCAATCTGTGTAATTTCGCCGGCGGTGTGTGTTTTATTTCTATTTTTAAATTATGTTACAATGATACGGCGACTTGACTTCAACATATATATGTTACATTGCATTTTATGTTACATAATTTCTGGACGGACCGTAAATATTGGAGATCAAAGCTTTTCTTTTTCTTTCACATGTTTTCATTTTTCTGCGTGCATGAAAACCCCTGAACTGGTATGCAAAAATGAATATATGCGCTCAAACTTAAAAATATGCGCTGTACGCGCAGAAACGCAGATTAGCGCGACCCCTGGTTTCATCTCGCCTCTGACATGAGGCGCTTTTAATAAATGTTGCACCCAATGGGGAAATCACTCTAATCAGAAAATAATAATGTCATAAAATAGTCTGTGACTGTGAAACAATTCCGAAAGTTTTTATTGATCAGGGAAATCAACTTTCAATTAAGTTTTACGAATACGGTATTTTAAAAAAGGCATTGCTGCGAGCTGTGAAAATGAACTGGAACTGAAAGGCCTTGTAAGTTGTACAAATAAATAGGGATTTTGCAACCCCCCCATCAAGAAATGGGTAAGTGCTAGCCCGAAACATCATGGCCCTAGTTGTACCTTGTAGATATCACTCCCGAAGAGTCCACCAGGGACTATACTGGAAGTTGACGAGAGTGGTCCGTGGTCTAACGGGGCTGTGAAGTTGGTGGTCTTGGATGGAAGTCTTGAAGGGGGCGTAGGTGGGCATGTCAACTGAAGATTGAGGAAGGGCGCTCAAAAGGGAAATGGCTTCGGGAAAAAAAGACTGGATGTAGGGTGTGGAGGTGTGGTGTTGCACTTCAATTGCTTGTCGTGGCTTCGCCTCTGGATCTGGATGCTTTCTTCTTGGTGTATAAGTCGGCGTCGAGGTCGATGTCCTGGTTGATGATTTTATGAAGGGTAGTTAGTCGGAGTGGTTTCGATGAGGTCCCATTTAAGGTCGGTGAGCATTTTTGTGACACTTGATTTTCGCCTAAAGTCGCTGCACACAAAGCGAGCTGCTCTTCGTTGGACTTTCTGAAGAATTTGTTTATTTTTCTTCGTACCAGGGTTCCAAGCAGCGGAAGCATACTCCAAGTGTGGTTGGACAATGGTTTGGTACAGGTTTTCTTTAACAGTTTTGGAACAATGATGAAAGTTTCTCTGAACAAAGTTTAGCATCTTTGTTGCTTTATTTGCAGCGTGTTGCGACTGCTTGTCCCATTTTCAGGTTATTTTGTATAAAGACACCGAGGTACTTATCCTCCGCGGTTTCTTCCAGGGTTTCACCCATCATAGAATACTTCTCATGATAGGGCCATGAACATGGTACCATGTTAAAAAGTCGGGTATGTGCACCCTGAACTCATCATGACTCATGTTGCGGTGATGTCACACTGAAGACATCTATTTATCATAGGAAGAATTCAAAACATGGCGACAAATATAAACATGGTAAAAGGAAATCTAATACCTAGTTTGCCTCTGGTCTATTATTACGTTACTTTATAGTTTAGGCATGTTATAATGTTAGGCAAATGTAGGTTTGCAGTTATCATGATCATCATTCATGGTTTATACACAAAAGTCAATGACAATGTACATGTGTATTATATCTGGTTCCATACAGCAATACGCAGTATTGCTGTCTGGTAAGCAGGTACGAATTGAGACGTCGAATTGAGCCGGTCAAACACAGAGGACTAGCCTACATCCCGTATCCTACTATCACTCAAACAAGCAAATCTCTTCACGAATTCACTCACCTTGCGATCCTACATCATCAGTTGAAACAAACATCTAAGTTTCCAAAAACAACTTTGTCATTCCTCAAAACTACAAGTAACTTCATTAATAAAATTGAAATCATACTATTACCCGTTATTGAAAATTTTGTTCGATTTATGTGAACCAAAAGAACGCACGAGTCGAGTTCAGTTTACCAAAATGGTAGCTCCTGCCTCCTGGTCACCTCAGGTATGACGTCAGTATCAAGCTGCTTATTAAACGGTGGATCGGATTGGTTGAAATCAACGCCACGTTTTTGACCTTACAGGGGTCAGAGATATGCATATTCATGTATGAAAACAGCGATGCGGATATAGTATCATCACCGAGAACTGAGATTTGCGACATTTTCGATGTTTGTACCGGGAATTTCAGACACGGAGACTCATGGAGATTTCAAAAATTCGTCCCAAAGGTAACCAAAGGGTTGGGGATCGCATTTTAACTATCACTAAATGTTTCGGAATTGAGGTCGGCTAAAAAGTAGACAGTTTCGGGACTGTAATTGGTGTAGATGTCACATTTTGAACAGTGAGCGATAAGTGACCAATTTGATGCTCAGCACAAGTGACTATCTTTACTCAGGGTACATGTGTATGTAGTACAAGGAACTTATACGATGTCCTCATTCACAAACTGATACTATCTGTCCATCGTATAAGACTGTTACCGTACGGCAATGTGGTGAAGGAATATTACACAGTCAAGAATAGGCTCCATCATTTTTTTATTATGATCCCTTCCAGTCTCCCGAAACATCAAAAGCGTTGCACTTATACTTACTTAATACTGTCCTTTTTCACATAACGCAGACAAAGTAGGGCCAACTTGCCTAGAAATGGTCAAATTTTGGCAAGAAATATCTCTGTGTAATCCTATGTAAGTCCCATATCACATCGTTATCGGCGATCGAGGTTTTTTTTTCTGAAGTTTGGTTGGCATGGTACCTACCAGCGTCATGCATGTGACGTGACACAGCTAAAATAATCGACCGGGAATCGGGGATCGTCAAAACGTCAACAAATTTCAAAACACACTAAGCAGTAAACTTAATGGCGAGCGGTCCGAATTTTGAGCCATACAAGTTTACGTGGTGAACTACATGTGTATGGACAAATGATGGAGGGGAGGTAAGCTTATGAGCATTACAAAACAACATAACAATTCTACAATTTTATTTCACAGTGACTCAATCAATTATGTTATAACCTTTGTAAATAAGAGAAATAATTCACTCACCATCTTCTGCATTGTTGAGTTTCAAGCCTTGGCCAGCAAAAGATACTTCATTGAATTGCTCAACTTTTGTTTTCGAAAGTAAATCGGCAACCGCGGTCACATCGGTCGAACTCCCCGCCATGATTGCTCTCTTTTAGGGACCGTAAAGACGTTTTCAGATTAACGACTCGGTTTATGTATACTTTGGTTACAGGTAGTGCACACGTCTTATTATTTTCACTCAATTTGTCTCTTGGAAACCAGCCTTCAATTAGCAGCTGTCTTCATTCACGTGTGGGGTAATTGCGGAAATGGCGGCGAAAACAACATTATTCCCCAAACTAAGGCGACATACAGAGGCCCTATATAAAGACAAGCTAAAAATGAAAGCAAGTGTTCATTCGCCTCAAGAGATGAGGCTATAGTAACTCTAGTCTCCAAACAAATTTCAGTCGTTTTGTGGAACTCAACTTGTGTATCAATATCAGTCGGTGCTCACTGCTCAGCAGTGTTTTCAAAGGCCTTGATTGTTGGGCTGAAAAATCCCTGGTAAAAATCATCAACTTTGCTTTAGACTGTGTACCACCGGGTGTTAAATTCTCAAAAGTGTCTTGTCCCCTGGCAGTACCAAAAAAATCTTCTTTAGGGACCGTTCACAAACACTTGTAAGGGGGGCCCTGATGTTTTGTTTTGTTTTGTTTTGTTTTGTTTTGTTTTGTTTTGTTTTGTTTTGTTTTGTTTTGGTTGTTTTGTTTTGTTTTGTTTTGTTTTGTTTTGTTTTGTTTTGTTTTGTTTTGTTTTGTTTTGTTTTGTTTTGTTTGTTTTGTTTTGTTTTGTTTTGTTTTGGAAATGCCGACGATCAATTGAAAATTTTAACGTTTCATAATTGAAGATATGGATTTTTTTCCCAAAAGACCTAATTTTTTTGGTGTTTTGGGGAAAAAAATCCATATCTTCAATACGAAAGGTCAAGATTTTCAATTGATCGTCGGCTTTTCATCCAACCTACATACACTTTAAGTACATATCATCAGATTTATAAAGTTTACTTCGAGTATCGTTAAATATCAAAAATATTAATTTTTAATGATTTGCCATAAAATGTGTATTACATTGCGAATTTCAAAAAATCAAAATTATTTGATATCAGAAGGGCATTCTTCGTATTCAGAATGCAATTCGATAGGTCTGATGTGCTCTCATGTCCCACAATAAATACGCTTAAGAAGACAAGAATATAAACAATCTGAACAAGTGTTAAACAATAAAAACCAATAGGCCTACCGAAAGAAATAGCTAGCCTATAAACATTAGATAACAATGCTTTATAAGATACATGCTATTGCTACACTGATAAACCCTTTTCTAAACACTATATCTTGCACCACGTTTTAAAACATGTTTTTAGGAGGAATTTAACACATGATGTCTTGAAATTTGACATTTTGTGTTTAGGTAGAAACGTGGTGCAAGAAAAGTATTGAATTTCCAAACACGATTTCTGCAGTGTAGTCCTAGGCAAGACCACTTGTAATAGATCATAAGAACTACAAGTGGGGGTAGCCCTATTGGTTTTGCAGTAGCGTAGCCAGCAGGGGGGGGCACAGTGCCCCCCAAAAAAGTGCCCTCTGACAAAGAATGAAAGAGAAAATCTGGAGGGAAAAGGAAAAGAACTTGAAAAGGGCAAGGAGCCCTTTTCCACCACAATTCACCTGGATCATGGGCCAAAATATTGTAAAAATACCAAAATTTTGCACGCTACGCGCGCACAATGTCACAATGAAGCCCTTTCCATTCAGATCGTGGGCGAAAATAGTGAAAAATACAAAATATTTGCACATATCGTTCCAGTAAAACCTTTCTTAGAAGCCCCAAGACATGTACAGTCTCTCTTAAAACAAAACCGGTATATGTATGATTCTATGTATGTAATGCAACTGCAATTTTTTCGTCTGTGCCCCCGAAATTTTTATTTTGACCCCCCCCCCACCAAGAAAGCTGGCTACGCCCCTGTTTTGGGATATGGATTGTCTTCAAACTTAAACTTTATGCAGGAGTACCGGCACGTGAAAAACGAGAACATTTTCAGCGTAATGTGAAAATCATTTTTCGGTACGCGTGAATTGCATTCTGCTCCGGCAAACAACATGTACTGAATTCCCGTTTATGCATGTCCCGGTGAAACAGGTTGCACTGACTACCAGTTTGCCCTGAGGATTAGATGGATATGTCCCCCGGGATATGTCCATTTAAAATTAGTTACAAACGCAGCCAATCCGACAAAAGTCTGCCAAAATATTTGAAGAGATGGCCTTCAAACCACTCCCCACTTCCAGTTTTGAAGTGCCGTTAAAATGACTGAAAATGGGACATCAGATCAGGACGGGGCTGGTTAGGGCGGTTTTGGGAATATTTTTTTGTTATAACATCCTCGTACGTATCATTGTTACTTAAATTTTCTTTTTTCTACAATTTGTAAAAATTGCTTACGTACGTGGCTATTTATGCTATTTGTACAAATTGCACACTTTGTACTTTCTTGCAACTGTACGCTATTCGTGCAATTGACTGACATAAATGGCACAAATTGCAACACCTGTGGCTATTTATGCAATGTGCTATTTGTACAAATTGCACACTTTCTTGCAACTGTAGGCTATTTGTGCAATGACCAATCCTGCGCCTTTATGCGGCTTGGCTGCACTGCCCCTGGCGTGCACAATGGAAGACATGGCCTTCAAGGTCAAAGATGTTAGGAAGCTTCTCAGAAATCTGCAACTAGATGGAGCTGCTGGTCCTGATGGGGTCCCAGTGAGAGTTTTGCCGGGGAGGCCTGAGGGCGTGCGGAACCGCTCGGCCTGCTGTTTGGGATTTGCTTCTCCGGGTGAGTTTTCCCGGGCCGGTGGGGGACTGCGTCTGTCATTCCTATTCACAGGAGAGATTCGGAATCCATCTATGTAACGCCCGTCTCTCTGCTTTGCATCATTAGCGAGGTCGTGGAGGCTGTTGTGCAGAACCGGCTTCAGAAATACCTCCTTGGAAACCAACTGATGTCGGATGGACAGTTTGGATTTGGGCCACATGTGACCGCACCGCGGCTAGTACCCTTACAGCATTGTACAGTGTTGACCCGGGGGTGGTCCGGCTCACTGGATGGAAGGAGGCAGCGAGGTGCGCCTGATTGCACTGGACGTCAAATGAGCATTTGACAAGGTCTGGCATGATGGCCTTTGCTCGAAACTCATGGCAGGGGGAGTGTCCGGCGGGCTGCTCACCTTGATTGGGCGCTGCCTAGCAGATCATTCCATCGGGGTTGTCTTGTCTGGTCAGTCGTCAGGTGCTTCCTCCATCGGTGCGTCGGTTCCTTGGGGTCATGATGCAGTCATGGTCCATGGCAAAGGCGATTCGACCTTTGTGGCATTAAACCCAGTTAACAGGAAATTAATCCAGTAAATCGATTCAGTAAAGCAAATAAGCTCATGCATTCGATCACTAACGGCAACCAGCTTCGGTCGATTACCCCAGCTGCAGCGTGTGTAAACTCTAATTTGCATAGAGGCTGTACGTGAAATAATAATTGATTGGCTCCAAACAAAGGATTTGAACCGGTGCACGTAATCATGGCGCAGTGCAGTCCATTCAATCAAATGTTGTCATCAACCTATTTGATCGCAGTGCATTGTTATGTGTGTGAGACGAACTGTCGCGGTTGATTGCAATCAAACAAACGATGTCTTATGTATTACTTTGTTCCGTGATGAAAATCGTGATGTTTTATTTAATCACTCTCGAAAAATGTATTTCTTTTGTAGGCCTATTACTTTGTTTTGTGATGAAAATCGTGATGTTTTATTTCATCACGCTTTAAAACAAACGATTTCTCATGTATTACTTTGTTTCGTGATGACAATTTTGATGTTTTATTTCATCACTCACGAAAAATTGATTTCTTATGTAGGCCTATTACTTTGTTTCGGGATGAAAATCGTGATGTTTTATTTCATCATCACGCTCTAAAACAAACGATTTCTTATGCATTATATTTGTTTTGTGATGAAAATCGTGATGTTTTATTTCATTAAAACGGTAGGCCCTATGTTGTTTAGAAAAAATGTAGAAAGTGATGATGATGATGATGTCGATGATGATGATGATGATGATGATGATGATGATGATGATGATGATGATGATGATGATGATGATGATGATGTCTCCAAAAGTGTCCTGCTTTGTTTTTCTTGCCCTAAATCGTGCGTATCTATATAAATAAAAGGAAGTCGCTAAATCTTGTGCGCGAATAGACTCAGAGATGATTTCACTTTCAGCTCTGATTTATTCGTACATTGATCGGGTACATATTGCCATTAAACCATCTGAGGTTCATTTTTGCAAAAATTGATGGTAACTAAGAGAATAACATAAAAAACTGTCGTGTTGCTATGCAAAATCGCATGCAGTGGCATTGTGGGTAATAAGGACAGTGTGAACCGCGTAATAATATCTCCATTAAAAAACCATACGCAGAGCAACATTGCCCTGTTTTCTGCCAACTGCGAGGTGGCCAAGAAATGATTTCAGGCTATCTAGATGCACAACATCGCGTACTTTAATAATGATCTTACGAGCTTTTCGCCCCTACGCAGAGCTACGCACCCCATTTTCCACCACTGCACCGAAGTTGGCAGCCAAGAGATTAAGGCTACGTCGCGTGAATTTTATTATTTATTCTAGGCCTATAATGAATCGTCGTTTAGTTTTACAGCCACATTCATACGGGAGATTGAGGAATATACGGGGAACGCATTGCACTTTATTTGGTTGAAAACGGTCAAGACCAAGAATTGGCCTCAAAATCAGTGAAAATATGGTTAAAACCGGGTTTTCCCCGGGATTTTTTGTTGTCAAAACTCAGTGGTAACTGGCAGCAGGGGGTTGGCGTTAGTACGTCGGCGTACTGAGCAATGTGACGCGCACGTATACGGGGTGCATAATATGCACAGACCAACTTTCCGTGCCAGAGAAATAGAAAAGAAAAGAAAGGAAGACAAAACTGAAAAGGTATAGGCCTATGGATGGGTCGGGTTGTGGATTATATGCATGGTACTGGATTCGGTTAAGAGATTACCCGCCAAGATGATAAAAATCGTGAGGATACGAGAGGAAAGAAGGAAGCTAAAATGAAAGAATAAATAAATAAATAAATAAATAAATAAATAAATAAATAAATAAATAAATAAATAAATAAATAAATAAATAAATAAATAAATAAATAAATAAATAAATAAATAAATATTTAAATAAATAAATAAATAAATAACGTAAAAAACCCTAAAATAATGAGAACAGAATTAAATAGATAAAATTCAAACGGGAAATCACAAGCTAAGCAGGAAATATGAAAAATGGGAACAAAATGTAGAAAAAAAGCCAAAACTAAAAGGAGAAATGAAAGAAATGGTAGATTTATAAAATAATGCATGGGAACGGGGCTCAATAAATGAATAACATGGAAACGGAAATCACGAGCTAAGCAGCATGGGAACAAAATAGACCTATGCAAAAGAAACTGAAGAGAAAGAAAGGAGCTAAATGAATAGAAAAAAAAGAAGAAGACAAAAAAGGTAGGCCTACGGGTAGGCCTATTATACAGGTTATGATTACAGTAACTAAATGAAACGGGAGCAAACTAAAGAGGGAAAGATAACTAATCAGGAAAATTAAGGGAAAAAAGAAGTTAAAATTAGAAACTAATCACGAAAAATAAGAAAAATAAATAACAACTGAAGGAAACGGGAAATCACAAGCTAAGCAGCTGATAAAAATGAAGCTATAAAGGGAAACGTATAAGAAAGGATAGTGTTGATGCCATTTACCAAAATCAAAGTTTGTTTAAGTGTTGTGCATCCTTAATCATTGCATTCCTTGGCATGTTTATTTATGTGATGAGCGCCCTTGAAGTATTAGCTAAACATAGCCTGCAGCCCATCAATCACATGGAATTTGGCACTGGAGGCTGTCATCTTGGTTTTTGATGTATTGTAGTGTAGAAGCTCTCGGTAAAGATACAATTAATCTTTACCTGAACCAACATAATTAGTATTTGTGACAAGAACAAGAAGAAGAATAGCAAGTGAAGATAATAAACATCATCAAGATACGTTTCAGCTAAAGTGTATCCTTGGATTTGATGATTTGTGTCACTTTTGTTGTTGGTTCCGAGTCATCGAAGATTGTATTATTTAGTACCAAGCTTCTGCTAACCAGGGGAGCAATCCAAGTTTGCCCCTACATTTGTAAAGATTAATTATCTGTAAGAAGATGCTATAGTTGGTAAATAGTTACCAAATAAAGGTTCAGTTGAGCGTCTGTTTTGTAAGCTTACCTAAAAATAGCTAAAAGCTTAAGGTCGTGTCAGCAGTGTAAACATAAACATTGCATTGGCACAGACAGTCACCACAGCCTCCAGTCATGTCAGACGTCACTGAATATATCAAATATTAATGAGTGTGCATGTAGATAAATGCACATTTGGTAGAAGCTTAAGGTTTAGAACTTCAAAGAAGTTATTGAGGCCTATGAATCCGAATCGTAGAAATCAAATAAAGATATCAGTAGTAGCTGCCTGTATGTACATTTCTAACACAGACATTAGATCTCTTGCACCGTTGTGCAGGAATGACTTGTAGAATCAAAAGCACAAACTGACACGGGACTACTACTGAAAAATAGCTTTGTGGTATTTTAATAAATATCTAATTAAGGGTAACAAGTTTACTCCCATGAAGTCGCTACTTACAATTCAAATAAAGTTTGGTAGTAAAGTGCCTGCATGTACGCCTCTAATACTGACATTAGTAATCTTGCAGTTGCACAGCTAGTGCATGCAGGAATAACTCATAGAATCATACAACACTGACTCAGGACTTCTACCTAAAAAAGAGTTTTGTGGTATTTTGTTATCAATAAACGGGCGCAAAGAGCTTACTCCCGCCTGTCGGTGCCACGATAAACGAGTGGATCGAGCTTTCTCCCCACCGTCGGTAAGCAACGTAGGGCCTGCATTCAAGCCGAAGTTTCGTGTATACTGACATTCGCATTTATTTCAGGTTTCGATACATGTAGCCTCACAAAGCACACTTTACACAGGTCCTACGATAGTTTCTCACATAAATTTGTGAACCGTTGTTCACTTTAGAAAAGTATTAAACGCTTCGTTGCCTGCATCGGCGCGCTTTAGTTAATTCGCTCGCTTGATTGCTATCGAAAACATCATGTCGAGTCATAAACATCATTAAGAAGCAGAAGATCTTATAAAAGTGATGCATTATCAAAAAGTACAGAATATGCATTATTACAAGCTGCAACTCGAAAGGTAGAGCTAGAATGTCGAGCCAAAGCAATGAAGGAAAAACAAGCTTTAGAAAGTGAGGAATTTAATATCCAAGCAAGGGCAAGGGACTTACAACAACAAAAAGAGTGGTATGAAGACCGAAATAAACATACAGCAAGCCAAAATAGATGTATTGGAGGATTATGAACATAAATCCCAGAGCTTAAGAAGTAGACCAAAATCGGTGCTTGATGACCTCACAGAAGCTCAACCAGATACAAACACATCAGTGAGGCAGTGGTTGAACCATAACACCAGAGAAAGTCAAGAAATTGACGGCAAGTTCCAAGCTAAAAATGATACAATTGGTGCTGTAGGACTAAATCCAGGGGCAAGACCAAAATACACACATGTGGAGTTGGGACCTGCAAAAGAGCAGCCAGCAGTGGGCATGACTACTGATGGTAAAGTACATACTGATTTAGGTCAACAAGTTCAACCAAGAAGCAGGTTAACAACCAGTCAAGTTATGCAAGTCAACTTTCCACCACCAAGTGAAGTCTTGTTTCCTGCAGCAGCACCTGAGGAATCAGAGAGTACAGGGGACAGAATACCCCCACATTATTTGTCTGCCACTAAATATGAAAATATTGATGAACAGTATGGTCAAGAACAGTACAGTGAACAGTATGAACGACGGGCCTTCATCAGTAAAGTATGGTCATAGAGTAACTTCGTCACCAGAGCCTGATGTGAAGAAAAAACAAGTCATGTTGCCACGGCAACATACAACAGAAGTGAAAGAAGAAGATAAAGATACCAGTATCGAAAAGTTGGCACGCAACCAAGACAACTTAACAAGGCTGCTGGTGGAACAACATAAACAAGCTTAGTCTACCAAAGCGGACATTACAGACATTTACTGGAGACCCGCTTCAGTATGTTACTTTCATACGAGCCTTCAATTCATAATCGAAAATAAGAGCAAAAGCAATAGAGACCGTCTGTACTATCTTGAACAGTACACAAGAGGTGAAGCCAACAGTTTGGTGAAAAGTTGTATTCACATGGATGATGAGGTTGGTTACCTGGAAGCAAAAAGGTTGCTGGAAAGGAAATATGGTAATAAGCACAAGATTGCAGAGGCCTACTTAGCGAAGATGAGGCAGTGGCCGAATGTGAAGGGTGATAGTTCAGGGCTACAAGATTTGTCATTATTTTTGTTAGAATGCAAAAATACCATGACCAGCCTGGGCTATACTAATGAGTTGCAAAAGTACAGCAAACATTAGAATGTTGATGATGAAGTTACCATATAGTATGAGAGACAGATGGAGGAGACAAGTAGATTATGTAGAAGAAGAAAGAAACAAAGTGGTAACATTTGAAGACTTCACCTCCTTCCTAGAAAAACAGGCTAGAATCGCAACTAATGCTGCCTACGGTAGAAGTGTGACGGAGAAGGAAGATAGTACTAAGAAGGAAGAAAGGGTAAAAACCCAAACTATCAGACTTATAAAGCTAGAAGAAATCTAGCAACAAACACAGAAGCTGTGTCGGCAAGTGTGACATCAAATAGTCCAGGAGCCAGACCAAATGTAATGTCATATAGTCCAGGAGCCAGGCCAAATGTGTCGTCAAGTAGCCCAGGAGCCGACAAGCCGTGTACATATTGCAAGGGTAAAGATCACACTTTGGAAATTTGTAACAAATTGAAGGAAAAGCCTATAAGTGACCGGTTGCAGTATCTAAGAGAGTTGGGAGTTTGTTTTGGCTGCCTAAAGAAAGCAACACATTACAGTAAAATCTGCAAATACAAGCTTACCTGCAAGACATGTAAAAAGCGCCATCCAACAGTGCTGCATGTGAAACAGGAAGAGACAAAGAAGTCTGGTGAAGTTGCCAATCAGACATGTGGGCTTACAGGCGCCGGAGTTAAATCTAGTGAATCATATCCCACAATAATACCAGTCATAGTCTACTCAAGAGTTTCCAGAATGTCTGTAGAAACATACGCCTATCTCGACAACGGCAGTGATGCTGTATTCTGTTCTGAAAGGCTGCAAAAGGAACTACATGTTAAAGGCAAGAAAACCAGGCTGGAAATTGAAACCATAACAGATGATATCATAGTAGACAGTGAAATCATCCAAGATTTAGAAGTTTCTGACATGAACAGAAATAATATCATCTCTCTTCCAAAGGCATACACACAAGATAAGATCCCTGGTGACTTGGCTGACATTATCAACCAGGATGATATTGATGCAATTCCTTATATGGAAGAAGTTAAGCTAGGAAGATTAAATGATGAATCTCAATGCCATATTGGTCTCCTCATAGGAAATAATGTGCCTAAGGCATTTGAGCCAATACATGTAGTAAATAGCCAAGGTGAAGGACCTTTCGCCTGCCAAACTAGACTCGGATGGACAGTGTATGGTGTCAAAAATAAAGAACACAAAAGGACATCAGTCATCCACAGAATTAAGGCACATGACACTATTGACCAGCAATTAGAGAAACTCTACAATGCTGAGTTCAATGAGCGAATCATTGATGACAAGCCAGAGAGAAGTGTGAGTGAAGGACAATTCCTAAACAAAGTAGAAGCATCAAACAAGTATATTAACAATGACACCGCCAGATTCCACACCTTTGTGGCTAATCGAGTCGCATTGATTAGAGATGGCTCCCAGCCACACCAATGGAAGTATGTAGGAACCAGCTCAAACCCTGCAGACGACTGCTCAAGGGGCTTAGCCGTTGATTGCGTCCTCAAGAATAGAAGGTGGACTGATGGTCCAGACTTCTTACACAAAGCAGAAAACCAGTGGCCAAAGACTACCATTGGAAACAGCGCTGAAGAGCTAGCTGATGATCCAGAAGTTAAAAAGAAATTAGTAGTCAACACAGCGTCGACAGAAGAAGCAACAGATACAATGGAGAAACTACTTACACGATTCTCCTCATGGTATCAACTTTGTCGTTGTGTTGCATGGATCCTCAGAGTCAAGAAACATCTCTGCAAGATCTGTCATGATAGAGATGATGATAAAGTTGATGATAGAGTTGATAATGGAGATGATGATGGTAGAAAGAATGATGAGAATGAAGAGCATGGCAACATTACAGATTTGCTTAATGTTGCTGACATGCAAGAAGCAGAAAGAGCTGTAATAGTATATGTCCAAACCAAGGCATATCCAGAAGAAATTAAGACACTAAAAGAGCTGCAATTGAGAAGTAATGACAGTCAGCCAGAAGACAAATTGCGACAAGTTAGCAAGATTAAGAAAGCAAGTCCTCTCTACAGACTTAATCCATTTATAGAAGATGGAGTAATCAGAGTAGGTGGTCGACTGGCTAAGTCAGCTCTACCTGAAAAGACAAAATTTCCATCAATCATACCAAAGAAGTCCCACATTGCAAAGTTGATTTTACATGACGTTCATGAAGCAACTGGACATGGGGGCAGAAACCACATGTTGGCTCACCTGCATAAGAAGTACTGGATAACAAATGCTAATGCAGCAGCTAGAAAGGTTATCAACAGTTGCATCACCTGCAGAAAGAGGAATGCAAAAGTACAACAGCAGATGATGAGTGATCTTCCCAAAGACAGAGTCACTCCAGGAGAGCCACCATTTTCAAGAGTTGGAATGGACTATTTCGGTCCACTAGAAGTTAAACAAGGCCGTAGTATAGTCAAGCGATATGGTGTAGTGTTCGTCTGCCTTGCATCCAAAGCCATACACATTGAAATGGCAGCGTCTTTGGATACCGATGCCTGCGTAAATGTCATACGACGATTCGTGTCCAGAAGAGGCCAAGTGAAACAGATCCGCTCTGACAATGGCACCAATTTGATAGGGGCAGAAAGAGAGTTACGCCGAGAAATTGCAGCTTGAATCAAGACAGAATCCATGACTACCTTCTGCAAAGAGAGATTGAGTGGACCTTTAATCCACCAGCAGGAAGTCACCATGGAGGCATCTGGGAACGTCAAATACGGACAATCAGGAAAGTGATGTACTCTGTTATAAAGGAACAAACACTAACAGATGACTCTCTTCGTACATTACTGTGTGAGATAGAAGCCATAGTTAACAGCCGACCACTCACCAGTGTTCCAGGAGAAGTATCTGACTTAGAGCCACTTACACCAAATCACCTTCTTCAACTAAAGAGTGACATGATCTTACCACCAGCCGCTGCTGCAGGAAAGCTGAGTCAGTATGCCAAGCGTCGGTGGAGGCAAGTCCAGTATCTGGCAGACCTGTTTTGGCGCAGATGGATCAAAGAATACCTTCCTCAGTTACAACAAAGACAAAAGTGGATTCACCCACAGCGAAATGCCAAGGTGGGAGATGTCGTCATGGTTGTAAATGAATCTACTCCCAGAAACGTATGGCCCCTAGGCAGGGTGGTTGAAACACTCCCTGCAAGTGATGGACTGGTTCGACGTGTGCGAGTGAAAACTAGGACAAGCATTCTCACCAGACCCATTGATAAACTGTGTCTGCTGTTAGAATCAGAAGTCACAGACTAAACATCAGTTTACGTTAATTTGCTTCGAAAGGCAAGCTGACACCTTGCTTTCGCTTCAGAACAACTGATGCAAACTGTCAAATTCATCATGAGATCTACCAGATGTGACGACAGATGAACCTACCTGTACTACAGATGTGAAGACTGGTGATTCGTCTCTACAGCGATGTGTCTGCGTTTAGTGTGAAGTTGCCAGATTCGTATACAACTCATCGTCAAGATCAAGAATGAACATGTTTGACACCTGCATCACCACATCTGTGAATTTGATTTTGTAAAGAAGAATCCTATGCATGCAATTTGTACCAATGGAACCAGTGTGCATCATTAGCAAGTTTGTTTAAAGTTTGGTACACCACAGGCCCATGGAGTTTTAATTTGCAAGATTCTACATCGTATTCTACTGCTTAAAATGTGTGCACAATTTGTTGGATGTGTACAGTATAGCATGTAATCCATATTTGGGATACACATTTGAAAGTAATGTTCTCTGCGTGTATTTTGGAATCTCGATAATGCTCAAATTTGATTTCTCTTGAAATTGTTGCTCTGCTATTAATCAAAGGGTATGCATGATCGAGGTCTGAAATAATTTCACTCAAGTTTGTAATTGTGTATTCCCTTCTACATGTACTTTGCAAGTAAATGCGTCAAGTAAATCAGCATCTGGTGTTTTGACTATAACCTGGATTGACTGAATTTGCAAATTTGGGCCATGGCTGCTATGGTTGTGCACAGGCAGTCATATTATATCAAGTTGTATTCTCATTTACAAGGTGTACCAAACAAGATATTCGCATGCAAAGAGTTATGTACTTTCATCAAAGGACAGCAACAGACTGCATTTCTAGTTTATAAACTAAACATTGTTTGTTCATTTTGATATGTTGTGATCATGTTGCACTTAAATAGTATCTCCCATGTGTTCTGTTGGCTTTTCCAATCTCACCAAAATTTGCCTGTTGTGTGGGCTTTTGTTTGGTTTTGTTTTAAGTAATTTTGGTTGGCATGGGCAGTTATTTCTTGAGTGCAGCATCATCTATCCTGTAAAATAAAGCAAAATAATTCTTTCATGTGAAGCAAAAATCACTTTTTGAAATTTCCAAAACTCAGTTTATTTTTCTTTTGGATCAAATCATTTGAAATTTTTTGAAATGTTTTTTTTGTTTTGAATCATAGCATTGATACAAGTTTTTTATCACACAAGTGAATCAGATAAAGGTTTTTGATTTCATAAACTTTATTCATGTTTCAAAATCAGTCAAGTTTGATGTTTTGAAGTTTAAGGGGTCACAAAGGCACCTCTTGTAAAAGGTTCAGTTTTGTCAGTAAATGGCACACCAAAACTATGTTTTAAGAAGTAATTGTTGCTGGTAGCAGACAATTAGGCGCCGGAATGTTGATGCCATTTACCAAAATCAAAGTTTGTTTAAGTGTTGTGCATCCTTAATCATTGCATTCCTTGGCATGTTTATTTATGTGATGAGCGCCCTTGAAGTATTAGCTAAACATAGCCTGCAGCCCATCAATCACATGGAATTTGGCACTGGAGGCTGTCATCTTGGTTTTTTGATGTATTGTAGTGTAGAAGCTCTCGGTAAAGATACAATTAATCTTTACCTGAACCAACATAATTAGTATTTGTGACAAGAACAAGAAGAAGAATAGCAAGTGAAGATAATAAACATCATCAAGATACGTTTCAGCTAAAGTGTATCCTTGGATTTGTGATGATTTGTGTCACTTTTTGTTGTTGGTTCCGAGTCATCGAAGATTATATTATTTAGTACCAAGCTTCTGCTAACCAGGGGAGCAATCCAAGTTTGCCCCTACAGATAGATTTAGAAAATAATGGGAATGGAGTTAGGCCTAGATAGATAAATAACATGGAAACGGAAAATCACAAGCTAAATAGCATTTTGTTTTAATGGAAACAAACTAGGCCCGTGCAGAATAAACTGAAAAGAAAATGGAAATGCAAGGGACAGGTTTAGAAAAATAAAATTTACCTTTCAATGATTCTACCTTTTCAGTAATTCCTCCTGTTTTAGTGATCGCTCCCATTTACTCATCTAGCGGGGACCCGCGCGAAGCGCGGGTATCCCGCTAGTCTATTAATAAGGCACTTCAATAATCAATAATCAGTCCCGTGACGGCCTCCACTAACTAGCTACTAACTTGGGTTTATGGGCGCTGATATTTCATGTTCACTGTCACTTATTTATCAGAAAAGTGCGACCCTTTGTCAATCACCTACAGTACCCAATTTCGGCATACTATATAAGAAACTCATCATGAAGGTTTGCCAGAGAATAATTAAAATGTAGCTTTTACCGTTTTTTGTGGCATCCTTCAGAAGTGAGCGGTCCGATACCAATATTTTCGGTCAAATCTCCATTCAATTAACACGGGGAGTTGGCTAGCTATGCCTTGCCCTCACTCATATTTTACAAAAGTGCGACCATTTCTGAACATCTAACCTAGCTGTAATTTTAGGTCATGTTAGAGAAATATATTTGCTAGAAGTTTTGGAGAATAAATTAAATATTGGCTGGTTATTTTTCACACAGTGATGTTAACTAGTCAAGTGCCCATTCTGCCAACATACATCATTTGTAGGGGTCACGCGTCAATGGTGAGAGCACTGTGTATTGTGTATAGGAAAACGGACAGTAACTGCAGTATGTCAATGTTGGGCCCACTTCTGTTCTCTGTCGTCATTGATGACCTGGGTGATGAGTGTGGGAACCAGCTCTGCCTCTGTGTTGGTGATTCCGCCTCGTTCTGTGGGATTGCATCTGGGGGAAGCCCTGGGGCTGTTGCTGCTGGCCTGGACGGGCACCTGGATGGGGATCTGGGCGGACAGATGGAGAGTGACCTTCGGGCCATCGAAGTGTGAGGCGGTGACAATGTCGGGAAGGAAGAGTCCGACCAGGCTGGACTATCTTATGTTTGGTGCCACCGGGAAGGAGGGGCTGGAGATCCTGGGAGTCACGGTCGGCAGCGGGCTGGCCTGGACGGAGCACAATTCTGACGTCTCATCCGGAGCGGGACAGAAGCTGGGCGCTCTGAGGAGAGTTGCATAGACTTGATGTCAGAGGCAGGGCAACCGTTTGCAAGGCTCGGTTTCGCAGTGTGATGGAGTGCGCCTCATTCTCCTGGATGGGTGGCGGCGCCACCACTCTGAGACTCTTTACGGGGGAAGGCCCTTCGAGTCGTGGGCGTGAGCGCGAGCAGGGAGGAGGCGGGCACAGCGCTGGGCATCACATCTCTCCATCAGGGATGTCGAATCGACCAATTCAGCGTTATTATGTTTTATTCATATTAAGGAATAGTTCTTAACCCCATACTTTCATAGACAGATAATACTGCAACACAGTCTTGTTTTCAACTTTCAATGTTTTATTTCGTATACTTATTTCAATACCGGTGAAAAGAATGAAAAAGACTTCTTCATAATATATATACAACGATGGAAAATCTGATATTAACATATATATGATTAAGAAAAGGCACGTAAAAGTTCAAATTATGCTATTATTAGGTTTGAGAGCACTAACCGGCACATTCTATGGGCGACCCACTCTGATCTCACTCAAATTTAGCAGATATTTACCAAAGAAATGGAGACTACTTACAAAACGAATTCTCGCGTTTCACAATACGATGCGCCTCCAGCGGTCGCTGGGTCGAGGCCAAAATACGCAGTGCATCATGGGAAAATGAGTCGACATCCAAAGCCCGCGTAATACGAATACAATATAGCAACATGCATCATTGTGGGTTTAAATGTCATTATAATGATGTTACATGCGAATGCACACTACACTAAAACAACAATTTACAACTATAGTAGATCCATTTTCTATCTATTGATCACAGGGAATCCTTCGTGGAGCTGTTTTCAACATATTTATTATCACACTCGCGTGAAAATTCAATAGCAGCTAGAACGGCGATGTCGACTCTGGAGTCGAAAATTTTTGACTGCCAAAAGCAACCACTGGCGGCGCATCGTATTGTGAAACGCGAGAATTACACAGTATTCACAGGGAATCCTTCGTGGAGCTGTTTTCAACATATTTATTATCACACTCGCGTGAAAATTCAATAGCAGCTAGAACGGCGATGTCGACTCTGGAGTCGAAAATTTTTGACTGCCAAAAGCAACCGCTGGCGGCGCATCGTATTGTGAAACGCGAGAATTACACAGTATTCACTAAAGTGGAACAGCTATACCTGCGTCCTTACACTAATTAGCCCCACTCTGGCCGCAGCGGTTCTCAATTTGGCCGCACCCTGGGTAGTCCCGTGCGCTCCCCGGGCGTGCGCTACTGCAGCCAGAGTGGGTGCCAATTGGTTTGAGACGCAGATAATTATGGCATCAATATTCCACTTGAGTAAATACTGTATAGTTTGTTTGGCAACTATCTAACATTTGTTTTGATGCCATATCTACAGATTCGAGTGGGCCCAGAGTCGGACGGCCTCACTAGAGTGAGGCTGGTTTTTTGCTTTCATACCATACCATATATCAGAATAATCAATCAATCCGTCGGTCGCAACACATAGTGGCGTACGTGAAGGACAAAATACGTTTCCGAGCAAACCGTTTTTGAAGGATATGCTACTAGTAACGGGGTCTATACTTCTCCACTGTTATCTCTCAGTGGCCCGATTCCATTTGAAATTGAAGTTTAAGGTTCAAACTATTAAACTGTGTCTTTAATAGTTAACAAGGAATAACTGTTATAGGATAATAGTTAGCTCTAAAGCTATACGCCACTATGTGAAACAGAAAATTTGGAAAATCACTCTACGCCACTATGTGTTGCGACCGACGAATCAAAGTTATCTTCTGAACAGTTTGCATGAATAATATGGTTCTGACCCGCAAGATCTATGTGTGAGTTGACTGAAGACCTCAGATGAACAATACGACTCAATGAAAAATAATATTAAAATCAAGATTATGTACAAAATTCATATGGAAATCAATGATACAGGGTGATAAAAAATGTTGATTTTAGTCTTATTGAAAGCTATTATAGCTCCCGAGCTTTCTTCCATACCAAAATCACATAGGTTACTCTTACATGTCTTAAGAGTTTTCAAAAGTGTGTTTCATTGCAGAGGTATGCCACGTTCCCGGACCGCTATGACCGCAGCACGGACCACAGTTGATTGGCTTAATGCCAGGCCCGTACGCAGGATTTCATTGGGGGGGTGCTGATTTTGAAAAAGTGGACGTTTTTATCAAGGGGGGGGGGCAATTTTGTGAAAAGTGGACTTTCTTCTCAAAATTTGGACCTTTTTTGTCCAAAAAAGCGCAAAAAACTGATTTTTTTTGCTCGCTACGCTCGCAAATTCTGAACTTTTGGGACTTTTTGTATACTTTTCCAAATTTAGGGGGTGCGTCGCACCCCCGCACCCCCACCCCCTGCGTACGGGCCTGCTTAATGCGTTTAAGTTTGAACATTCAGGAACATCAGTCCAGCTTGAATTCGTCTCTTGTAATCAACTGAGACATCGTCCTGTCAAAAACGCCCTGGTAATGTAAACTTTTAGCGTGTTGTTCGGCTTTTCAGACCATTACGGCCCGGGATTACGAGGAATTGATTTCTGCAACTGAAAATTTGATTCAGTGCAATTACGCTTTTGAATATTTGAAAACGTATGTAGTAAGAAACAAAACTACCAAAGCTTCATTTGATACTCATATCATGCACATTGAGTTTGCGCCACATCTACTGACATCAAACGTTGTTAAAATAATTGGGAGTGTATGTAGTACTTTCATTTGGACCACTATGTACATAATGTAAATCCCAAGTTTCTGCACGAGTCTGCTTGATAAATGTAGTGCCTGATAATATGTCCGTCTATTATAACAGTGGTACAGCATGCATCAAAGATTATTCTGCGAATCCTTCCTTACCCACAGTGAGGAATCAATGGCTATAAGACTTTTAGAAAAAACCCAGTTTTGGCTTAAGGCAAGGCCGTGGCATCAGGGAAGCGATTGGATCTTCAACGAGAGAAGCCTGGAAAGCTCTGGAACAATGAAGTGCGGGAATGAAGTACTGTCAAGTACATGTTTGTTTTGTAGACTTTGAGAAAGCTTTTGACAGAGAGAGATGTGTGAATTAATATAAGCTGATGTCAGACATCCTGAAGATGATGAAAGTTGACCGAAGAGGCAGAAGATTGATAAGCCAAATATATATACATGGGGCAGAAACGGATAGGACTGGTCACATATTGAGGACTTTCGGACGTATGATAGACACAGTATACAGGACCAAAAGGAAAAAGAAAATGGGAATGTTGAATGAACCAAAGGATAGGTGGTCGTAAGGCGTGGAGTTCAGGGCAGGGTGACGGAAATGGGAGTGGACTAATTCCTTCTACACATGCGAGGATAGCCGTAACACGACTCTATACAATTACTATATAGGTAACAAAAGTTGAGGTACCACGGGCCAACCATCAGGGGTATACCACCCCTTCGGCCACTCATGTGCTACATATAGTTATAGGGCATATCTGGTGAAAATGATGTCCATTTAAATTTGGTATTCGTGGTAATACACTGGTTCCCTCGATGAGGCCTGGTGCAATCCTGATATACTG
Organism: Amphiura filiformis; assembly: GCF_039555335.1. Classification (NCBI taxonomy): domain Eukaryota; kingdom Metazoa; phylum Echinodermata; class Ophiuroidea; order Amphilepidida; family Amphiuridae; genus Amphiura; species Amphiura filiformis. The sequence continues at coordinate 51,601,191 of NC_092636.1, read as the reverse complement.
TTCATTTCCTGACTATCACTTGCCCTTTCTAAAGTGTCCAAAGGATCCAAACCAAAAGATGACGTCGTCGGATCTGGACCATACGTATGCGGCGAGGGTCTATCAATCCATTGATTACTTCCGTGCAAACTACCATGCATACTGCCGTGTATACTCTGACTCCCGTTTAAGGCTGCCTTGACAGGCATGTTAGTACGTCCTGCGTGTTTCTTGAGTTTACGTTGGGCAGCGGAGAGACTCTCTCGCTCACTTGATCTGAAGTTGTAGGCTCCTGCATTACGTGATACGTGTGTGCGTTTGTATCGATCACGAATTTGGGAATGATTGGCACTTGTGTTGATGAGAAATTGCACCTGTAACCAATGTAACAGAAAATATAAAATATAACCATAGGTCTATTTTAAATAATGTCATCTAAAATTTGACTATTATCTAATCTTTTACAATGTGCAAAACATGTCAGACAGTCAGGCTTTTAATACCATGAACACGCAATGTGCGTTTTTTTCACTTACTGCGTCCACACATACACTACCAGATTCTTATTGCTGTCGCCCAAGATGTACACTGCCACGCAGCTACTCCTTTTGTACTCTAGAGTACCGTCAGTGTAGCAGGGATTGAGTTTTAAGGCGTGCGAGTGCGATTCGCACGCGCCGCACGCCTGAAAATACGCCGAGGGGTGCGATTTTTCGCACACCTAAAAAAAAAAAAAAAAAAAATTAAGTTTTTTTATTTTTTATTCAGAATGTCCCTGGAACTTAAAAATGTCCCTGGAAATATTTTAAATTTTTTTAAAACTTGAAAAAAAATTACAAAGATTTCAAAAATTATAAATTCATGTTCAAAATAGGCAAATTTATAATTGATGTTCACATTACAACCTATTTATGAAGTAAAGAAGCATACAAAACAAATGCATTTTAAAATCATTCATAGATTATTATGTGAACATAATTTACAAATTTGCCTATTTTATACAAGAATTTATAATTTTTAAAATCTTTTTAATTTTTTTTTAAATTAAAAAAATTCCAGGGACATTCTAAAGTTCCAGGGACATTCTAGGGACATTCTAAATCCAAAAAAAAAAAAACTAATTAAAAAAAAAAAATTACAAATGACACTAGCAATAAGTCCAAAGTCCAGGGACATCTATGCAGTATACACCATTCATTACCCCAGAGCTTTTACCATGGCCATTTAAAAAAAGTACATGTATGTTGTCACAATTGCTAAGTTTTAGCTGAAAATGAAATCATAGTCATACACCAGTTTTGAAAAAAGCACACCTTGGTTTATTTAGGTGTGCGATTTACCGCAGCACACCTAAAAGCACACCTCAGGTTATCCAGGCGTGCGATTTACAGCACACCTGTCACATTGCAAAACTCAATGCCTGGTGTAGATACTCTAGAGTACACACATCGGATGTGCAGTGTGTTGATATCGGATCCACATAATGGAGATATCTTAGACAACAGTATACTGAGTGTGCCTCCTAAATTAATGTAAAATTTAAACAGGACAAAGCAGATTGAATCATTACATACACTGATACTGCACCAGAGTAGCCACAAAGTAGCAAGTAGCTGGGCAGCAGAGTACCTGTGAGGCCGGCAGCAATAGGAATCTGATAGTGTAAAAAATAATTGCCGGGAGGGATAATGTTAACCATCATGTTAACGTTCTAGCAAACACTACTTAAAAGTATTTCTTAATGTACATGGTGTATCAAACTGCTAAGAAGTTTTCAGTGATTATAGACAAGACAACCACATCAAAATGCAACATACGATTCACCTAATTGTAGATAAATGTTGTGAAAGGATGTCAACTCTATATTGTTGCAATTTCGATATGATCCAATGTTGCATTTGCAGGCAGCAGGCTTGTCAATAAACATGAACACTGACCGGTACCAATCATTTTGATACAGCCTGTATTGAGCCTGATTATCTCATTTTAATTCACAACACAATGTTTTGTTCGTTCGTTTGTGTTTAAGGGAGGAGACATTCACAATTCAACTTTAGCATAATTATACAAAAATATACATACCAAAGCTATCACGATGAGCATTGCGGATGCTAACACCAAGAAGTACAGATATCTGAGAGCCTGCAACGAACAAACATATATTTTAATGAATGTAACACCAATGCCAAAAACATGTAGTTTAACAAAAAAATTCAAAACCACATAAGGTCAATAGTAAACATGATCAAACATGACCAAACTGCCTAACAAGCAGAAATATTACCGGAGGTCCCGAGGACTGCGGTGAAGCTGCGACTGGCCCAGCAAGCCGACAGTGGATTTTAATCTCGCTCAAAGTAGCTCAAGGAAATGTAAACGGACAGATTCAAACGAACAACGACCTGGAAACAGAAAACGACCTCGGACTATAACAATGGAAAGAATAGCCAATTTGAATGTCAGTGGCTTAGGCCACAAAGAACCAGAAATTATCGAAACAATGGAACGATACAGAATCAACATCATGGGAATATCACACCCGACGAAAGGAAGATGATGAAGAGGAACTATCTTGGAAGATGAAGTTCGAGCTGTTGTGAAAGAAAGTGCCAAAATAAAGCAGCAGGTACTGACGACATAACAACCATGACAACAGAAGCAGAGTCTTCAATGCAGCATGGGAGGAGAGAGCAGCACCATATGACTGGCAAAAGTGTAAGAAGGAAGAGTGACTGTGAAAAATACAGGGGGCATATCCTTGCCGGCAAGATTTTTGCAAAGATCATAGAGAGCAGAATTCGCCCCTAGTGGAGCTGCAACTAAGTGAGACACAAAGTTGGCTTCAGACAAAACAGGGGATGTACAGGTGCCATTTTCGCGCTACGACAATTATGTGAAAAGTGTATCGAGTTCAACCAGGAACTGCACATGGTGTTCGAAGACCATGAAAAGGCTTTTGTCCGGGTGGACAGAGAACAGTTGTGGGCTGTAATGGAGGGCTATGGTATAAGAGGTCAACTGCTAGACAATGTCAGAGCGCTATATAAAGACAACAAATGTATGGTGAGAACCAGAAATGGCCAGTCAAAGTGGTTCCCAGTAACATCAGGGGTACGCCAAGGCTGTGTGCTGTCGTCACTGCTCTTCTTGATTTATATGGACAAGATCGCCAAGGAAGCAAATCCAACTTGTGGAGAAAATAAATGAGCTTCTCTTTGCAGATGACCAGAGCCTCATCCACAAGGACTCTGCAGGACCTCAAGGTCATACCAACAAACTAAATGCAGTATGTGAGAAATATGGCATGAAGTCAGCATAGCCAAAACAGAGACCCAAGGATATTGACATCACAAGCAAGCTAAAACAGACAAAGGAGTTTAAGTACTTGGGAAGTATCTTTTCTGAGGATGGAAGTATCACTAGAGAAATAGATACACGATGTCAAAAAGCCAATAATATCATTTACCAACTAGGCCCACTTCTTACACATCCTGCAATATCGATGGATACCAAAGCAAAAACTCATCGACCAACCCAACTCGCTGCTACCAGTGCCAAACATGTAACTGTAAGTAATAGTATAGCTCTGTAGTATGGACCAACGGCTAATAGTTTTGAACGTCGCCTCATGGTATATCTTACCCCAAGTGCACCATGTCCATGTATAGAGCTAGAGCGGAAGTCTAAATTCAATCTGTAGACATGGTAGATGCTGCAAATTAAATTACAACTTTCCCCCAGTCAATATCCAAGCTAGTTTTCCACCACCAGGAATCAAACCCGGCACCTATATTTACTAGAATCAGAAACTCTTTACAAGCTGCCCTTTTCGACTCTCAACACTGAAAGAACAACCCAAAAGCTCATCACCTGTGAAATGAGATGCCTAAGAAGAGCGGCTTAATAAGTCAAGGAGGGACAAAATCAGAAATGAGGATATTAGAAAGATGGTGGATGGTGAGCACCACACGAGTTACAGAATATGTTGCAAAACAACAAGTTAGATGGTTCGGTAACCTTATGCGAATGATCCCTAGCCAACCTGCAGCAAGAATGTATAACAGTAAAACAACAGGAACTAGGGCTAGAGGAAGACCAATGACGAGGTGGGCAGATGGAGTATAAAGGAAGTTCTCGCAAGACATGGGATTACCATGAGTAATGTTACGGTTAAGTTGCACATTGTAGCCTAAGATGAAGTGTAAGTTGTACTTTTGTCATTGTAAAGCGCTTTGTACATACTTATGCTAAGGCGCTATATAAATTCCGTTATTGTATTGTATTGTATTGTATTGTATTGTATAATAATATTGTATTGTATTGTAGCAGTGAGAGCAGTGAGGCTAACCGGCTCGCCCAGGAAAGAAGGTTACATTTCCCCCACGACGCTATGAAAGGCAACAGTGGTGGATAAAGTAAGTAAGTAAACATGATATATTATTGGGGAGTTGAAAAATACTGCTTACGATAAAACTCGGGAGTGTGGTGATGCATTTGCAAATTTCATTTTTGCAATATTAAGCATACACCAGCTTGCCCTTTGGATTTCTCACTCGCTTAAGGGATCCAAAATGAGCGTTTATTGCGTTTCGACAGTATTTTTTGTGGGACATGAGAGCACCTCAGACCTATCGAATTGCATTCTGAATACGAAGCATGTCTTTCTGATATCAAATAATTTTCATTTTTTAAAATCACAATATAATACAAATTTTATGACAAATTATAAAAATTTGATATTTTTCAAATTTTGATATATAACAGTCCTCGAAGTAAATTATATAAATCTAATGATATATTCTTAAAGTGTATGTAGCAGGGAGGAAAAAGCCGACGGTCAATTGAAAATTTTGACCTTTCATATTGAAGATATGGAATTTTTTTCCCAAAAAGACCAAAAAAATTAGGTGTTTTGAAAAAAAAAATCCATATCTTCAATACGAAAGGTCAAAATTTTCAATTGATCGTCGGCTTTTCATCCCACCTACATACACTTTAAGTATAAATCATCAGATTTATAAAGTTTACTTCAAGTACTGTTAAATATCAAAAATATCAATTTTAATGATTTGCCATAAAATGTGTATTAAATTGCGAATTTCAAAAATCAAAATTATTTGATATCAGAATGACATTCTTCGTATTCAGAATGCAATTCGATATGTCTGATGTGCTCTAATGTCCCAAAATAAATACTGTCCAAACGTTCATACCCCAGCCCTTAAGCTACTTAAATGCAAAACGTCTCATCTTTCTCTTATATATTGCATGAGATCACACATTATTATTGTTCTAGAGACAGAAATGGAACATATAACATGAAAATAGGGGGTCATGACGAATATGAGAGTAGGAAACATTGCAGGCTAATATGACTTCCTCAACTCAGGTATCAGTGGCACAAAGAAATTCCCTTGGAAAGAGCCCGCAGAACTGATCAAGATCAACGGATAATATATACGGTGTGCCATAAGTCTGTTCCTCCCCCATAGGAAAACCATTTTAACATGCTTGAAATTAAACTTACACAATTAATTTGATATTAATTTGTTACTGGTTATTGTTTTGGATTAATATAAATGTCACTTAGCAATTTATTTGAAGTTGTTGTCTTTTTATGGTCGATAACCTCCGAAAGTCTGCAAACCTCTGTTATTGTTGTTTTTTCATTGAAAATCAAGGTTTGCAGACCTTTAAATCTGCCATAACATAAAAAATTAGCTCTAAAATTCTAGAACAACGGCCGACATATTTTTTTCGCTGCAATGAGCCTTAAGGTTCATTGCAGCTAGTAGCCCAAAGGCAAATAAACAGAGGGGGTACTTCCATATTGAGGTTATGCTCCAGGGGAAGTCGGAATATAGGCGGAACGGACTTTCGACACACGGTATAGATCTAGAATGAGGTTCGTATAAGGAAATAAAAACAAAGTCTTGTAGGTAGTTTTAAGTGCTGTATCTTGAACAATAGCAACGTCACTGCCTTCAGATCTTTAACCCCAGTTTTAGCTAGCGGACTGAGTACAAAATGAAACTATAAATTAATACTTACACTATCTTCACAAACAGCTTCTAAATTTTGGCCACAAATTCTTGATCTTGACTCCAGGTTATCATAAGGCAGGAGACCTTAATGTATAAGAAATGTAAAACAAATTAGCAAAGATTGACTGAGAGCAGTTTCGACTTAATAAAAAATTAATTAGTAATTTTTCACTATCTTCACAAACAGCTTCTAAATTTTGGCCACAAATTCTTGATCTTGACTCCAGGTTATCATAAGGCAGGAGACCTTAATGTATAAGAAATGTAAAACAAGTTAGCAAAGATTGACTGAGAGCAGTTTCGACTTAATAAAACATTAATTAGTAATTTTTCAACAAATTGGTTGTAGAAGACATTTTATCTAACATACTTTCATCCAAGGATATGGATGTTTCGGTTTGAATGTGCAGAACTTTGTACAGAAGCAATGATATGAAGCGTAGAAGGAGCATTGCGATTTCAATGCAGAAGTTTGTGGGGCACCCGCTTTCAATGGGGTTCCATGGGTTGGATGAGCGCGCGTGAGTACAGTACACTTACCCCATTGTCGAAAATCCAAACAAACTGGACTTTCTTCCGTATCGAATCCCCTACATACACCCTTCTTCATGGCATGGAAGAATATTAGTGGTACCATAGAAAGACATGTTGCTACAAACCAACACAGGTACAGAACGTAGTTGATGACAAGGAACTGTGGAAGAAAGGAGCGGGTTTGGATCAGTTATTGTACCAAGATATGTACCAAAATATTAAACAACTAATACAATCGCATGGAAAAACAGTGGCATGCTCGTAAACCTGTTGTCTTGGGTTCGATTCCCAGGCGGGATCACTTTTTCTACTTGTCTCCTTTATTATTTGCGACGGCGAACCTGGTGAAAAATTATGTTCAATACAATCGCACTTGAAGGTATAATATTTTCACATTACGTGCCAACTGCATATAAAAAGATTATGGTTTGCACTTACCACATTGGTTTGGCATCTTCCACTTTTCCTGGTTCGAAACCGGCACATATATGAAGAGCGAGTCGAACCCGTGGCTAGGCAGCCTACTGCAAGCAGCATAATGGCAATTACAAACATTAATCCTACCACACAATACGTAGTAATCGTTATGGCGTCAAGCCTATGGAAATAAAACATTTATATTTCAGACAATATGTCCAATCGATCTATATCATGTATAAAGGCCTAAATATATCGTGACAGATATATATGAAAAATTTTTACAAATCTTAAATGCCAAAAAATGTTTTTAAAGTCAAAAGTATTCAACAAGTGAAAAACGCAGCTGCTTAAGAATCCCCTATTACCTGAAATGTTACTCTGGATGATAGAAACTCTTCGCAAAATGTATTTTTAATCTTTCCCCGGTTATAAAATATTTCATGTCGAATTCTTTTTGAGACATTGGACAACTAAAGCATAAAGATCGACCGACCCAACTCGTAAAGTCCGTCCGCCCGTCGAACAGGGTTTTTTTTCTCGTTTTTGGGGAGAGCGCACTTTGCATTGCCGCATGATTACAAAGAGTGGTTTGGTGCAACCATTGACTCAGAAACGTACGGAAGCGGCAAACTTATTGGTGCTAGGGTCTTCTGTTAGTGCTAAACAATGTTTTAGTGTATACTGTCCCATAAGCTGGGTGAAAGAAACGTTGCCGCTAAAATCATTAACTATATTGGAAGCCATAACAATAATTGAATGATCTAAGGATAGACACAATATAGAGTTGCGTTGCTAGCAGAAAATTATACCCAAAAATGATTAACATTAATAGCTGCTTTGATATGGGCAGAGACGATGAGAATTGGCCATTTATTAAAGATATGGACACGGGTTCAAATCCCAACAAAGTTGGTCTTGCATTTATTCATGAATCTTGCTATTTTAGGCTACTCACCAATCTCTGAGTGTGGAATCCAGATCCGTCCCTTGTATATATAGTTTAGCTCTGTCGGCTCCTACGTGTACAGAAGACAAGAAACATACGGTGCCGACAAGAAGCATAATGAAGGCTACGATTGAAGGCCATGGAAATCGAAGGCAACATTTGGCACAACATCCATGTGCTGAAGTAAACATAAAGACAATAATGTGTATTAAGCTAATTGAACAGACAGATTATTGCAGTTATAAAGCCGAAATGTACGATTTCCATGCTTAAAATAATAAAGGGTTCTGTCCATTTTGAGCCACAATAACAAGGTAAAGTGAAGGCTATTTTAGCCATTTAACGTGGAGCTCCATTGGGGTCTGAATATATATGACCAGGGATATGAGACATATGACAATAGCCTATGTCAAAATTGTTATGTTGACATGACAAACACAAAGAATGTGGCTGATTCCATTTATGTTTAAGTTGGGACATGTGTAAACATTACAAATGCCAAAAGACAAGGTTTCTTGAAGTTCTTTACTCTATAGGACAACTCGCACTCTTACCAAAAAATGACCAATGGTGCTATATTCTATGATCTTCTGCAAACTACCGTTTAAACTCCAAAAATGATATCCTACTTGTTATGGGAGATCTAAACGCAAAAGTTGTATGTTATTGCACACAATGTCATAGGAAACCATGGTTATGGACAAACAAATGAACGAGGAGAAAAACTGCTAAACTTTTGTGCAGTAAACATGATTGTATATAACAAACACAATGTTCAAACAAGAGTCAAAATGTCAGTGGACATGGGAGTCGCCAGACCAAATGACCCACAACAAAATAGACTATAGCCCTACATTATGATCAACAACCAATGGAAGACCTCAGTAACAAATGCGAGGAGCTTCCCTAGTGGATCAGATCATCAACTTGTGATTACAAATATATGCTTGAAATTCCATGTCAAAAGGAAGCCAAACTAGCCAAAACACTATGATATCTTCAGGCTAAAAAGCCCTGAACACAGGAGAAACTATGAGGTGGAAATAGGGGGAAGATTTGCCCCACTGCTGGAGCAATCAGACATAGACACTGAAACTATGTGGGTATAGGAATTAAAACAGCATTCAACGAAACATCAAAGAAAGTCCTTGGCAACAAAAACAGGACACAAAAAAAAAACATGGATTAGTGAAAAAGTCATTCATTTGGCCAATGAACGAAGTAGAGTGAAGGAAGAGAAAATAAAGGATCCAACCAAGAGAAGCATATACAAAAGCCAAGGGGTGCCGAGACCAAGATCTATGAGAAAAAGTTGACAATGCACATCAGGCTGCAAAGTCAAAAGAAGTGTACTCAACCATCAAGAAAATAACAAGAAAAGCCTCTACCAAAATGCAAACAGTCAAAAGTAAAGAAGGACACATTCTTACTGAATCAAAAGAAGTAAAGGAAAGGTGGAAAGAAAACTTTCAGGAACTTAACAACAAGAAGAACCCAACAGACGAGAAACTAACACAAAGTGTCCCTCAGCTGCCTAGCTGCAATAATCAGGCTGATAATCATGATAATAGAACCAGCCATACTGCGGGAGGAAGTTGAGAGTGCCATTAAAAAGCTGTCAGATGAGAAAGCCCCGGGATATGACAATATCACGGCTGAGGAAATCAAAGCAACAGGGAGCGCAGGGATTGAAATCCTGCATATGCACCAAAATATGGCACAACGAAACTTTCCCAGATGATTGGGGGAAGCTTATCACGCATTTTTACAAAAGAAAGATAAGCTTGACTGCAGTAACCACCGGGGATCAGCTTGCTTAGCCATGGATGCAAAGTAATTATACCCTTATTCTCCAACGCCAAATTATGAAAAGAACTGAAGAAATCATTTTTGAATCCCAGGATTAAAACCAAGGCGTTCAACTATAGACCAACTCTTCACCCTCATACAAATAGTAGAGAAGCATTTTGAAAAGAGGAAGGGCCTTTTCTGTTGCTACGTCGACTTCGAAAAAGCCTTTGACTCAGTGTGGCAGGAAGGACGTTCGTTGGAAGGCACTTGACTTTTTTGGTTTCCCCAAACAAAATCACCTGTCTCCTGAAAGCCATCTACAAGAAATCTGCAAGTACTGTCAGAGTAAACAGGGAACTAACATATTGGTTTACTACCCTGGGTGGAGTTCGCCAAGGATGTGTGATTTCACCGCAGCTTTTTAACATCATACAAGAGATGACTATCCAAGGACAAGTGATGAATAATCTACGATTTGCAGATGACATTGCACTCATTGCCAATAGTAAAGAAAACCTCCAGACACTAGTTAACCTCGTCCATCGAAGCAGCTCAGCTTTTAGACTCAAAATGAATATCTCTAAAACAGAAGTCCAGGCCATAAGCAGAGAGGACATCCATTTGAATATCACAATCGCCAATACTAAGCTTCTGCAGGTGGAGGAGTTTACCTACCTTAGAGCCATAGACGACAGAACAGTTTGGCGGGACATTGTGCCAGATGCCACCACTCAATCCCCAGTTGGGGTGGACGGCATAGATCAAGATAGGTCAAGACCAATCTGGACTCCTGCAATACATTTTTCGGACTTATAAACATTACCTGATTGGCATTAGTACCATGTACCAATGTGTCTCTGGCAGGAAGATGTTAATGATAAGGGGAACGAGTCTGTCAATCAGGTCATCCTCCTTTAATTATAATCTGGTCATCCACATTTAATTCTAATTTTCACAAATTAACAATATTTTGTCAATAGAATTGATGTAATGAAGATAGTTGCAATGGATCTGAGGAGATTTTTGCATTCTACTGAAATAACTGAATTTTGTTTTACTATTTGTGGTTCCTGAAATTAATAAATAGAAGAGAGACAATTGCGTCTATGCATGCTGTGGTAAATTTAACATAAGAATTGAAGATACACTTTTATTATTTTGATAGACATCAAAAAATAACTATTCTATTTTACATACAACGGCAAAAAATCCGATATCAAGAAGGAAATATTATATTTTCGTCTATTGCATTATAAATCAAGTTCATCACCATACCTAGACTTCTCCGTAGTCCACTTGCCATTGTGCATATTCAGAATTACCTTTGCATTTAAAACTCCGATTGTGTGCACAATTGATAGATTTTCCTGATCTATTCAGTCACCGTACGCCCTCTGTTAGCTTGATACCCAAGTATTTTTCGTGAGTAACGAAATAAAAAAGAAAAAAAAACGTGAGCAATTCTCCAAAATAAAACAGACTGCTAGAAAATCACTGGTAGGCATGAAGGGAGCCCTCTTTCAAAAAATATTAAAAAACAAAAGTAAGGCAGGACACAAATGAATGATCACTTAGAATGCCTACAACTAGATTTGTTTATAGACGATTTATTACATTATAATATCGAGATTGATAGGCCTATTTCTAAATTTCTCAAAATTCGACTATGGCATAGTCTACACCATACCTAACCGACAACTCTTTCGTTTTAACCATTAAAGATATTAATATAATGGTGAACTATATCATCGCTGGTGAAATGCGACCTTTGTACCATACCGTTGAAGATGGACGTGTGAAACAGACAACAATGGTGATGTAATTCGATCACACATAAAGAACAAAAAATTCCATTTCTTGTTGCATGTACCCGTTTTTTATATTTTTTTTAATGGATGTACTTACGATCGTCCTCCAACACAGAAATCGTTGATGCTCTCGAAGATGCCCTTGATCGCGTCATTGTCTTTTGATGTATAAAGTCCTTTTATTTCCGAGCAAATTGTCAGTTGCACGATTCCCGATACTTTTAAATTTTTGGCGGTAGTGACTGCTGGTTGGTAACTCCAATATTACAGAATGATGTTTGAATTCAAAATGTTATTGCGCTTACATATTGGACCAGTGTGAAGATGAAGTAAATTGGCGGAAAATGACGAATTTGAAATACCGATTTCACTAAAATTTTGTAGTTACGGTTTAGATACCATAATTACGTGCATCATAACATCAGAATACCGCGATAAATGAAATGAAATAGCTTTAACAAATATTGCAAGCGACTTTTGACCCCTATAGTAAATATACATTAGCGTTCGTCATAGCGAATAGAATGTGGACATTAACATTTTGCTCAAGAGTTTGCCATTTTTTTATATTAAAAATTATATCAATATTTTTTATATTACATATTGTTTTTCAAAATAGCATCCAAAGAATATGAGAATGAGAGTAGAGAGTAAGTAGTTTTATTAATGGTTTTACTTGTTTTGCAATGGCATTTTTAGTTTGGAACATGCTATATACACAGATATATGAAAAAAAGAATAAGATGAGAATTGTCTTGGTCTTTTTTGTTTGTTTATAAATTTGTCTTGATTCTTTGTTGAAATTGCATGAGTAATAACAGCAAGGTGCTCGTTAATGAGTGTTGATATTCTCATTTGGCATGTTTGGCGTTGCTAATCACGACCCAGAGCCCAATAAAATCATTATTGTGCTCATCATTATCAAGAAGAAATCATCAAACATTGAAATAATTATTTCCGTTTATATTGAAATCAATGTTATCTAGGTATATCAACAATGACTGGCATCAATAACCACTTCCTAATGCAGATGAAACGGAATAAAATACACCCAATTAGTTAATTATTAACTCCACAATCTACATCAACTACGGATTGTATCGCTCTCCCAGTCGCTTCTACATTGGTTCAGCGGAAGTTAAAATGCTCTCAGGGATGCAAATAAATCTAAGGCTAATAGACCCGGGGGCTAGCCCTGCGCCCGGCCGTAGTCCAAACTAAAAGGGGCCCTTGGCTAATGTACAGTGGGTAGGTGCTCACATTTACCAATTTATGTTGGATAGCTGGTACCATACACATTTAAGGTATCGAAGAAAAGTACAGGTCCCGTTTTTGTTTTGTTTTGTTTCAAAATGCGCGAGAAGCGGCAAAGTGCGAAAATAGAACAAAATAGTCGTCAAACATGTCAAATAAGATTAAAAAAACGATTTTTACTCAAAATAATGTCGGCCAAATACCCTGGATTATGAAGTCTCGAAAATAACATATAATTAACCCGGCCTTGAATGTGTTATGTGACAGTTATTTATTTAGAACTATAGACATCGGCCATTGGTTTAGAAATACACGTAGTGTCAATAAGTATAACGGGACAAAATTATGCAACAAATCTCAAAGCAACACTGCGAAATCTTTTCTATAATAAAACAACTTCACTTGTGCTGACATAAAAAAAAATGAATGGAAAGGCTAAAATGATAATTTTTCCTAAAAGTTGGTATTCCTTTCAATATTAATAATTACATGAAGTTGTACGGAACGTTTTTACTTAAGTGTCATCCAGAAAATTGGCGTCAAGATGAGATCATTGTTTTAACTAGTATACATTTATGGAAAGGAAATGACCAAACGAATTCAAATGTATCTTCCAAAATAACATATTTGTGAAAAAACGGCTCAGTTATCAACTCAAAGTGTTCAATCCACCATAACCATGATAACTAGTTACACTTACATTTCCAAATAATAAACGTTACATATTATTAATTTAGAGATACAAGCCTATTTACTTCTGTCTCATTTTTTTTCAATTAGGTCCTCAAATTTGGTTTATGGCTACATATATATCCTCAAAATTGGTAAAACATTGAAATGCAAATTTTGACCCATTTTGGTCCATATCTTGAAAATAAGCACTTTTCCCGGGTAATTCACAAGGTTTTACCTAAACTGAACATCACCCTCCCATTGTGTCTGCCGTTATTCAAAAAGGCTTAATGTCCAGCTGACTATATAGTTTCATTAAGTTTTGCCAGTTATATAGTGTTTTTCTTCGCCGATTATTATTAGGTGGTACAGAATGAGAATGGGGGGGGGGTGCAGAATTGTCACCCATGGGCAATTCAAGATTTCCAAGGTCAAAGTTTATACAGGGGTCAAATTCAAAATTCAAATTCATTGGCTTAGGAAGATTTTCAACATTTGGGGACTGAAAATTGTTTGGTGGGCCACCCTGGGGTGCCTGAGGGGGGTTTTCCCCTGGGAGTCGGAAAATGCTGCAAAATATAGGTCACAAACACCCATTTCCCTCTATTTTCATCACAATTTTTTGACTTCACCTAGGATTATTGGGGGGGGGGGCTGAAAGGTATTCCAGCCCCGCACCAAAATTATTGAGGGGGTTGATGCCCCCGGTTCCTAATTTTTTTTTCTTCAAAATATGAATCGTCTCGTCAACAGAGCTCTACATGACTAACCAGCATGTCCAGTATAATATATCTCTTACTTTTCCTATTATTTCTTCGACTGGATTAATCATAATAAGGAATGACACAAACAAAACACACAAGTGTGGTATTATCATTTATAATATTATAAATCAATATTTACATAACAAAAAACTATGACAACAGTGGATAAAAAGTACAATCTTAGAACATGTTATTTGTACCAAAAATAATGTCAGCCAAATACCCTGATATATGAAGTCTCGAAAATAACATTTAATTGGACAATGCATTTAACCCGGACTTTAATGGGTTATGTGACATACCGTGCTTAAAACTACTAGTATAGTAGACATCGGCCATTGGTTTGGAAATAGTTTCAATATAGTATAAAAATCTATGGGACAAAATTATGCAACAAATCTCAAAGTAATACTGCAAAATATTTTCTGTAATAAAATTTTAACTTGTGCTGACATATAAAAATGGATGGAAAAGATGAAATGATTATTTCTCCTAAAAGTTGGTATTCCTTTTAATATCAATAACAAAAGAACATTAAGGCCGTATCTGTAATTGTATTCATGACTTTATGTATATAAATACATTTGTAACATGAGCTAAAAACTTGGCACTTAAAAAACCGAAGGCCATGGACATTTGGTAAAATATCATAATAAAAATGAAATAGGCTATTGGTTAAAATTTACACCAATATTAAGGCTATTGCGTGGTTTCACATTATATTAGATAATGTGTCTCATATGCACTTACGTAAAACAACTGCCATTAATCTCGTTATTTCCATCCTAAAATGACATATGCTTCAAATGCGTTTAGCTGGCAAAATGTCTGAATCAGTGATCAAACGCCATTTTGATTTCGACTTTACTTACTTGAGTACGTTCAATAAAAAAAATAAAGCATTTTAAACAAACACAAATTTAAGGAACAAATACCGTAGTATAGGATACGAAATTCTCGAAATTTTGATTATATGAACATCAACACAAAACATGACAAAATAATCTGTGATATAATTGCTTATAAAGTCATGACTGTTCAACTTTTGAACAACGTATCTCTGGTCTGTTAACAATGAAAAGTTTGCGAAATGCCATTCTAAAATTTACTTCAACTTTTTTATTATTCATAATTTGTTCGTTCATTGTAGGGAGTTTCACACTATAGTTGTTTTGATTATCCTCTAGACGACGAAGTAAACTGCATTACACAAACTCTCTATTGTCAAAATACTCAAACATTAATTCACCCTTGATGATATAAAACAAGATACCTTTGTCATCTATTTGTTTAAAACACAATATAAGACATTCGATATGTTCCAGTACGATTCAATTCTAAATTGTGGATTCTTATACAGTGTAAGTTAGAAATCAGTTAGGCACCATCTTGCACGTTTTTATTTCGAGTATAAAGCCACGATATCAAATCTGACATTAAAATCTACGGTACCAACAAAATATTTACAATTTTCATTTCTATAAATTACAAAAGTTACAAACATAAAATCCTTCTTTTTTATAAACTGCAATATTATACAAAGTACCTAAATATACAGACGAGGCACGGTCTTGGCCTTTGGCAACAGA
Source organism: Amphiura filiformis (assembly GCF_039555335.1). Taxonomy (NCBI): domain Eukaryota; kingdom Metazoa; phylum Echinodermata; class Ophiuroidea; order Amphilepidida; family Amphiuridae; genus Amphiura; species Amphiura filiformis. The sequence continues at coordinate 51,585,390 of NC_092636.1, read as the reverse complement.
CAAACACAGGCACGATTTTTTTTACCACAACAGTTCAATAATTAATCGTGCCAATTCAAAAGACGATAACTCTGAAACTCTCTAAACGTTCAATTATAATATATAATGGAATTCTGTCGTGATTGCATAGTAGCCACCCGATGCAGATGAAGACATCAGTCTCCTACTAAAGTGATAACATTAAGCACTGTACACCATATCTCAAAGTGCTAATATTGAGCACTTTAGTGCAGAGTGATAGTGGTGTTGCCGGGGTCTTCAGGAAACCAACACAGCCGACGTCTATATCTGCATGTGTTGGCTACTGTGCAATATCTCCAAATGTGGATATCCAGCGCAGACCCGGGACATCCAATGGTTGTTGATGAGTTCGTAAGATATTGGCGTTTCATATTCCTACTTGATATAATTACCCGTACATACTAACTTACCTTAATACTACTAAGCCCTTTTCAGAACCGAGTTGTTAATATTATGATGAAGTATTGATAATCATTATCATTTTGTCATATTCTTAATGTCATAACTATATATTTTTCATTTGCTTTCAATCAAAAGAATGCGTCAACTTTACATGTATCTTAAAATACTTGCAATAAAATATTTCACTTATAATAGACTTATGAAGTTACGCCAAGAACGTCATTAGAAAACGGTTTTGCCATGCTAAGCATTGTTCCGTTCTTGTACGGAACATATAGAACGGGGATATCATTCAAATTCGCTTGTTTTGTATAAAAATACCACAAAACGATAAGATAGATAGTTCATTCTATAACGAAACGGATTTCAGCCAACAGAATACTCTCCAAACCTCTACATTTGCTAAGTTACGCCAAGAACGTCATTAGAAAACGGTTTTGCCATGCTAAGCATTGTTCCGTTCTTGTACGGAACATATAGAATGGGGATATCATTCAAATTCGCTTGTTTTGTATAAAAATACCACAAAACGATAAGATAGATAGTTCATTCTATAACGAAACGGATTTCAGCCAACAGAATACTCTCCAAACCTCTACATTTGTCAGCCTATATATTTAATATATTGTTTGTATAAAAATAAACAGTTGCTGCATTTACTTGTATTCGGCCACTTTTACATATTTGGTTCATGAATTCTTAAACATACAACATGATATATATGGACGAAGTCGAACAAAGACCCTTTATAAACTCGTGCTTCCAGCTAATGTACAAAATGTAGCAAGTAGACCTCATTATTTTAAAGGATTGTTCAGTCCTGATATTCACTCCAAGATGGATTTAACTTTTTTGAAAAACTAATATTCGTACAATGACAAAAATATGCGATTTCCAGAAAACCTCCCAATAGATCTTGCCTGCGTTTGATGTAAATAAGGCCACTTCATTTCATAAAAATATTTCTGAAGAATTTGTTTCTTCTTATCTATGTAGATTTTTGGTCAGTATTACATCTTTGAGTCATTTGAATAACTTCAAACCTTAATAATGAAATAGATAACATTGTCACGTCAACAGTCACGTCTGTGATAGTGTTGAGGATTAAGGATGACGAGAAATCGTGAATAGTGTTCAATTTTCACCGAAGTACTCTTAGCTATACTTTGTACTCAATCCAGTCAAACGGATCCGAGGACAGTGGCAATGTTGTAAAAGCAATCAGAAACGGATCGCTCTGCATAGTACTTGTATATTGAGAATCTGAATCTGCTTGTAGCCACGTGTATTGCATCTCATATTATTTTATGAACAATTGACTAAAAACACAGCTTCAAAATAATTATATCTGCGCTTTGGAAAAAATGGACATCGTTTCAACCCATTCATATCAAGGTGTAATGTTAACTTAAAAAGTCCTCATTTTATTAAAAAAAATCATATGAAGTACTCATGACGTTCTTTATACGTTGAGTCTAATGATTGTATCGAGGGCGGATCTGGATCGCTAAATGTGCTATGTGTCGCAGGTGGGCGAAGACCTGCTGATGGTGGAAGAATGGGTTGTGAATATTGTGTGTGTGAGTTACTAATACTACTACCAGCATGGCTGTTCTGAGAATGAAGCTGATGGGTGCCATTCGACATAGCATATGGTGTTTCTTTCTCCAGTTGTGTCTCAAGTTCTGCTTTGAGATTTGTAAATGTGCTTCCATTGGTAACATTGGTGTTACCCCAAGAACTTTGGCTGCCATTGTGATCAGTGAACCCGCCATTGTGATCAGTGAACCCGCCGTTGTTATCATTATATCCAGTGTTCATGGCGCCAAAATTTGGAGTGAGGTAGTAGTCATCCCGCATGAGATTATCACCACTGCCGGCCAATGGTGGCTGTGCCTCAAAGGCGGCATTCATTCGCAATGTGGAAACCTCGCTCTGCTGTCCATCTCTGACATGGTTTCCACTGACAGAGTACGAATTCACAGTTGTTGCACCATTGGCATTGGCGTTATTAAGGATATTATTCCTTGATCCTCTAACGGAATTCTTAGATCCTCTCAAAAGAGAATTGCGTGATCCGCGGAGGGATCGTCGACTTCCGCGAAGAGAGCCTGCTCGTGAACCAGCTCGAGATCCGGTGACAACATACGTGCCCGTTTTCCTATCGACGCGACCTTTCTTGAAGCCTTTCCTCAGCTTGGCAAAGTTGGCCGTCAAATTGATAAGGTAAAAGAGCTAAAATAAAGAAGAAAATTAATAAATAAATAGTAGCCAACAATATTACAGAGAAACTGACCAGGTAACAATTTTAAATGATGAATGGGGAGCAAAGAAAATTTGGCTAGGTTTTACAATATAGGTAGACCCTACGCCACCCACGCATACCAAATTCTTTAAGTTGCGCCCAAAATTTGAATCAAGGAATCTATGAAGGAATTCAAACATTGTATTCGCAATGCGATATTATGTGCTACCTTAAAACTGCTAATCTGAACTTAAATATAGATCCTTAAATCTGTCAAAAACTCCGGTAAGTGTCAACTTAAAAAAAGACCTAACAAGAACCCTGCACAAATAAACAGAAAGTCACAAAACAATACTCACCACTGCAAATAATGTAAGTAGAGCTCCTCCAAAACATGCGCACCAATACCACAGCACCCACTAGAGAAAGATAACAACCAAAGATTATGTTTCGCCTATATATCTGCGAATGTTGATACGTACGTACGTACATGTATTTCTGTACATTATTTATATTAACATTTTCGACAAGAACCACCGATCCAACAATATATGTCGTCATTATCGTTGCATAACATTATTTTGCTAAAAAAAAATTTTTTGATATATTCATGAATCATGAATCATTGGTGAAAATAACATTCCAACATTCCCTTTCAAATTACTTTTAACTGGTCATCACTCATCACTGATGATATTTTATCAAGATCTGCTTGTCAATTTGACACATGATGCAGCAAGCAGGTTGTTCTCAATCATGATGGACATCAGGTTCAGTATTCCCTATATGTTTTCCTGTTAGACTTTGAGCCAATCTGAGGAAAGCTTGACATCTCAGAAGGGTGAATCCAGGCCAGGGCATGCAGCCCTCGCGAAAGGTCCTGGATTTTAATCTCTTGAAATCTTTGCACTTTCTTTCTGTGATTTGCATATCACCATTTCATAACAAAATGTCGGGTCGAAACAAAAAGAGAGAAATGGTTCTGCTTAATTTGGCTCCGTCAACGTGGTTATAAATGTGTTGTCCAACAATTATTGAACACAGTAAGGAACACAGTCATAATCAGTCACTTTTTATAGCAACAATGTCCTTTGATACGAGTAGGATAAAAACAATCGAACAAACTTACGCTTTCGTAACAAATTTCCCTAACTGCTGAGCCACAAACAAAATTATCTGGGTCCACAGTGGACGCGTCCACTAGACCTGTGAATAACAAATAACATGTATGAAACGTGTAATTGGCTTTAACGGAGTAAATGAATTCTTATATTTTACAGTTATCTGTGTATCTATCGGATACTAGTATCTTCAATTTGTATATAGCGTCGTCCATGCAGTTTAAATTGAACATCACAACATGGTGCTGCTAGCTCCAAAGCAGGGTTTTACCATTAACCCTAGTACATCATATGTGGATTATATAATGCAAATCAAACTGGGTTAAGTTTATCCCCAGTGATACATCCAAACGGCCATGTCTTTTTTAAAGACAGCTCTTGTTTGTTTATTTGTTTGTGGCGTTTTGTCATCATGGTTCATTACTTTGGTATACAAATGTTAAAAGGAAGAGCAACTTTTGAAGTTTTCACAAGAATCAAATTTGATACTATACAATGTTATATAGCAATTGCAATCAGATAATTTTTTATAGGCGAATACAAATCAACCCTTGAAACAGTGTGTTATTTATATTCGACCCTTACAAATAACCGAAAATAGCTTCTGACCCCCTCAAACGAAGCCCCACATCTTATACAGGACATTTGACTTGGTATTTCTTTGTTTTCAAATTTTCGAGTCTCCTAATTGACAATTTCATACCCTGAAATGAATTAGAGACCACATTGACATGGAACCTTTACATATATTTTTTAATTTGACTGGTAACATACCCCACTGTCGTAGATCCAAACAAACTGTGTCTTCATTCACTATGATATTTGGCCTTTCATTATGAGCCAGGAGTTCGTCACTTGGGTGATAGACTTTACAAATGCCACGGTTCTGTACCACGAAGAACATGAGAGGTGCTAACGTAAGGAAACACTCCGCCAACCACAGGATGAACATGAAGAATGCAACTATCATAAACTGCGAAAAGGGTAAAATACGATAAAGAAAAATGTTAAGACAATTCCCAAAAAGCAAATTTGAATCAAATTAATACTCTTAAAAAATGAAAATGTTTTGAACTATTTGTGCTTTCTAATGTTATCTTGAAGTAATGGAACTTTGATCATATTGGTTCGTTCTCTCTCCCTTCCTCCTCTCTCCTTCTCAAGCAATACATGTTTTGAGTAAGGATATGTGGAGATATATGTTACTTTTTATTATATAACATTAACCATCAGTCACACACTGATGATTGATAAGGCCAAAAAAATGTTTGCTTGCCCTCCAGTGGGATTTTGGGGTGGGTCGGTCGGTCGGTCGGATTTTTTTTAAGACTCACTACTGTATAGGCCTGTATGCAATGATCATTAATTATGTGGAAAGATTAAATACTTCACTTCAGACCTTCAATACGCAAGATAAACCATGAAAATGGATTCAATTAGAACAACTGCATACTTCCAAGTTTATTGGAAACATTGATGCAGGAATGGACAGGGCCGACCCTGATTTTGGCCAATATTGGGTCGGTCGGTGGCTGGAAGGCAAGCACACACTTTTTTGGCTTTATTTTGAGAGTGGTGCATACTGACGGAATAAAGCGTAGCTCGTGAGTGGCATACCTTATTGCTAACCCCTAGAGCCCTAGAGAATATTCATTTGTTAAATATTTTGTATATTGTGAATTTAATTTGTTGTTTCTTACCACTCCAGTTTGGCATCTTCCAGTGGCGCGGTTTTTGAATTTACACATGCGTTCTTTCCTTGTGGAACCAGTACCAAGGAAGCCCATTGCCAGGAGTATAATGCCTAACAGGACCATCACCACCAACTGCACGTATATTGCCCATTTTATATAGCCGTTCCTGAATAATGAAAACAACAATATTGACGTTAACAAGAAAGTCAGCCATGCATAAGTCATTCAAATTGTCATTTGGTATTTTTGAAATGACAAATTTGGCAAAAAACAAAGAAAACAGCAGTACTGACTAAGTTGAAGCCCCATTCAAATACATATAGATACTGTCAATATCTAAATTACAGATTTGTGTAAAAATGTCTTATTTTGTCTTAAATACACGGCTTTTGGCTGAACCACTCGCAGGCTATGTTAGCACATCTATGACAATGTCAAAGGTACCAAAATCTGAATTTTGATGATTTTTACGATCGTCCGGATGAGCAAATCACTGAATGTGCCTTTAAATGTTATTAAAAAACGCTTGAAAATATTTTTGTGTTTGCTGGGATTTAGTTAGGCCTATATATGATTATAATATTTATTTGTTTCAATTATTACATTATTTTAAAAAAAAAACATTTATCTATTTATTTATCCCATCCTTACCAATTATTGAAAACACCAAACGCATTTGACGAGATAAAAAGAACGACGGTCTCTTCCCCTGCCAAGATGGCGCCCGTGCTGAATACAACCAGACCAATCACGAAGACTATCGTCGTGATGATGCTTGGACATGGACATCGTAGACAACATGTCCTACATGGTCCGGGCACTGCAAGGTAGACAGGAAGAAAATGTAATAACAAAATTAATGATTTTATAACAATAATAATTATATAACATTGAAAAGTTTTCCTGTAAGCTGAAATGAAAAATAGATTATAATCAGATGCATTTTCCAAACGCATCTTATATGGTAAATTAGGGCCTTAAAGGAGTATTTCGTGATCCTAGCATCCTCTATTTATGTCATTTTTCATTAGATATCCACGAAAAAAACCTATTCACAAAATTTCAGTTGATTCCGATTTTGCGTTCGCGAGTTATGCATGATTATGTGTATTACACTGCTCCATAGACAATGCGTTGTAATTTCGTTCTGGTGCACCAGAACAAAATTCAAATTTCACAATATCTTTGCTAAACGAATTTTATCTGCAAGAAATATTTTGTACATAAACATTATGTAGCCAGAGGTTTCCAGTGATATAAAAATCTCAACTTTTTTGAGATAAGTGGGGGATGAGGCTGTGGATCACGCAATGCCCTTTTAAAAGCAAATTACTTCCGTTTTTTCTAGACTCTCATCTCCAGCAATGAACTTACTTCTGCTCTTAGACCTGTTATTATTAACGTACAATGTAGCTTGTTTCGAACATATTACAAATGTAAGCCCCCCTATATGATAATGAATTTATGATCAAATTTGCTGCGGTAATTTGTGAAACAACACTACAGACGATATGTTTAATATTGCAGCTTCGGTGCTGGATTATATGGGGAGCATTATCATGGTTATGATACACAATATATGTAATTATGTAATACATTATGTAACGTCTTGTACCCCCCCCCCACACACCCCCACACACACCCCTCTATATCAAACATACACCACGTACACCCACCCAACAAACATAAAACCTTTTGACAGAAATGTCAGGTTTATATAAATGGTGCAAAGGATTTTAAAACGTTTTAATAACATTCAAAAATATTTTCCTGTGTGTAAGGGAGTGTTCATAAATACTTTGGTAGGGGGGGCTGGAAAATATGTAGGGGGGGTCATAAAATTTTAGGAGTTCTGAAGAGGGGGGGTAAAAAGTTTTGGGTGTATGAACAGGGGGGTTAAAAAGTTTTTGGGCACGTAGAGGGGGGGGTGTAAAACTTTAGCAACATTAGTCCTGAAGCAAAAATATAAAATAGCCTGAAATTTTTTTCGCGCTACGCGCGCAAATGTTCCCTAAAACCAGAACAAAAGTTCATTCCAGATAAGGGCATTTGATCAGGTCCTCTATGTATTTTGAAAAGTCATTCAATATAAGTATCAAGTGTTAAAAATTGTCTTGTTGTCTATAACTTAATTTTGAGGTTTGTGTCAGTTCCTTCTGATCTGCTCTTTTAATCACCAAAAGACTGCAATAACTTTGTTCTTCTTTAGTGTTGACAATTTTACAATAATGTTTCATGCAGTACAGATTATTAATTTATTATCAACTAAATCATGTTGCTTTACAATTATAGGCGGAGGAATCTTGGAGAACCGGGGTACACGTTTCCACCCCCTAATTTTTCCATGGGGGACATCCCCCTAAAGATTCTAGTAGGAGGAAAAAAAAAACAATAACTGCCCTATGCAACTTTTTTAGCACATCGAAAAGCACCGTGTTTTGGGCCCAAATAGGGTAAAATTGCACAATTTTGTGCTTCGCGATTACACGAACTGGCCCAGCAAATAGCAAAACACCCCATTTCGGCAGTAGCGTAGCCAGGGGGCAAGGGGGAAAGTGCCCCATGACAAAGATGAATGAAAATGAAAGATAAAATCTGGAGGGCAAAGGAAAAGAATAGTGGCAAGGAGCCCCTTTTCCACCCAAATTCACCCTGATCATGGGCCAAAATAGTGTAAAATACAAAACGTTTGCGCGCTGTATGTGCACATTGTCACAATAAAGGCATTTTCATCCCCATCATGGGCGAAAATAGTGTACAAATGAGGGGGGGGGAGGGTCAAAATAGTTTTGAACCTAATATGAGGGGGGGGTCAAAAAGTTTTAGGTCCATTAAGAGGGGGGTCAAAAAGTTTTGGGTTCGCGAAGAGGGGGGGTTAAAAAAATTTTCGACATGAAAAAAATATATTTTCCAGCCCCCCCCCCCACCAAAGTATTTATGAACACTCCCTAATCCTATCACGACTTTTGGTTCAAACAAATATCCAAATAATATTACCACCATCCACACACATAAAATGTTGTATGCAATGCGCTGCAATACAAAAGTGCCTGTAACGTAATTTGTGAACGGTGCGACCTAAGCGAACAGAGTGGCGAAGTACATGTTAGGTCACCAAAACCAATCCATTTACATGTTTGACTAAGTGGGGGTTCCCAATTTCTGAAAATTCATTTCATTCTTTGTCTTGAATAAACAAGGAAGTGGCTTCATGGTTCTTACTTTTATTTTAGTAATCTGGGATGGGTCATCATGGTTATAGCAATCTAGGATGGGTCATCATGGTTATAGTGTCACTTATATTAATTATATGCTCAAATCATAAAAAATAAAGCATTTATTTGTTTGTTTCTCTGTTTGCTTTGTTGCATCCCGATGATCGAACTTTTGTATCCATGACAAAATGTTGAGGTTAAGTATTAATTTAATGAGAGCAATTTAGATTTCACCTTCCAATTAATTAATGACAAACAACATGCACGCTGTCGCAATATCATTGAACCTGATCTCATTTACTGTCAAATTCAAATTCAACAACAGCAAAAGAGGAACATATCATCTGAGACTATTATACTTGAATAGTCTCAGATATCATTAAAGCTTATAAATGACGCAAATCACGTAATGTCAATGTTTTACTTGTATCACCATTTACGTGATCAGAAAGTTTTGGGGAACGACTGAGGCTATAGGATCTCAAACATATTTATAGCTCATATTGACACAAACAAGAGTACGCCCTAATATCAAGGTGGATTTCTAAAATTCATGAACATAAAAAGATAAACCTCAGTCTGGTTTGTTTGTTTGTGTTTTTTCCCCTGTTAATTCATTCATATTTTATACCAGCCTAGTACAACAAATACAATAATTACATGGTGAGTTGGTGACGATTACCTGTATGAAAAAAAAATCCACAATTTAAACAAAAAAATAACCAAATTTAATTTAATTTCGGTAATTTGTATCGAAATGTGCTGGTATGAGACTGATGAGAGAGCTATGACAGGTACAATGTGCAATTAAATTCCCCTCGCATTGGAGGGCAAACCACTCGATGATTGAAACCCAGACATCATGTTTACATATCTGATTTAAGATCAAGTTCAGAAACTATGACACTTCTAGTTCTATGATTTACTCCCATGATTCTGATTTTGTAAAATTCTAGCGGCTTTGTATTTTGTTCCGATTGTTGCTCCGAATCGTTCCATGCAACGAAAATGGCATTGTTTAATGTTTTATGTACTTTCGTCCAAGTTTCAATCGAACTTGATATAATAGATTTGTCACTGGTCATCCAATTAAAGATGATTTGGTGTGAATTTGCTTTCGGGGCACAATTAACCGGGCAATTAACGGAATACTTCGCATCACTCTTTCAATATAGTTGAATTCAATGAAGGTCTAGCATATTATAAAAATCTAGCATATTTTACTATTCAAATGGGTCCTGGTGTACACTCTAAATTTCAAGGATTTAAAATAAATCCCAAGGGACTGTAGTTAGGGACCAATCAAGTGCTAGATTTAAAATTGAATCTTAAAGATTTAAAATTAAATCTTTAAGATTTAAAATTCAAATCTATAAGATTAATTTTAAATCTAAAATTGATTGGTCCCCAACTACAGTCTTAAGGATTTATTTTTAAATCCTTGTAATTTAGAGTGTATGAGCCTTTATAATAGTTGAAACTACATTCTGTGTTGTATTGTGCGATTTAGTCGACATTTTATATTCTAAATTATCTATTTTGGATTCTTTGTAATAAAATAGCAACATTGCTACTGTTTTGTAAGCATGTAAATGAGCTTAATTGATCTTAAAAGAAGCGGTAAGAGTTTTTAAAATTAAAATTTCCTTGATGCCTTGAAGCATTCTTATTTATAGAGGTCAGTGATCATGGTCATTCCAATCCTACCGGTCAGTCGTGACCTGAGAATAAGGTCATCTCCCCAGGGTCACCTTTTCTGCCAGTCCGTCGTAAAAAGTTGTCTCATTTGTCACTAGATTGTAATCATAATCGACAGCACAATTACCACATGAATTACGATTCAATGTTTCGTATCTATCATTAGGGACGCACCATTAGATATTATCGGGGGGGGCTAGGGAGTTTGGGTCAGGCAGAAATTTTTTTTTTTTGGCCGCCGAAGGCGGCGAAATTTTTTTTTTTCGCTGGCTTTGGAGGCAAAATTTTTTTTCGCTGCCTTCGGCGCCGAAGTTGTATTTTTTCAATTTTAATGTATACCTTTATACAGAGCTGGGTAGGGGAAACTTTTTTTTTTTTCTTTTTTTTTTTTTTCATCAGTGAGGCAAATTTTTTTTTTTTACTCATCAGTGAGGCAAAACTTTTTTTTCAAAAACTCCCTAGCCCCCCCGATAATATCTAATGGTGCGTCCCTTAGATCGGGGTTCCCTGCAGTCTCTAGACTGACTGCTGGCTTGGTTGATGAATGATGGTGATGTTGATGGTCAAGATCAACAAACTACTGGGTAAATGACCAAATTGATGTTCTATCTTGTCATGGTCTAGGTTGTTGCCCTCATTTTATTGCATATGCATTGTCATCTAATGATCTATGATATAGGTGCCTATATACATTTATGATAATGTGGTTATTGTGGCGACCCGGTGTGGCGATATCAATAATTTATATGATGATATTCTATCGGTCTTGTTTTCGTCGAGAGACTAAAAGCTACTAAAGAGGGTCGAAGGGGTCGTATGATATGATTTTATCATTTCAGGAGAATTTTACTGAAATAAAGGTTTTCATCCAGTTGCGTATTTTACAGAAAGCTACAGAACATGCACCGTGCACCCCCAAGTTAATCCGTAATCTATACAATCCACTGCTACATGTATAATGTTATCGGGGTTATCGGGCAGTGCTGATTGATGGCAAATGTGATGAATGATGATGATGTTGATGGTCAAGATTAACACACTAATAAAATGACCAAAGTGTTTATGGTTAATATGTCCTATCATAGAGTCTTATCTTGTCATGGTCTAGGTTATTGCACCTATTTTATTGCATATCAATCTGCAGTCGTTTCCTATTTTTCGATGGTGATGTGATGATCGCGGGATACTGATGATTGACTGTTTTCTTTGGGTCTTCGTTGACATGGTTGAGGAGGGATTAGATAAAATATAAGGTGGGGTAGGAAGAACAGCATGGTCATAAGCTGATTATCATTTCAGGAAATTCTATATATCAAGTTGTGTATAGCACATACCTTTTTTATGCACAATCAATTAAAAGATGACAAGATGTATTATGGGCCTATATACCAAGTTGTCATCACTGTCTCTCTTTCTCATTATAGTGGACTAAAGCTATCGGACTTTAAATACCAGCCCCTTTATTAGGATTTCATTTTGCACCTTTAGAAAATGTTCCTTAGCATAATCTACACTACAGCACAAAACTCTATACAAATCTCCTGCTGCTTGTGAAATAACATCACCGGGGCATGAACTTGACATAGCAGGGTGATCAAAAAATTTGAATGCGATGCATTAATTGCTATGGAAGACTCTTATTTTATTTTTAGTGGACGAATGTTAACACTGGATGATGTCCATGATGTCTAAGTCACATCATAAAATTGCATCAAATTGCTATGTTTCTTAAAATGGCAGTAAATGGCTCTTGAGTAAAATTCGGTATCTTCGTGCGCTGAATAATATGCCAAAATTTTCAATTGCGATCTACTATTAAGTAAACTGCACGACTTGTGTAATGAATGATGGTGATGTTGATGGCGAAGATCAACATTATTTTGAACTAAATGAGTATGATGGTTATTACGTTCTATCTTGTCTGAGAAATATGAACCTGAGGTTTGCAATTCAAATTTACTTCAAATTCAAATGTATTAGCTAAAAGTATAATTCGTGCCACCACAGATATTGTGTTCCAATATCTGTGGTGCCACCCTATATTTTACCGTATAAAGCCAAAGGTGTCCTGGACTCCCATCCAAACTTTTCTCACTTGCTGGCTCGTGTAAATCACAACCGCCCTAAGGCAATGTCAAGGAACGTAGTTACAAGCCGACCACAACATTGATGAGATCGTTCCTCTTGGTGACAGGTAGCACGGTCAAATGTAAAGTGATTGAAAGTGATCTTGCTACCTGTGCCATTTTTCAGTATCTATGCATTTTTATATCATGCAGTTTCAAAAGTTTAAACATACATTGTATTATTAAAAATGTACATAATTTCGGGCCCTACATGTATACCAGTATTTTCTTGGTGCACTGTATATCTAGAATTCCACATAGATCATAATGTTTTGCAGAGTTTACTTGCCCTTATTTTCACATACCATTAGCTAAACCAATTCTATAATATGTTACCAATAAGCCTATGTTTCCGTTAGATGGACATTTTAATTTTGAAAAGACCATACAATGTATATGATACAGAACAAATTGTATAGCCCCTCTCGAAAACTAGTGCTTTGCATGCACAGGTAACATTTTGTGCCAATTTTATCACAAACTTGAATGAACCTTTTTATTTTACATGTAAAGTCTATGGAGATAAAGATTAGAAAAGGTTGGAAAGGCAATTTTAGGCACTTAAAGGTGTATAAAAAGAGAACCTCATACAATCAAACAGTGTAACAAAATTCGCATCGAAGTTGAGCATGTAAAGGTAAAAACAATTGAGCAATTTGGTGCATCCGCGTTTGTTTGAAAACTAAACCTAAAATTAGCTCATTGCCCATCGGGTTTAACGTTTAATTCCCAGACATAGCAATGCCGAATATTCAACGTGAACAATTTTAGGATTATTTTTGGAAGATTTAACATTTTTGGCTGCAAGCGATGGGACTTTCTCATATATAATCTTGTGAATAAATAATGTATTGTGGGATTTAAGAAAGAAGGGTTTAGGACATCATCAGGGTTGGTGTGTGTATTTGCTTGTTCTTGCATGGTGTAGAATTTGTGTCAATTTTGGACCCAAAGAAAAATATTATGGAACATAAATATAACTCAAGTAGGCCTACCGTAAATAATGTTGCGTGTAAATATAATCTCGCGGCGCATCTTCTTTAACTTTTTAGTCTTCTTTATCAGTCGTTTATTTTTAAAACTTGGTGCGTGGATGATGGATGTGGGTGTGTAGGGTGGGGGGTGTGTGTGCAATGCATGCGCATGATTGAATGCGAAAATTAAACAACTTTACCATTCTTGTAAAGTTGTATGACATTTGCCTTTCTATCGTAATATAAACAAGGGGGACAGCTGTATTTACGTACTTCCGAAGCTAAATGTTTATACCAAGTTCAGCGCAGCAGAAAATTGGCTCTGTTGTCTTTTAATACAAAATATTATGCATTCTATTCTACTGTGCAGCAATATACGATGGATAGATAAAAAATGACATGAAAGAAAAGGGTTGTGCTTTCGTAACCAGGCCCGAAACTTCTGTGACAAATTGATCATTCGAGCAAAATGAATGGGTCTACAAAAACAAAGGTATATACCACAAAGTGACAATCACGGTATATTTAAAAAATAATATTGGTGACATGAAATACGTGTGGTTAATTAGGTCATTAGTCCCTACTAAAAAGTATACTTTTCCCACAAAAAAACCCAAAACAGCTTACTATATTCATGAATTTGAACATTTTTTTCTGTAGACAAAAATGTTCAAGTTTATGGTATCGGCGACACAGGTGCATTTAAAACACAGGGTGCCATACACACCAGGATAATATACGATGCACTTGGGTTTTCTTGTGTTTAGAGGTCAAGACTAGAGTAAACCAAAAGCATAAAATTACATCGATTTAGATACTGCATTGTGCACTGTGAACATATGTTAATTTGGGTGGATTGAGGCTGGGAAAATAAGAAGAGCTTTTATATTAGATTAGGACAATGTAGGCCTACAACCCGGGGATGCACATGAAATATTGAGAAAACTTAATTCGATATTCTTCACCGGTGCCAATATTAGTTAGACATACATGTATAATACAAGCTAATACATGTAGCTTTAAGGGAACTAATATCAACGTTTGCGCAGTATTTTTTGTGGGACATTAAAGCCGGGAACATGAGAGCATATCAGACATCGAATTGCATTCTGAATACTATGAATGTCCTGATATCAAATAATTTAGATTTTTTTAAATTCGTGATATTATACAAATTTCATGGCAAATTATTAAAAATTGACACTTAAAAAAAATTGATATTAAACAGTCCTCGAAGTAAACTTTATAAATCTAATGTACTTAAAGTGCATGTAGCTGGGAGGAAAAGCCGTCCATCATTTGAAAATTTTGACATTTCGTATCAAAATAGCCTAGGCCTGGGGCCTATATATCAAAAATTAAAAAAACAAAAACAAAAAAACATAAATTTTAATAATTTGCCATAAAATTTGTAGGCCTATATATATCGCACATTTCAAAAAATCAAAATTATTTGATATCAGAAGGACATTCCTCGTATTCAAAATGCATTTCAATATGTCTGATATGCTCTCACATGTCTCATGTCCCACAAAAAATACTGTGCAAACGTTGCTATCCGTTCCCTTAATTGAACCAGTTTCAAAATATCTATGCATTTAGTACTATGATGACTATATGTTGCTGGGCAGGAAAATCATCGTATGTAAATTAGGAAAAAAGAGAACAACATGTCAAATTTGAAGATTTCTCATTTATAACAACAACAAAAAAACATCTTTGAGCAGTTTGTGTGTCCCTTGCAAAATGACAATATCTTCATATTTGACATTTTGTACTGTTCCCCGTTTTACAATGTTTTACCAAATGAGTGAAAGTGACAAATTTACAACGACAATATGTAAAGTTCTCCTTCTCAAAAGTCAGTAACAGTACTGTATTTCTATAATATCTGACATTTAATTAGAATTCCGAATGAGCTTTAAGGCGTTTCCTATAAAAGGGAAAATACTCGTAAAACACGACTTGAAAACAAGAATGTGTTTCTGAAAACTAAATAAGCCTATTATAGGCCTACTTTCCATGCAACAACCAACCAATTATACTTTCTTTTTATAGAAACCAATTTCCCAAATTTAGATTTGACTTGAAACATTCCAATCCAGACCTGTATACGTGTCCATAATATTTGATTTTACTATAATTAGTTGAAGACCTACTTCCATCAAAATAAACAGAAATTGATCAATCACCAGAACTACCTCAACATCCAATTACTGTACAGACATGAACAGTATCACATTTTCAGTCTTTTTATAGTAACCCTTAATTGTCAAAAACGCCAAAAATAAATCGCACCAAACGCCACTCCCATAGCTTCCCTATTAGAAACACCTTAATTTCCAATTCTATAATCTAGATGCAAATAGTTAACCATACACAGCAAATACGTTTTAATACATTCAAAACATTTTTAGAAAACATTATGCAAAACATTTCAACATTTTTATAATCATAATGTTACATTGGTACTTGTTTGTTTGTTTTTTACATTGTTACCTAAGGTGTTGACAAAATATTTTGCAATTTACGTTTGACAAATCAGATTTTACAACCATATTTTGACATTTTTAAAATGCACTTGTAGTGTTTTTTCTTCAAATAAACCGTTTAAAACGTTTTCATGATCTTAATATGTAGAATGTAACACTCTGACAAAATGTGGTTAAAAAACCTTTTGACCAAAAGCAAAACACATATATAACGTTTAAAACTTGTTTGTGTTTACTATACGACACAACTGTCAAGAACATTGCAATTATTAAAACGAATACCAAATTATCAATCACCTTGTCCAATCACACTATCTTATTTGATCACTTGATTTGCTTAAATCACGTACATCCTAAAACAGTTTTGTCAGCTAGATTGGATTACCTCAACTAGTTTCCTTTACTGAATGAGGCTTAAATGATTTGGTTTATAGGAAGCTATAACGTGCTCATCATAATCTTATTTTCCCTCATTGTCCAACATAATTAAGTTTCCTTAAAGGTAACACCTGATATATATGATTATGAGGAAAAAACAATCCTGCACGTGTCACAAATAAGTAAAAATATATATATCATTTTGTGTCATGTATAAGCGCTGACTTGAAAATATTTTTAAACAGGTGTCCTATTGATGATGATATTTGTAAATAAATAGTTTGATTAGAAATTGATAATACCGTAATAATAATTCGGCATTCGTGAAAGTACAAAAATCAAATGAAAACTGTCCACGAAAGCTACTTTCATGAGTACATTGTTTTAGAACATTTAAAACTAAAATATATCTGTACGTCATGTATTTTGTACTTCATTGCAGTTAAAAGTTTATCAAACGTACACTTGAAAAACAGTGTTTAGAAATTAAACACTTCTCTAAACACAATTTTGCCTTCAATTTGTAAACACGTTTAGAAGCTAAGTTCATGTCAGGTGGTGGCCGCATTGCATTCTCTAAATTCAGTCAATTTTCATCGTCAACCGTGTTATTGAATGGGATTATTTTGAAATTTTAAAACGCTTGAAATATCACAAACAAATAGGCCTATGTTAATAAATAATACAAATACAAGCCAAAACCGTTGGGGTTCGATAATGAACCCCACAAAACTAACCAAGTATATTGAAAATACCATACGGCCGGGCGCTTTCACAAGTTGCCGGCTCGATCATGTCAGCCACCACCTGGTTCATGTGTCCATTTTGTCAATGATGGTGCTCAATTTCTAAAACATCTGACATCCATATTCTAAACATAACGTTTCTAAACACATTCTTTCCTTCACTTTCTAAACACTGTTTTGCAGTGTGTTTATTACATTTCTTGATTTTCATTAACACTCACCCCTTAAACACAAACCCCACACACACCCACCCCATACTTACTACACACACCTAGCTACACCCCTACACACATGTGCATGTTTAATAGGAATACTAGTATACACTGTACATGTACATTTCTATATATATATATATCCATATATATCCAGTTTGCTGGTACTGATGTAGCAAAAAATAACGATTGCAATGATATTTAATATCGTTACTCAATTTCAAATATTTCATTAATATCGGCGCATCATGCTTCAGCATAATTTGTTACCTTTGTTACAGAAGTACATGAGTAAACATTCAAATACCTTTCACACAATTCAGCATATATATTACAATAGGATAGCACAATACGCACCACTTCAAAATCCAATACTATTTACAAAATACAAACATAAAATATACTGAATCATACGTACTTGTATACGGCTCCTCCCAAAACACAGATTCTGCCATTGAAAATTCTGAGATCGACATGATGTACTGCTTATCAAATGTTCGAATATGATGAATGTATAAAATATTTCAAATTCCTTACAAAAATAATTCTCTCTATATGTAAAATAAGGCAAGAGAGAGCGAGTGTTTTGATTGTTATTTTCGCCGCACAGGTAACGTTGTATCTGTCGAATATACTACGACGTTATCTACATAACCGTAATCCTACATAATAGATCCATTTATCAGCCGCGTGTAGTGATGAAATTGATAGATGAAAAATGGCTTCATAGATGAAAAATTGCACCAAAATAAAACAAAATCTGCGATGACGATTGCTTTATTCCACCACTGCTCTTTTGAAAATGTAAATTTCGACTATTTGTGACCTCTGAACTCGTGGGACTATCATGGCGAGACAATAGTGAATTTTAGAAGTCGTTATTTATGCATGACGATATTGAATAGGAGCTATTGAATAGCTTACCGCATGCATGAATGGGGTACTCCGATACGTCATCGTTGAGTCAACCGATTGGATCGGTAATTCACACGCTATGCATCATGGGGAACTATTTTTTGGGACGCGGAATTGTGCAGTACCGCATGCGGTACTGCACACTTCCGTTTACAGTCCCGCATGCGGAACTGCACATCCCGACCTGCATTCCCGCATGCGGTAATGCAGGTCGGGATGTGCAGTACCGCATGCGGTACTGCAACATTTTTGGTGCATTTCCGCTAGGGGATGTGCAATATTTTTGATGTATTTCCGCGTGGGGAACTGCAACATTTTTGGTGTATTTCCGCCAGGGGATGTGCAATATTTTTGGTGTTTTTCCTCCGGGTTTTTCCGCATGGGGATGTGCAATATTTTTGGTGTATTTCCGCCAGGGGATGTGCAATATTTTTGGTGCATTTCCGTTAGGGGAACTGCAACATTTTTGGTGTTTATCCGCATGGGGATGTGCAATATTTTTGGTGCATTTCCGTTAGGGTATGTGCAATATTTTTGGTGCATTTCCGCTAGGGGATGTGCAATATTTTTGGTGTATTTCCGCCAGGGGATGTGCAATATTTTTGGTGTTTTTCCGCATGGGGATGTGCAATATTTTTGGTGTTTTTTTCCGCATGGGGATGTGCAATATTTTTGGTGCATTTCCGTTAGGGGATGTGCAATATTTGGTGTATTTCCGCGTGGGGAACTGCAATATTTTTGGTGCATTTCCGGCAGGGGATGTGCAATATTTTTGGTGTTTTTTCCGCATGGGGATGTGCAATATTTTGGTGTATTTCCGCGTGGGGAACTGCAAAATTTTTGGTGCATTTCCGCTAGGGGATTTGCAATATTTTGGGTGTTTTTCCGCATGGGGATGTGCAATATTTAAATTATATTAAATTACTATCCTCCGTAAATTGATTGATAATCGATCCACTTGAGAAATTCTCCGTTGGAACTTTAATAGAAAGTGGTCACAATGTCAAGTTGAATATATAATAGTCATCATTAAAGAGGCGTGTGAAATTGATTTTAATAAAATTAATTTTATACAATAACTATTACTATTAGCTAGGTTTCTATACTATGCCGACCTTTCGGACAAGACTTTGAAAGACTCTTTTAAATACAAAAATGCGACATAAATTGGGGTAAATGGAACGGTGGGGTAAATGGAACGCTGAGAATACAATTCCCTCAATCAAGAAAAAAATTGGGCAACATCATACCGACTGTTCCATTTACCCCAACGCCATACGTTCTGCTTTCGTTTCATACCCCAAGCGTGGGTTTACTCGGTATTTGAGTGGAAGAAAATCTCAAATGTTGTCACTGACCTTGAAGTGGTGCTACGGTTCAGTGAACATTACTAATTTAAGGGTATTGATTCGTAAATATTTAAATGTTGTGCTGAGAGTTGTCTTACAATATTGGCAATATGTTTGGTTTCTACAATAACATAAATGTTTTAAACAATAAAATAGCAGATTTTAATGATGACATTATGCAAATTAATATGCTAATTAGCTAATTAATTAGTTTGGTGTTCCATTTACCCCACAACAGATCCACTTGGGGTAAATGGAACACGGTTGTCTGACTTCAAATATATATAACATGTTAATATTTTTTTTACTAATTGGTTTAATTATTATGAAATTATATACTACAAATAACTAATTCATGGTAGATTAGGCCTCCTATTGATTTTTTAAAAATCTGAAAACCATTTTTTTTGTTATGTACCGAGAGAAAGTGTTTTTTTACATGGTATTTTGCCATGTTTATAAAAAAACATGAAAACAAAATTATTTTTGTTAATCTTTTGTTTAGTCACAAAATATATGTTAAATAAAATATTCTGATGTCTTTTCAATGTAAATATAGCTATGAATGTAGGCTCCTTGCAAGTAATGCCCCTTGTTCCAATTACCCAACCCACTGTTCCATTTACCCCAATTTGTTGGGGTAACTGGAACACCATGACCATGCATGTATTTGGACCGATACAAGAAACAAAGCCATAAAATGGGAGTTTATCTGTTAAAACAAGTTGTAAAAACATATTATCTACTTATTGAAATAAACAAAAATCATATATGGATACCCTCCTGACCACAGAAAGTGATTTATTGCTTAAGCGTTCCATTTACCCCAATTTACCCTAATTACATGCGACGATCATTGATTGTCTAAAACTAATTACTAAAAAAAGTAAAAACACCTAAGAGCCTGACGTATTTTTCACCACGAATGTAGACCTACTAAATTTTTGTCATACATATTTTGTTGCATGTCCGCATGCGGAACTGCAAAATATTTGGTGCAGTTCCGAATGCGGTAATGAACATATCTTTTCGCATGCCCGCGTGCGGAACTGTCAAATATTTGGTGTAGTTCCGCATGCATTTAATGTGAATGTCCGCGTGCGGGAATGTAATATATTTGGTGCAGGTCCGCATGATGATGTCCGCATGATGAGGGAATGCAAGACGAGATGCACAGTTCCGGATACGTAGGCCTACAGTATGTTGTACATGTTTCATTTATTGACATTTTTAAAGAAGAAAGTCTTGTTCGAAATTTCTGCATATAGTTTCATTGTTGTAATTTCCACTGCACGGGGGCCACAAGGGTGATACTAAATTAATGCTATTTATTTAAATCAATGCGTGTTCCCGGTTGGCTCTATAGCTATTTCACAGAAAAGGTATTTCTAGTAGGCCTACCGCCGTACCGGTAAACTGACAATGCAGTGTCGGACTCCAGCTGAGAGGGTAGCCTAAGTCATTTATAGACTCCAAGAATGGCTGCTTTTGAAGGAATTACGAATATACGATCATTGATTAACCAGCTAAAAGTGAGTTACCTGACGAAAGCCTACTTTTCACTCTTTTTGGTACCCGGGTATATAGGACCCCTAGCGAAACCACTTTCCCGTATTGAAGAATGAGTGCAAACAATATATACAAGTGTGCGAAATTGACCAAGTTTAACGTGTGCTCATAAACCTGCATGGAATAAAAGTTAAATAAATATTACAATTTGAAATGAATAAAAATTTATAATAATAATCAAAAATCATCACAATGATATATAAATAATGATATTAAGGGATCTAGAATGAGCGTTTATGGAGTTTCGACAGTATTTTTTGTGGGACATGAGAGCACCTCGGACGTATCGAATTGCATTCTGAATACGAAGCATGTCTTTCTGATATCAAATAATTTTCATTTTTTGAAATTCACAATATAATACAAATTTTATGACAAATTATTAAAATTTGATATGTTTCAAATTTTTGATATATAACAGTCCTCGAAATAAATTTTATAAATCTAATGATATATTCTTAAAGTGTATGTAGCTGGGAGGAAAAGCCGACGATCAATTGAAAATTTTGACCTTTTATATTGAAGATAGGCCTATGGATTTTTTTCCAAAAAGACCTATTTTTTTTTGTTGGTTTTTGGGGAAAAAATCCATATCTTCAATACGAAAGGTCAACATTTTCAATTGATCGTCGGCTTTTCATCCCACATACATACACTTTAAGTATAAATCATCAGATTTATAAAGTTTACTTCAAGTACTGTTAAATATCAAAAATATCATTTTTTAATGATTTGCCATAAAATGTGTATTACATTGCGAATTTTAAAAAATCAAAATTATTTGATATCAGAAGGACATTCTTCGTATTCAGAATGCAATTCGATATGTCTGATGTGCTCTCATCTAATGTCCCACAATAAATACTGTCCAAACGTTCATACCCCTTCCTTTAATAATAACTTTTATGTTAAATCATTGACCATTTATAATATAAAGCTACCAAGTAATCTACATTTTAACTGAGATTTTAAGGTCTGAAAGGCCATCCCGGCAAACACAAAACGTTTTAAACAGGTTAGGCCTATATTTTTGGGTTTTGGTGTTGGTAAAAACGTTTTAATAACATAAATGTCGGGTTAAATAAAGGTCATGAAAACATTTAAAACGTTTTGTATGTTTTCAAAATGTTATTGAAAATATTTTCTGCAAACATTTTTTGCCAAATATTTTGTCACCCTATGTTTGAGAATATTTGCAGTAAGTTATCAAAAATGTTTAGCCCTAAGTTTGAGAATATTTGCAGTAAGTTATCAAAAATGTTTTTGAATATTCACCTCGTAAAGTATAAAAGCGCGCCGCGATAGCTTAATTCCATGATCTTGATCCTATTTTTATCGATATACATCGATCACTTATCGGATTAAGTATTGGACACAATAGATGAAGTATTTGATTGACAAGGTTACCCCTGCGTCCCCTAGCCGCTTGTCTATTAATGTGTGCATATTATAATTTATACCATTGATCCACTTGAGAAATGTCCCGCTTGGGCAGCTTCTAACATGAATAAAATGTCAAGTTTATTACAATGGTCACTAAATAGATTCATTACAATAGCCACTTATCATTAAGCGACGTGCGATAATATTTTTAATATAATAAAACTCATAGATACTATAGACTTTAAAGTTTATAACACTTTCTTTTAATTACAGCAAATGAAGCAAAAGTCACAATAGTCAAAGTAAAACGATAGTAATATTAAAGAAATTTATATATGCATGTGATAATATTTTCTACGCCGCAGGGCCTACAAATAAAAAACAAAACAAATAAAATCAAAAACAAACAACAACAACTACAACAACAAACACCTTTTCGCCGCCGCGCACGCGGAACTGTAGGGCATACAACTCGTCTTGCATCGAACAAAAACCGTTCATTATGTGGAACTACACCAAAAATGTTGCAGTACCCCATGCCGAAATACAAAAAACCCAAAAATATTGCACATACGCTAACGAAAATGCACCAAAAATATTGCACATCCCCATGCGGAAAATACACCAAAAATATTGCACATCCCCTAACGGAAATGCACCAAAAATATTGCAGTTCCCCATGCGGAAAAAAACGCAAAAATATTGCACATACGCTAACGAAAATGCACCAAAAATATTGCACATCCCCTAACGGAAATGCACCAAAAATATTGCAGTTCCCCATGCGGAAAAACACCAAAAATATTGCAAATCCCCTGACGGAAATACACCAAAAATATAGCACATCCCCTAGCGGAAATACACCAGAAATGTTGCAGTACCGCATGCGGTACTACACATCCCGACCTGCATCACCGCATGCGGGAATGCAGGTCGGGATGTGCAGTCCCGCATGCGGAAGTGCGTGACGGAATGTGCAGTTCCGCATGCGGGACTGCGAGCGGAAGTGTGCAGTACCGCACGCGGTACTGCACATATAACAGTCGCTTGCAATACCTGCGCAGGGCCTACAAATAAAAAAACAAAACAAATAAAACCAAAAACAAACAACAACAACAACTACAACACCAAAAACCTTTTCGCCGCCGCACACGCGGAACTGTAGGGCATACAACTCGTCTCGCATTCCCTCCCCGGATTCTCTCATGAGGACATGCGAAAAAACATGTTCACCCCACATGCAGGGCTGCACGAAATATAATTGCATTTCCGCACGCGGACATTCGAACAAAAACCGTTCATTATGCGGAACTACACCAAAAATGTTGCAGTACCCCATGCGGAAAGACACCAAAAATATTGCAGTTCCCCATGCGGAAAATACACCAAAAATATTGCACATCCCCTAACGGAAATGCACCAAAAATATTGCAGTTCCCCATGCGGAAAAACACCAAAATATTGCACATCCCCATGCGGATAAACACCAAAAATATTGCACATCCCCTAACGGAAATGCACCGAAAATATTGCAGTTCCCCATGCGGAAAAAAACCCAAAATATTGCACATCCCCTAACGGAAATGCACCAAAAATATTGCACATCCCCATGCGGATAAACACCAAAAATATTGCACATCCCCCAAAATATTGCAGTTCCCCATGCGGGACTGCACATCCCGACCTGCATCACCGCATGCGGTACTGCACATCCCGACCTGCATCACCGCATGCGGGAATGCACGTCGGGATGTGCAGTCCCGCATGCGGAAGTGCGTGACGGAAGGTGCAGTTCCGCATGCGGGACTGTGAGCGGAAGTGTGCAGTACCGCACGCGGTACTGCACAGATAGCAGTCGCTTTTAATACCTGTCATGGGATACTTTCAATTCTATGCTTGATGGGAAGTGTGGAGCTGGCTGCACGGTCCACAATTTACGTAACGTTTGAGCTCGACTCGATGCTCGCTACCCAGCACACACGCATATGTTTTAGAACGTTTTAAACACGTTCTTACTTTGGGATTTAATTAAGATAAAAAACGTTTTAATAACATTATAAATGTCGGGTTATATTTAAGGTCTTGGAAACGTTTTAAAACGTTTTGTATGAAAGCACGCTACAACAATATTATAAAAATGTTTTCAATTATTGTAAAATATTTTTTGCAAACATTGTTTGCCAAATATTTTGTCAACACTTAAATAACATTATGTTAGAATATTTGCAGTAGGCTATCAAAAATGTTTTTGAATGTTATGAAAACGTTTTATACCCTTTATAAATTATGTCCTTTATATAACCCGACATTTAAACGTTTTCCGGCAACGTTTTCTAACCTTTTGTGAATGATATCGAAAACGTTTTGTATTTTGCTGGGTAGGAATGTATTGTTGGTATCATTATTGGATAATATATTTAATATTTTTACTTGCTCAATTTGAATAGTATTAAAAATCATACATGTCAAGTTCTATGTACTTGAAGACATGACTTTGACGATATTGAATTAATTAAGTAATTAAAAGACATGATTAAACTCAAATCCGTTTGATATTTATCGGGATATTTATTCACTAAGTCGTAAATTTGAGCAAAAGCAGACTGAGCTGGCAAGACAGCCAAATAAAGTAAAGAAAATAATGTGTTGTGCTTTGGTTTAGGCCTCATAAAATTATTTTTTGGTTCATGAATATTCATGAATTACGTTTTTTTGTTTGTTTTTGGAAGGCCCTTTTCTTTTGTGCAAATGTGAGATTCTGAGGTATAAACCCACTAGAGTACCAGAAAAAGACCCGAAACTTATCTTATTTGTTTCGAAAAAAACCATATTTTTGCACAAGATTTGCAATTTAATTGCCCATTGCTCATTAAATGAAGCTAGTACTTGACAATAAAAGTGTGCTCTTTCGTTTACTTTCGTTTAATGACATAAAATCTGAAAATATTGTAAGGATCACTTGAGGTTTTCACTTTTAAAACCTACATTTTGGTCAAAAATAGTCGTGCTTGAATAGGTAGTTGAACAGATTTATCACATTCGCCTTGCTATAAACATTGAATTGCGTTATCTGTTGACCTAATGAAAAAAGTGTTTTTAGGGGAAGTGTTAGCTTTCGTTCAACATTTAAAAAATGGATGAAGGGAACATTTAAAGTTTTGACAAAAAAACAATCACATATGCCTATTTTCCAGCTAGAAGCTCACACAGCTCTTATGATGCTATGCACTCAACCGTATAGTGTAATCAAAGACTGTAGAGACAATTCACTGCTTGCTTGGAAGCTCTTGGACGAAATTGTGTGCTCAGGTGTTTCGAGGTGGAAACTGTGTATAGACGGTTTATAAGAGAATCGTTTTTGTAGCAAAACCTTTTCATATGAAAATGGCCTATCCACGCACAATTTTTGACCAAGATGTCACTGCATACCTTAATGCACCCGTCGCAATTTTTCTTGAAACATTGGGCTATTCAAGAAAATAGATGCACACCCCTTATATTTGTCATCAGTTTTTGTCATCAGTGTTGTGATCAGTGTAACGCGCAATAGTCCTCGTCCTAATCATGCTATTTAATGGTATCTCAAACTTCTATAAATGCGCGTAAAGAATGGCTCCACGATTAATCTGAGTCATTTGGGTGAATACACGAGTGTGGCAGATGAGAAACTTCGAGAGGTGTATAACAACTTATGGAGAGACACGCGTGTGTGATATTATGTTAATAATAGTTATGGTTTTAATTTTTGTCATCAGTGTTGTGATCAGTGTAACGCGCAATAGTCCTCGTCCTAATCATGCTATTTAATGGTATCTCAAACTTCTATAAATGCGCGTAAAGAATGGCTCCACGATTAATCTGAGTCATTTGGGTGAATACACGAGTGTGGCAGATGAGAAACTTCGAGAGGTGTATAACAACTTATGAAGAGACACGTGTGTGTGATATTATGTTAATAATAGTTATTGTTTTCATTTTTGTCATCAGTGTTGTGATCAGTGTAACGCGCAATAGTACTCGTCCTAATCATGCTATTTAATGGTATCTCAAACTTCTATAAATTCGCGTAAAGAATGGCTCCACGATTAATCTGAGTCATTTGGGTGTATACACGAGTGTGGCAGATGAGAAACTTCGAGAGGTGTATAACAACTTATGGAGAGACACGTGTGTGTGATATTATGTTAATAATAGTTATTGTTTTCATTTTTGTCATCAGTGTTGTGATCAGTGTAACGCGCAATAGTACTCGTCCTAATCATGCTATTTAATGGTATCTCAAACTTCTATAAATTCGCGTAAAGAATGGCTCCACGATTAATCTGAGTCATTTGGGTGAATACACGAGTGTGGCAGATGAGAAACTTCGAGAGGTGTATAACAACTTATGAAGAGACACGTGTGTGTAATATGATGTTACGGTTTTCATTTTTGTCATCAGTGTTGTGATCACAGTGTAACGTGCGATAGTTCTAGTCCTAATCATGTTATTTAATGGTATCTCAAACTTCTATAAATGTGCGTAAAGAATGGCTCTACGATTAATCTGAGTCATTTGGGTGTAACGCGCGATAGTCCTCGTCCTAATCATCATGATCATACTATTTAATAGCTTTTAATGGTGTCTCAAACTTATCAGTTACTGATATTCAAGAAGCAAAACTTACCGAATATATCATTTAATGACATTTTACCTAAATTAGTATCACGAATGCCAAAATATGCATTCTATGAGTCAAAGTTTCTTGTCACTTTTACTTACCTGACCATAGATTAGCCTTACGTCCAATTACCATTACACCAAATAAAGTAGTCTCTTCCGATCCTGGACCTCCGATATCAAAACAACGGAACCAGAATTTATAGATGATGATGATAATTAACCCAAATTTTAACCGTGTTGCCCATGATATGAAGTCTGCTTAACACTGTTGTTAATTGTCTCTTTGGTTTTAAAATCACTATAAAACCTATTTCTAATTGATCATCCAATGCATGAAGGATCAAAATCGATTTGGAAAAAAGCGCAGTGATTTATAGTGCGCTACGCACAGGCTAAACGCCTAGACGTTGATCCACAAGCCTCAGCACACTTTACAGGTTGTCGCTGACCACTACGGCCCACATCATTCCATTAAAACACCATTGAACAACAACACAGGGACTTTGCAGCTTCAAGAGCGCACACCCTGGACATTCCAAAAATGACCATCGCAACCAGGGTCAGCTCCCCGAGTTTCGTACGGATTACAACGAGACAATTAGCAGTAAGTTCTCTGTCCAGGGGAATTTCAAGCTTACTCAATTTTTCCACGAGAACGTACTAAACCACCGTCATGGTTCGAACCTGCAACCTCTCGTACCATAGTCGAACGCCTTATCGATTGAGCTAACCTAACTGCTAAAAACATATTGAAGATTTGAGAAATAGACAAATGAGTGCAGTAAGCACTTACAAAAATCCAGGGAAAATAATGTTTCTTTTACGTGTGTAAGTTGAATTGGTATTATCAGTCGATTTCAAAAGTATGAAAACTGTCTCGGTTGCTTCATGTAACACGGAGAGATGGAAAATCCATTCCGAACTCAACGTGTTATTTAAAATACAAAATGTTTTCGTAAGCATTTTATTTACTTGCTACGTATGCTGTAACTATTTGATGACTTTGACGCCAATTTGCACTAAAAAATGAATATTTTTCCCTAATACTAAAGATGAAATTCCGAAAAATCAGCACAAAATAAACTTTGAATGATGAAGATGCTGATAAGAGACAGGCCTTCTACACTTTGGACGTGAATCTAGATTAGATCACATTGGACTTCAGCTATATTTGATCCAGTACGCAGTGACGCATTATTCGGCGCATTATGCTCGATCTTGTGCGTATTAGGGAACTGAAACCTTGGATTTCATCTATAATGTGAAGACTATTATAGCTATATGTATTTTTTCAAAAATTAATTAATCCACATTTCCACGATCCACGAGACATTTGGAAAGACGCTTATCTGTTCTTATGTCCACATTCGAATGTCCGATTTCATTTGCCGTGATCTAACTCTTGCACGAAGAGAAAGCAAAAATTATTAACCCCTGGAAGCTCATGGAATAGTGTTTATGGGGGGTATATGGAAAAGATCTATTATGCTTTTCGGTTCTTTGAAGCATTGAATTAGCATGATTAGGTGTTTAATAATTGTCACTTCGTCCAAACCCATGCAGTTGGTTACCACTTCGTCCCACTAGCTGCATTTGGCTCAATTCCATTCATATCCGCTTGTAAACGGTGGTCATACTTACCTAAGAGCGTCGTACCTTCACTCTTAGTCTTCTATTTTGTATAATTCCCGAGCACATTCCCGTAATCTAGATCCAGTTGCCATTTGGTCAAAACCCATCATGTGGTCAAATTGTCATTTGGTCAAATTGTCATTTGGTCGATTTGTCATTGATCCTGGACCATTTGCCACTTGGTCTAATGAGGACGAAAATAGTTTGATTCAGATCCATTTGTGTCGTACAGATATCTCATAATCGGAACAAAAACTCTCTCTTACTCTCATAGTAAACATGCTACCTGTAATTAACGACCCACTCTTCGGTCATTTATCATTTTTATCTGAATTCACATGTATGTGTTATGTAAAAGTATCAGAAAAAATATGATGAGTAATTGCAAATTTCCTCAAAAAAATACGAAATTTTTAAATATTTTGTCCCTTGCTTGTACCTCAGAGTGTTACTTTTCCTCCAATTTTAGACACGTTTCTCATATTTTGAAAAACAAAAAGAAGTACAAAAATGGAGCAGTTCACAAGGTATCAGCAATCTGGGCACAGAAACTTGCCAAGAGAACACCTATCTAACACAAGAGAAGCAGCTATCATATTCAGGTAAGCAAAGCCGTATGATTTTGATCACTATCATTTTGATTTAAAAAAATTCATATTGGTATTTTAAAACCGATTATTATTTAAACTCGAATTCATCAAGCTTTGGAAATACAAAATATTTTAAACTTGTTTTTATATAGATATAAATACAAATCTGCCACATTTTCAGCAATTGTCAATGCCGACACTTTTCAAGTTACCCAAGTTATTAGAGCGCTGGTCTAGAGATTTAGAGGAACAAATTAAACGAATCGTGAAATAATTATGACCATTGTTTCTATATAACAACAGGAGCATACATCTACAATGGATTCCAGGACTCGTCAATCAGTCGAACGTATTCCCAGCGTTTTGTTCACCATACTGTCCATTGCAGCAATAACACTCGCCAACCCTTCAGGACACAGAAGTCAAGATAATCCATGCACTCTTCAATCGGCAATATATGACACTTCGGGCAACCTTCATAATTGTCCGACAGGGAATCCCTTTTGCCAAAGCAGTCTGCTGAAAAAGATAGAAAGATTCCGTCTTCAATTTGTAAGATTCTCATAGTTGAGTTACTTTTAACTAAATATAAAACAATAATTTATCACACATGAATTCTAGACAGTTTAACTGATATTTTTACCATCAACCACACCATGCACACTGGTTGATAGTTTCTACCACCCGCTCATACATTAAACCGCACAACACGCAACGAGCCCCTCGCCTCGGTCAGATAAGAGGTAGATTTATTTTCTATATGCTGCTTTTTCATTTTTAACTTGACACGTTTTAACTTGTAAATTCATAATTATAGTGCTCTGGGTTTCATTAGGAACTCAGATATAAATTCAGTTTTCCAATAGCAGTCTATTTTGACCATGAATACATGGCTTCTTTTCCCCGTCCACGTCCCGCGCGTCGTGGACGTGCAGGAGGAGGAGGCCGGACCTGAGAAACTCTTAAGCTTATTTCTATACAAGATTATTGTATTAAAAAAGATATCATACATATATCGAATATCTATAAAATATATCGTATGACAACAATGTCTTTCACATGTCACATTAAGATTTAAAACTCATTGCTCCTGAACAGGAAGCCCTGCACCCATCGTCAACATCAGCCATCTATGAAGGCTGCCAACAATGGGAAACTGCTGATCCTGCCACGGTTAGTAGGTTTACTTTAACTACACCATACACAATCAACTCACCGCTCATAAAATCACTTCAAATCATTGACACCTTTTTTTTTTTTAAAAGTCAGATGTACCAAATATGGAATTTGGTTCCAGAACAGTTTACTCATTTTCATTTCAAAAAGTTTCTTCATATTGTACAACTTAGAATGCTCAGATTGTGGAGAGGTTGAAACGACACGACTAGTCTTACTTAAACAACTTTGTAATACCACGTAAGACGTAAAATGTAAAATGCTTTTTTACAATTCGATGTTTTTCTCACTTTAAGTGCATTTATTTATTTACTTATTTGATTTCTTTCAGATAATAAACAAGTTTAGCCTTACGGTAAACGAGCTTAAGAACATGACGTGGTGGTGTCATCAACTAACCGATATCACTTCCCTGGACTCCAGTAACCTGGTTGCCGATTACACCGCAGTTGTCGGGAGTCTCCAGAATGAGGTACCTCTCGCTTGTTGATGATTTCCATTTCACAATACGATGCGCCACCAGCGCCAGTCCAATTTTATGCCAGGGTCTTTTTACGAGAGTGTAAAAATATTGACATTAAAACACCAAATGGCACAAACACAATATAAAAAGAAACTCCTTCATTTGCATAACCCGTCATAAATCTAAACCTGCTCATGTTATGACAATTTGATTGACACGGTCGTATCTTCAATTTGATACCGTATTTGTTACCAAAAGCTCTAAATTGGAAAAGATTGATACCAGTAAATGAAATTCGGTACATTTTCAAAAGTTGCAAATCAAAACAATCACCCAGTTGGAATTCTAGGCATGACCAAGCTCGCTTGCCCGCGACGAGCCCCCATCCTATCGACTATTCCTAGTGCCCGGATTATCCAATTGTTAATTTGAAACGCTGATTGTTACCATGTT
The DNA here is from genome assembly GCF_039555335.1 of Amphiura filiformis. Taxonomy (NCBI): domain Eukaryota; kingdom Metazoa; phylum Echinodermata; class Ophiuroidea; order Amphilepidida; family Amphiuridae; genus Amphiura; species Amphiura filiformis. The sequence continues at coordinate 51,553,873 of NC_092636.1, read as the reverse complement.
ACAGTGCTTTTATTGTTGTATATGATGATGCGATCGATATTACCTATAGCAGTGGCTTTGAGCAACTTCAAAAATACACCAAATTTCATATACTGGTATTAATCCTTGTCAATTTAAATCTTTCGAGAGGAAATGTGGTTTCAAATTAGAGCTAACAAGATGCTTCACATGATTGTCAAAACATAAACGACTGTTCAGTGCCAGAAGGAAGTGCAATAACTATTGCACTTACACACACAGTGTGTCACACACTTCTGGCACTGATCTGTTGTTTAGATTTATGAGTTTTGACAGGTTACATTAGTGAGGACTTTCTTTTTGTGTTGTGTTTGTATTGCAGTGTTGTATTTGTATTACGCGGGCTTTGGATTTCGATATTTTTCCCATGATGCACAGCGTATTTTGGCCTCTCCCCAGCAAACGCTGGAGGCGCATCATACTATTGTCAAACTACCGAATTGAGTAATTTTTGTCGCGCAATACGGTGATTTCAATTATTAAATATACCCATTTATAATGTTATAATGAAAGTTGGCCTTCATGAGTTGTGAATTATGTTGCAGACAACACTCGGGACAACATTGAAATACGAAATCACTTATTTCTGGATGTTCGGCTGTAGGCTCACTAATTGATTAAAATAAAGATCACCGACGCTAAAGTAATGAAAAATGAGGAGTTTCAAATGTTAAAAATAAACGAATAATTACACTGCTTTTGATTAAATTTACTGATATCATGTGGCTCCCTGTACACCTCCCCTCCGAAGGACAGACATTATTAATTCCTAGTACACCATGGACGGAAGGGTAGGAGTCCGGATTTCACCAACATTATACCATGACATGTTTAATGTGACCATTTTCCTTTTGTTTTTGCCCATCATAAAGGTTACTCGCATGAACGCATGCAATGAAATACTAACCGATTCGCGATTTGATACGCGAGATGCCTGCATGGACTATCAGGTAAGTTATCCTTTTGTTGAGAAAATTCTATGAGATAGGTCCTGTTCACACTTTTTGTTCGATGTCGAATTTTATTTGATGCATCAAGTATTCATTATTCAATTTATTTTCCATTCTATTTTAAGTCATTTATCTACTTCCAAATGTTTCTTGACGTAATATCGATATTTCCACCAGATATTTCAACGTCAAATACAATTTATTTTTTGTCAACAAACGTTCGTTAGAAGATAAAAATGAATGGAAACAGATTGAATAACGAATACTTGGTACATTGAATATTCGACGCTGAATAAATGTATGAATCTGGCCTATTATAAGGAAATGCAACACATTGGTATAGGTTATCATTATTATCAATGTAGACGTGCTAACGATGCTGACTATATGTGTCGATTTTCAGGCCCACCGCCGATTTAATAGTCTTCTAATTGGCAAATCTCTCCCTTAAATTAGATATTCCAGAATACTAAACCAAGCTCTAGGAATAAAACAGAAAATCACGTTATGTTGATTTTCCAAAGTGCAATCCAAGTATATCAAAAATAGAAATCGATAAGAGGGCAGACTGCCTATTGCTGCTGATTAGATAATGGCTCTGAAAAGAGCCGTTTTTCATACTCTTCGTATCGTTTTATCTCACGCAGATTAACCAACCAGAAAACCCATCTCCCTTACAAGTTCGTCAAGCTTTGATGAGAATGGAGGGGCTCCTAGGACGACTCAGCATCTATGTAGCGCCACCGCAATAAACTAAAATTCATAGCAAATCTTCCCCCACGAGGCGCATACTTGAGGGGATGGTATTATAGTATTGGCTGTTATATTTTGGTATCTTGATTAATGAAGGTAACTAATGCTCCACATTTTTTTTGCTGATTATCGACGGTAAAAGCGAAAGCAACGTCAATAAAGTACGGTACTTAAAATTGGATATATAAGTCTACGCAATTGATTCACCACGAATCATTACAGTAACCATTACCATGGTTACGGTGTATCTATGATTGTTATATTTTATTATATTAAATATAGTACAGATAACGTCATATATTAGGAGGCAAGATGATGTTGCAAGTCATTTCTGGAGGTCTTTTTTTATTTTGGATTTGGTTTAGATATCAGAATCGTAAATATTAAGTGAATTATAAGTATTGCCATGTAATACTTACGTAATCCCGAATGTTACTATTATATACTTTGTAAGTATAAAATATATTCGGAAACTAATTAAAACACCATTATATTCTTGTAATTTCTATGAAACATACTGTAAAACATTGTTTTGTATACAAAGAGCCGATATGTAAAGGTATGTATTTAAAAGTTTCACGTCAACTGTTTTGGTCAAAAACAAGTCTTAAATCGAAAGAAGCTAAAAGACGGCCAACTTCAAACAGCCTTATCATGTGCACGTTGTCCTCTAATTGGCCCCTTCCAGTCGTCGTTGGTGGTGTTTTGGCTAGGCTATCACCATGATCACTCCAAACAGGCCGGAATTAACGATGGCAGGCTAAAATCGTCCTCGCTTTCAGTTTTCAGGCTACACAATCGTCCTCGCTTTTTAGTTTTCCGCTTCGCTAATTCCGGCCTGGTTGGAGTTAGCCGAGTCAAAACGCCATCAACGTCTGTTCAAAATTCTATACTTTGCCATTTGAATACTAAAGTTAATCACATTCGCAATCTAAGCATGGTAAGTTGTCCTTAATCATAAGTCATAATGTTGAAACCTATTCAACACAAATCATAATGAACAGACCTGATTACCTTTCCTCACTTTTTCAAAGTTTGTTTGATACATTTGCATATCAGCTCTTAATTATTATACACGATATTCGTGAAAATATTACTATTGACTGGTCTTGTACCTGTATATAAATCATTGTGACAATTTTGAAATAAATTATTATTTCCATTTCATTCAATTTAATTGGCAATATAACATGAAAATGCACGTTCCAACCAGGCCAAATAATATCTCTGAGGCCAAGTATCACATAACTTGGAAGAAACTTGTAGTCGCCTGCTCCGCAGCCGACTCATGATGATGATGATGATAAAGTAATTACATCATCGGTTGAGCTCAAGAAGGTCGTATACGCGCCAATTTCTGTCATGACTGCGTATATTTTAAGCTATTTTACAAGTCTTAGGCTAGAAGAAATTGATTAATTTGTAATTAAAATATTTAAAAATAATATTTAGACAAATTGAAATACGAAAACGCTATGGACGTGGATATTTTAAAAATCAAAATGACCTGTACAAAACTATTTTCAAAAGTAATGATACATGAAAGCCGTAAATTATATATATGATTTATCTGTTACTTACCTGTTATACCTTGTATTGTACATGAACATTTATAATAGCTCTAAACGTGATTTATGTGAAGCCGATAGATATAATTTTTATACCAATATGTTTCCAATAATATTTCTCTGTAAATATATTTACAATACTATTTATTTCAGTATTTTCGCCAGCGCATAGGGCGCTGGTACCTAATTCTGAGATGGGGTTTGTGTACACTAAAGATTAGCTAAGATTATAGCCTTCTTCTATTGGTATGAATTTTTTTTTACTTCTCGTGGTGGAAATGTTTTTGATGTCTGCTAATTCGATTTGCAAGGAAAAGAAAGTATGTTTTGCCGTTTCAACGAACGAAAACGATTGAGTATTGCCAAAGTTATGTTTGAATTAATTATGACTTAAAAAGTTATCATAGGTTAGGCCTACACATATAAACATAAACTTGTTCAGCAATCAGCATATCAAAAAAAATGACATGGTCAAAGCGGGGAATGATCACGAGGTCATATCAGTGGAGCATAGCATGATGTTTGGTTGCCTGTGAGTGCATAATTGATATGTTGATAACAGATCTAATAATGTTGTGGAATCAAAATCTTCATTATATGGACCACATTGAAGTCAAAGTAATTATCTATCCTATCCTGTATCGTTTTATGGATAAAATTGACTCAAAATGTTATTGATGATATTATTGCTATCTTTAACATCAGTTTTGTCTTTTCAAAGGGAAAAATCCGATTGAAAATAAAGTTTTTAGGGCTAGCTATAATATTGAACAATATATCCCATATTTTGACATGCACTTATAGAAAATAAATAAATTATTGTCTTACTTTATAAATGATAAATACTGTAAAATGACACATAACTAAAGTGAGGCCAATTTCTATCTTTTTTATTTGATTCATAAAATTACATTCAACAAAATGATTGAAGACTGAGAAAACACACAATGCAGACTACAGAATGGAGTAGGTAAGATGCCATGTCCATAGCTTTGCAGGAGTTTCGGACTAACAATCAACACATTCAAAAATACAGTTTAAAAGTGAAGATTGTAGTGAATGATCAGTCCTTTATCATGTGCTTGCCACTATCTACTTTATAGTAAACTATACATTGCGAAATAATATAAAATTATTTTAAAATAAAATGTGCATGTAAGTTGAGTTAACATAGCGAATTAACTAACAACTGCAGTGTATTTCTTGATTTTTATAATAAGCATGGGTAAAAAGCAGTAAAGACAAAATACAGAACAATTTGGAGTAATGAATTAAAGAGTTGACAGGAGTTATAGGAGTTAATGTGTTTTGCTGTTTCAGTGTGCATGTTCTCACCATTGATCATGTTGATGGTTTGGTGAACTGTCATGTAACATGGATGTAAGCGTGATCCTAAAAAATGCCTTTCACGGTGACCCAAACTATTTACAAGACCTCTTCTGCATTGACGCTGGCCTTCCCTTTTAAAGGGAATTTTTATTGTAGTTAACAGTGGCGAAGTTGATGAAAATAAAATACTTAATTACTAACGAAAGCTGTTTATTATTTAAATAGAGATGTCTTTCATACATACCTATTTCAATAGTCCTCACCGTTGAGCTCAGTAATTTAACAATAACATCAGTCTACAAGCCACCAGCAGAAGACTTCAAGCTCCCTCTCTTCACTTCTAACACTGACACCAAGCCACGTATCTTCATCGGCGATTTCAACAACCACAGCACTCAATGGCGTTACAAAGAAACCAACAACGATGGAGCTGCAGTTGAGGAATGGATAGACAAACACCAGCTGAGCCTTATTCATGATTCCAAACTTCCTCCTTCGTTCCATAGTGCCCGTTGGAAGAGAGGATACAACCCTGATCTAGCTATTGTCACCAACAACATCTTTGACATGTGCAAGAAGATTGTACTGGATCCAGTTCCCCAAACACAACACCGGCTAATTGGTATCCAAGTTAACACCGTAATCTCACCAAACATAGTGCCTTTTCAGCGACGCTTCAATTAAAAAAAAGCAGACTGGAACGGATTCACAAAAGAGCTAGACCAGAAGGTGAAGAGGATTACTCCAACTCCAGACAACTATGCCACCTTTGCCCAACTAGTTTCCAAGACTGCTCGTAGACATATGCCAAGAAGCTGTAGGGTGGAATACATACCAGACCTTTCCAAGGAATGTGCAGAAGAATACCAAGAGTATGTAACCATGTTTGAAGCTAACCCCTTCGCCGAGGAAACAACAGCAACGGGTGAGACAGTTATGGAATCCATCTCCCATGAGCGTAGTAAGACCTGGCATACCCTCATAGAGTCAACAGACATGACCCGTAACAGAAAGAAAGCATGGTCCACCATCCGCAAACTTCAAGGTGACCCTACAACAGCCTCTCAGCAGCCCAAAGTCACACCCAACCAGGTTGCCCACCAACTACTCCTGAATGGAAGAAGTGGCAAGAAACATAAGAAGACCAAATTAGACCGCAAGAAATACAGCGGAGATCCCGGCTTCACCAAGCCCTTTACTATGCAGGAGCTGGAAGCAGGAATTCCAACCAGGGAAAGCAATATTATTGGCCTTGACAACATCGCAACTTTGGTCCAGAGGCAAAGAAATGGCTCATATAGCTCTACAACACCTGTCGTCGCAGCCACAGACTCCCTAAGATCTGGACGAAGTCTCATATCATCGGTCTGCTGAAGCCAGGGAAAGATCCATCCATCCCAAAGTCAACAACAAGCCAAGTTCTCAACCTTACCCAGCACATCGAGGATGGATTTGAGAAAGGATTGGTAACCGGAGTTGTTTTCTTCGACCTGTCAGCAGCTTACACTGAAAGCCAAACTGGAGTAGTGACTCTAAAGCAGAGTCCAGCCAAACTGCGACTCTATGTCTAAAATGACTCCATATTGGGAGTCATTTGACTCCCTTGAAGAGTCATAAATTTCTTGACTCCGCTGAAGAGTCACTGTTGATGACTCTACACAGGAGTCATTTGACTCCCAATATAGAGTCATTTTAGACATAGAGTTGCGTAGTGGCTGGACTCTGCTCCTAGAGTAATCCAGACTCCATTAATAGAGTCACATTGACTCCATTATAGGGTCATTCAGACAGTCCAAAAAAAGACAAAATAATGATACACATAGATGTACATCAAGATAAAAAAAAAGTATAGACCTACCGGAATAGGAGACTTAACTCTGATTTTCACGCCATAGGCGATTGTCAGACGACACGATGGAGAAAATTTGGCTTGATCACCATCCCCTTGGAATGGGAGAATATTCATTCCATGGTGTCAAGAGCCAAGCAATTACAGAGTCTGACTCCCTTGAACAGGGAAGAGTCATAAATTTCTTGACTCCGTCGACAACTCTGAATGTAGAGTCAATTGACCCCACAGGTAGAGTCAACTGACTCTCCTGTGATAATCAGGTGACTCCTTTGGAGAGTCAGTGCTAGTTTACTCCACCTATAGAGTCACTTGACTCCATTCTGGCTATCAGTGTACGATACCGTCAATCATAGATGCCTCCTCAGCAAAATCCTGGAGCTAATCAAAGATATCCACCTGACGGAGCTCATCAAATGCATGCTTGACAACAGGATGTTCTTTGTTCAGCTTGGAGACAAGAAGAGCCGGCGGCGAAGACTCAGGAACGGACTACCCCGTGTTCTCGCACCTCTCCTGTTCAGTATATACACCAATGATCAACCGAGAAGTGAAGACACCCAACGCTTAATAAATGCAGACGATCTTGGCATCAGTGCACAACACACCAACTTCACTGTTGTGGAACAGAGACTCTCTAAAGCCCTGGATGAGCTCACGCCATACTATGAGGAAAACTACCTCCGTGCCAACCCATCCAAGCTAAACGTCAACTGAAGGTGACCTGGTCTGGAACCACACTAGAGCACTGTGAAACACCCATATATCTGGGAGTCACTCTCGACCGCACACTCTCATACAAGACCCACATTGAGAAGACAATGAGCAAATGTTTGAAACAACATTTTGAACAAGCTCACTGGATCCAGATGGGGAGCTCGACCAGACACTCTCAGATCAACAGCCTTGGGCTTGTGCTACTCTAGTGCTGAATATGCCTGCCCAGTGTGGGGAAGATCAACTCAGGCCAAGAAAGTGGACCCAGCACTCAACTCATGCTGTCGACTTATCACTGGATGCCTCCGATCAACACCAACGGAGAGTCTCTACACCTTAGCTGCTATAGCCCCTCCAGATGTACGTCGACAAGTGACCAGCATGCAAGAGCGTGAGCGTCAGACCAATGAAGCACCCCATGTTCAACCAGACTGCTGCACCCAAACGCCTTAGATCCAGAGGAAGCTTCCTAAGCAAAGTTCATCCTCTTGGGACAGTCTCCAAGGAAGCGGAAAGACTCACCCTGTGGAAAGAGAGATCTCCCAATTCACCAGCTATGGGACTGCAACCCAGTGAGTAGCTACCACTGGAGCTGATTCCACGTGGCCTGAGTGGTGGTGTCTCAACACTAAGATCAGGGGTCGGAAGGTGCAAGGTCGCTTTGCAGAAATGGGGCTACCTACCAGAAGGACAAAACACTACCTGTGAGTGTGGAACTGTTCCACAGACTATGGAACACCTGCTGGTCTGTCCACAGATGGGGCAACACTGCACACGTGACATGAGGACCTAGCTGAATTCAACGATTCTGCTCGTCACTGTGTCAGCTATTGGCTCGGGCGCATTTGACCCTGCGCTTGGACACGCTAAGAAGAAGAAGCTAAAGGTACTTTGGATTTTGGAACAGAATTTCATTTTGCGTTTTTTTAATGTAGCTCATTATTTGAGAGGGGGGATTTTAAGCACGCCAAGGGGTGAGACGAGGACAAGACAGGAGGTATAAGCTGAGATGGATGGGATTATTTCGACATCCACCGAGGAAGGGGCAAAGTTTGGGCGACAGCGATGCTGAAATGAGTTATTTGTACAGCCCACAGAATTAGAGAACTCTGATAAAGTCCAATTTATTATTATTATTAATATTTATTATTATTACACAATTTAAGGCGCTCTTCGGAGCACACAACGCCTTAGGACAACAAAAAAATATATGCAGAAAAATTAACACTGGAACAGGTGTATAATCATGCATTGTTTTAAACACAGACTTCGATTCTCCGATGTCAACGGGAGGATTATTACAAAGCTGAGCTGCAATAGCAACAAAGGAACTCTCTCCTACTCCCTTTGTTGCACTCTCCTACTTCCTTTGTTGCATCAGAGGAAGAGCGAAGTATGTGTCTGTCCGCCAGAAGCAGCGTCCTGCAGTAGCTGGACAAGATCAATGAAATATGTAGGAGATTGATTATGTAGACATTTAAATGCATTCAATGATCTTATAAACAATCCTTTGATTTGTGACATCTGAGATAGACATGACCCTGGAGTTTATTCTGCTGGTCCAAATCGAATTAATGCTACTCCATTTGGTGGAATGGTGACAGTAAAGAGAGCATAAGAATCCATGAAACCCCAATACTGACGAGTAAACATATCCATGGCATCAAATCCTAGCACCTTATCAACAGGCAGGTTCAATTCTTTGAAAGATGCAGTAAAATTGTGAGGCATATCGGTGCGACCACTGAGAAATGCTCCCACCCACCAACCACTGTGCTCACGAAACCAATATTCGATGCTGTCGTTATTCTAGTAAGAACAAAGAGGAAAACAAGTAAATTGTATTCATTATTGTTATTCGACATGAAAAACAAAGTGGTGATTGTAAACGTATTTAGTCAATGTGAATATAATGACTCTTTGCTTTAGTTGTTGACGTTAACGTTATAGGTCCTAAATTGGCTCACGCACGTCATTATTTAAAATTTTCGGTCTTTGGGGGGGAAAATGTGTATCTTCAATTAAATTGATGAAGTTTACTTCGAGGACTGCTAAATATCAAAAATATCAATTTTTAATAATTTGCCATAAAATTTGTATTATATCGTGAATTAAAAACAAAAATCAAAATTATTTGATATCAGAAGCCATCCCTCGTATTCAGAATGCAATTCGATATGTCTGATGTGCTATTACTTAGTATGTCCCAGAAAAAATACTATGCAAACGTTGCTATCTGAGCCCTTAAAGTGTTCGACTGAACAGTTTTCCTATCTGTAGATGTTGGCGTTTCAACAAGGCTGAACTCTGACGTTACACTGGCTGGACATATTCAATTCACTGGCAATGAGGAGGTTTAGAAATATATTTCTACAATCTATTTTTGGGCGCCTGATGTTGATATTAATATGAACATCCTTAAAACACCTATTGTAAAACTTTTTGAACACCGTTCATGTGATACATCACTTTGAACACTGCCGTTTATGTTTGGAAAACAATTTGAACACATCGTACGTTCAATTTAGGAGTAAGACTTGCTTGTCGATGTTCAATCTAGTAATTTTAAAACACATTTCATATTAGACGTATGAAATGCGTATGGTGTTCAAAACGTTTTCTGTAGTGTGCTAGAATATCCAGAACATGTAGGCTATGTACGTGTTCAAATTACAAATAGAGCTATATTTGAGGGACAAATCCTGGTAAGTTCTCATAATTTTATATAAAACAAATGCGATGAATGCGATAAACACATAGAGCCCAAAATGAGATGCACGTGTGCACTGAATTTTTAGCCTATAATCATAAATGTTATATTTTAGTTAAATTCTGTTTTTATATATTCTAGGTATCCTCTTGTATCATTTTTTGATCCTTGGTGTGTTTTGTACCTCGCCCGTTGGAGGCACCATTACCTACTTTGTGATACTCTGGTTATTACATTTAAGCATAAAACGCTGATTTGTATTAATTTGTGTGCAATTGATAGATTTTCACATCTGATATTTTCAGTCACCGTACTCCCTCTGTTTGTTAGCTTCCCAAGTGGAATTTTCGGGGTTCGATATCAATAAACTGGTAGATTCCAAAATCAGAATTGTTCAATATTAAGTGAGCAATTATAATTATGCAAGATATGTTGCATTCAATATAATTTTATTGCCACTAATCATTTAATTATATAAACTCTTTATGACCATTTTACTATTGAACAATTTTTTTCAAAAGTCGACTATGGCATAGTCTGCAGTTTTGACGACACGGCGATGAGGTTTCTAGCCAATGAGATTAAGATTGTACTAATGTTTCTATTTTAATTATTTTGGTATGAGCCCGTCACAGGCACACTACAACAATGCATCGATTGATCGCCGCCAGCGAACAGCGACAGCAGTATGTACCTATGCAGCTATGCTATATAATATGAAAAACTGAAAAACCACCCATCGATATACCAAAATTGCTGAACATGCTGAAAGGCGTCCCAAAACCATGGCACATCCCCGTACACCTTCAAGCAGGAAGAATCCCCCGCCCGGTTTAAAAGTTGCACCCGGTTGCACCTAAAGTCCTATTAAAAATGTTGCTTTTGTTGAGTTATGCATGGAGCTATTAAAGATGGAGAAGAAATAGATTACGTAACGCATTGAAACCTTGTGCCGATTTGAAATCTGACAAGCTATTCATCGAAAGGTACCTTTTGTTTGGGACAAAGGGCTTCCGCCATTAAATCGGTAAGCTGACCCGACAGTGTATTAATTCTAGGATTTTTTTAGCCAACAGGGAAGGGTGCTATGGTTACCAAACTTTCAGGGATGGTAAATAAGATTAATATCTAAATTCTCTCGTCAGTTTTTTCCAATTAAATGTTTCTATTTTATGCTACAGTGTTTCTAACATTCCCTAAAATTAAAAATGGAAAAAATAATTTTTTTCAAAAAGTAAACACTTTATCCAAAAAAACTGACGAGAGAATTTAGATATTAAGCTTATTTACCATCCCTGAAAGTTTGTTAACCATAGCTCCTTCCTAAGTGGGCAAAAAAATCAAAAACTGTCAAAATTAAGGGAATTTTCAAAAAATAAAGAAAAACATAAGAATTGTTACAATTCTTATAAGACTCTTAAAATAGGTGGGGAAAATACTTTTCTTTATTATGTTAAAGATTTAAATGAATAGACCTGATTGATCAGACACAGGAGCTATTTTTCTGCAAGGTGTTGTATCCGAGGCAGCTAATGCGCTTGCTGAATGATTACACATCAAGGCTGCCATGTCTACATGTCTATAGTACTGTATAATGGTAATAGCTATACGTATACATGTAACAAATAATAAATATACCGGTATAGGCCTATATAAAAGTTGTTTCACGTCATAAACAGTGGCGTACTGAAGGGGGACAGCTCTTCTGTGAGAGGTCTTGGGAAGGGATGAGGGAGGAAGAGGTGAAAGAGGGATATGAAGAATGAGAGGGGATTGGAGGAAGAGAGAAAGAGGGAGAAATGAAGAGCAATAAATAAATAGAAGTAAATAAATAGAAAGGTAAGAAAAATGATAGGAATGAGAGGGGACAAAAAGTAAGAGGGGATGGAGAAGGGAAGGGAGATAAGAAGAGGGAGTGATACTTCAAGGAAAAACTAAGTACAGAGAAAAGAAAAAGGAATGACAAAATGTAGGCCTTATAATAATTATTATAGAAACTAAACACAGCCCCCCCCCACCACATAGGCCTAACGCTAACAGCACTATAGGCAGCCATTCGATGATGTCAATGCCTTTATGCGTTACGTATTTAAAACGCCCAGTCAGATGTATATATTTTACACCTGCCAAGCACAAGTCACCCAATTTCGAAAATTGGACGTTGAATGTACACTCTCATGAATATTAATTGGCAACATTTTCCAATATGTCAGCGCTCAAATCGGACACAATAGAACAATAGACCATTCAGTGCGTTGGAGCATGGTTGGAGTAATGCATGTAAAGAGTGAAATGGTACACTGACTTGAGTATCTTTTTAGTATCGTGATGTCATGCACCATGGCTACAAATTTTGAGCTATCCAGACCTGAGGTATCAGCAAATTTGCATAACTAAAATGGGTTTCTTTTTGCTATTTCAATTTTAAAATTTGCTGCATAGATTTTGAGTTATTTCCTCGTAATGAAGGAGGTGATTACTTTTTGTAATTTGTTTATAATGTATGCCATATAATACGAAACCAACTTTAAGTCGAACCTAAAATCTAGTAACTTACAAACAAACAAGATACCTGGACATTCAAGTCGAGGGAGGGTGAAGAGCAAGAAAGCCATATAGCTGCCAGGTGGCATATGTGTACCATACACAATGCAGAAATGGTCAAATTGACTACAAGGCAGCTATAATTGCCATACGGCTTTTCTTGCACTAATTTTCTAGAAGTATCTACATGATATCATTACAAGATCAGTGATGAGCATCTCGCTTTCTAAACTCTAAGAATTCGGAGAACACTGAATACCACACCCAGTACTTAAAAAGCTTTAAAATGAACATTTTAATTTTATCATTTGCCAAAAAATTATGATATTATGGAAGTTTTCTGGTCATTTTAATATGAAACAGTGAGGTAAAACTAAAGAAAACATACTATCTTCGCCGCTTTATTGTGGTGTTCTATAGGGATTTAATGTCTTATTATCATTGATTCAAAATTGTCCTATAAGACTGACAATGAATTTTGCCGATTTCAATTCGGTGTAGGTTAGGACACGTATAAAAATTACATATATCAGGTTTGAAAAAAAAATCCAGTTTAAAAAATAACCAATTTCGTTTTAAAGATCGTACATTATAACTTTAACCCTAAACAATATTTATGTAAAATATAAACGAATACATGCATCCCCTGAACTTACCCCAAAATAAACATACGTGTTTGTATTCCAGCTCACAACTGCAATTCAGGTGATAGGAAGTGCATATAATACGGCAAACAAGAAACTTTGACTAATTATTTAATTGGTTCTTCCTCACCTGATATAGCAGTAGGCTATTGCTTGTTTAACAACTGAGGTCAAAGTAAAATAAATTTCAAATTAATTCAAATGTTTCTTTATTTTATATATTCAATTCCAAAGGTTGAAATTTTGAAGTAAATTAATCCATGCGTAAATCCATTGTCGTTATCCACTTTATACATACATCAAGAAGATAATGATTGTGCATGATGTAATTCAGTGTAATATACAAAAGCATACAAATATGTGTGGTATATGATTAGGAAAATGGCATCTGTTATCAACAACTGACTCCGTGGCGCAACGGTAGCGCGTCTGACTCCAGATCAGAAGGTTGCGTGTTCGAATCACGTCGGGGTCAATGGGCTAAAATTTTGTCACAGTTTGTTTTACATAAATAATGCTCAATTGAAAATTGTTTATTTGTATTTGTTACCATATGTTTTTCTTTTTTTTTGCCCGAATTTAGGGATAATAGAGGACCTAATTAATTTAGCATATGTTTGTCTTCCTCTTATTTTCCACGTCAGCATTCTCATCAAACTTACTCATCTGATGCACCACACCCTCACACAAAACAAAACAAAGCAACCGAAAAGGTTTTTTAATAACCCCTTGACCACGATGACTTATTTAATAAAACTGACACTGTTTTTTATTTTATTTTTTTTAAATTTTTCAATAATGTAACAAAAAACAGCGTTTTAAAAAATATTCTGTTATGTTATTTTCTCCCTTTTTATCCCAAAAATTATTATTTCGCATATCAATGTTCACTCTGCTTGTCCAAATGCTATGAGTCGCACACCATTAGGTGGAATAGTAACGGTGAAGTTGGCATCTGGTGGCATGTATCCCCAGTAGTATTTGCTGAAGACGTCGTAAGCGTCAAATCCTTCCACCTTATCTGCAGGAAGACCAAGATCTTTGAAAGAAGACGTGAAGCTCTTTGCTTCCTTTCGACGACTGAAGAAAGCTATTGCCCATTCTCTATTAGTGCCTTGTTGTTTAGGAATCCCACGAAGCCAGAATTCAATTCCGTCTGGATTCTGCGGTAAAAATAGAAATTCGCCATTATCAATGTCAGCTTCAGTCATCGGAATTTGATGTAATTATGCGTCGATAAAGTGTAAAAAGGACCCGACTGTATGAGGCATTCGACATTTTCTTGAAAGAAAGAAAGAAAGAAAGAAAGAAAGAAAGAAAGAAAGAAAGAAAGAAAGAAAGAAAGAAAGAAAGAAAGAAAGAAAGAAAGAAAGAAAGAAAGAAAGAAAGAAAGAAAGAAAGAAAGAAAGAAAAAAGACAAATACGAATGGCATTCAATTTATTACAATAATTGATAAACATCCTCATTGTACATAATTATTTGCTGTGTGTTGCAGCAAAATTTTAAGTAATCAAATTATATGTATGCCTAGCATTGAATTTGATAAGGCCAAAAAAAAAGGTTTGTCTCAAAGCTTGCGAGCGCGTTTGTAAAATCGCAAGATTTGACAAAAAAGAAATGCGGAAATTTTTTTATTTCAAAATTTTATTTTTTTATATATTTTTTTCCAGAAAAATCAGCGGAAATCAGACTTTTTTCTCAAAATGCCATGAAAAAGTCGGGAATAAAAAATAAAAAAAAGAAATCGCATTTCGCATTTGTTTTTAAATTTCTCGTGAGCTTTGAGACAAACCTTTTTTTGGCCTAATGAATCAATGATTTTGAGACTATTTCTACAAACATGAAGAATTTTATATGAACCGATGATGCAATTATAGTAACTATAGTCATCAGTTGCGACATCCCACTAAATGGTAGCGCGTCTGACTCCAGATCAGAAGGTTGCGTGTTCGAATCACGTCGGGGTCATCCTGCAAAATCTTAGCATTATTTTTTGTCGTTGCAAATATTACTGGATTGGTGAATAAAACACCTTGATATTTTTTAATTTTTAATAATGTTTGATTTGGGTATTTTTTTCAAGATCGACAGATGTCAGAATTCATGTAACATAAACTACGCTCACATTTTGGAAAATAAGAAATCCTGTAGTAAAACATGGTGAATTGTTATATTAATTCCATATTTGAGATTTCATAGCCATACATGTCATCATTACATTAGTTATGTTTGACGTCTTTTAAATAAATAAATAAATAAGTAAATAAATAAATAAATAAATAAATAAATAAATAAATAAATAAATAAATAAATAAATAAATAAATAAATAAATAAATAAATAAATAACAGTTTTAACATGGTTTTAAGCCAATGTGAAAGCATCCGACTCTGTGGCGCAATGGTAGCGCGTCTGACTCCAGATCAGAAGGTTGCGTGTTCGAATCACGTCGGGGTCATCTAATTAACTCTTGGCATTATTTTTGTCGTTGCAATATTACTGAATTGGTGAATATAACACCTTGATATTTTGTAATTTTTAAGGGATCTGGAATGAGCGTTTTGAGCGTTTCGACAGTATTTTTTTGTGGGATATGAGAGCACATCAGACATATCGAATTGCATTCTGAATACGAAGAATATCTTTCTGATATCAAATAATTTTCATTGTTTGAAATTCATGATATAATACAAATTTTATAACAAATTATTAAAATTTGATATTTTTCACATTTATGATATAATAACAGTCCTCAAAGTAAATTTTATAAATCTAATGATATATATATTCTTAAAGTGTATGTAGCTGGGAGGAAAAGCCAACGATCAATTGAAAATTTTGACCTTTCATATTGAAGATATGGATTTGTTTCCCAAAAAGACCTAATTTGTGTGTGTGTTTTGGGAAAGGAAATCCATATCTTCAATACGAAAGGTCAAAATTTTCAATTGATCGTCGGCTTTTCATCCCACCTACATACACTTTTTAAGTATAAATCATCACATTTATAAAGTTTACTTCGAGTACTGTTTAATATCAAAAATATCAAATTTTAATAATTTGTTATAAAATTTCAAAAAATCAAAATTATTTGATATCAGAAGGACATTCTTCGTATTCAGAATGCAATTCGATATGTCTGATGTGCTCCCTTAATAACGTGTTTGATTTGGGGTTTTTTTCAAGATCTACAGATGTCAGAATTCAAGTTTGTAAATATTGAATGTAACATAAACTACATTCACATTTGGCAAAATAAGAAATCCCGTAGTAAAACATGGTGAATTATTATATTAATCCATAAATAAATAAATAAATAAATAAATAAATAAATAAATAAATAAATAAATAAATAAATAAATAAATAAATAAATAAATAAATAAATAAATAAATATATAAATAAATAAATAAATAAATAACGGTTTTAAGCCAAAGTGAAACCATCCGACTCCGTGGCGCAATGGTAGCGCGTCTGACTCCAGATCAGAAGGTTGCGTGTTCGAATCACGTCGGGGTCATATAGCTAGTTTAAAAGCTTATCCTTATTTTTATCGTTGCAATATAAATTGGTGAATAAAAAAAACCGGTGATATTTTGTAATTTTAACATCATGTTTGACCTGTTTGTTTGTTTGTTTGTTTGTTTTTCAAGATCGACAGATGTCAGAATTCAAGTTTGTAAATATTTAATGTAACATAGATTATATTTGGCAAAATAAGAAATCTCGTTGTAAAAATATGGCGAATTTGACATTTCATATAGCCATACAGGTCATCATTAGTTATATATGTTTGACGTCTTTCAGATAAATGAATATTTAAAAGTAGAAAGAAAGAAAGAAAGAAAGAAAGAAAGAAAGAAAGAAAGAAAGAAAAGAAAGAAAGAAAGAAAGAAAGAAAGAAAGAAAGAAAGAAAGAAAGAAAGAAAGAAAGAATTATATTTTTCTCATTACCATCCCTGAAAAAAGACGATCCAATTCGATGTATTTCCGGAGAAATCATGAAAAACAGGCTAATTATGGTATACCACTTTTATGTTTATTATGAAGAAAGTCATCATTAGTTAGATTTGACGGTTTTTAGGACAGTGGAAGGCAGGTACATTTTACCTTTTCACTTTCCCTTTTTTCCTAGCAGTATAACCATTATTAACCAAATGAAACAAAAATATTCCTCTGATTTCGTGGCGCAATGGTAGCACGTCTGACTACAGATCAGAAGGTTGCTAGTTCGAATCACGTCGTGGTCAATGTGCTCACATTTTTGTCCCAATTTAACTTTGAAATGAGAATCATTGAATTGCAGTTTTTACAATCTGTTCGATTATATTTTTTCAGAATTCAGAGATAGAGGACACATTACATTCATGAGTATACAAATACGATATTTAGTTCGCACTGTATTGTCGTGCAAAAGATTCTTTTCATGCTCATTCAACTGTATAGAAACAGCCTTGATGCACGTGGAATATAGAAATAACAATAAGCAAGATTCGAAATCTCTGTAGAAGCGACGGAAGCGTAAGCTGTCTCATTCGCATAAACAAGGAACAACGTTAGTAAGAGCCAACACCCTTAATATTAATTTAGTTGATACCGGGTTTCTCATGCATTTTAATACATTATTTTTGTCTCAATCTGATTTTTCACGTCAGCACCCTCAGCAAACTTACTAATCTGACTTGCAAGACATACAAAAACACCCTACCCCACACAAAAGAAAGTAACCAAAAATATTTAAAATAACAATCCCTTCACTTAATAAAATCTGCCACTCATAAAATCTGCGCTTTCTCTCTGTTGTCATGGTTGTGTTCTTTGTCCCTTTTAAATGTTCAAATTTGTTATTTTCCATAGGCCTAATCATAATAATATCAATATCATGTTTATCCTTCACTCTGCTGGTCCAAATGTTATAAGTCGCACACCATTAGGTGGAATAGTAACGGTGAAGTTCGCATCATACTGCAGTTACTGTCCGTTTTCCTATACACAATACACAGTGCTCTTTCCCATTGACGCGTGACCTTTACAAATAGCCCTACGTTAACAGTATGGGGATATGACTAGTTAACGTCGCTGTGTGAAAAATAACCGGCCAATATTAAAAGTACTCTTCTAAAGTTCTAGAAAATATAGTTTTTAACATGTCCTAACTTTTTAGCTAATTTAGATGTTTGGAAATATTCGTACTTTGGTGTTTTAGTTAATGTTATAGGTAATAGTACATTGCCTAGTTAACGTCGCTGTGTGAAAATAACCGGCCAATATTAAAAGTACTCTTCTAAAATTCTAGACAATATAGTTTTGTAACATGTCCTAAATTTTTAGCTAATTTAGGTGTTTGGAGAGGTCGTACTTTTGTGTTTTAGGAAGGACATGTAAACGACAGATAACACCAAAAATATGAAGAAATTATTTCCAAACCGTGTTAAGTCAAAAATCATTATGTTGCTCATTTTCAAGAATGCTGGTTTACAAAAAGCACGACATTGTCTGATTTCGTGAACAAAGCCACACATAACATTGTTTCCTTTCGTTTCCTTTATAATCGGTTACCCAACTGAAGCTATGAATACCAGCTTTATTGCGATATCGCACATGAAAACAGTCACTTGTGCACAACCAGAGAAGATCCGATTTAATCAGTTGAGCTGTTTCAATGAGTGTTATCTTGGTTTAATAGCTTTTAATGGGGTTAAGTCCTGCAAAGGTCGAGATGAATTCTACTGTAGACATGACTGCATCATGTATGGTGGGATGTACCCCAGTATTCTTTGCTGAAGACGTCGTAAGCGTCAAACCTTGCACCTTATCTGCAGGAAGACCAAGATCTTTGAAGGTAGATGTAAAGTTCTTTGGAACGTCTGTTCGACGACTGAAGAAAGCTATTGCCCATTCTTTCTGAGTAAATTGTTGTTTAGGGATTCCGCGGAGCCAAAATTCAATTCCGTCTGAATTCTGCGATAAAGATAGAAATTTGCCATTGTCATTATTGCGACATTGTCATTGATTGATACATCTTCATCGGACTTCAGTGTAAATGCGGTGAAAAGAGTAAAAATGACTCGACTATTACAAATGATCTGATTTATTTTCTTAAACTCGAATTTTTTTGTTAAATAGGCCAATATATTGTTACTCGAGAACTCTATATAGCTTCGAATTAGACAACATTCTCATTTTCATTTATTGACTAAAAACATAGTTTAAATATTCGCTGTTTTAGATTGGTCAAAGGGCAAGATAGGATATAGCATAGTAAACACTATGAATTATTTTTTAGTTCAGTTTGATGATCTTTAGGACAGTGGAAGGCACAAAGACATTTTACTTTCCCCGGTTTTCCCCTCCTCTTCTTGAAAACCATGTTCACTATTAACCAGTTATTGAAATAAAATCGTCCATCCGACTCCGTGGCGCAATGGTAGCGCGTCTGACTCCAGATCAGAAGGTTGCGTGTTCGAATCACGTCGGGGTCATCTAGTTAATCTTATTTTGGTTGTTGTAATATTACTGAACTGGTAAATAAAACAAAGGTTGATATTTTATAATTCTAATGATATGTTTGATCTGGGTGGTGTTTTTTTTCAAGATCGACAGAGGTCAAAAGTTTTTAAAATATTTAATGTAACATAGACTACTACATTCTTATTTGGAAAATAAGAAATTGCATAGTAAAACATTGTGAATTACTATATTGAAACCATATTTGAGATTCCATAGTCATACAAGATTTGTTTTACATACTGCAGTTACTGTCCGTTTTCCTATACACAATACACAGTGCTCTCACCATTGACGCGTGACCTCTACAAACAGTGTATGTTATAGGTATATGGGCATTGCCTACTACATCACTGTGTGAAAAATAACCGGCCAATATTTTAACTATTCTCCAAACTTCTAGCAAATATATTTCTCTAACATGACCTAAAATTACAGCTAGGTTAGATGTTCAGAAGAGGTCGCACTTTCGTAGAATATGAGTGAGGGCAAAGCATAACTAGCTCATAGCTAGCCAACTCCCCGTGTTAATTGAATGGAGATTTGGCCGAAAATATTGAGCTACTATATTGGTAACGGACCGCTCCGTTCTGAAGGATGCCACAAAAAAACGGTACAAGCTACATTTAAACTATTCTAAATAGGTTCTAGAAAATATAGTTTTGTAACATGTCCTAAATTTTTAGCTAATTTAGATGTTTGGAGAGGGTCGCACTTTTGTGTTTTAGGAAGGATATGTAAACGACAGATAACACCAAAAATATGAAGACATTATTTCCAAACCGTGTTAAGTCAACAATCATTATGTTGCTCATTTTGAAGAATGCTGGTTAACAAAAAGCAGGCCATTGTCTCATTTCGTGAACAAATGTACACATACCATTGTTTCCTTTAGTTTCCTTTATAATCGGTTACCCAACTGAAGCTATAATACCAGCTTTATTGCGATGTCGCACATGTAAAACAGACACTTGTGCACAACCAGAGAAGATCTGATTTAATCAGTTGAGCTGCTTCAATGAGTGTTATCTTGGTTTAATAGCTTTTAATGGGGTTTAAGTCCTGCAAAGGTCGAGATGAATTCTACCCGTAGACATGACTGCATCATGATGATTCCTTTTGAAGAAAGTCATCATTAGTTCACGGGAATTCAATCCCATAATAAAATACACTGCTTTAGATCTTGCTCACATTGTGAAATATTTGTCTCATATACTAGCTTATATGCTTTCTCAAAACAATAACTTGCAGTTCCTCCAATTAAACCACCAACCGGATATGCACATTGTAAATCTTTTTGTACCGTCAAAAATCATCGATATTGGTTTTAATTGCATTTGTTTTATCACTATGCTGCAAAAATGGGCATACATTTTTATGATTTTGACCCAACAACAGTTATCTTGAGCAAACGTTTACTATACAAAAGTTTACAAATTAAAGTTGTCAAGAATACTTTGCTCAACACTAGCTACAATTTGCCAAACAAAGTTAACCGTTGCATAGTTACTCTACACTTTTAATCAAATAATATTGTTTTTGCTGTCGGTCACATCAACATAATTTCAGGCCATAGCATACTGAATAACGTAAAGTTAGCTAATTCTAGGAACAAGTTGTAAATTCATGTAGCAATGCTCGTTGCATTCAATACGGTGCAAAAACCACATCAAAACTCCAGTTGCTGGGACTTTGTACTTGAACTTTGTATAGACATCTCGTACACCAAGATCAGCGTTATGATGTAATATATCTGTTATTGAGTAACCACCGAAGAAGTCAAGACCAGCATCTTGGAGCGCAAAGGTAGCAGTCTTGTTGACTGTGGTAGGATTAAAGAACGTCATAGCCCACGAGGCGTCAAAATTGCCATTGATATCACGTGTCCAAATGTCCACTCCATTGACCTATTGACCCCAAAGAGAACGAAAGAAAAATACATTTGAAAATGACAAAATGTCTTATTAAAACGTTTGAAAGTTGCAAAACGGCAAATTTTGGGCACTCATATCTCTTGTCCAAAAACAAAATATTAACTTCAACCACCTTCAAGAAACACGCGTAAATTAACAGTACCATATACCTGGTAATGATAGCATGTAGCTTACCAATACCCTAAACACCGCTGACAGGAAATAGATTATTAACTGATGACAAGAAGTATCGATATCTACTGCTGATAACAAGTAGTTTATCAATACCCTATCTACTGCTGATAGCAAGTAGTTTATCAAGGACCCTATCTACTGCTGATAGCAAGTAGTTTATCAATACCCTATCTACTGCTGATAGCAAGTAGTTTATCAATACCCTATCTACTGCTGATAACAAGTAGTTTATCAATACCCTATCTACTGCTGATAACAAGTAGTTTATCAATACCTTATCTACTGCTGATAGCAAGTAGTTTATCAATACCCTATCTACTGCTGATAAAAAGTAGTTTATCAAGAACCCTATCTACTGCTGATAGCAAGTAGTTTATCAATACCCTATCTACTGCTGATAACAAGTAGTTTATCAATACCCTATCTACTGCTGATAGCAAGTAGTTTATCAATACCCTATCTACTGCTGATAACAAGTAGTTTATCTATACCCTATCTACTGCTGATAGCAAGTAGTTTATCAATACCCTATCTACTGCTGACAACAAGTAGTTTATCAAGAACCCTATCTACTGCTGATAACAGGTAGTTTATCAATACCACTATATCTACTGCTGATAACAAGTAGTTTATCAATACCCTATCTACTGCTGATAACAAGTAGTTTATCAATACCTTATCTACTGCTGATAGCAAGTAGTTTATCAATACCCTATCTACTGCTGATAAAAAGTAGTTTATCAAGAACCCTATCTACTGCTGATAGCAAGTAGTTTATCAATACCCTATCTACTGCTGATAACAAGTAGTTTATCAATACCCTATCTACTGCTGATAGCAAGTAGTTTATCAATACCCTATCTACTGCTGATAACAAGTAGTTTATCTATACCCTATCTACTGCTGATAGCAAGTAGTTTATCAATACCCTATCTACTGCTGACAACAAGTATCTACTGCTGACATCAAGAACCCTATCTACTGCTGATAACAGGTAGTTTATCAATACCACTATATCTACTGCTGATAACAAGTAGTTTATCAATACCCTATCTACTGCTGATAACAAGTAGTTTATCAATACCTTATCTACTGCTGATAACAAGTAGTTTATCAAGGACCCTATCTACTGCTGATAGCAAGTAGTTTATCACGGACCCTATCTACTGCTGATAACAAGTAGTTTATCAATACCCTATCTACTGCTGATAACAAGTAGTTTATCAAGGACCCTATCTACTGCTGATAGCAAGTAGTTTAACAGTATCCTATCTACTGCTGATAGCAATTAGTTTATCAGTACCCTATCTGCTGCTGATAACAAGTAGTTTATCAAGGACCCTATCTACTGCTGATAGCAAGTAGTTTATCAAGGACCCTATCTACTGCTGATAGCAAGTAGTTTATCAAGGACCCTATCTACTGCTGATAGCAAGTAGTTGTTTATCAAGGACCCTATCTACTGCTGATAGCAAGTAGTTTATCAAGGACCCTATCTACTGCTGATAGCAAGTAGTTTATGAAGAACCATATCTACTGCTGATAGCAAGTAGTTTATCAATACCCTATCTACTGCTGATAACAAGTAGTTTATCAAGGACCCTATCTACTGCTGATAGCAAGTAGTTTATCAAGGACCCTATCTACTGCTGATAACAAGTAGTTTATCAATACCCTATCTACTGCTGATAGCAAGTAGTTTATCAAGGACCCTATCTACTGCTGATAACAAGTAGTTTATCAAGGACCCTATCTACTGCGGATAGCAAGTAGTTTATCAAGGACCCTATCTACTGCTGATAGTAAGTAGTTTATCAATACCTTATCTACTGCTGATAACAAGTAGTTTATCAAGGACCCTATCTACTGCTGATAGCAAGTAGTTTATCACGGACCCTATCTACTGCTGATAGCAAGTAGTTTATCAAGGACCCTATCTACTGCTGATAGCAAGTAGTTTATCAATACCCTATCTACTGCTGATAGCAAGTGGTTTATCAAGGACCCTATCTACTGCTGATAGCAAGTAGTTTATCAATACGCTATCTATTGCTGATAACAAGTAATTTATCAAGGACCCTATCTACTGCTAATGATAATAGTAGTTTATCAATACCCTATCTACTGCTGATAACAAGTAGTTTATCAATACGCTATCTATTGCTGATAACAAGTAATTTATCAAGGACCCTATCTACTGCTAATGATAATAGTAGTTTATCAATACCCTATCTACTGCTGATAACAAGTAGTTTATCAAGGACCCTATCTACTGCTGATAGCAAGTAGTTTACCAAAATTCTATCAACTGCTGATAGCAATTAGTGTATCAATACCCTATCTACTGCTGATAGCAAGTAGTTTATCAAGGACCCTATCTACTGCTGATATCAAGTAGTTTATCAATACCCTATCTACTGCTGATAACAAGTAGTTTATCAAGGACCCTATCTACTGCTGATAGCAAGTAGTTTATCAAGGACCCTATCTACTGCTGATAGTAAGTAGTCTATCAATATCCTGTCTACTGCTGATAGCAAGTAGTTTATCAAGGACCCTATCTACTGCTGATAGCAAGTAGTTTATCAATACCCTATCTACTGCTGATAACAAGTAGTTTATCAAGAACCCTATCTACTGCTGATAGCAAGTAGTTTATCACGGACCCTATCTACTGCTGATAGCAAGTAGTTTATCAAGGACCCTATCTACTGCTGATAGCAAGTAGTTTATCAATACCCTATCTACTGCTGATAGCAAGTGGTTTATCAAGGACCCTATCTACTGCTGATAGCAAGTAGTTTATCAATACGCTATCTATTGCTGATAACAAGTAGTTTATCAAGGACCCTATCTACTGCTAATGATAATAGTAGTTTATCAATACCCTATCTACTGCTGATAACAAGTAGTTTATCAAGGACCCTATCTACTGCTGATAGCAAGTAGTTTACCAACATTCTATCAACTGCTGATAGCAATTAGTGTATCAATATCCTATCTACTGCTGATAGCAAGTAGTTTATCAAGGACCCTATCTACTGCTGATAGCAAGTAGTTTATCAATACCCTATCTACTGCTGATAACAAGTAGTTTATCAAGGACCCTATCTACTGCTGATAGCAAGTAGTTTATCAAGGACCCTATCTACTGCTGATAGTAAGTAGTCTATCAATACCCTGTCTACTGCTGATAGCAAGTAGTTTATCAAGGGCCCTATCTACTGCTGATAGCAAGTAGTTTATCAAGGACCCTATCTACTGCTGATAGCAAGTAGTTTATCAAGGACCCTATCTACTGCTGATAGCAAGTAGTTTATCAAGGGCCCTATCTACTGCTGATAGAAAGTAGTTTAGAAAGGGCCCTATCTACTGCTGATAGCAAGTAGTTTATCAAGTATCTTACCTACTGATGATAACAAGTAGTTTATCAAGGACCCTATCTATTGCTGATAACAATAGTAGTTTATCAAGGACCCTATCTACTGCTGATAACAAGTGGTTTATCAAGGACCATATCTACTGCTGATAACAAGTAGTTTATCAGTACTCTATCTGTTGTAGAACAATATAGAAAACGCATATTTTCAATTTTCAAAAGACAAACTTCAGAGAAAAGTAATTTATCAAGGACCCTATCTACTGCTAATGATAATAGTAGTTTATCAATACCCTATCTACTGCTGATAACAAGTAGTTTATCAATACGCTATCTATTGCTGATAACAAGTAATTTATCAAGGACCCTATCTACTGCTAATGATAATAGTAGTTTATCAATACCCTATCTACTGCTGATAACAAGTAGTTTATCAAGGACCCTATCTACTGCTGATAGCAAGTAGTTTACCAAAATTCTATCAACTGCTGATAGCAATTAGTGTATCAATACCCTATCTACTGCTGATAGCAAGTAGTTTATCAAGGACCCTATCTACTGCTGATATCAAGTAGTTTATCAATACCCTATCTACTGCTGATAACAAGTAGTTTATCAAGGACCCTATCTACTGCTGATAGCAAGTAGTTTATCAAGGACCCTATCTACTGCTGATAGTAAGTAGTCTATCAATATCCTGTCTACTGCTGATAGCAAGTAGTTTATCAAGGACCCTATCTACTGCTGATAGCAAGTAGTTTATCAATACCCTATCTACTGCTGATAACAAGTAGTTTATCAAGAACCCTATCTACTGCTGATAGCAAGTAGTTTATCACGGACCCTATCTACTGCTGATAGCAAGTAGTTTATCAAGGACCCTATCTACTGCTGATAGCAAGTAGTTTATCAATACCCTATCTACTGCTGATAGCAAGTGGTTTATCAAGGACCCTATCTACTGCTGATAGCAAGTAGTTTATCAATACGCTATCTATTGCTGATAACAAGTAGTTTATCAAGGACCCTATCTACTGCTAATGATAATAGTAGTTTATCAATACCCTATCTACTGCTGATAACAAGTAGTTTATCAAGGACCCTATCTACTGCTGATAGCAAGTAGTTTACCAACATTCTATCAACTGCTGATAGCAATTAGTGTATCAATATCCTATCTACTGCTGATAGCAAGTAGTTTATCAAGGACCCTATCTACTGCTGATAACAAGTAGTTTATCAATACCCTATCTACTGCTGATAACAAGTAGTTTATCAAGGACCCTATCTACTGCTGATAGCAAGTAGTTTATCAAGGACCCTATCTACTGCTGATAGTAAGTAGTCTATCAATACCCTGTCTACTGCTGATAGCAAGTAGTTTATCAAGGGCCCTATCTACTGCTGATAGCAAGTAGTTTATCTAGGACCCTATCTACTGCTGATAGCAAGTAGTTTATCAAGGACCCTATCTACTGCTGATAGCAAGTAGTTTATCAAGGGCCCTATCTACTGCTGATAGAAAGTAGTTTAGAAAGGGCCCTATCTACTGCTGATAGCAAGTAGTTTATCAAGTATCTTACCTACTGATGATAACAAGTAGTTTATCAAGGACCCTATCTATTGCTGATAACAATAGTAGTTTATCAAGGACCCTATCTACTGCTGATAACAAGTGGTTTATCAAGGACCATATCTACTGCTGATAACAAGTAGTTTATCAGTACTCTATCTGTTGTAGAACAATATAGAAAACGCATATTTTCAATTTTCAAAAGACAAACTTCAGAGAAAATTTTCTTTAAATCACAATTTTCTTTATTGCACAATTTGTTATAATCATCTATCTCTGTTATACAGTAATTTAATTAATTCAATATAAAATATTTAATCCAAAATTAATAGATACGTTGATACCAATACATGTCCCAAATTTATTTTGTTGTATTAATTTTCTTCAAGTTTCGTGCTGAGCTACTTTTTTTGCACAAGTTATCGAACCTAAAGATTTAAATGAAAATACATTCCGCGAGTTCACATCACACTTCCTCTATAATTTCCAGGCTCCTTTTCGGAAAATCCCGAATGCCGTTACGATTTGCTCCATGATGACGCATTTTCATCGATGACGGGCATATATGTGCAATAATTTTCATATTTTATCTTGCATTATTTGAATTTAAATTTGTTGTTTATATATTTTGTATTTGTAATATTTTGATGTCTTTTAATTATTGTAAAAATTGCTCAATTTGGCCTTAGGGCCACGATGCCTTTTTAATAAAATGAAATGAAATGAATGAATATATCTTCACGGCGCAATACTCGGTGGTGGCACCAGAATTTATTGGGGAGGGGGGCTTGGAAGCTAAACTTTTTTGCCGCAAAAACTGAAAATTGATAAGTGAAAGTCTGACTGGGGATTTGCCCTCCCATGTTCCCGGCGCCGTCACTGGCAATACTGCAAAATTCATCGTGTACAGTGACGATGTTCGGATCATAGCGTCCAATCGCAAAGGATTGCAGGATTTTACGAAAAGTTGAATAAAGAGATTGAGGTTTCTTATACCCAACGCTATAGCGTCTACAAATATGCCAGTATAAAAATCACCGTCTACTGAGGCTACCTTGACTAATTTTCAATTGATTTACAAGCATGGCGTAAACGTTTATGGTATACCCCGGGGTAATATCAAAACACATGCAACTTGATTAACTTTACTGAAAAACCGTTTCCCACTATATAATCTATTCACTATCAAAACAATAAAGCATCAACACCCCTCCTGGTCCAGCAGGAACGTGCCAATCACGCAACTGTTCAATTTCGATGTGACCAAACTCTACATTATTCAATATATCTCTGCAGTCATAACCCAGGATATACGAGAACCCAATATCCTTCAACTTGATAGTCACGGTGGTTGCGGTAGTTCCGTTATTGAAGAATACAACACCCCACTCCTCCCAGTACTCCAAATGTCTCGTCCAGATGTCAACGTCGCCATCCTGTGATTCAATAATCAAAAGTTTGGATTGTCTATTTTAATGATATCGTTAGCTGACTGCATGTTGTTGATAACGTTGTTTTATTGTTATTTACCATGTCCACAACACATATACACATGAAACACCACCGAGTAGACAATGATAAAACATTTCGGTACATAACGAGGCATAATTGGCTCAACACGGGGTACTTACGGTGTACTATATAATTTACCGGTATTATAATGAATTGTAACCATTTTTGGTTTGATTTTTTAAATCAAAATTGGTATTTTTAAAGATTAATGTCATCTTCAATCCGATCACCTGTCAGTCAGCTTGAAATATAACAAATACAACAATCCTAATTTCTTATTTCTACCCCGCATGTGACTAATATCGTGTGATCAATGAAATAAAACAAGGAACTACACTTTCAAAACAAACTAATTCCAGAAGATGAATCAACTTTATAACTGGAAATCAAAATGTGTAACCATTTTGGTATGTTGGCTGCTGAGTCTTGTAAATGTACCACCATTATTAACAAATCGCAGATCATGATTTAAAAGCACAACCGATACCGTCAATTTATGCAATCCCCAATTAGATGTCTGAGAAAGTCCAGTGCAGAGAAATCGGATGAATGTTCAACTGCAGTTTCTGTCTTTCAAGAATTTGAGTTAATCTGGGAAAATAAGTTTTTTGAACTATTGACTTAATTAAAACTATTACAATGAATTATTAATAACTTAATCTTTATCATGTTTACGATCTTCAATGTTTTATTCACTATCATAACAATATATCATTAAAACTCCTCCTGGTCCAGAAGGTACATTCCAATCATTAAATGTATCAATTCCGATGTGACCAAACTCTACATTATTCAATATATCTCTGCAGTCATAACCCAGGATATACGAGAACCCAATATCCTTCAATTTGATGGTCACGGTGGTTGCGGTAGTGCCGTTATTGAAGAACACAACTCCCCACGACTCGTACTGCACCTGCTTCGTCCAGATCCCAACGAGACCACTCTGTGATTCAATAAGTAAAAGGCAGGAATGTCTTTTTAATGCTCTTATTTGCTGTTTTGTTTATTTGTTTGTTGTTGCTGTTGTTAATAGTGAGCAAGTATTTATGAAACAACACTGGGAATCACTAAATGCAACGTACTGCTACAGTTAAATTTATTGAATACATTTCCACCAATTCGCCGAAGGTTGAAGATGAGTTCGATGTGGTTGGACCATTTGTACGTGTATGATTGTGTCAGAGCAAGCCAGACTAGACAAGCTTATTCAGAAGCGTCTAATTATGACAGAAATGAACAATTACTTTACGACGAAAAGCCTCCTTGATTGCCATTATGCATATTATAAACTCATCCCAAAAGAAAGTATCCAGTTTGATTTTGGTTCATAAGTCAAAGATGGGGTCTTAAATCAAGACCTACCAAAAGTATGCTACAGATAAATTTATTCCACACAGTTTGATACCTCATTTGTCCAAATCAATGCAGAATTGATGACACAGTGACCTTTTAAATGCAACGACCTCAATTTTAAAAGTTGCAGTAATTCATAATTGATGTGGTTTTCCTGCTTCTGAAGATTCGTTATAAAGGTACACAATAACAGAGATGAACTAAGACTGTTTGACTTCACTTCGTGTGTTTTATTGAATACAGATACTCTTTTACTCCTTCCTTAATGTTTTGCCCTTCACTCTTCACAGGCAATATCTGGTATGTCCTCCTGCTGCATCAATGACTGTCAGACATCTTCGGCGCATGCCCTTAGTGAGACGTGAGTCTGATGCGCCCTTGATCTTTCGCTACCCATAACTGAGTAGCAGGACCAAATCAATAGGAATTACTGCAACTTTTAAAATTGAGGTGATTGCATTCAAATGGTCACTGCGTCATCATTTCTGCATTGATTTGAACAAATGAGGTATCAAACTGTGCGGAAAAAATTTATATGTAACATACTTTTAGTAGGATTTGATTTAAGGCCACATCTGTGACTTATGGAATAAAATCAAACTGGATACTTTCTTTTGGGATGAGTTTATTTGTCGAAATCTTATATGGTAACTATATATCAAGCAAAATCTTCACTCAGAGGGATGTTGCTATACAAGCTCCCGATAGTACTGATCCAAATTGAATAAAGCCACATAAACTTGATCTGAATTTTAAGGTTCTATATACAATGATACGTCGAAGCCTTCCGAGACTGTACATTCCTAGGCCCTATTTTATGTGTATTTATTCAAGTTTGATCTCATGAATTTCAGAAAGAAGTCGTATTCCACCATGGAACAAAATACCACATCAATACTCCAGTTTTCGGAACAGTATATTTATATTTGGCATAAATATCTCGGTATCCAAGGTCAGCGTTGTGATTCCACAGATCCGTAATCCCATAACCACCAAAGAAAAATAGACCAATATCATTAAGAGCAAAGGTAATGGTTTTGTTTGCTGAATTGCGATTGAGGAAAGTCATGGCCCATTCCTGATCGAAGTATCCACCGCAGTCTCGGGTCCATACATCCACACCATCGACCTGAAGAATTATCATCAAAGAAAGAACATCATTTTACCGAGGGTACAACAGAGCTCAGCGGGTATTTGGGTTGTGCTATATGGCAACCCTATATACAGATATATAGCCCATCCCATTATGTTTGTATTGAAACACATTCTCGGGTTTTTTTTGTTGTTCATGGACTTCATTTCCAAAATTGGGAATTCTGGACGTAAAGTCTCAATATAGACAAAATTGTAGGAGATTCTGTAATTCACCATCATTATATTTCTTTCACAAGTTATATATATTACTTCATTAACATAAAAATATACTGCATCGGAAGAGTATCATTTTTTAAATAACTTGGGATCGTCATCATTCAACTTGCTCCGACAGTTCTCCCGTGAAACTCAGTGGAAGATAGGAAAGCTGCATGGGCAGGTGTTACCCTGACCTGAATCTGCAGATAAGGATGCGATGTTTTTGCTTGACAGTTTCTTTGCCAACGTATCAAGTTCAGAAATTAAGAGAGTATAACTTTGTTTCGTTAACGAGAATTCACTCCGGAATCTTTTGTATAAGAGTCCAACATTTCCACTAATACATCACGCTACTTAGTTGATAACATTCTTTTTAACAATCATTGTATTCATCAGCTGCCATCTTCTTTTAAAACATGGAATCAGAAATATGTTGTTGCCATTTTATTCAAACCACACACCTCACAACATTCAACAGGTTAATATATTACGATATTATATTCATCATCTCTGCTCTCCTGATACCTGACTGCTAAAAATGCAACGCAGGAAGATAATCCATCGTTTCATTTTCACGTTAATTGCTATAATCATGGTTTACTTGCCCATTGATCACTCATCAAGCATGATCAGATAATTACCGTTACTTTTCGGAGATAAATTGCATGGTTGAAATAACAAAATCAAAATCCTTAAAAATTGCAAACGAAGAAAATTTAAATTTCAGAAATGAAACAAATTATATACACAAGCGCGAAGAAATTGCAAAATGATAATGCATCATCTGATCAAAGAAGCCTATATAAGTTCATACATCAACGAATTTCTGTCAAATATCCTGATTACCAAGAACAATAATCACTTGCTGGGATACACCGTATACAACAAAACACTCCCGGCTTTCACGGTGAACGTGTGGTCTTCAGATGCTCCAATGTGCCATATATTTTTGCTGGAATCAAATGCGTCAGTAAGACCGTATCCCATAGTTTGACTTGCTCCAAGTTCAATCATATTTACTGTAACAGACTTGGTGGACGTAGCATCGGTGTTGAAAAAGAGTAGACCGTAAGTTGTCATCCAGGCTTCACCCAAACGTCGGAACCAAATGTCAATGTCGCTTTTCTGTAAGTGAGTAAAGCAAAATGTCATTGACAGTTTGCCTGTATCTAAACTATCTAAAATGATGGTCGAAATTGAATCTGGTGTTCACAACCGGTGTAACTGTGAAATTACAATATAAACACTTTTTAACCAGTCGACGTGGACGCACACATGAGTCCTAATGCTGAAATAAACTGCACAAAAGGATCAACTTGGGACTTGTTTCTTTGTGACATATTGAAAGTGCAACATGGGTCTCCTTGTTGTAACCATAAAGACATCGTCATGGTCTTCCGTAGCTTTACAGTCTTCACTAATTATAATAAAAATGTATCAAATATATAATGTAATGGTCCCAGATATTTCATTTCGGGTCACATTGCCGGTTGGGGTTTCATAATCCGATTTATGTTTGGACGTACCACCGCAATATCCGGATATTGGAGAAAGAAAGGTAGTTGCAAATGGCATATGCTATTCGTCATTCTATACTTCATAATTGTTCGAAACGAACAGTTACATTTTTAGCAAAAGTGTCATCAACGTATCGCCTGTAATCACATAATATGTTATCCTTTGCATCTAATTGATAATAGCAGATCAGTGCTTATTCGGCAGGACCCATTGTAAATAACAATACACTCCCTGCATCTACTGTAAACGTCCACGCTTCTACTGGGTTCAGATACACATCATAGTTGGGATTAAAACTTTCCAGCAGAACGTAAAGCAAAGTGTCGTAACTGGCTCCAATGTCTACTGGGGCAACAGTAATGGACATCGTTGAGGTTGGATTGGTATTGAAAAACGCAACACCATATTTTAGGTCTTGCTCCTCCCCTAGCCTTCTCTGCCAGACATCAATGGAGTTTTTCTGTAAAGCAAAATACCAGTATGGTTGATGGTGTCAGAACTCATGATCGAGATTTCAAACCAATCATGTGCTATACATTTAACTATAAAAACGTTTCAATAAGCTTCAATACAACGCGGAACGGACTTTAATGTATCTGGAAATGAAAACACTACAAATCTAGATGAAGGAA
This sequence comes from Amphiura filiformis, assembly GCF_039555335.1. Classification (NCBI taxonomy): domain Eukaryota; kingdom Metazoa; phylum Echinodermata; class Ophiuroidea; order Amphilepidida; family Amphiuridae; genus Amphiura; species Amphiura filiformis. Next base: position 51,520,854 of record NC_092636.1, on the reverse strand, counting down.
TCATAGTCTTCTAATTTCTGCTGCTTGAAAATTTCCACGATTCATTCACCGATTGGTCTTTTTGCACTATCAGGTTGACCTATTCAAAATTTGATCTAAATCATAGAAATCATTATAAATCAGAATCAACTCCTGTGCTCAAATCACCCACACCACACCCTTTATGCACACTCCCACCCCATGCATCCACACCTATACCCTTCCACACCCACAATGTGTTTACAGGTACGTGACCACATAATAGGGCAAATTATATTTGTATACAGGTCTAATGTCTGCTAAAAATTTCATTTTTCATGTGAGTTTCCAATTCAATCCACATACTCAGGAAAAATTCAAGCGTATGCACAAGTAATGCACAAGTGTGTGAAGCCGATGATGTCCAGTCTATTATAGCGCATGTTTCTATCACCACGGACACGTTAAGAAATATGGCGGCAATTTTAAGTGAACCAACCAGCATGATTATTGATCTTGATTCTGTTTTATCTAGCTCACTTTAGTAATTGCTCATCTTATTTTCTGTTGCTTGACCAATCAAGACATTGACAATTCTTCGCACTGACGCCAGTTAATTGTCAATTATTTATATTGCGATCACTATCACCACATTTATTAAGAGCTTGTATAAACCAGATACATCAGGACACTCCATGGCGTCAGATGATACGTTTGCTCCGTCATTTGACCAAGATGTATATTCTTCCCGCCAAAAAGATCTTGCATCGCGTAGCCAAGTGCTGCTGACTCAATTCCCACTTCATTTAGCGTTACTGTGACGTTCATAGGCGTGGAATTAGCGTTGTGGAAGACTAATGCATCGACAAGATCTAAAGGTTGTTTCAGACGCTTCCGCCATATATCGACACCACTTTTCTATTGAAGAAAACAAAGGAATGCAACGAAAGGTACTTTCAGCTCAGCTATATTGATATAAGATTTACACGGTTATTTTATAGACGTAATGCAGAGAAAACAAACGGTGGTCGGTGTAAAAAAAATGGTTGATATGTTATTAAACTATTAAACTAAACTTCAAGGCAAAGACTTTGACAAATAACGGAAAATTTTGACATTTTTAGGGATGAAATCAAAACTCGACCGGCGGTTCCGTTCGGTTTCCATTATCTAGAACAATAGAAATAGGACGGAACCGGCGGTCAACCGCCGGTCGAGTTCTGATTTCATCCCTTATATTCTATATAATCATGATAATGCTATCCTTTCGTAAAGAATGGAGAGTTTGCGAAATACCGATCCAAATTTACTTCGACTTCTACGTCATCTTTCATTCATTGCTCATTCATTGTATAGAGGAGTTCACAGTAGAGTGGTTTGGATAGAGTTATCACGAAGTAATCTGCAATAACTTGACGGATACTCCTGGTATACTGTTAACGTAAAAGGCAAACGAAAGAAGTCAAACGAGACAAGTACGTGATTGGTAACAAATTAATTTATTGCTACAGACACTGGCTAGAGGTTTATACATGTATCGGTTTATAATGTGTACCTTGTTATTGAAAAGGTATTTAGAGATTCATGGTTTATACATTAAAATAATTTGTGATTTATCGTCGTTGTGTCATACTACATTTCTTTCATTGGAAAGCAAGTCAAAGTAAACTTTGTTGTTTCCAGATGCCCACACAAAAATAACTTTTAATAATATTATTGTTGGTATTTTTTGTCATCTTTATAATCTTTGGAAATCTAAGTTTTACCAGCTCCTTTTCGTTTATAGTCACATTTTTGTGAAAGCGTGAATCCGATGGTGACCAATCTATTATATCATATCGATCTTCAAATAATTATATATTCCCACCGAATATTAAGAAATATGGCGGTAATTTCAAGTGAAGCAGTTGTTAGCATGGTTATTGAGCTCGATTCTGTTTTATCTTGCTCTCGCTCGCAATTCTTCATTTTTTTTCTTCAGTTGATTGTCCAATTAAGTCATTGGTATATTCTTCTGTGACTCCACTGACTCATGTTTATTGTCATTTACCCTGTCATTGTTATAATCACTGCCATCCACGCTGATTACGAACTTGTATAAATCCAATACATCAGGACACTCCATGGCGTCAGATGATACGTTTGCTCCGTCATTTGACCAAGATATATCGTCTTTCCACTGAAAAGATCTTGCATAGCGTAGCCAAGTGCTGCCGACTCAATCCCTACGTCATTTAGCGTTACTGTGACGTTCATAGGCGTGGAATTAGCGTTAAGGAAGACTAATGCATCGACTAGATCTATAGGGTGTTGTAGACGCTTCCGCCATATATCGACACCACTTTTCTATTGAAGAAAACAAAGGAATAAACATTAAATTTCATCAGGTTCGCCGTCGCAAATAATAAAGGAGACAAGGAGAAAAAGTGACCCCGCCTGGGAATCGAACCCAGGACCTCAGGTTTACGAGACCTATGCCTTAACCACTTGGCCACGGGAGCTTCATGATTAGACTGGTGGAATTCGAACCCATAAGCGGTCACTTAAACTTATCTCCTCCCCGCAAATAGCCCATAGTAGCTAGAGCCGTAAATGCGAGAAATAAATTGCCATCCTCCCTGTGAGGAAATATAACACGGAAAAACAGTGGCATGATCGACGGGAATTATATAAATAAACATTAAATTTCATCAGGTTCGCCGTCGCAAATAATAAAGGAGACAAGGAGAAAAACGGGACTATGCCAAAACAAAGGAATGCAACGAGAGGTACTTTCAGCTTAGATATATTATGTTTACTACCGTATACATGGTAATTTTATATATTTTTAGAAATACCTTATAGTTCCGAAACAAAATGGGGAACTCTAAGAGAAGTTAACTGGCAGCGAAGAGGTACATGATTTGAGAAAACCTAAACATGGCGGGAACAAAGGAGGAGAAAGATGATGAAAGTGATGGAAGAAACAAGTGACAACTAAAATATATAACAAGATAAAAGCGTGGATTACATTTTCAAGTATTGTCTGGTGATATGATGTGGGACTTGATCAGAGAAGTGCACCTAGTATGAGGCATGTCTCTCACGTATAAGAATGTTATAATGAAAGACAGCGATAAAAAAGCTATAATTAATGATCAGCAAATAGATGAAGATACCAGGCAGATGTCAGCATAGAAAAGGAAAATAGTTGATTTCTTAAACTACAAGACAACAACTTTGACGAATTGTGGTAATACTCGACACTGCAATTCTATGCGATCATTTAGTAATTATAACTTGACGCGCAAGTCTGTACGCAGACAAACAGTCAAATCAAACGAGACAAGAACGTGATTGATAACGAACTCATTTATTGCTATAGAAACTGGCTAGAAGTTTCTACGAATGTATATCATACTTTTACCAATTAGTTTATTGTAACCATGGTAACCATTGATTTTAAACGTTGGAGAGATGAAGAGAGACACGTCACGATTTTGATTGTTGTCGTCTTCATATTTTTTTCAAGAGAGTAATTATTGTAATAATCAAAACACACCCTGCAACCAAATTTATGTTGCACTATTTCTTTGTCTCGCTATTGGATATCGAATCAAGGTAAACTTTCCTGTTTCCGGGTATCCTCATAAAAAGAACTTGTATAGTTAATTGTTCTTCGTCATCTGTTTTTACTAAGAATTACCAGCTCCTTCTCTTTCATAATTTTCTCCTAAAAAAGGATGAAGGTACTTTTTTCTACTCAAGCCAAAAAATGTATAGGCCTATATATATCACTTTGTGATTTGGTTAAACTACCTAATATGCATTACAAGCTACACTTTGTTTTTGAAATAAAATATTATAATAATTTAGTATAACTTTTATTCATGAGCTTGGATAGACGTTGTAGAGCAAGGCACTCGCCGGGTTTACGTAATACGTATGTTCCTCATACTGACTTAGATGGTATATGCTCTCATCTGGATTGAAGATATTATGAAGTGCATATCCTCGAGACTCTGGACTTATCCCAATATCCACCAGCTTCACCGTGATTATCTTAGCAGTGGTACTATTAGTGTTTAAGAATACCAAACCGTATGATATGTAGTATTGAAGAGGCTTCAACCAGATTTCGATGTCGGTTTTCTGGTGAATGAAACAAATAATGAAACAATTTGTAGTTTCAGTTTTCACGCTCATGTGTTTTAAATGTTACATACACGTATCAGCTGTAAGAGTATTATCAGTATAGGCCTACTTGGTTCAAGACATCATTAAATACAAAGTCCTTCGTTCGGGATAACCTATTCTGTACATTGGAGTTCATATTTAATTTTTTTAATACCACGATAATATTATTTGTAGACAGGTTACTGACCTGTTCTTCCCAGGGTCTCATGGAAGAACAGAAGATACCTTAAAACATTCACTGAATGAGTAATCAAAAGAAGAAACAAAACAAAACTTAAATCTGCTGCTAACCCTGCAGGTTCATGTGTGTAGGTGCCAAGTGCCCCAAATTATCAACAGTATTAATAGTATGGACTTCTTATATATAAAAAATGAATTAATTTTTGATGTGTTAAACTATTCACAGCGGTAATAACGTAGACGAATTCGGTAACCATTGAAAACTACTCGACACTTTTAATTGTAATTTACAAGGTTTGAACGATCATTTCCGCAGAATAAATTCTTCACTTAAAAATAAAATCAAACAAAACAATTTGATTGATGACAAATTTATTTATTGCTACACTTAAACTACACACAATAAGGAAAGTACAAGTTTGCAGATTGCATACCATAATTACCAATCAATTTATTGCAGTCATTGATTCTATTTCTCTAAAGTCAAATTACGTTATTGTTGGAAATTAGAAGATAGACATGGTTTAAAATATTTGTGTTTTGTCATTTTCGTCATTTTGTCGGGAAAAAATCATTTAGCTTATTGCAAGTAATTATATACGCCAAACTAAATTTCCCTTTTCATCTTTCTATAGCAAGTGAAACAATGTATACTTTCCTTTTCCGGATGCCCTCACAAAAATAACTTGCTATTCCGATTCTATTCCTCACTAAATGATATTATATGTATTACAACTTCTTCGTGTATCTCCATTTTCATCTAAAAAGAATTAATGAAGGCACCTATTAGTATTAATACCAGGAGAGTATATAGAAAATCTATTGTCATCATGCATTTGCAATAATTGGTTTTTGATAGCGTCACCATCATCATCGTCGTCGTCGTCATTATTATCGTCATCCAAAATCTTCATCATTATAATCACCATCATGATCATTGTCATCATCAACACCATCGCCATCGTGTTAGTCATTATCATGATCATCATTTATCTATATAGTTTTGAACATCACAGGCTTCACCCGACACACAGACTTTCTCGTATATTTCAGGTCTTATCATCACAATCATCAAAATTAATTGTTTTCAAAATAATATGATATCTTATAGTTATTCATAAGCTTGAATATGGTATCAGAGAACTAAAATGAATTATAAATACAAAATAAATTGATTGAAAGCTCCGATACTCTTACTCTTGACTCCCCCTTGATTTGCATGTCTTATAATCACAATAAAATCAAAATAAGTATACATTTATCGAGGGTTGAGAACCAGTAACACGTAACTCCTAAAATAGCATTTTGAGTAACGGGACTTTTTAAAAATCTTTGAGGGTCTCCGATGGTTGAGAACCAGAAAGCCGTAACCACCAGCCGTTCACCACGAAACGCTCGTTAAGTTGACCCGGTCAATTTTGTTTTATTTCGTGTTTCGAAAATATATATAAGCTTTAAACGATATCCAGCTAGCGGAGTTATGGTTTGTTGAACTTTGCTCCTTCAGCAAAAGGGTAGGGCCTACCTTATTTCGGTGATACATTATGTCTCTTTCCCACATTGCTGGTAATATATAGATATCAAATGATCATAATTGGTGGTCACTTCAAATCGGCCCCAAATCAACGAGGTTCAGGAATGTCCTCTCATTGTTTAACCCACCACTTGAGCAGGATTTAGCCAAAGCAAAGAAAGACTAGATCTATTTACGAATTCTATAGCCTACATAGGTAGAAGCTTATTGTCCTCTTCAACAATAGGATTAATGATTGGTTTAAAAGGTGTTTGACTGGCACTAACAAAATAAGAAACATGTAGCACCAACTTGAGGTACCTATGAATACAATCTTTATGGACATAACTCGGAAAACAAACTGCCGACTTTACGAGCGGTTCGTGGTGGACGATCACAATTAGCGTCCTCTGGCGGGTGACAACCATATCATATAGCCCGTTAGCGCAACAAAGCCGTAACTCATGAGATAAGGCTTTCTGGTTCTAACTGAAAACTGCCTCTGCGAAATGCGGCCATAATTGAATGTGTATTTCAATATGCGATAGGGAGTGTACTTTATGGTTAAGGATTATTTTGGTACCAAATTCTCAAAATCAACAGAATGTGATTTACGGTTTTCTGGTTGTCAATACCTAATAAAATACATTAATTTGATTTATGAACTTGGATACACGTAGTACAACAAGGCACTCAGTGGGTTTACGTAATACGTATGGTCCTCATACTGACTTAGATGATATATGGTCTCATCTGGATTGTAGATATTCTCAAGTGCATATCCCATAGTTTGAGGATTTATCCCAATATCCACCAGCTTCACCGTGATTATCTTAGCAGTGGTACTATTAGTGTTTAAGAATACCAAACCGTATGATATGTAGCGAAGAGGCTTCAACCAGATTTCGATGTCGGTTTTCTGGTGAATGAAACAAATAATGAAACAAAGTTTGTAGTCGCAGGTTTTCATGCTCTTTAGCTGAGATGAAAATAACTTAATTCGTCTCAGTTCTTTAGATATACAGTGACAATTTACACTCTCTGGATGCACTACATTATATGCATACAATGCATTTACACGGGTATTTCCTTTCCAAATGTTGGACGATCCTGTCATAAGAATAATTTGACGGACCTTGATAAGTTATAATTTGATACCGTGACTCTCAGAGATGAGTGACCACAGATCAAACAGTCTGACAACAGCTATGAAAATTTTGATAAAAAGATCTGAATTCGGATTTAAATCTGAACTCACACACCCTGCTCTCAACTTTAGGTACTGCAATTGTCTATATAAGTCGTTTCAAACAAATTCATTCCTTTAAAACATCACACCAAATAAAAGGAAACAAACTGGATTGATGACAACTTATTTATTGCACTATGCTATAAACGTAGTAAACAAGAAAGTCAGTATAGTCTTTTATACAGCACATCATCTTTGCCAATCAATTTATTGTAACCATTGTCATCGTGATATTTGCAGGCTTTCATTCAAATAAGGGGCCAGCCGTAGCGGGCGCCCCAAAAAATCGGTAATGTTGCCCTCAGTAGACGGAATAATGCAGACGATTTATGGTTGGATGCAATTCGGCATTATGCGGTGTTGATAACACTATAATGTTACCCAACGTCAAACGATTATTATATATTGTTGATTTACTATTATTGAAATTGCTATTATCATTTTTCTATACTTGCATGATTGTATCAACGATTTATATATATTTTTTATCATCTTATCATGAACCTAGCCTTGTTCAAGGCCTTCTAGGATTTCCTACCATCCCTCATGACCATTTTCGGGCTCGCCAAGTCAGTGAGGGCCACAGATTACGGCTACTAAATGACCGTGCGTACGTTGAAAAATCGAGCTCGGACTGAGTTTACGAACCGCCCTATCTCGCCCTGCGGTCTCGTAGGTTCAATCCGAGTTCCGTCGTTCAAGTACGCGTGATTATAGGTAGCCGCAGTCTGGCCCTCATGGGCTTGTTGGCGAGCCCAAAAGTAGCGATAGGATTCAAATGCTGCATGAGGGAGGAAATTAGAGGGCCTTGAACAAGGCTATCATGAACCTTGAACCGTGAAATTAAGTTATTGCTTGAAATTCATTAAGTCAAACTAAATTAAAATATTGAACTTCATTCAGTCAACGTTCTAACATTAAGCTAAAATGATTTCATCTCATTAATATCACACTCATATTCACAGACTTATTTACAGTATTATTTACATTTTACTGAAAATAATCATAGTGGTGGTTTAACTGTTTATGTTCAAGTCGTCGTCACAAAATGACGGCGTAAAATAAGTAGAGGTTGCGATTACCGAACGTACGTATCGAACGCCCGCCGTGCAATCTATTCAAAATCACTCTCCTGTGACGGGATTTTGAATAGATGCACGGGCTTTCGAAAAGTACGTTTGGAAATCGCAATCGCTCTACATATGAACGTCAACATTGGTCAAATGACATCGTTCAACATCATCTTCGTTACTATCATATGCAGCTTTAGGCATCACATAAATTCAGAGGACAAAAATGAAATATAAAACTGGAAAAAAAGGCTACTGCCCTCGTGTCCACAGTTATTAAACATTAATTTAGCCCCGGGAATTTAGCAAAATGTTTACTACAATAAATTTGTTCACAAGCTTGGATACACGCTGTACATCAAGACACTCAGTGTTTTCACATGGCCCCTAATATATGGTACGAATAATCATCAACTGCCTAAGAAGAGGTATACTTTGTAGATGATACAGTGTAAGTTTTTTTTAAAGTCATTTAGTATAAAAGCAATAAATGTGTTCAAGAGCTTGGAAACACATTGTACATCAACACACTCTGCGGTTTCACATAATATGTATGTTCGTCATACTGGCCAAGATGCGCTATACTCCGAGATGGATTAAAGACATCATCAAGTCCATATCCCAGCGTCTCGCGAGATATCGTAAGATCTACCAACTTCACTGTGACTTTCTCATCAACAGCATTAGTGTTAAAGAACATCAAGCCGTAGGATACGTAGCGAAGAGGCTTCACCCACACATCAATGCCGTTTTTCTAATGAACGAAACAAAGTCAGAATGAAACAAATTCTGTGCATGGTCTGTTTTAATCACGCTCACGTGCTTTAGCGTGTTCTACATAAAACGATTTGTTCAGTTACATTATCATTGATTACAGGCCTACACAACAATAAATTGAAAATTAAAACAGCGAACACCTGAAAGTGAGTGCTGAAGCAAGCAAAACAAAAGAAAAGCACTGAGTGAAATTTTAAGTTTAACAATATTAAAGCCATGTTAATGTTAATAATTATAAGTAGTAAGTTGTGCAATCTAAGACATGCGGAATAACATTACTATTAGTAGTTCAATGCAAATCCGAAGTCGAGCTCATAAAATAAAAGCCTATGGCATAAATTGAACAGCTCTTTTCAGAGCCACTAGGCATACTCCCCATGAATCCTTGGCGGTAAGCAAGGCCAAGGGGACGTCAATTAACTGGATCATTATTTCCTTGCATCCTGAAGAGGTAAATACCTTTTCTGATGACAACTTCAAGTTATGCGAAATCTATCTCGTTAGCTCTTTACTAAGTCACGACTGATCAGTTGATAAACTGAGTCTAATCAGTCTATGAATGAATGTCCTTTCTCAACGTGTAAGTAAACAAAATCAAAGCTACTCTCAGCAACAGCTTGGTACTTTGGACCAACGATGACCGACGTCATTGGAATATTTGAATACCAATTGCAACAGAAGTAGAAAATTAAATGATTTGGTGACAGCGATTTCTTCAGTCCTTTCTTTGTAACAACTCCTCATGGTTCAGTCTTTGCGAACTGAAGTCTAGTAGGGTAGAATCGCAAAACTGCCACGCCGCTTGGATTAACCATAACAGAATAGAAGTCGTCAACATTAACGTAGTAGTGCATTTTATCTTGAAAAACATCGTATATATCCCAGAATCCCATCAAATCGTGAACTCCAAACTCCCTGACGACAATGGAGACATTACTTGGCATTCCTGATACTCCACGGTTTAGTATTACAGAAGCATAATCGCCAAAACTGGTTGAAATATCAAGTTGCTTCGTCCAAACTTCGATAGTATCATTCTGAAAGCAAGGATGGGTATATAGCAGCAATTATAGATGATATCATGATTGGTATATTGGTTTATGAGTGGTGTACATTGAAGTCAGACTGAATTATGTTGAGAGTTTCTTTCCCTCCTTTTACATATTTGTAGAGTAAAATATGTTTGTTAAAACGTCAATGTACAATGCCAAAATCACGCATCTTTATGATTTTAAGAACAAACGCAAACATGTAAGCGAACATGAAAAAGCTCTGCTCCTTTTATCATGTTTATCACCTTACAATACCTATATGTGGCAAATTTATTGCACTACTTCTTTTTCAACTTCCTCAAATCCGACGGATACAAATGTAGAAAAGCGACACTATTTGGCGGTATTTCGATATCAAAGTTTCCGTCCATGAAATAGTTGTAATAATCCTTTTGGAGAAACACATCTTGTATGTCAAACACACCACTAAATGTTTCGACACCAAAGTCGACTAAAGGTATGGATACATTAATCGGTGCACCATAATCCCCGACATTAAGAATAGCAGTTGCAAATTCACCGATACCGGTAAGTTTTTTGGTCCAGACCTCTATAGAGCCGTTCTGTAACGAAACAAACCAAAAGATATAGATGATGTCATAAGCATATACTTCTTTTGGTTTGTTTTATTCCAAAGGAAAAAATGATATGTTTCATTCCAAAGGCTCAACGAATATTGCCAATGATAAATTCCGACTTATTTATCGCTTCTGGCAGTGGTCAATGTAACCACGTTTGTAGTTCATAGTCCGTAACCTATAGACGAATCCAAATACACGCATTCCTACACCTGACTAGCAGCCTTTAGTTGGGTAGCCGTCGGCTACAATGCACTCAAAATGTGAAATGATTCGGCCTTGGCGGAAATTTTAAACTACATTCCATCACCCGTTTTACACCTTAATACATAATAATCGGATTAACTACACGCGGTATCTATGCTTTGATGTACTTCTCGTCCTTGCATCTTCTCTAGGTGTTAGGTGGCTTTTATGTGCACAATTGGACGCTCAAAGCACCAGGTTGGTGCAAGCGGCTACCCAAAGATGTCCGACCAAATCCTGACCATGACTTGGCTACTTGGATTCGTCTATAGAAGGCATTGGCTTTTATTCAATCTATAATTAATTCAATCTCTTTGTTAACATCCATTGTATCCTTCTGGGTTTCAGCATGGTCACTTTATATTGATCAGTATCTGCTCACTTTTTGTAACTCAAACAATGGGGAGATAAAATACGATGCCAAAACGCTATAGCCGTTTTGGCATCGTTAATTAGCTATTGCCTGCCAATGGTAACTCAACAATAGCTGTCAATCAATCCGCGTGACTGGCTAGTTTTCGGATTAGCCATTTACAAATACTTGAACCGACCTATTGTATACAAACGACTCGGAGGAGATGAAAGTTGCTTTTGTGCTTTTGTTACGTTTCAGCGATGCAACTTGTTCACATCAAAATTCTTGAAGTCAGCCTTGATAATTGCACCAAGGCAATGGATTCGGGAACAGATTCTCTGAAATCTGAAACTATAGTGAAAATATGTATATAATTGATGTAAACGATGAAAAGTAGTGTATGTGTGGGTGTCAGTAGGGTGTGTTGGTGTGGTTGTGGATGACTTCCACAGATGAGGAGCAAAAAACCAACATTAAGTTTATGTGTTTCTTTTTTTATCTTGCATATTCGTATTGTATTTAGACACTGATAAATTATATGGCAAGAATGATTAAAATTAGGCTATTAACTATTTTTCAACTTCCTAAATTCCGATGGATACAAATGTAGAAAAGCGACACTATTCGGTGGTATTTCGATATAAAAGTTCTGGTCCATGTCGTAATTGTAATAATCCTTTTGAAGAAAAACGTCTTGTATGTCAAAAATACCAATAGGTGTTTCGACACCAAAGTCGGTTAAAGGTATGGATACATTAATCGGTGCACCATAATCCCCGACATTAAGTATAGCAGTTGCAAATTCGCCGAGAAAGGTAAGATTTCTGGTCCAAACCTCTATAGAGCCATTCTGTAATGGAATAAACCAAAGACAGAGGATACCGTTTAGCCTATATATTTTCCTTTGGTTTTTTTTTTTGGGGGGGGGTCCAAAGGAAAGAAGCTCTGTTCTTCCAAATGAACAATAAAAATTGTTTTGCATGATGTAATGAACTCTGGATATTTCAGACTGAGTTTGGAAATAACTGACACCCATTAAACCAAATTAGGTTTTGGTTTAGTGTCATGAGGCCTTTTAATGATGTACCATCAAATGTTTTTAAAAATAGGATTGTCGTCTGCATTCTGGTCTTGTCCATACGGAAATCATTGTTGAAACTAATACGAATAGTTATCCATCATAAAATAATTTGAGTATATTCAATTCCTACAAAGCAGCATGTATATAATTCAACCTTTTTCTTTTAAAGTGGCCAACACTTCTACGAGCTTTGCTCATTTTTGGTCAAACCTCCAACGTTTCTATGTAAAATTATTGATGTTTTTCTGGTAAATAAAAACTGAATAACCAAAACTTATACAACAGGGAAAATGTGAAGCAAGACAACCCCATTAGAGTTGACCGTGGTCGAAAATACATCATAAAGATAATTTAAGTTGGGATATTCTATCTGTCTCCACACATCGTGAATATGGATGGTGCCAGTGTCATAGTTGGTGCCTAAATCCCTAACAGGTATTGACACATTGGTGGGTGCATTGCCTCCATTGAAGATTGTTGTGGCATACTGGAAGACGGCAGCCAATGGTTTGGTCCATACTTGTATCTTGCCTTTCTGTGGGAAATAGCAAGCAAATAGGAAAAAATTGCTATGCTTGTTTGAAAACAGCACGCAAATATATTTATTTTTCCTTAAAATTGTTGTCAATGAGTATGAAATTATTGGAGGCATGACAAATTGGCAACTTGTAGTGCTTGACAACTTCTTGATAAAAGCACTTCTGAGAATTTTGTGACATGGAACACCAAAAAAATGTCAAATTCAATAAATATGTAAAAATACATTTAGAATAGGGATTGAATTGTTAAAATATAAAGATTTTAGTTTTATTTAGAATTTGTGCACTTCTTACATTTCATGTTTTTGTAAGATTATCATATGTATCTTTATTTGAATATAAGCTATAATAATGCTGTTTGGGAGAGTTGCTCTTACATAAAATGCTGCGCTCCTCCTCTGGAGGATTTCTCTTTCTTCTGTCTCATCCATGCCCTTAATTCTTTCAGGTTTTCTATTTTTCTTGTTTTTTGATGAATTGTTTTTATTGAACTTTGTGTGTTTTTGATGTTTACCCTGCATGGGTAGTTTGGGTCTCCCCAAACCCTGTCCTGGGTTTTGTGTTTCCATTCTTTGTGTTTTTTAATGAATAAAGATTGCTTAAACCATAAAATAATATAGGCAAACAAATATATTTCATTTTTAATGAAAGTCTAGAAATTTATTTATATTCAAGAATAGAAAAATAGTACGTCTACAGTTTTTTACAAAATGTTTTTGAAGTATCCGCCACCACAAGACTTTGTAAGTTACTGCCAGTGTTACTTGGCACACATATTTTTGTTTAAAATAATTTCATTTAGCAAAGATATTTTTCAAGGAATACAATTGCATTGTGCTATGTATACATTTCATGCAGTGCTACCATATTTCAAATATTCATTCTGCTGACACTGAATACATCATATGTCATAATTTTAACTATTTCGAAGAGTTGGAATTTCAACTATTTCAAAGATGTTGGTATTTTCCAATTTATTGGTGGTAATACAAATAAAAGGTTGACAGTATCCTTATATTAATAATAATCCTTTGGCTCGAAGAACATGAAAATATTGGGCTGGACTGAGCCTCATCCATTTATCTAATCTTCTTTCATCACATAATAAACAGATATTGCCTTGTCTTTTTTTTTTTTAATATAAACCTTCCATTATCTTGCCCTATTTTATCAGAGATGCCAGTCAGTGTTGTCAAAAAATCCTGAAATGGCAAAAAAATTCCTGAAAAATGTAATTTGCCTATGCATTTGTACAGGATCATCCGAGTAAAATTTCCTGAAATCAGGAAATTTCCTGAAGACAGGCAACACTGTTTTATTCTCAAGTAATGTTTGTTTTTGTTTTATTAAATTTGCCAATTTCTTCCTTGACACAGAATTTTATCCTGGTGACTGAATGGTGACGTGAAAAGTGTATTTCATACACACACAAATACGGACATACAATAAAAACAGCAACTTTTTGTCAGCGTATTATGGACACTGAATGTAAAACATATAGGCTACACAATATCTTGTACCAATTACCAAATGGAATTAAGATTTTTAAAATAAGGCCACCCAAAAAGTGTTTGTTTGTCAACATTTGACCAAACATAACTTGTTTTCTTTTTCAAAACATTTTTTTTTCTGAAAAATAACAATCAAGAGTTTTTAGAAACATACTTTTGAGATTGAAATATTCTTTGAGTACATTTCTTGGTCTGCAAGCATTCTGCATGTTATGGGTATATTATACCAAGTAACCATATTTGCTATCATGTGCCTGGATGCAAAAAACGTCATAAAATATACTCCCAACCGACTATTTGTCCCTTGTGGGCAGATTGTGTGGACAAACAAACACTATTTTTGTGCTTATTTCACCTGAAGATACTAACTTACAATACATATATTTAATTGCAATGCTGAATGTTTAAGCACACACATGATTAATGATTGAATTGAACAGCATGATTACAGACATGGCCGAGGGATGAACACCACTACACAATGTGCTTTTTCTAAAGTCATTTTGTGCAAAGCAGACATCAACATTTGTTTACATTTTTTCAGTATGTCATGCATTTGAATTAATACTCCTTACAATTTATCAAAACATGAAAATGATATCATACATGGATTCAATTTGGTCATGTGTATGTATACGTACAATGATAGAAATATAGAAAAATAGGTACCCTAATTTTGTAACTGACAGCTACAGATAATCAAAGAATTAAATGGGCAATCTCAAAACATGCTACACCAATTCCAGCTGTTGTACTGGATTATATGAAAGTTGAGAGTAACGCCATGTTGGATTTCTATTTGACCGATTCGAATCAATGCGTTTATGTGGTTGTGTTGCCAGCTTATCACCCTTCTATGCATGTGTAATACACTGTGTGTGTATGTATGCCCCAAGAATTAGGTTAGCGTGCACGATTTGAATCTGCCACTGAAAAATCCAACATAGTGTTACTCTCAACTAAAAGCACAACATCTCAAACAGTAATTCAATCACACTGAGCAGGCTATAGTGACTGTTCTATGGCAAAAGCTTTAACGTCAGCAACAAACATTGCTTGGTGAGTAAGCTTAAAATTCATCTAAATAAGGCCATCTTGAAATTGTCCATTTAATTCCTGGGCTTAAACAACACTGTTATACAATTGCACAAAAGTCTGGATTATATATTTATAACTACACAGTAAGCAACATATTAACACATTCAAGCAAAATGAGATATTTTGATTCAGTTGTCATTTTCTTCAACAAATTTGGAGACTAGAATTAGTACAAATATTGCTGAACATATTACAAGTGGGCTATTCCATATGAAATCCATACTCCCCCTATGAAAGACATGACTTTAATCTGCCACATAGGGAGTGTGTATTTCAAATGGGGTTACCTGAATGGGTGACTCTGTTTGAAATCTACACACCGTGTGTGGGAGATAATTTAAGATCATGTCTTCCACAGGGGGTGTATGGATTTTAACTGGAATAGCTCAATATTCCTCAGATATGACTATTTTCAAACTACTGAAATCTAGTCCATTAAGAAAGTCCAACGACCAGAAATTTGAGTGCCTGTAGGTTCTTCTAGATGGACTACTATTGAAATCAAGAGAAATGCAATTAATCTGCAACTCAAAAATGTAGGTCTTCAAGACTCTTCAAATTTTAAGATGATTAAAAATATAGTTCTAGTATCAACAATGAAACTCAACAACTTAAGGGATCTAAAATGAGCGTTTATTGCGTTTCGACAGTATTTTTTGTGGCACATGAGAGCACCTCAGACCTATCGAATTGTATTCTGAATACGAAGCATGTCTTTCTGATATCAAATAATTTTCATTTTTTGAAAATCACAAATATAGTACAAATTTTATGACAAATTATAAAAATTTGATATTTGTCGAATTTTTGATATATAACAGTCCTTGAAGTAAATTATATAAATCTAATGATATATTCTTAAAGTGTATGTAGCAGGGAGGAAAAGCCGACGGTCAAATGAAAATTTTGACCTTTCATATTGAAGCTATGGATTTTTTCCCCAAAAAGACCTAATTTTTTTTGGTGTTTTGGGAAAAAAAATTAATATCTTCAATACGAAAGGTCAAAATTTTCAATTGATCGTCGGCTTTTCAACCCACCTACATACACTTTAAGTATAAATCATCATATTTATAAAGTTTACTTCAAGTACTGTTAAATATCAAAAATATCAATTTTTAATGATTTGCCATAAAATGTGTATTAAATTGCGAATTTCAAAAATTCAAAATTATTTGATATCAGAATGACATTCTTCAGTATTCAGAATGCAATTCGATATGTCTGATGTGCTCTAATGTCCCAAAATAAATACTGTCCAAACGTTCATACCCCAGCCCTTAACACATTTGCAAGAATTTTGTTCCTTGTTACACAATATCAGAGAAAATAGGAAATGTTATCCTCTCTGGGAATAAATCGGTAAAGAGTGACTACTTCTGTAATATCCAATTTCTGTGTCACTAAAAAGCTCATGTATATAAATATAAAAGATGGCATAGGTTTCGACAAGCCAAGGTCCCAGGTTTGATTCCCTGCCGGGGTTATATTTCCCATTTTCTCGTTTAAAGCTGAATTAAAATGAAATCTACAACTCATTCTAATTGATTACATAGTACCGTAATAGTAGAACCCAATGGGATATTCCAGTTAATCCATGTTATGAAATAATGCTAAGAAAATATGCACCTTATTTACACTCCGATCTACAGAAACTTAGATGCATTTTGAACAAAGACTAAGGGTAGTTTGTAACACAAATTGCAAAAAGGTCATAATCTTCTGAAGCGTTACCCACTACAACATCAAAATTACCCGTCACCAGCATGCTGGCAGGTGTTAAGTTACCACTCTACCTATTGTTTACTGTGTTTTCTGTTATTGTAAATTTTGTGCAAAATATTTTTTATAAAATTCATAGCTCTAAAACCATGACTTGTACATTTATAAAAACTTCTGTAAATCTTAATATAAATGAAAACATACCTCAATGTTGATTTCTTAAATACTATATCAACTCTAGTGATTGTTTATATATTAATAAGCCTGATAATTGCATTCCATATGTGACACAATCTGATCCACTTCGTCTCAGCTTAGATCAAAGTCAGAAATTGTGAAAAATGAGTTACTATACCGATATATGCCTTTAAACCAGTTTCTTTTTACGAAACAGACGAGAGGCAGACACTCGACACCATAAAAACATTATTTGGAGTTTGAACAACTATATTATTGATAAAGGCGGCTTTACAAACATGTATTAGTGTAAGACCAATCTATTCTAATGCTCAGTACCTTTGTTTACCAATGTTGAAATCCTTAGCAAAGTTATGAACTTTTTATATGTCCATTTCTTCAAATGTTGTTTGTTTGTTTTGGTGTTCCTTATTTTTGCATATATCTCATTGTCATCATTGCTAACTTTGATCTAATTGAATCATATGTCACAAATGTATCTGAAAAAGTGATTCTTTTGAAATTTAAAATCACAACTTGATATTGTACTAGCCCATCTCGAATTCTATGAGTGTACATGTTATTAATTCAATACAATCATATTGTTTTCCACTTTCCAAACTTTTTGTGGAGTTGCCTTCAACATCACCACTCCATTAGGGTTCACATAAACAGTAATAGAATCAGTGGGCTTAAACACACCCATACTCTTTTGCGCATACACATCTGTGACCTCGTAACTCGTATCACTTGAAACTGCCAGTGCTTTCATCACAACTGTTACGAATTCTGGTTCCTTAACGCTACGACTGAAGAATACAATGCTGAATACACCGTTGGATAAAGGGCGTGTCCAGGCCTCTATACCATTAGCATGATGCTGTGAATGAATGAAACAGTGGTGTGGGGAAAAAAGCTGGTCAGCTACTTGAGTACTTACTAAGCATACTCCAAACTAAATTAGTACATAAATGACAGGAATGGTTTCATAAGGTTCAATGCCAACCAAAAACATGCATTAGACTTCTTATAATGTCACATAACAACTCTACTTGGTCTAAAACCAAAATATGGATGAATTTATGTGCACTGTGACACACCTGAAAGGCTTCAGTATACTATGAACTAGCGGCTAAACTTGCGAGTCATAATCCCAACGTGGGACTGCAAACTTAGGGATGTGACACTTTTGCAATAGAAAATATATACCATACCCTGTGCACATGCAGTAAACCCAATTTGCACTGTTAACAAATATTTGTACAATACGGTAACTATTATGATAATGTGTCTCATCTCAAGTTGAGAGTAACACCATGTTGGATTTTGACGTGGCAGATTCAAATCAGCACGTTTATGCGATTGCATTACTAGTGTATGAACAAATCGCCATTCTATGTGAGTGATTAGGTCATGTTAGCGCATGCGATTCAAATCTGCCACTGCGAAATCAAACATGGTGTTACTCTCAACTTGAGACGAGACTGACTTTACTAACAAAATGTCCCTTTCTATGATCAGCCTTAATAATAGTGCATGCAGCTATCAATTGGTTTTATCACCATGCAAAATCTTCCCATTATTCAATGATAAGTGGAGATCAATGATCAGCCTTAATAATAGTGCATGCAGCTATCAATTGGTTTTATCACCATGCAAAATCTTCCCAACATTCAATGATAAGTGGAGATCAACACTGTTAAAGTTTGTTTGGCTTATAATTGGCGAAACAAATGAGACTCATAACATTGTGTATTGATATAAAATGGCGTGCATGCAGTTGTGTTTCATAACATAACAACCAAGTAAGATCCAAGATGTTGGGACATGCAACAGTACAAAGCATAAGATTATGAGCTATACAGTATAATAGTAAGTCAAGTGTCAAATTTACTGACACTGGTCCAAAGTGGATCAAATTATGTGATATATCTCCTGTAAAAAAATGTATCCTTCACGGCTCAGCTTTAATTAGTACTACACCAGATGGATTAACTTTGACTAAAAGTCTATCTTTCTCGCCAAAGAAACCCATCTTTTTTCCTGCATACACATCAGTCACCATGTAACCCTTCTTATAATCTGGTAGGCCTAGGTCCTTCATGGTTACGTTGGTATTCAGTGGCTGCTTAATACTGCGACTGTAGAAAAGAGCGGCATACTTTTTATCTGCTAGAGGGCGTGTCCAAGCTTCTACAAATTGAGGTAAGAGTGGACCATCCTGTTATGGAGGGCAAGAAGGTGATAGCACATGGATTAAGCTTTCCTGCATTACACAGAAACATAAGTACTGTATTTCGTCAAATAGTCGCCCCCCCCTCAAATAAATGCCCCCCCCACCACTTTTTTCAACCAAGATGTTTCAAAATGCCGATATTTGTGTAGTAAGCTTACCAAGTTGCACACATGGTCGATAATAGCGTCATTTTTTGGCGAAAATTTGGATTGAAAACCCGGAAGTGAACCAGAAGTCTCTAGTTTCTAGAAGTTTCTAGTTCATAGTTCCGTCATTTTAGCGTGAGTTTTAAGTTTACCTAATGATTTTAACGGGAATTATCGTTCTAAAATTGACCTTGAATAAACGCCCCCCGTTTGGAAAATGTAACGCCCCCCCTTATTTGACGAAAATATGGTATAACATTTCACTTCATCAACTTTGAGTGGTAGTACCTCACTGTACTCCTACATTGTAATACATCCAGGATATAAAGTGACAAAAAAAGTCATTTACATTGATCACAACACAACTAGTGATTAGTTTGTTAGTCTTTAACTAGCAGGGATGTTAATAAACCGCAGTCTCAATCACCTACTTGCATGTTAGCATGTGTTATACAGGGTGTATCAAAATGATTGCTACCCTGTTGTCTAATGATATGCCTGCTGCTTCCAAATTCAACATTAGATCCTCTTGAAAATGGTTATCATTAGTTTTATGACCTTTTATTACAAAAATCTACAAATTTGGTGGATGTTATGCTGCATTTTGATATGGCAGTCTTGGCCATGCTCACTCCATATTAATTGGTACCATTACTGGTACCAATCTTTTTGATATACCCTGCAGTGAGGCAGTTAGTAAAGTGATAGCTGGTGCAAAATTATGTACAGACTTTTGCATGTCAAAACCCACATAGCTGCATGCTCATCATAAAATTCAAAATCAATGTTCCTGCTCTTCTAAAGGTAAGCAAGTTAAAAATTATCTGAAATACACATCAACTTTACAACTGTTTGGGCTATAAAACAAAGTCAAAATATATGAACTTCTTATTTTTACTACTTATGATATTGACCTTTTTCCACGATGTCATGATTAATCAAATTTGGGTCCAAGAGACAGTCTGTAGTATATTGGGTCTAGATGTAAACAATCAATACACAAATGTGAAAAACGAACCTCAACGCTTAGTTTCTTATAAACAGACTCATTTTGGACCCACTTTTAACTGATAACATCACAAGAAACAGGTCTATAATTCATTACACACATAATTATATACAGTTTGCAAATCATAATTAAGATGTTTAGCAGAACAAACTGCTTTTCAGTTTGTTATAGAGTCCAACCAAAGGATAACCAAACCAGGATATTTACCACACAGATACCAACATGCATTTAGAATACAAAGAAACATATTTTAGGATGAGATAATACGAGTTCTTATAAAAACACACACACAAACAAACAAACAAACAAACAACCACATGCTGTGAAATGGGATGATAACACAAACATTTCAGGTTTCATGAAAAAAGGGAGGTTTCAAGCAATGTATGATGCCAGTACGTGTCATAGAACAGATTGGCCTCAAAGTGATGATGTTTTTTTTTTTTTATTGTGTTATATGTCTATGATGTACATGCATATGGTGTTTGAGTAATGATATACAGATATTTCGGCTTGTTTTGAGAGAAGTCACAAAATGATGAGTCTAAATCATCACAATATTCAGGTCCAGTGGCGGCGCCAGGAATTTTTTCGGGGGCATTGGGGGGCAAAGTGAATTTCAGGAGGGCAAAATTGGACAATTTAGCCCCAAAATTGCCATAAAAAGTGAAAATTTACATGATTTTGGGGTTTTTGCCTCAAAAGAGGGGGGGGGCAAACTGGGGGGGGGCAAGAAAAATATTTTTTGGGGGTTACGTTTAGAGATCTAACTGCTAAGTTACGTTTAGAGATCTAACTGCTAATTGGAAGTACATGTTGTACTCACAGCAAACTGATTGCTAACACTGATCCAAGTTAATTTTATATTCTGTGGCAATTATTTTGTATTTTCACTTTCTTGTCTACATTTTGTGATCATTGTTCAGCTACATTTGTTAGGTTTTCAATGTGGCAATAAAATATTGGAAAATATGGAGTCATCAAAATCAATGTTGTATCATCAACTACGGCAGATGTCCACACAGTTTTCACATGAAACAAAAATAGCATTGTAGATTTGCTGCCCGAGGTGAATATCAGTGCTATACTTGATGATTAAAAACTTTACAAATGGTGCTCTCTCCAAATGTGTTCACCTATTACGATGAATGCTTAAGGGCTGGGGTATGAACGCCAACAAAAAAAAGGTCTTTTTGGGAAAAAAATCCATATCTTCAATATGAAAGGTCAAAATTTTCAATTGACCGTCGGCTTTTCCTCCCTGCTACATACACTTTAAGAATATATCATTAGATTTATATAATTTACTTGAGGACTGTTATATATCAAAAATTTGAAAAATATCAAATTTTTATAATTTGTCATAAAATTTGTATTATATTGTGATTTTCAAAAATGAAAATTATTTGATATCAGAAAGACATGCTTCATTATTCAGAATGCAATTCGATAGGTCTGAGGTGCTCTCATGTCCTACAAAAAATACTGTCTAAACGCAATAAACGCTCATTTTAGATCCCTTAACACACCGATTAGAAATGGCTCAGTCAGCGGATCGCGATGTCCTCAAATAGCGAGTGTGTGGTCACAAAGCGGTCAGCGAGTGAGGAGCGAAGTTGATTATTTCAGATGGTATGGCACAGAGCCAGTTATACACACTAAGAAGTAGTTGCCATATGAAGAATCAAATACCAATATTACCAAATCAAAAATAAGAACTGAAAACACCATGCATATGCAAAAAAGATAGATTTAAAGATAAAAAAAACACTTATACCAAACCAAAAAGAAGAGTTTAACATGCACATGCAAAGTATGTGAAGGTAATCAAGTCCGAGAAGTACTGTGTATAGCGGGAAATTTTTATGAGGTTTCTATTTTTGTGCTTTTTGCAGGTCATTTTAAAATCATGAATTTAAAAACATGCACAAATATTTAACCCATGTGTAACTATTTGTAATCGCAAACATAAGGCACCACAAAACTGATCCATACAATTTGAATCCTTAAAAATTAATACCCAAAAAATGTCACACTTTACAATATTTTCTAGTTAGTTCAGAACAGGTAAATGTAGCACAAATATGAATCCTAAGAGCACAAACAGGTGCAGTTATAACCTGAGATAACAAGTTATAGACTCACACAAACATGCAATATTAGTAAATTAAGACTATATTCTATATCACAAACCGACAGGTGGAAATATTGCTATTAATAAGTTGTGCCAAATTTGTAATCTTGTGTTATAAGTTGTGATTAATATACACATACAGTATAGCTAAAATTGAAACCAACAGCAGAACAGCAGAACAGGTGCACATAAATGTTATTACTTGAATGTACTTATCTCAGGTTATGTACCGAGAAAAAATGCATGCAGTGTTAGTCAAATTAGAAAATTCGAATCAGACGAATCTACAAGTATGCTTGTTTTAAGTTATAGGTTAGGATGAAAACATGTAAATCTATGTGTTATTAGTAAAGCTAGAAAATAGAACCTACTTCACGAGAAGGTACACACATCCAACCCCGCACACAAATACCCCCCCCCCTCCCCCCAAACACACAAACACAATCTTAAAAGGGTTTTAAACTATTTTTCCTCTCACTAAATTTGCCTATTCAGTAGAAGGTAGCAAATATAAATATGTATCAGAAACCACAAGAAGGCAAATAGCATACATTATATTATCCAAGATTCACAATGCTCCAATTGGCTAGATTTTGTTGAACCGGGTCTCTGGCTTTTTCATCATATTCATGAAAGCCTCTTTAATGGATTAAATCAGTTCCATAAAATGTAGTTTATTCCAAAATTTCAGTACAGACATTATGGCTTTAGTGTAAACATTTTAGGTCATGTCATAGTATATGCTATATCAAACAGGTATAGTAATATCAAACAGGTGACTATCATGTTCATTATCCATATGGTGCTTGAAACTACTATACTATTATAGCAGTGATGGGCATTCAGCATGCATGCATAGCAACATACAGCCTTTGTATACATGCATGGGTTTCATCTACTTGGGGATCAAGAATGAAGATGTAGATCGCTATGGGGACTAGAATACAGACTACAATTGCCAGCCAGATGTATTAAATGCAGCTTCCTCTGGATAACCCCTACTTTTTGTGCCTATATGGCCCTGAATTGTGTGTTGATTCCAAGAAACATCCTCATTCTCAACTCCGATCATGTATTGTATATTAGTTGCAGGATATTTTATACAATTTGTGTTATTGTTATGACTTAATAAGTCATGGGTCATATTACATAGGGTTGTGCAATCACCCCTATATATTTGGTTTCAAAGAGATAGATTATGAGAGCTTGGATTCCTCCATGTTGGCATGTCGCTCATGGGGACTAAAATAGCATAGGCCTACTTCTAGATTGTTTTTTCTTGCACCTGAAAACCTGATTCTTCATTGTATGCCTGTTTGATCTGTGTCCAGTGCCCATTAATTAATTACACATGGCAGTGCTACATTCATTTAGATCTTCTGTTTTAAGAGGAAATTTATCATTCCATTTTGGGCTTTAAGTGATAAATGCTGCAGTTACACTTATTGCCTGTGTGAAACAATCAAATGTCAGCATTATAACGCACAGGAGTGTGGAAAGTCCAATCTCTCTTAATCTAACCTCTGTCTCTGTACTTGAAATTGCTGTACAAACACACACAGTGCATTTCAATAACAGCAGGGTAGGGTACACATAGCTCAACTAATACAGACTATGGCGGTGTAAGATAAGACACACATAGGATCTATAGTCTGTCTTGTCTCAAGTTGAGAGTAACGCCACATTGGATTTCGCAGTGGCAGATTCGATTCAGGCACACTAATCTAATCCTGCAGGGTGCAGACACATGCATAGAAGGGTGATTTGTCTGTACACTGGCCATGCAACCACATAAACACATTAATTTGATTCTTCCATTGCAAAATCCAAGATGGTGTTACTCTCAACTTGAGACGAGACTGACTATAATGATTCCCAGTACAACCTGTTCACTACTTCATGGGTCTAAAACAACCTTTCACTACATACGTACACTGCAACTTCATAGCAAAAAGACAATTTATCGAATCATCCATGTTACAAGTGCATGTATCAAGTTTAGGATTCATATAGCAAATATAAATTGTAACTGTATACATTTGAGACAAAGTGATAAGGTCAAACCCATATTCAGTGAACAGACTATAGCAGTTTCATTATATACATGTACATTCTATAGTCCCCACAGAAATAAACAGAAATATTGCGTCCATCGTCATCCTTGGGGTGTGTGGCAAGTTTCTGCCTTCAAAAGATGCTGTATGTATGGCGACTAATATCCAATAACGTTTTAAATCAAATGGTAAGACAGACAAGCATACCATGTTTCTACTAACAGGTAGTCAGATGCAACATTGGGCTATTCCAGTTGAAATCCATACACCCCCTATGGAAGACATGACTGTAATCTTCCACACAGGGAGTGTGAATTTCAAATAGGGTTACCTGAATGGGGTATTACATTTGAAATCTACACCCCTGTGTGGAAGATTAAGATCATGTCTTCTATAGGGGTGTATGGATTATTACTCGGAATAGCCTATGCTGAGTTTATCTCTGCCAGCGACTATAGCTACATGTATAATACCGCCACCACACTACATGGATTGTAGATTGTAATTTCACATCAAATATTATCCAAATGATTTACATGTTAGTGTGTGCAAGTTCTGGTATAACCACTTCATTTTGTACAACATTTTTATAGCTTCCTTCGCTCATTTACAATCAAAGTTTTGATGCAAATATTCAGCAGTCATAACATGGGTCATAACATGTCAGTTTATCCATGTCAGCATCTTACACCACACACACATGATCATTCACTGTCCATTGACTTACATGTACTGCCCAGGAGGGCAATAGATAAATGAATTAATTCTCAGTACCTTTAATCCTAATCCAGCAGATACATGTTGACATTTCAACGTCAAATCAACATTGAAATGTCAACCTGTGCCGGGACCTGTGCCTGCTGGGATAAATAATAGCTGAGAGAATGAACAACAATTTGAAGAGTATAAACCACAACTTGCACATACTCATGTATAATTTACTTCATAATGAAACATTTTAATTAAACACACTTAAAATGGATGAAGTCCTTAAATTATTAAATCATCTGAGATTTACAAATCAATCATGAATTGGCTCTACTAGCTGAAATAGTCCTATAAATTCAACAACATATTCAAAACATATCTTTCCAGACCTAATTTTGTGTTACTATAAGTTACACAGATCATCATTGGTGAACAATTGATTGTTCTACTTGTAACCATGGTAACCTGGTACCCACTTGTTCCTCCAATCATGGATGAAGTGACTAGATGTTCATTGTCACATCTATAGTTTAATAGTTTATATTTTGCAACTGAACTATCCAGGACTTCATTCATCTTAAGCATTAGTTTTTGCAAGTTCTATATGAAACAAAGCCAAAAGTACTTTCATTTCTTTATACTTTGCAGTAAAAGCAATCTAGTGTTGGTACAAAATGATAGTAGACTATTTATATCTCATTTAGATTTCTCTCGGTTCTCTCTTACTATCAGTGATTTGAGGCGATTAGTATTTCCACCATTATCATTGAAAAAAGCTTTACAGCAATGTTTCTGACTCACAGATCTCAACATACTATCAAATGTTTATCTTTTGTGGAAGTACTTTTGACATTGTTTCTTGGCAATAGACTGATATGAATTGACAAAAATTGGTGCTGTTCTTTTGATAGAGTGAAATAAAACTGCAAGCAAACAAGCCAGTACATTAATGTGAGCAAGGTTTTTAGCTTATTCATATGATCCACTTCTGGGGATTTCTGTTCCCTACAAATCCAAGATGCTGCCATGTCACGAGAATGGTATTAAATTATTCATACTGCATTTGCAAAATTGAATTTCAAAATTACCCACATATCCAAATGGCCATCATAATCCTACGTACAATACAGCGATTTGTGATTTTGTGTACTGGAAGTGTGATTTCTTGCAATATTGTGAGTTGTGCATAGGATATGTAATATTGCCATATTGTCTAGTGGGCACTAGCATTAGAAAATAAAAACCACTTAATGTCAGCTAAAGAAACAAGAGCACCTATGGTGCATTAGCCTTGCCTGAATTGTACATTCACAGAAATGCTTTATCTGCTTTGAACAAGCAATTGCAAACCCCATAATGTCACATGCCACTGATATTCTGGTAGAAAATAAATCCTCCTGGGCAAAAGATGATTTTTAGCATGTTCTCCTCATGGTTATTTCCACCAAGCTTCAATCAAATTGGAGCAATTTAAAATTTGACCTCTAGATGACCTTTGACTTTGGCCAACCTCTGGTTGTGTTTAAACACATTTCCCACTAGACTAATTCCAATCAGCCGTCTACACTTCGCATGTACTGTGTATGCTTCGTAGTGATGACTGATTATCTTACAGCCAATATCATGACGGACTTCTGAAAACTATTCAATGCGACTTTGGTTGTGCGCCGTAGCGCGACTGACTAGCGGCGCCCGTGTACCGCGCCGCTGTGACAAGATCGCGCTCTGAACTTCTAAAAACAACAAACTCGGTCAAAAGGTCAATTTGGACACAACTCACGCATGCTCTATGCCACAGGAATCCTGTTGCAAAATCCGTCACTTTTTTTCCACATAGTTTTCTCAGTCGTCAATCCAGACGGTTGACGACTGAGGGCAGCAGTCTAATTTCCCACACCTTTGCACAATCAGAGACATTTCCTGAAATTTCACCCAAAATTGTATATGACCCCTAGATGACCTTTGACTGTACTGTCCTTAAAACCCCACTTCACCCTTCCCATAAGAAGTATTTTGATCAACCTTGGTAATGATCTAATACTTCCAAGGGGAAAATTGATTTTTAGTATTTATGCAAATTGACCTTTGGCCCCAAAATGAATATGACCTCAACATCACTGTAAGTCCCCACCCAATGATCACTGCTACCAAGTTTGAGTTCAGTAGTAGTGATACTTTTGGAATGGCATCTATTTTACAAAACTTGAACCAAATAGCACATACCATATTCTCTCTAATTATTGTCCCAGGGGCATTGCATTTTCTAAAAGGGGGCATTAATTAGCGGTCTATTTTACAACAATAATTCCACCCTAAACATCATCAGTACCATCTAGCAGTGCTGCGGTGCCCCCAAAACAATATGGAATATCTACAAATATTGTAAACACTGTCAATAACAATGACTGCCACTGCATGGATATCATGAAATCGGCAATTGTTATTTTGATTGATATTTTGCAGCATTTATGGAACAGTTTGGTTCAAAAACAATGGTGGGGGCGTTTATCAGAGGGGCTGTACACATTTACATACAGCCCTACATACACATACAAACAGAAAAAGTGACTGCATAGTCTATTTCTGAACAAAGTTCAGGCAAGACAAAAAGAACTATATTTACAATAACACTATTCAAAACAGCATCAGATTATTTTTGCTTTCATATCAGCCTATTACCATATCATCCAATCATAATTCATCTTACCTGCAATACTCTCTTTCCCATGATCCCTGCGTTATCTTGACTTATTGCGATCACATCTTTATTGAGTAGAATGTCTCTGTATTCTGGTGTGATGGTACGAAGATCATTTGACATGAGAAGAGGGGCAGCAAGAATTGCCCACATGGCCATCTGGGCTTTGGCTTGCTCAACGCTAAGTGAGAAGTCACCAATGATGAGCTGTAAGATAATCAAAATCCAATTATGTATCACAAGTTATTATCACAGGATTCATTTGTTTTCAAAATTTTAATTGGTCTTGACCCAGCTTCAAAATATTTTTGTGGGGTTTTAAATTCATGATTGTCTATTTAACCATGAAAGTGTGAATGTTTTAAAAACCACTGACGTTTTCCAATTATTTGAATATTTACTCATGTGATGCGATCAAGCAAAATGCTTTTTACTGTCCTATAAGAAACAGAAAATTTCCGACTGATTTTGCTTGATCGCATCACATATACTGTATCAGTGCTTATATTTTCGCAATTTGAAGTGGAATTAACATTCAGCTATTTATTAATTTTGCAATTGCTCAACCTTGTCCTATACATGCAGTACATTATTGAACATTTTGTATGTTTTTAAATTTGCCATTATGGCTGGAATTGCAAAACAATAGTTTCTCACTATTTAAAAGCCAAGAAAGGTGTTTGTGAATTGAAATAACATTTATATCATATCTTAGAATTTGCTGATTTCTTGTCCATGCATGCAATCATGGTCTTAGCTAGCCACCCGTCTGGCCGTCATTTCAGACGGGGAGTTTGCTCCTGGGACGGGCAAAATTAATGCCTTTGACAGATGGTATTATAAATTTTATGTTTTGAGAAGCTAATTGACCTTTTAAGTAGACCAAATTTGTAGGAGAAGGCCATATCAGCACATTTTTGAACCCCCAATGGGCTATAGATGTCTGATAAATGTTTTAAAGGTTAAATTAGGACAGGCAATTTTATTCAAATGACGGGCAACTCTCAATTTCTAGCTAAGACCCTGCATGCAATGTAGCCAAATTCAGAAACCATACTTTTTCATACTAGCAGATGACCCAATTGTAGGCTATGGAAACTTGCGGAAGGATAACTTGGATATATTTCATCAAAAAGCCTGTGTTTATAGTATGATCAAATTAATCTATATAATGCTCATTTTAATCAATTCTTGGGAGCAATAAGGCAAACTATTTTTTTGCAAGATGTCTCTGTAAAGTCATGTGCTCCTTTCATCTGATCATAATTTAACCAAACAAAATGGTGCTTTGGCTACAGAATCCCTCTGTCTCCAGCTGCATCGCTGTCATAATTTCTGGTCTTTTCATCAGCTCAGCTACCAAATCCTTAAACCTTGATACTTCTCTTGCCAGCTAGATTGTGCATCTAGATCTCAGGGCTGTTTTCTTATCTACTTCCTTCCCCAAGTTATTTTTGGAATGCCCGAATACTAGAAACAAGCCTCAAGGATTTGGTCAGTAATTTCTGACAAATCACACTACCTATTTTCCACATCCAAAATGTGATCCTGATTGCAGTTCCGCAAAGTTGAAAAAGAGTTACTAACGTACACGCTTTGGATATCGCTGAAAATGATTCCATTAGCCAATTATAATCCCATTTCAGGACTAGAGTACTCATGATAAAATAGTGTTGAAATCAAAATTTAAAGCGACTGCTACTTTTGAAAAGTTAATTTGTTTCACATGATCAGCAAACTTGTAGTGATGGGCATATTACCAAGAAGAAACATAGCAAATCCCTTTCCCATGATGCTTTGCCTACCATATCTGGATCATTGAAGTTTCCAGGCCCAGCTACTGGCACTAAGGTATCTTGTTCTTTGGCATAGTAGTCAATGATACTGAGTACAGATTGCCATGAATCTTGGATGTCAACATAGTTCCTCCATATGTTGCAGTTTTCTGCTACCAGGGTGTAATTGATCTGCAGGAGAAATCATGCAAATTATATTATACATGACCTTGTGCACCAAAGGCAAGTACCCTAATCATTAGGCCACACTCTCACAAGACCTCAAATCAAACCTTGCATGCATGCACATAACAAAATTGGGAATAATTATAATTTATTTTTGTTAAATGTCACTTCAATAGAGGCCGTCAGCCTTTTCCGCGGGATCCGCCATCTTGTGGGTACTGCCATTCTGTATGTAATGCGTTAGACATTACGCCTCCGATTACGCGTAAGTCACAGCGTGTGACACATCTCTTCAGTCATGCGTCAACGCGGTGATCTTAGCAACAAGGCACACCATACCCACAAGATGGCAGCGTTGACATCACAATGACTACCTCTATGGCCAAGGTGGCTTCAGTACACATGCTTATCTAAAGTAACCACCAAACATATGACTTACAGGGATACCTGCTCCTCTTTCATAGTCAGGCCAACTGCATGAGAATAAGATGGGTCTGCCTGTTGCATTCAAGTATTTTGTCATCTGAGGATAACCTGTAAAAGAATACATACATGTACAATTAAACAGTACAATATATCAAATTTGGTGTGATATTGTGGAATTTACTTTCATTAAATAACAAGAACAAACAGAAAAAACAGCAAACAAATCAAAGGGTTAGAGTCCAAGAGGGCCCCATCAGCGAAAGTTGCCAGGTATCATATTTTTATGTGTATAATATATGTGACCATCCACCACGAAATGGTAGTAAAGTCGGCTCTAGACCATTTTTTGTTTATTGCAGATTTTGAACGTATGTACTTTCAGCTTTAAAATGACACCTCAACCAGCTTCATCGGACATCTGGAAGTGAAGTTATGGTTCATCAAAGGTCAAATTCCTAATATATTTTACATAGAAATCCACATACTGTTTTTGATTGTATCTCAAAATGGAAAATGCCGACTTTACGACCAGTTTGTGGTGGATGGGCACATATATAGAATGCAGGAATTGTCAAATGACAATTATTGTGGATAGGACCTTTTTGCATTAACTCCTGGCCTGGATGCATACTACACTCCCCCTTTATTGTACTCTGCTAATGCGTTGAAAGGTGAGTATAGGAATGTGCGGCTGTGAAGGGTAGCACTTTCAATATCTCATGTATAGCTTACTAATGTCCAGAAAATTGGTTTCAAAGAGGGGTTTTCCTCCATAAATCTTGGAAAAAGAGTTTTTCATTGTTTCCGCACAAAATTGGCAAAAATGTGTACAAAGATTTGCAAATGTAAGTTTATTCAAAATCAAGACCTTAAATATATTTGGGTCTTTTTTTGTGTCAAATCTGGTATATTTACAGGTTAAGTTTTCATAATTTTAATCAAGTTTGGTACATTTTCAAAGTATCCCAACCACAAATCCCCACCTAAACCAAATTAAGATACATCCCACCCTAATACAGACACATGCAATAAAGTGGTTACATAACATCCTGGTAAATGTATGGAATTATAGTAAATGTGATAGACTTTGTGTGGCGATCATTTTGATTGTGGTTCAGGACATATAATAGTGATATTGGATTAAATACAACACTTCAATGGCAATTTGTGACTGACAAATGAGGTGAAAAGAGCATGGAAGCATTTGAGATATAACTGTGACACCATACAACAACAATATGGATTATACATACAATGTACATACATATGAGGAAAAGTGTGCAGGGGATGTAAAAGAGCATGCTCTAATTAGTAGCCACAATGCCCACATCCTTTATTTCCCCCCATCGAAATGTAGATTTGATTACAAGTGGAAATAATGGTATTTTCTTAATTTACCATGAGAAATATTAGGGCTGGCAAATATTATATTTTGGATTTTATATGCCATGTGCCTAACCATAAGACCTTCTTATATATTTTTCATGAAAAATGGTTTAAAGATCCATCACAAAAAATCTCTCCAGCTAGGGAGTGCAAATCAATGTTATCAAACCACATCTAGAAACAAGATGTGCTAGATGTGATCAAATTTGATCATCCTTCTTTAAGATAACATGCTTTAGGTCATCAATGTAATTGCAATCAAAATTGATCAAAATGAAAAAACAGGGGCATGTGAATTTCTACAACCTGAGTAAACTTGAAATTTGAATATAACTTGGTTTCTTTAAAATGTCAAGGTTTGCTTTGTTGTTGTCTCACCATATTAAATTGTTCAATCCAATATGATGAGGAACTTGTTTGATTTAAGCAATGGTCATGTTTTGGAGAATTTCTTGACAACAATAACAACAAAATTGTTAGGCTTAAAGTGGTCTTGGCTCTGATTGCATTCAGGTGAATTAGGATGCATATTTTGTTTTCTTTTAACTGAGGACTATGATATTTTATTAATTCAAAAATGATGATTCAAAGTAAGTTTGCAGTGCTTTGATATGAACAGAAAAATAAGTGCAAGCATGAGGTTGCATGAAAGTTTGATCATCATAGTCAAAACAGATTTTGAAGGCGGGTGGAAGGCATAAGAAACTACAATGTAATATTGCCATGCCAGGTGTTAGGACTCTCACCAAATGCAAGGGTGATGGGCCAACATGGGTATGACCATACCTGTTTTCATGGTTTTTACATCTGCATAGCACCCATCCATTTTAAGCATATCTACTCCCCAATCAGCAATGGTTTTAGCATCTAGTTCCAGATAATCGAGACTACCAGGGTATCCCCCGCACGTTTTTGTGCCATAATCTAGGTATATACCCAATTTGAGACCTTTCTTATGCATCTGTAGTAAGATGGAAACCAAGAAAGAAAGAAAGAAAAAATGAAAGAAAACAAAAATGTGTAGTCTGTTAGTGTTAGAAGTTTGAGTTATATGGTGATGAGTTTAAGATGGTTTATAGTATATAGTTATAAAACACTAACCCTGTTAAAGAAGGCTACGCCCAGGAGGCGAAGGTATTGTTCATTTTAAAGTGTGCTAAGGCTTGTAGGTTTATGCCTGAATCTCTACAATTTTCTTTTCATTTCAGAAAATCTGCTTATCATTTCCCAAATACGGATGATGACTTTAGGAACACAATGGCTCATGCTCTTGTTTCTTTTTTCACTCCTCACTAGAAAATGAACATTTCCTTCAGGGTTGCATGACTAAGTCGCAAATACTTGTAGTCATGCAACACTAGCTGGACCTTGGTTATTATACATACACACACAAACTAAACTAGATAGTGCTTATACCCTTTTTCATTGTATGCCTATCCATTTGTTTACATCCGTCCATTTTGAGCATATCAACACCCCATTCAGCAAATGTCTGGGCATCAAGCTCAAGGTGCATCCCGCTTGCTGGGTAACCCTGGCATGTAAAGTTGCCATACGCTGTGTATATTCCTAATTTCAAACCTTTGGAATGAATCTATGGTATCAAATTTTATTATTATTATTATTATTTATAGATTACAATTAACCTATTGAAAAAAAAATTCATCGATACATACAAAATGTGTTACCAGTGCATAGGACAACAATATTGGAAATGTAAGGCAATCAAGGACTTTTATATGAGAACACACACCCCATCCTGTATGCACATCATCCCTGGAACAGAAAAAGTGTTATTTTTAGACTGTTGATCCATTGAATAAATAATTGCATTCTTAATGCAAAACACACTGTTGCCAATGCTCTAAGACCTACATGTGTAAAGCCCTGTAATGCTTTTTAAGACACGAAACATTTCCTCAATATTTGTTTCTGTGTACTACCTATATACTACTCCATGCATGATACTGATAACCTGTATTGAGTGTGTGGGTGTGCACGGGGTGTGTGTTCTTTGACGGTAGGAAAATGCGATAAGGATTCCATACCTTTCAAACCCTGGATATATTTATTTATACTCAAGATTCAAACAAAAGATAGGAACGCCAACATAGCTATGACATCACTCATATTATCTTTTGTACCTGCTTATTCTATGCACTGGCTAATTTCATTCTGGATATGTGCCTTCATATTTCACATGTACAATATCTAGAATGTGTTCAATGATCCGTATTCAGTGTCAGCATTGTAGCTCCTTATCAAATAATCTGGTGTTGACATACCAGGCAGTGTGTCAAAAATAAATTCAGTACCTGAATGGTATTGTTTGAACATGAAGGTAGTAGAGACTACAAATGTACTACCTTCATGGTTTGAAAAAGTAAATAAAACAGTACAACTGTTCTTGTTAAATATGACAGAATCAAACTCTATTTATTGAACAAATTGTAATAAAGAATTGCACTGATTTGGAGAAAAGGTGCCCATTATTAACATTTTCTCAAAATGATTACTTTAAAATATGTGTGTATCCACTGAATGAGTAACTGTCTTGCACAGGCCTAATTATGTTCCTTTGAAAATGTTGATGTATATTATTCCTTTCAAAAGGATTCAGAATCTTTTTAAGTTGGCTGTTTCCCTTCTTCTGTTTGACTATCTAACAAACATTAAAGCCATAATTGATGTCATACTTATATCACTACTCCACTTAATGAAATTGATGTGACTTTGTAACTTCTGAAGGGTATATTTCTGTTAGGCGATCTTACCAATACTTAAGGGGGTACTACACCCCTGTGGTAAATTTGTGACTATTTTTGCATTTTTTCTCAAAAATAATAACACACTGATAAAAAAAGTTATGTATATTATTGGGGCAAGGAATCCAATTACTACACTGAAAGTTCAGTGACTCAAGACAAGCGGTTCAGTATATATGATAGGAATAGAGGTACATCCTAGCGGTACCTTATTTCTTATCATAAATAACGAACCGCTTGTCTCAGGTCACTGAAATTCCAGTGTAGTAATTGGATTCCTTGCCCCTATAATATACATAACTTTTGTTGCCACTCTATTATTAGTTTTTGAGAAAAACGCAAAAATAGACACAAATTTATCGGGGGTGTAGTACCCCCTTAACCAATTATAATTAAACCCTAGATGTACAGTTTGATTTTAGCAACTTTTAGATTCTTCCATTTGGATATCCACAGTCTTCAATATCAACATTACAATTATATCAATGGTGTTCCTAAATAGATTAGACCCAAAGATTACCAACTCAAAATCGCCCCATGTGTAATACTAAACTGCTCAAATAAAGAAAGTCCGCAGTCATGTAACCCATTGTACATCAAAATCTGATCTTGTTGTGACAATTTGATTGATATAGTCGTGTGCAGAATCTTGTTAGCTCCAATTTGATACCAAATTTGCTACCCAAAACTCTAAATTCACAGAGATTGATACCTGTATATGAAATTTGGTGCATTTTCAAAAGTTGCAAATTAAAAAGCGAGCACGCGGATCTGTAGATGAATGGCAAGTACGACCATTGACATAGCCCGAAACAACCGCTAGGTCATATCGATCGCATCGTGCCCTAGTATTCATCAGTAAAGCACTGTAACAATCCATGCGTTTTAAATTAACAATTGAATAAAGCGCGCGCTTCGGATAGTCGACATGGGTTCATCGTGGGCAAACAAGCTTGACCACATTGCCACGCTAAGCAATTTCGACCGCGTGTATCGTTTTGATTTGCAACTTTTGAAAATGCACCAAATGCCATAAACTGGTATCAATCCTTGTTACTGTTGAGTGTTTGGTAGTAAATTTGGTATCAAATTAGAGCTTACAAGATCCTGCACACGACCGTATCAATCAAATTGCCATAACAAGATCAGGTTTTGAAGTAGGACGAGTTACATGACTGCGGACTTTCTTTATTTGAGCAGTTTATAATAAATCCACCATATTAGTTTGTCACTCATGGAGGCCAAATAGTGAACCTCCGGTGCTTATGGGTTAAAGCCTGAAATGGAACAATATATGCATGATGCATCTTAAAGCTTGAGTGCTACAAAGGTTTGTGCATACAGTGCTTAGCGTACATACCTTTGAATTGAAGCTTGTCAGGAACCGCAAAGCAAAATATTCCTGAAGTATACAATTTCGCCTTCCATAAGTGACCCACAAAAATGGTGGAGTTGGTACTCTTTGGTTCTACCTGATTGGGTGCACCTTACATCTAGATTATGAAAGTGCTCTAAGCATGTTTTAAACAGATTAATTGAGTAGAGCAAAGCAAACTTATCAATATGCCTTTTGTTTGAAGCAGATTGGACATACGGTTTTCAAAATATATTAATTGATATTTTCTTTATATCTTATTGTTTTTATTAATAATCAATATAGTTAATAAGCTAAAATGACTGGAGAAGCTCATTAACATAAAATATTTGCCAATATTTTGCTAAAAATCCATGCATAAATGTTCAGGGTACTTTTATTTTGCATACTTTTGCCTTGAAACTTGGTCGAAGTGTTTCTAATATGCTCTAATGTATTATATAATGAAGCCGCCCCCTAATTTGCATATTTGCATAATTAATTAGCATTTATGCAAATTAGCTCATTAATTATGCAAATATGCAAATTAGAGGCGGCTTCACTATATAATACATTAGAACATATTAGAAACACTTTGACCAAGTTTCTGGGCAAAAGTATGCAAAATAAAAGTACCCTGAACATTTATGCATGGATTTTTAGCAAAATATTGGCAAAAATTACATATTAATGAGCCTTTGCAGTCCTTTTAGCTCATTAACTATAGTCTGTCCACATAGAAGTACAAACCAAACTTGTGGCACCTGGGGTCGATGCTTTGCGTCACACGCACTGCGTGTTAAAAAATGTGATGCGTAAATAGCGTGGGGTGCGCTGCAAGTACAAATCGCGCAGCAGTTGACGCGCCAAAGAAGCAATTAGGCGCATTGCACTGAAGAATATATTCTCATACCTCCAGTTTCCGAGGTCTATTTACTTTGTACTTCTAAGTGGACAGACTATATATTGATTATTGACAAAAACAATAGGATACAAAGGACATATAAATTGATGTATTATGGAAACCGTATGTCCGATTTGCTCCAAACAAAAGGCATATTGATCAGTGTACATTACCCTACTCAATTAATCTGTTTAAAACATGCTCAAAGCATTTCCTAATTTCTAGAAAATGCATCCAATACCACCTTAACCCCAAATCTTAGACTGTTTAGTGACTTACATAATCTGCTAGTCCTTTGATGCCACTAGGGAATCTCTCTGGATCAGCGTATAATTTATTGTTAGCATCTCTCTGTTTGGCCATCCAGCAGTCATCTATGTTAACATATTCATAGCCAGCATCTTTGTAGCCATCCTCAACAAGACGATCTGCCATCTCCATGAAAAGCTTCTCACTACAAAGTGTGAAACATATAAAGTTATCGATTATATTCAAATCCAAAGTGACATTTGGAACAAATATATCTGATAGAATAAACCTGGGGGGATACTTCAATAATGGATGCACAGCATGTGCCTCAGGAAAGGGCACTTTAATAATGGATATGCAGCATATGCCTCAGGATAGGCCTTTTTGTACCCAATGACCCCTTTTTGTGTTACTGACCTACCTATTACCCAATGACCCCTTTTTAAAAATGTTCATGTACTTTTTTCTTATTTTCTGTTACCCATCAGTGACTCCCCGTTTTATTTCCAAAGTCGAATACCCAATGACCCATCTTTTTCAGGTGGCATTTATTTGTATTCTCCTCGATTTAGAATTAGACAAGTTTTTTTTTCCAGTTTGGTACTTGTAAAATGTATTTTATACATGTTTGTACTCAATGACCCCCTTTTGGTAATCTTGTACCCAATGACCCTCATTTTACAGTTTGTTACCCTGAAATGGGCCCTTTTTTAAAGTTTCATTTTTATTCTGGTTGTGATGTAGTATGAATGACCCCATATTTTGGTAAATGTACATTTGACCTGAAAGGTCCCTACTTATAATATAGCCGAGGCACATCCCTACCACTTCAGATAGGAGTTTCCCCTCCCCCCAAAAAAAATTTCTGTAAATTTTGCCAAAATGTATAATGAATGCAAATATTCCTTACCTGACACAGTTCTTTGGGTCAGCCGTACAGTTAACATTGCACCTGAATCTCTCCCAAGCCAACCAGCCCATAGGTGGTGTTCTTGCCAGGCCATTATCTAAGGCATTGGCTCCAAATGAACCCAGTAATACCAGCAATACAGCTGATGCCCACATGGTGAATCTGGATTTCTGAATATAAAGACAAAGTAAATTTTCACACTCAGTTATGCTATGCAATGCTTTATCTTATAATATAAAATTATTTTCTATGGCCTTATCTCTGTTCATATCTATACGCATTATCTAACGGCATGTGTAATTGGTTTGAGAGCCGCTGCCAGATCTCTGTTCATATCTATACGCATTATCTAACGGCATGTGTGATTGGTTTGAGAGCCGCTGCCAGAAAAAAATAGAGTCCCAGAAAAAAAATGTGGATTTGTAGAGTCCCTCGACTAGAGCAAAGTACTGCGATCATTCGTGGTTGATTTTTTTTAAATGGAAAAATTTACGATTGTGCAACTTTTGTTCTCTGCATAATCTATTGATGCATTGGTTTTGTACACAAGTCTATATCTTAGACGTGTCATAATGTGCAGGATTAGATAGTGCATCTATTATTATAAAATAAATTTACCCAAATATGGTTTAGTTTTAAAATTAGGATTTTTTTTCCAAGTGTAAGGATACTTTCTGGGGGCAGTATACAAGTATACTGACTTTATAATTCAACTTACTTTCTTTGATTTGAATGCTGTAAAGTAAAGTTGTTGACATTTAGAAAGATGCTGCACAAAATGTCTGCATGGTCTTCATTTGAAAGCAGAAATTGATTTCTTGTTTCCCAGGAAGAGTTCCAGTGCACAATAAATTAAACTAGCATATTATATGTATCATTATTTTAATTCTGAATTTTGGCAAATTAATTATCTTGATAATTATTGCAGCTGGTATTCTACTAATTTTGACATGCATTAATTTTTATATCAATTTAAAATGCCACATGTATTGAAATACACAATGTAGGCCTACAGTTTTCATATTCACAAAATTATTAATGAACTTTTTTTGCAGAATACGCAATACATTAATGATTAGAAATGGGTAATTAGTAATCTTTTATTTATCTCATTAAGAGATAATGAGGCGGGGTCTTAGCTAGAAATTGAGGTTTGCCCGTCATTTGAATAAAAATGCCTGTCCTAATTTGACCTTTAAAACATTTACCAGACCTCTACAGCCCATTGAGGGTTCCAAGAGTTCAAATATGTCTTGCTATAACCTTGATTTGCAAAGCTGGTCTGGTAAAAAGGTCAACAGCCTTTGTCAATACCTACAATTATAATGCCACATCTGTCAAAGGCATTAATTTTGCCCGTCCCAGGAGCAAACTCCCTGTCTAAAATGACGGCCAGACAGGTGGCTAGCTAAGACACTGTAATGAGGTAATAAATGCTAAAACTGATGAGTGAATGTTCTTAGCATGTGAATACTATTAACTGATACACTTGGCTGAGATCAAGTACAAAAACAACTAGAAGTCCATCAGTATAGAAGATATTGCAGGACAATAGCGTACTGAATCACCTTTGCACAGCATGCATTCATCCTTGTGATCCTCTATCACATGAGCCACCCCTGACTATTAGGCTTAACGAGTTACAGTAATTAGTACAAATGAAAATCATTTCTTTTTGTTTCAGTAATTGAAAGGCCAATGTCCAAGGAAAAATAGAGTACCAAACAAGCTCATAAAAAATAAACAAACTACATGCAGGTAAACATGTCTTGATGAGTAAGAATGCAACAAAGCTACCCTTTTTAGGTATAAAAAATATGGGTATTTAGAGCAGTTTCAAACACAAAAAAAAGCCCTTACCGGTACACCTTCCCTTTTATCAAAACATCAGGACGCTATATGTATAAACATGTGTTTATTTTTACTTGGCCTTACATGTTTAATCCATGTTTACAGCATTATTATTTATTGGCATAAGCACAATATCAGTAAACAACATCCCATGCATGGAGTATGCGACAAGTAATTACATGTAACTAAATCAAATAAAGTGTTTTTTCACATAGATGAATAAATTAAATAAAGGGGATGATATTTTTAAAAGACCAGAGTAATGGAAGACACATTCGTCCACGCCCGAATTTGAGATTTCTTGATATTTATCAACACTAAGATGTATTCTTTTACTTGAAACTGATCAAATGCAACTTGCTAATATTGACTCGTATTTTTGCTTGATTTATTTCACTCTTTTCAACTCTAAAAAGTCACATGGCTCAAGACAGCTTAGTAAATTGGCGGGAAATAATGAGTCAGAAATGCGCGAATACGAAATATTGTGATTATGCGCGCGTATGTCCAACGCAGTCAAGGCGCATTCGGTATGTTGTTAACGCCAGCAAAATGTGGTGTAAACAAAACAAAAATTTGCAGGCAAAATGCCACTTAGATTTTTTAATTATTTTGAATTTTGGAGCACCGAAAGCAGACATTATAGATTCATTGGTGCAAAAAGATGCATATTTAGACCATGCACCAGATACAGCTTTTACAAGCGTGAAAGTCTTACCGTTTTAAAATATAAGGACGTTTTGTGCATAATTTTGACATTTTTTTACTAAAACATCAATTTCTCAGAGTTCACTTTTAACAATATTGCACGATTTTTGTGACAAGATAACTCGAAAAATATGCAAGCAAAAGGTAAACTTTTTGCACTATCGTACATCAAAGTCTAGGGAAGGTTTCCTCATTTTTCAAAATATATGTTTTAAACAAAAATATACACCATTTATGTTCAATTTTTAGCTTGATAGAGTGACAAAATTGCTTTTTTGACATGTTTTTTTCAATATTTCGAAAAAGAGACAAATTTCAAAAAAATAAAAAACCTTCCCTATAAAGTTCACAGCGACAAGTAATTTTTTTCTAAGTTGTAACGGATTTTTTTCTAAGTTGTCACACAAAAATTGGGGTAAAAAAGTGAATTTTTGTGATTTTTTTCAAAAACTCGAGATTTTATAGAAGCGGCAGCGACATGACTCTGAAAGCCACTCTTGCCGCTCAGCACCTCTCCAAAATCGTATTTTGTTATCATACGTCAGAGCGGCACCGCTCCAAGTTGATTTGAGTTCAACTCCCAGCGGTGCTGCCGCAGTGGCAAAACGGTGGAGTGATCGATATATCGGCTTGCCGCTGGTCACCGCTAGCGTTTCTGGTGCGACTGCGACTAAAATCTTCAGAGCGGCAAATTCTCATGCCTGAGGAAAGTATGAAACCAGCATTACCCCCCGCCATATAATAATTATATTTATGAATATTTTTTGCATTCACACATTTAAATTTTAAATCTGCATCATTCAGAAAATTGAAATCATGAAATAACAATTCATGCAATGTCACTATGCAATAATTTTGATTTTGAATGATTGCGATTGCCATGTATACTAAATTTTTGATCAGACATATAGTTATTATACATGTTAGTGTAAGCATCAGAACAGAATAGTTCCAGTAACTGTAACTCAGTATCTTCATTTAACATTTGGACGTTCAGGTCCGTAGATGTCCGTTATGTATGCTAAAGACCTGGGCTAAAGACTGAAGGGCATTCCTTTACTTTAGGGTTTTTTATTTTTACATGTAATAGCTGCCTTCTGCACTGGTTAGGGTTAGGGTTATAACACTGTACTTCCACAAGGCAGCTATAACATGTAAGAATAAAAGCCCCTAAAGTAAAGAAACGCCGACTGAAGTCTTGCTGGCAGGACTACAGTACAGTACAGTCCAGTTGTAGTAACTACAAATTTCGAACGTTTGAGGACTTGTTCTCAAGTTGTAGAAGGTGCCATAAGGTGTCTTCAGTGTTAATTATTTTCGTTATAAATGTCGCAAAATATTAATATTGACAATAATTAACAACTTGTTTGACCTCTCCATATATTCATACATTGCTCACCTGTGTTTTCATATGATATTTTGTGGTGAGAAATGATTACAAATGTGTAATTTGCAATCATTTTTGGAGCAACGATTTCTTCGTACCAACGGCTAAGGGGGCTGGCATTTTCTTCGGAAGGGGGGGGGGGTCACAAAAATACAGGGGGGGTCATAGAATTTTCAGACCCAAAATAGGGGGGGGGTATAATTTTTTAACACCCAAAATAGGGGGGTTATAGAATTATTAAGGGCTGGTGAGTTAAAATTTTCAGGCGCTGTCGCGCGCATTCTTTAACTTCAAGAGTCGAAATGTGCATACAATCTATGCAAAATTTTTACCCGCTCCGCGCGCCTTCTTTACTCTTACAATACAAATTTTACCGCGCTCCACACACTTTCTTCACTTTTAAGTTTTGACGCGCTCCGCGCTTTAGTTCCGGCAATGAATAATTTGTCTTGAGTCTTGTGTAGATTCGGGGGTCGGGGGATCATTAAAAATACAACCCAAGAGAGGGGGGTCGTAAAAAAAATGTGCGCGCGATGGGGGGGTCATAAAAAAATTGACTCCGGTCACCGACATATTTGTGACCCCCCTTCCGAAGAAAATGCCAGCCCCCTAAGTGTGTATGTGAATGCACATTAAACACATACATGACATACATACACATACACAGCACCTGTTGGAACTCCCGGTCGGAGCCGGGAGTTTCAATTATTGGAACTGAGTACAGTCATAACAGAATCGTACACCCATCGAATGTGTGTCATCAGCCCTCAGATCGGCCCTCAGACTGTAGGAACCTATGGATTCGATCCATGTAACAGAATCGACTCATCATGATCATGATTCATGTCTAGTCCGAGGTGCTCTGACGAT
The DNA here is from genome assembly GCF_039555335.1 of Amphiura filiformis. NCBI lineage: Eukaryota > Metazoa > Echinodermata > Ophiuroidea > Amphilepidida > Amphiuridae > Amphiura > Amphiura filiformis. The sequence continues at coordinate 51,477,816 of NC_092636.1, read as the reverse complement.
AACACTCCGATCGCCAGGCAATCTACGCTAGTAAGTAGGCCAGTGGGACAACGAAACCGCTACGTGAACGAGCTAGATTCATGTCTTGACTTTAGATTTAGACTACGAATTAGCACCAAAATCAATATACTGACATCTCACTCCGTGATGCATCTGCGTTTATTTTCTTTGGAGAAACATTGAAAAACAAATAATTCTTACCGACACGAGTAAAGTTAGCAAATAAAGCGAATTTCTCCACCCACTTCTCAGCTCAGCACTGCACGTCCGATCCAAGGATCATGTGATCAAAATATGTGCAGAGAGTTGATATTCTTGAGAGGGCACTCTATTCACGTGGTTTCTTTTCCAACGCTAAAAGATCACGAATTTTGGTGGTTTGCAAATGAAAAGTGTCCGCACTATCGATTGATTACGTAACTGTTATGAATAATGTATTAGGTTTTCAATGCAATCGCCTCGACCCATCAATACATATTATCTGTATTTATCAAAGTACTTGGAATAGCAATCTGGTGAGTTCACTGAACTACGCCCTAATACTGATGGAGTTTTAATGGCGTTTAATGGCGCTAATCCTCTCCATACACAGATGAACAAATACAATAGGAGAAGGTCAACACATATGACCTCCTATATGACATGTTATATGAGATGTACAACAACCTGAATATCATAAAGATCAGTGTTCGTTTGTGCATATGAACTGCATATTTACAATACTAAATATTAGTCGTTATATATTATGCCAAATATTGGTATTATGACAACACGGTATATGCATTGTATATAAAACAACTAATAGATCCTGCTATCATGGCGTCAGGTCATTGGTTCATCATATCCCGTATGTTTCTTAAAATTCATTCATATTTGAGACAAATTTCATATCAAAACGTTAGGGTACCCTAAATGCCATTGATCATTTTCTTATTTCATTCCATTACAACGATCCATTGACATCAACAAAAATCAGACATTTTCTCAAGACATTTGTATTACTAAAATCATAACTTTGAAATTACTAGTCCTATATCATGCTTCTTTACACCAAAACAAACATGAGAATGTCCTGCAATTTATGATCGTATCGAAAATAATGTAGATGATATTGTTCACTCGCAAATAATTTTTATTCACCTTCAACTATACATTAATATTGCTTCATTCTCTGCCTGCGATCCGCGTTTTTCAGCTTTTTCACTGATTTTCTACGTATTTTGACCATTTATCTCAAAGCATTTCAACGTCATGACACCATTTGTATACCTGCTTCCTGATATCCAATTGGAGCTTGGGATGTTTCCAAGCTTATCATCTAAGAAAGAATCTGATTTGTCAAGTATCTCACTCGCAAACAGCGGAAAAACTAAAAAACTAGTATTGAACTTTTATGCAGCAACAGCCAAATCACCTCTGCGTGAACCAGATATCATTGGCCTTTCCGCACTCTGTATACAATACGTGCAGTGAGGCGGTTGGTATAGTGAGATTTCGAAAAGGTTAAGACTGGTAACATGAGCCTGCACAGAACGATATGCACAGATCTCGTTTGACCGTTGTGATCCCTATAAACAGTGTTGGAAATAAGTAATAAGTCGCAGTTTGTAAAGGGTCTATCACAGCTAAAACGTTTTGATATGCTGTGCCCATTTTATAGGCGTACAGGTGGATCCGGTTTTTTTGGTCATTTTCATTTCTTTTTTTGAAAGAATTAAGGTTTTCCACTGCACGGAGGCCACTATGTGATACTAATTTAATGCTATATTTATAAATTGAATACGTGTTCCCGATTGGCTCTATAGCGATTTCACAGAAAAGGTATTTCTAGTACAATGCAGCGTCGGACTCTAGCTGAGAGCGTAGTAGCCTAAGTCATGGACTCCAAGAAAGGCTCTCCATACACAAATGAACAAACACAAAGGAAGGTAGTCTCCTCCGTGACCAGCTTGATTTCGATGGAGCGAAAACAAATTGGCTGCAGAGGAGACGGGTAATTTTGCCATGCAAATGAGGTGAGTGTCATCCCCCTGATATGTGGTCATATGACAAAGTGACCATGAGCCGACCAAAACCAATCATGGTTGGATAAGCTGTGCAACAATTTCCTAAATCAACCAATCAGGTTTGATGTTAGTTCATAATCATTTGACTCAGACACGTGACATACTTTGCAAACAAAACAATCCCATACATGCTGACCCACGATCATTTGATTGCACAGCATCCTTCATGTATTGACAAAGATTCTGGTATTGCATGTAGGAGACAGAACGCAAAATCATACGGTGAGCAAAAGTGAAAGTACATGAGTATCTTCCATACTTTACTTAGTATGGACAAGTGAAAACATTTTAGGAGTTATAGTGTGATCAAGCATCAACTAGTATCAAGCATGACACTGCACTGCAGTGCCATGCCCATGCACTTCAAATTTTTTTTGAAGCTAATATCAAGTGCTAAATTATAAATTATTATAGTTAAATGGCCTTCATCGTGTTCATGGCTTTATGGCCCTGCTTTGTATGTTATACTTGTACACAGCCATTCTTCTGGAATGGCCTTGCTTTACTTTGCTTTCAAAAGTTCATGGCTTTTGGTCTTCTCACAGGGTCTTCACGGACATGGTTTATCTAATTTATCTTCATTCATGATTTTTAATATTCTTCATCATAAATTATTGTTGATTCTACAGGTGATGTAAGGCATAATTTAAGGAAAAGAAGGGTAAACCGCTCAGTCACTCTTGTAGGGCTGTGCAATAATATTATATTATATTATATGTTTTTTTACTCAGGAACTCTAGCTTCGAACATAATAGTTACGCATTCGAGGCTAGAGTCTCAGTGAAGCTGTCATTTTTCGGTACAGAGATCTGTGTTAATTGTCATTTAGTGCAATGCATGTTAAATATTCTGTTGATGTACAAATTTGGATCATAGCTAAATCAAATGTAGCTTGTAGAGCAAAGATTGCCTATTTTGAACATTTTAAAAAGAAATAGTGCAATTTTAACAACATTCATGACAGTTTTGATGTGATCCCCTGTCATGATCGATTGTGTTTACTTTCAAACTTCCATTGCTTTATACGGTGTCATGCTTCATCGATTTCTACTCAATTTTGATTGCAACTATGGACTCATCTAGCCTCTCTAGCCTCAAAAGTTTAGGCATCGGTGAGCAAATTTGTGGGTAGACTTCTCGAGTTTACAAGTGTGTGTGGTTGATCGAAAGGTCTACATTGTATATCTCAATCCAGGCCACTCTGGCACATGGTGATGGATAGAGGATAGAGCTGCCATTGCATCAGCAAACATTGCTCCTGAAGACATGTCAAAATAAATTTTGGTTAAATTCCACACAGAATTTTTGTAATGCATTTGAAAATTGATGATGGTTTAAGGGGGTACTACACCCCTGGCCAATTTTGTGCCTATTTTTGCATTTTTCTCAAAAAATTATAGCACATTGGTGACAAGTAAGATAATATTATAGGGGCAAGGACTACAACTACTGCACTGAAAAGTCAGCAACTCAAGGCAAGTAGTTATTGATTTATTGATCAAATATTTGTTTTCCCTCATTTTTGACTGTAACTCCACAACTGTTGTCTGTGCTGAAATAAAAATTTCCAGTGCAGTAGTTGTAGTCCTTGCCCCTATAATATATACATATCTTACTTGTCACCAATGCGCTATAATTTGTGAGAAAAATGCAAAAATAGGCACAAAATTGGGCAAGGGTGTAGTACCCCCTTAAAGCATGTAAGTGACTGAAGGAATTATCATTCCCCGCTCTTGTCTAATGTCTATTTTACACAGTAACTATTGCGTTGTTGTGGATAGAGATACATTTTTGGATCAAGTGTGTGGGGACTGGGGTGAATTCTCAAAATGATCTACCAAAATATGCTTGCCTCCTTTTGATGTGGCAAAAAACTTTTTGCACAGATCTTGCGGAACCTGTATTAAAATTATTGCCCAGCAAACTGGAAATTTTGCATATATTTAAATGTTTGTACTGGGTTTTTTTATTCGGTTTTATGGGTAATATCAATAAGGTGTCAATAAATCTGTGACAAAATTGCTTGCCCCTCCCCATTTTGACTTGCCCCACTGTAATTTACACCCTATGTTCCAGTACCTCTTAAGCACACTAATGTAGACATTAGGTTAAAAATGAAAGTTGATGTTGAGTTTCCCAGTAATTAAAGTCATTTTGCAGAAATAAGTCATTATTTTGCCATTTTATTGAAAACCTATTTCAAATTGGAATAGCCAGGTGTAAACAGACAGTTTTGATACTGACAGATATGTATACATATATGACTCTCTATACAGGAGACCAACACTTTTTAAACATCCTGCTCCCCTCCCGAGGATGGAGTATTCTCATGGTTCACAGGGAGAGCATGAATTTAATATACAGATACAGATTTTGCAAATTATTCATACTTGCTTTCCAAGTCAATACCCCAGCAATTTAACCTGGGACCTTATGAACCAAAGGCGAGAACCTATCGATTAGACCAGGTTTTGCTTGCGAGCACTGACCTACAATGTACATTGTATGATCTGGTAGGCTTGGGCATTGTCAGTCTTTCGCATAATCGCGGCCATAAGCATATACTGTATATCGCGATATCGCCATCTGACAATATTTTTATCCATATCAGAAGTTCAATGATATACGGGTGCAAAACAGCCGGGCAACTGCGACAAGCAGTGAAGCAACAAGAATACAAAATGTGTACTGCCATCATTCGAAACAAAATGTTATTAAATTAAAACCAGTATGAATCCATTTGCGTATTGTACACTATATTTGTAAACTTGTGCAATCAGCAGTACTTCCAAGATTTCACCATAAACGCTGCCATTATTGTGCATGGTTTTTGCTATTATATTGCATTGCATGATGGGTAATGAACAATAAGTCGATCATGGCCAGATGCTGGATGGGAGACCAATATCGCTTATCATCATTTCTACATATCGTCATCACAGTAAGGATTTTATATCGCGATATATCGCAGGGTGCGATATCACCCAACGCTAGGAACTGGGTAAGTTTTGGAAGTGGTGGCTCTGAAAAGGGTGGTTCAAAAAGGTTATGTAAAATCAGGAATTCCAAACTCTATTTTGTTTTCTCAGATCTCAAGATGAATTTGCTTCTTCAGCTTCTTGCATTGACATCTTTGTGTCTGAATGCATATGGTCTGGATAATGGGTTAGCTTTGACCCCTCCAATGGGGTGGTTGTCATGGGAACGATTCAGGTGCAATACTGATTGTAAAAATGACCCAGATAATTGTATCAGGTAAGAACATAAATGACTGTGAATTCAGATAAGATATTGCTTGGTTTTTTTTCTGTTTTTTTTTTCTTTTTTCTGTTTTTTTTGAGTAGTCAGTCTTTTAATGGTAGGATGATGTAGCTCAGCTTACATGGATAAATTGAAACTGTGTTGAACTTTATAAACATCATTATTGTCATGACTGAATGGTTTTAATAAGTTTATGAGACATTTCTCTTCTTTACAACATTTTGAAAGAACAAATCAGTTTTACATAAAACAATAAATTTCTTGTATTGATACTGTATTGCAGTGAGAATCTGTACAAGGTGATGGCAGATCAAATAGTTAAAGATGGCTACTTGGCTGCCGGGTATGATCATGTTAACATAGATGATTGCTGGATGGCAGCAGAACGAGATAGTCAAGGCAAACTGGTAGCAGATCCAGAGAGATTCCCTAATGGAATGAAGGCACTGGCAGATTATGTAAGTCAAATTAACTACATCTAGGCTAGTAATATGACTACCCAACATTAAGGCCGAGATATACCCCTGGGGATGTCCCTATTTTGAAGTTCTGTCTGAATTCTGTTCAAATGTGTATTTTGTTTGGTTGGTTCCATGCAAAATCACACTTTAGTGCAGTTCAGTCAGCAGCATGATGAAGGCTGGCACCCCATTTTGAATTTGATATTTGATAACACCTGGTTGAAATAGAATAGGGCTATTCCAGTTGAAATTCTTACACCCCCTATGGAAGACATGACCAATAGTTTGATCATGTCTTTCATAGGGGGAAATGGATATCAACTTGAATTAGAGAATAAAGGTATTGTTTTTAGCCGCTGGAGTGCATCTATCGTCTCATATAACACGGGCGACATCATTATTTTAAGTAACACTTCAATTCAAATAAAAATATCATAAGTATTACAAATTTTAATCAAATTAAATCCTACATTTGGCAAGGAATCATACCTAGGGCTTAAAATCGATCAGTCCCGTTGTTGCTATGCACCTCCGATTGGTTCAAATAGCGAGTATGCGTATCACGTCGATGCACACGCGCTGACCCGTGTGATATCGTGTCATATGACATGGGTAAGAACCAATAAGATTGAAGGAACATTATCAAGTGTTTAAGAATAGCCCATATGCCCAGCACTATCTATGCCCAGTAAGATACCGATAACTCTTCATATTATAACCTGGTGATGTACCGTAATCAAATGTATCCAGCACAATAGTCCCCATTTATTATTCGCATAGTGTTATCTTTTGTCATTTATATAAAAAAAGCACTATGCAAATTTTCAGAGTATGATAGAAAGAGCCATCAATACCTATCTGCACACCAATAGTTTTATGGAACTAAATTGGACGTTGTGCCTAACGTGTTAGTGTAGCGACAAAATGACTTGTGTAGTTAACGTTTCCTGCTACTATATCCTATAGGTACATTCCAAGGGTCTGAAGCTAGGCATCTATGAGAGCATGGGCAGTAAGACTTGTCAAGGTTTACCAGGAACCTATGGCCACATAGAGACGGATGCTAAGACATTTGCCGAGTGGGGAGTAGACATGGTTAAGATGGACACATGTCATACTCCAGGAGCAGCTCTTACCCAGCAAGGTTAGTGTAGTATCAGGGGCCGTGTATCATTCATTGTACCATGCGAATTGCTGGTTTACAAATAATCATCAGCTGAGCAAGGATGCATAATACTTTGATTGATAGACCCTCATACGAATCCCACTCTGTGGGATAAGATTAAAGTTTGTTTGGCTAGTAATGGGTGAGAAAATAAGACTCATAACATCCGTGTATTGGTATAAAATGGAGTACATGCAGTTGGGCACAGCATGCTAGTTGCATGTTGTGTAATGCATGATTGGTGGATGCTTATGTGAATATACACGAGTGTGAGTTGGAACTTTATTGATGCGTGCAGTAACAAATAATTTTGCCTATTATAAGTCGAACAAACTTTAACAAACAAAGCTGCCTCAAAGAGTTACGGCAGCTGTTTCGCGCACATCTATGTGGCGTCTTTAAGCAGCGAACACTAGCGATTTGTAGCTGCACCCAATGAAATGCGCACTGATGTCACTACCACATCAGGGTGGAAAATGGTATAGGGGTTTTAAACAGTAAGACTAAATGACTCATATATGCGCATTTGTCAATATCTTTCCAGTTAATATGATGACGATGATAATGAGTCCTAGAAAAAAAAAGTTTGATTACCCTTTTGAAGTGTAAATGTAGCTTTTTAAACATTTTGATGCTGTTCGTAGCACTAAATATTGATGAAATTTAGATATTAAAAGGTGGTAAACCCAATTTATTTCACCTAGAGACACCAATAAATGCTGTAAAACAAACGCGGATCCAAAGAGTACACAGGCAAAATGGCAGCTGGGTGTATACCGGAGAATTCTGTACCGGGATGTATTGTAAAACATTAAATACCACCGAAGTTTTGCTATAAAGTGTCAGAACTAAAGTTGGAACATTTTTCACAAATTCAATGTGTTCCAGTGGGATTTTAGCATTCTTTGGGACCTACAGACCCAAATAATAACTTAAAGGGCAAACAAACAGACCTTTTTATTTTTTGCCTGATAATGATGAATATCATTATAGTACCAACAGCATGAAATGTACTCACAATACATCACCTCTTTTTGTATTCTTTGCAGGATTCATCAATATGTCTATAGCCATGAACAAGACAGGGCGACCAATGATATTTTCTTGCGAGTGGCCTCACGTTATGGGTAATGTAAGTATACTATAATTTTCTGATTTGTAAAATAAACTACTGAAGTTAAAACTTGCCAGTACTACTTGGGGATTTTCATTCACATTGTTTCTTTTAGAATGATGTGAACTGTGATGTTTTTTTATGTGACAGAAAAACTTCGCTGATTTGAAGTAATAACATACTTTATAAATCATATGCGTTAAGAATTTCGAATGAATGAACACAGTATGACAGGTACCCACTTTCCCAACACTCGACCATGACAATGCACCTATAGGAAGGTTACTGGACACATACCAGATGCAGCAGGCACATGCAATTATGCACATGAAATGGCTTACTGTGTGTATTCATATGAAATTCTTACTGTTGTTAGATATTACACATTTCATCACAAAATGTGTAGTCCCAAGAGTTTTTTTATTTAAATTTATCAGAATAAAGTTGCTTGCTCAATTGATGATCAAACCAAAATATTGGATCTGCATGAATTGCCATCGGTATACGGTATAACCTTTGAAGTAAAAGAAAACCTTTATGTGTAGCCCCTATCAAATACGACATCACTCATCCTCATTTAAATAAAATTCTGTCCATCAGGAGGCCTCCACTGAGCAATTTGCATGATAATACAATAAAACAGGTGACGGGTATGAATGGTTGTGAAATCAAATTAGAGATCTGTAGATCTGTCTCTGTCATCTTAGACTGTCCATGGCTGCCATTACAATTGTTATACCATTCCGGTTGGTTTATTTGCTTGGATCTATAAATTCAACATGATAATGTTATGACACTTTTCTTTTTGCAGCCAAATTGGACGCTCATAGCCAATTACTGCAATACGATCCGTAACGGCAAGGATATTCAGGATTCGTGGCCAAGCTTGATAACCATCTTGGATAATTTCATCTTTAACCAGGATAAATTTGCTGCAATCTCCAAACCAGGAAGCTATAATGACCCAGACATGGTAAGTGATGTAGACTTAGAATAGATAAAGAGTGAAATAATAACAATATCATAAGTTGTATCTTAGAAGGGGTATATCATCATCCTTGCGATGTGTGGCTGCTGCCATTGTTTTGAACTATACTGTATAGTATACTATGACCTACCTTGACGGTGACCTAAGGCGTCAGCACAGGTGGATCACATTGCCTTGCCTTGCCTTGTCTTGCAGGGGGAATATCCCATGATAATACAATTTTGAACAGGTGATAGGAATGAGTGGTTCTCCGTCATCTGTCATCTGCGAACGGTCCTCCAACATGGCTGCTAATTATAATACCATTCTTGTTGTGAGAGGAGTAATGAGGATTACATTGACTGTTCAGTTGAAGTAGTTAGGTAGTTAGTTTAATCTTTTTGTTTTGAGTGTATCAACTTCAGTAACCAGCACTGCTTTAAAGTGTTTTCCAAGTGGCCCTCATAATGTATATAAAACAAAAGTTTCATAGTATAATACAGGACAGTAGGGTCTTAGCTAGCCACCCCTCTGGCCATCATGATGGGAAGTTCAAGTTGCTTCTGGGACGGGCAAAATGAATGTCTTTGACAGATGCTGTATTATAAATTGTATGTTTTGAGAAGCTAATTGACCTTTTTAGTAAACCCAAGCCATATCAGCACATATTTGAACTCTTTGAACCCCCAATGGGCTATAGACATCTGGTAAACTTTTAAAGGTCAAATTAGGACAGGCAATTTTATTCAAATGACGGGCAACCCTCAATTTCTAGCTAAGACCCTGCAGTACAGTACACACAAGTGATAGAATATAAATACTGCTTTTCAAGCAGGCCCTCATACTGTATATAAAGCAAAATATTCATAGTATAACACAGTACAGTACACAAAAGTGATACAATAGAAAATAGAAAAAAATGTAATGAAAATCAGGAATGTTTAAACATCTATAGTATATCAGTGCAGTTGGTCTATTTGAAATTGATATTTTGACACACTAATAATAAAAACATGTGAAATGTCATATATTAACATACCAATTTATCATTCACCCTTTACTCACACACAGCTCATAATTGGTGATTACTCACTGAGTTTAGACCAATCCAAATCCCAGATGGCATTATGGTCCATTATGGCGGTACAGATGATGATGTCAAATGACCTGCGGACTATACCAATACAATTCAAGGAGATATTACTGAATAAGGAGGTCATTAAGGTTAATCAGGATAAGCTGGGAATTATGGGAAAAAGAATAATGAAGGTAAATAGTCAAGAGTGGTAACCTGACTGACTCTTGAAAAATTATGTTAATTTTTCCAATTCAGAAAATTTTGCTATCCATCATCTTAAAAGGGAAGAATGAACCATGTTCCATATATAAGAACATTTTAAACAATGTTTTACAATGTAAACATAACTTGTTTAGGGAGGTGGCGACAAAACAAATGACTTTTCAAACTCATGAAAGAATATATTTTAATTTTGAAAATTTTTGTTTAAAAATATTGTTCTCAAATATTCATAATTTAGGTCATTACGAATAATCACATACATGTGGTAGCTAATCATTAACAAATATGAGATTTTTCACAAAACAACTGTCCACTGTCATATTTACCTCTAATTAAAACCTACATTTCATGGAGCACTGTTAACTGCTAATGCTGATTGGAGTGTATACTGATAATTGAACACCACCAATATCACCAATATTCTAACTCATTTCAGACCCCTGATCATCAAATTGAAATATGGACAAAACAACTCAGTGGAGGCTCATTTGCTGTAGTTTTCTTCAGTCGTGCCGAAGACATACCTCGTCCAGTCACCGTTACACCAGAACGTCTCGGATTTAACCACACAGCTGGCTATATTATGTATGAGTTATTTGACCATCAACACCTGGGTCACTTCATGGCGGATGAAGATCTATCGTTTAAAGTGAACCCAGTTGGTGTAGTGATGCTACGAGGTGATCCAGCTCATGGCAAAACTAAATTAGATTCTATCAAATCTAATAAGATACTATAATATATTTTATAATATATAAAGACCATTGACAGTTCACAAGACCCCCCTCCCCTGGGTTAGAACATAGTTCTGTTTTTAAGACTCAAAAGAGAATACTCAAATTGTCAATTCTCAAGCCAAAAACTTTATATTTTAGCTCAGTAGCCTAAAATTTGAGTAAAATTCAGTTCCCAAACTCAAAACATTGTGAAAAATCTGTACTCAAGATGCCATTTAAAAACAAAAAATCAGTTCCCAAGACTCACAGTTGAGTACTTTGCACCACACACCCATACCAACATGAAAGTTGAGTACCCCTTCCTTAGGGTGCTGGGCCAGTTGGTAAAGTAGTCTGACAGTAACTATTTACAATTACTGAGACATTCAATGCTTCAAAAACCCAGGAACAGTTTTATCTAAAATGGGGCATAATTTTCAAGATCAAATCATGGTAGATGTATCATATAGAAGTCCCTAATATTTAAGTGAGGTTATACAGAGAGTAGACATCTTTGAGATGGCACTCTATTCATGTGGTTTCTTTTATTAAACCTCATTTAAATACTTGGGCTTCTATATCAGTTCGGGGGCACTCGTAATAACCGGACGTCTCTGATTTCAAAGACGAGTCAGTGATTTCACATACGGGGTCTGTGATATCACATACGTCCGAGCTTTGTTGACATTTTGGCACTCGATGCAGCACATCGGAACGAAGCTGAGTGTATTAGAATAAGCTTTCCTATGTTTAGCAAATATCTACCTGTGCAAAAATTATATCTATCTGTGCAAATTCTGACAAATGGTCCCAGAACACACTTAGATTGCAATGGCCAAAATCAAATGTTTTGAAGTAAAAAAATCCCAATTTTACTATCCAATTCATGAATTGGATAGTAAAATTAGGAGGCACTCAACATGCTCAACTTGGGCTAGCTACAACCCTGATAAGGCCTATACACAAAAGTATTCCCACTGCGCTGCCACGTTCATCAAAATTATTTATATCGTTTGCGACTGGGTTTTGAAACTAGGGAGTATGTGATTTATGAGACGCCTCTGAAATATGATACTGTTATGTGACATGACGCTTCAAGAGTATTTGATATCAGAGACGTCTTTGAATTAGCAGTGCCCCCGAACTGATATGATACATCTACCCAAAACGGTGTACATGTACATATGTAACATGCATAGCAAATTTTTTTAAGGCATCTTGCTCTATAAACCATATGTATCTAAGTTTTTGCCAGTTGTATAATCAAGTATTTGTTTACAATTTAGAAAATTGATACTATTTTACTTATGTAATAAGAAAATGCTAATTACTTGTTTTACATGCATCTGCTTTTTGGAAACTGTAATCTTATTTCATTTTTTCTCAAGTAGGAAAAAGTGTAGAGAAGTCAGTTTCAGGATTTATAATGATGTTTGTGCATCGACATCCCTTTAATCAATTTAATGAATTACATTCTTATGTTCCTTTAAGAGTGAGTGGTAGGGAGGGGTTGAAAGATTTCTAGATCACTTCTATCCATAATGTAAGCGTACACAAAATTGGCATATTGTTAAGACTTACAGGATTATGTCTTGTTTTAAGTAATGCCATGTTGGATTTTGCAGTGGCAGATACAAATCGGTGTGTTTACATAGTTGCATCACCACTCCTCTACATTCTATTGTGGGTATACGCCCAGTGAGATTAGGTTAGTGCGGGCGATTTTGAATCTGCCACTGCGAAATCCAACATGTTACTCTCAAGTTGAGGCGAGACACCATACAGACAGCGTTATTCTGTAAGCGGTATAATCCTTGTCTTGATACTAGACTGACTCTGAGTATGCTTACATGAAAGTAACACCCTAAATCATTGCCACTTTAAGTTTGCTTGGGGAAGCGTGCTTAGCTATGGCTCCACTAACAAAATGATTGTTATACTTGGTGATATCCACTTTAAACTGTTGTACTTTTTGTACTGTGTAAACTTATTATGAAACTAGTTTTGATATGTATATTTTTGCAGTAAGTTTAGGAAATTCAAAATTTCTATTTTTTATTTCAATTTCAATATGATATATATATAATAATAATATAAGTGATTCAATTATGTGATGAAAGTAGTATCAGGAAAGCAAGGTGGCCTTCCCTGAAAAGGCAATAAAGTGATAATATTTTGTATTTTTACAAACAAGTTTCTCACAGTACTTGCTTTATTTTGTTGTGTCCATGTAAGTCATATCATCATGGAGTCTTGTTACGGTGGTGCCCCGCAATCTTTCTCCTCTCATTATTATTACACATAGCAGGCTATAGCATTACGTGCACAAGTTGTGAAAGAGATGGTATTTGACAAATTGCCATAAGACATGGTAGGTCCAAAGATAAAAAAGGAGGGCACCCGTTTACGTTTGATATCAACTTTGACAATGATGCATGTTTATAACATTGTACACTAATGCCTGTTTTAGAAGATCTGTATTATTATTAAGACATGCCACAGAGACAAGAGAAGCATCCTATATAAAAGATGATGGGTTCCTTGGTGAGTTTAGGATATAGTCAGAAAAGAGCCTACAAGGAACACATCTTTTCTAGGACATAGCAATTTGTATCAGACTGGAATGCCAAAGTATGGTTATTTTTTGCCAGTATGAACATCTACACAACAATGTTGCAGTAGCAATGCGTGCCTTCACACAGCAGGCATACTGACACAGCTACATTCCAGGAGTTAGGCCGTCAAGCTCTGCCGAGTGGATGATGTTGTGTAAAACATTCATCCTTGGTTGTATTTACATGACACAGTAAGTTATGGTTGTTGTTGTTTTGAAAACAAACCACAATACATTAATAATGGGTAGTGAAATTTGTCAAAGAAGCTACCCGGGAAGACCAGATTCTTGACTTGGTCATCACTGATCTAGATGCCACCTGCACAGTACATGCGAGACTAGGTACTTCAGACCACGGTCCAGTTCATTTTAAACTGAATGTGCTGCCGTACAGAGATAAACCCTACAAGCGTAAAGTGGGGCAGTACAATAAGGCCACCTACTGGAGAATTAGAGGTTTCTTACATCTGCAGACTGGTCCCTTGCACTCCAATCTGATTACCGAGAAGAAGCTTCCAGCAACATCATCACTACAGTTTGTACAAAGTGACAACGCGCGTATACAGCGCGTAAACAGTGCGCTGCGCTGCGTCTCTGCTGCAGGTATGCGTGCCTTCAAAGTCGGCACAATGTGTGCGTTCGCGTCGGTACTTTGTACTTCAGAGCAGACTGACTGTATTATCAGTGATGCAACGGAGACTTTCATACCAGCAAAGCTTGGTGACAAGGTATGGTTTGATGACCACTGCAAACGGGCAACAACCAAGAAACACCGCTTTTGCAGGAAGCTAAAAAGAACAATACCAAGGAAAATAAGAATAAGTTTACAAAAGCTAGAAAGGAGTACAATCATGCAGAGAAGGTGGCCAGAAGGAGCTATAATTAACAAAAATTGAGGAAAGAACTCTCAGATGGCAGCCTCAGCAGCAAGAAATGGTGGAACACTGTTAACACCTTGTCTGGTATTAAAGTCCAACAGAGTTAATACACCAGTGCTTAAGGATGAGCATCAAGTCTACACTATATCAAAAGACAAAGCTGAACAATTTTGCCAGACCTTGCTGCTAAATGTCAGCTTAATTACCTGTGCAGAAAAATCTGCTCCTGAAGTTATAGCCTTCAAGGTCAAAGATGTTAGGAAGCTTCTCAGGTATCTGCAACCAGATAAAGCTACTGGTCCTGACAAAATCCATGCAAGAGTCCTGAAGGATTGTAACACAGGACTTGCAAGACTTCAGGTCTGTAGATGTTATTATATGATAAAGACTTGCAAGACTAGTTGTAAACACTGTGCTCTTTTTGAAATGGAGTGATGTGTATAGTATACCGTATTGTCTCTATTAGTTGTATTAAAGCTATTATGTACGATCTCCTTCAAATTTTAAATTTGTTGTTCTATACTCAAAATGCTGAAATAATTCTTAGTAATTATTGTCAGGTATAGGGTTTCTGTCCATTGAGCTGAAATAATAAGGTAAAGTGAAAAAAACCTACTGGTTATTTTGACCATTTAACATGTAGTTCTATAGGAGGATATAAAGTCATAATTCATGAATACTGACTTTATGTCAAACTTTGCTCTGTTGACCTACAAACACAACAAATTTGGCTGATTCCATTCAGGTGCAAGTTGGGACATGTGTAAAGGGGACATGTGTAAACATTACATGCCAAAAATCAGGTTTGAAACAAATTAACTCATTTCATATAAGGGCTGGCATTTTCTTTGAAAGGGGGTCCTGAATTTACAAAAAGTCAGCATCAATAAAATTGCGACCTCCCCCCCTTTTTCCGCAACAAAAAATGTTATGGCCCGCCTACCACCGATACACCTTACCCCTTAAACAGGCTAAACTTATATTGAAATCAGTCTTTTTGAATAAAATAAACACGCTATCTGTGATCATCTTGTGACTCCTTACATTTTGGTCATCAAAATTTTATGCCCCCCTATTTTTCTTTCCAAAAATTATGCCCCAGTATATTTGGGACCCACCCCTTCCAAGAAAACGCCAGCCCCTAAGATCGTATATTATGGCTTTAATAAACACACACCCACCATGAGCACTGAATAGTGTTTTGGAAATGGTGGCTCTGAAAAGGATGGTTCAAACTAGGCTCATGTTAATCAGGAATTCCAAACTGTATTTTTTTCTTCTCAGATCTCATGATGAATTTGCTTCTTCAGCTTCTTACATTGACCTCATTGTGCCTAACTGTATATGGTTTGGATAATGGGTTAGCTTTGACCCCTCCAATGGGGTGGTTGTCATGGGAACGATTCAGATGTATTACTGATTGTAAAAATGACCCAGATAATTGTGTCAGGTAAGAACATCTCTATAAATGACTGTGAATGCAGAAAAGGTATTACTTGTTTTTGTTTGTTTCTTTGTTTTTATCAGTCTTTTAATGATAGGATGATTTAGTTCAGCCTACAGACTATGGATTGATATTAATAAACTGAAACTGTGTTGAACTTAAAATATAGACATCATTATTGTCATGACAGAATGTTTTTAATTAGTTACTAGTTTGAGACATTTCTCTTTTATAACATTTCGAAAGAACAATTCAGTTTTACATAAACCGATAAATTTCTTGTATTGATACTGTATTGCAGTGAGAATCTGTACAAGGTGATGGCAGATCAAATAGTTAAAGATGGCTACTTGGCTGCCGGGTATGATCATGTTAACATAGATGATTGCTGGATGGCAGCAGAACGAGACAGTCAAGGCAAACTGGTAGCAGATCCAGAGAGATTCCCTAATGGAATGAAGGCACTGGCAGATTATGTAAGTCAAGTACATCAGGGATCACACCACTAAATCAAGTCCCTATTCTTTTATGTGTTAAGAGGTACCTAAGAAATTGTCATTTTCTCATGGTTAGAACGTGCTAGGGCATTCAAAACACAATTATTTTACTAAAGTTTGTGATATATTCTACCCTAAAACCACCATTTTTTGGTAGTTGAGCAGCTCGACTTTTCGCAGTGGTGCATTGAACATGATGTAAACCCTACCAAAGCCTACATCACAGCGCCTCTATGCTGTGACGTCATTTGGTGCATGGAACTAAAAAACCTTCCTAAAATGTCAGAATTGTAATATTTTTTATTATTTTATGCTTGGATGATAAGAAAAACATTTCAAACTTTTTTTTTTTAAAATGCATTTGTTATGGTCAGCGAATAAAAACACTGGTTGTTATTTCTTCAGTCAGATAGGGTTGGACCTGATTTAGTGGTGTGATCTCATCAAGGCTAATATGACTACCCAACCTTAAGGTGATGGGCATAAGATGTCCCCCTGGGGATGTCCCTATTTTGAAGTTCCATGCAAAATCACACTTTGTGCACTTCAGGTCAAAATATCAAATGATTCAACACAGCATGACGATAGAGCCAGGATTAACTAAATTTACAAACCAAGACTCCAAGAAATTCAAATTCAATTCAGTATGTGATACCACAAAACATGCATTCAGCATTGTACTTTAGAAACTGACTTGTGACCCCATTTCACCATGTAAAAATTGCAACTCTATTGCAAAAGAGGATTACCTTAATTTGAGTCAGTAAATCGGAGGTACCTTCAGGGAAATTCAACACTGACTGACATACATGAAAATCACAAATGTATATATAAACTCTAAAAAATGCAATATGATAGTTACCAATTCTAATGCAATTGATTCAATTTGACTGAATTGACAAGCTGAAACAACATTCACCAGCAACTTTTGAAGTCTTATGAACTGTATATGTGTTTACACTAGATGCTTGGCATGGGCACTGAATAATTTGAAACTGAATTTGATATTAAAAAACACCTGCTTGAAATAGAATTGGGCTATTCTAGTTGATATTCATACCCCCATAGAAGACATGACCAATATTAAGACCATGTCTTCAATAGGGGGTATATGGATATCAACTATAATAGCCATATGCATTGCATTTTTGGCCTAAGCAAAGTTTTAACAGTGAAATAACTCTTCAGTATTTATAAGGTACCACATCTAATTTGGTCCTATAGCACGATCGGTGTCCAGTTAGGTACCGATAACTCTTCATATCATAACCTGGTGATGTAATAAAATGTATCCAGCATAATAGTCCACATTTGCATAGTGTTATCTTTTTTTCATTTAAATAAAAAACAAAGCAATATGTTCAAGATATGATGTTCAAGAGCTGTCAGTACCTAACAGGGCACCAATAGCACTCTAGGACCAAATTAGATGTTGTGCCTAACATGGTTGTGTAGTGACAAAATGACAAGTGTAGTTAGCATTAGTTAAGCTTTTTCCAACTGCATTATGCTACAGGTACATTCCAAGGGTCTGAAGCTAGGTATCTATGAGAGTATGGGCTATAAGACTTGTCGAGGTCTACCAGGAACCTATGGCCATATAGAGACGGATGCTAAGACATTTGCCGAGTGGGGAATAGACATGGTTAAGATGGACAAATGTCATACTCCAGGAGCAGCTCTTACCCAGCAAGGTTAGCTTAGTTAGTATGTAGTACCAGGGGCCATGTATGAAGGGACTGGAAATGGCTTCCACTCACTGTACCATGCAGTTGCTGAGGGTTTTCAAATTAGCCTCAATTGAGCAAGCACGCATAATATATTGATTGATAGACCCTCATACAAATCCCAGCAGTTACCACATGGCATCTGGCTTGGCTTGCACGATTTGAAAGGAGCCAACATGTTTGCTTATAATGAAATACTCTAGAAATACCAACATAAATCATCAAGAACATTATTATCAAAATCAATAGGAACAGAAAGCATATATATACTCAGTGGGATAAGGTTAGCATGTGCATTTCAGGGAGGTTAGAGTCCCTTGGTTCCATGGAATTCTGTGTTTTTGCTTCCTTGCAACACATTTTTATTTGTCTCAAACCTTAAAACATGAAAATAATACATTGTACGTCCCTCTATATTGTTGTTTAAATGTATGAATGAGACTAAATTGCTGTTGCGTGAAATAGTGTATATGAAATTATGTGTATCTATGTTCGCTGAAAGTTGCCATGGGGATGATGTTGATGGCCGCCATTGCCAGATTTTTAACATGGGCAATCAGATTTGTGGAAAATGAAGGAATATGGCATCTAGGGATCTCAATTTTATTGAACGCGGGACAAACAGATCAGAAAGACTCTTTGGTTAAAAACCTGTGGAAGTGGGAATGGCTAATCGTGATTACTACGTTTTTGATCCGAGGCCACTCATATCCCTGGCATTTTGATCCTAGCTGCAACCAGCAAAACATGCACCTAGGTCACTACCAAACTAGAGGAGAAACAGAGTATCCTTATAGATTATATGCATAAGGGGTTTAAACAGTAAAACCAAATGACACATGTATATGCACTTATCTTTCCAGTCAATATGATGATGGTGATTATGATGATGATACTCAAAATATACACCTCTTTTTGTATGCTTTGCAGGATTCATCAATATGTCTATAGCCATGAACAAGACAGGGCGACCAATGATATTTTCATGTGAATGGCCTAATGTTGGTGGTAATGTAAGTACATTATCCTTGCCAGTACTTCTTGTGGATTGTATTCACATTATTCCTTATATGTGACCATCCTCCACAACTGAGCCCGGATGTCGCCAGTGCCACTATTGAGATATGCTCCATTGAACTTAACAATAAACAATTATAGGAAACAAAGGATTTATTGACTGTTTTATTGCTTTTTCACTACTTAAATGTCAAGTACTATAGACATGATATACATCATTTTAAAGCTAATTTCAAGCAGAATATGTTGGTTGAATATCTCAAAAATGATGATTGGCGATTTCAGGGCTCAGTTGTGCTGGATGGTCACATATAATGATGTGAACTGGTGTTTTTTTTTGTGTTAGAAAAACTTTGCTGATTTTAAAACATACTTTCAAATGAATGAACATGCACAGTGTGACATATACCCACTTTCATTCATTAATCTTTATTCCCCCCTTAATTACATCCTGTCAAAAACCTTTAAAAAAACCTGTTTTGTGGTCAAGAATATGCAAGAAATTATCATGATAAATTCAAGGCATGTGAAGGAAATCCATCCCATCTTATGACTCATCTTATACTGTCAACCAACATGGCTGCCATTTCAAATGTTATGCCATTTCGGTTGGTTTTTGATAGGGTCTAGAAACTTAACATCAAAATGTCACAACACTTTTCTTTTTGCAGCGAAATTGGACGCTCATAGCCAATCACTGCAATACAATCCGTAATGGCAGGGATATTCAGGATTCGTGGCCAAGCTTGATAACCATCTTGGATAGTTTCATCACTAACCAGGATACATTTGCTGCAATCTCCAAACCAGGAAGCTATAATGACCCAGACATGGTAAGTGATGTAGAGATTATAAAATAAGGATAGTTTTGCATAATCTAGGATGTTTTGTTACCTAGGTAACACTGCAAAATAGGTCAGGTGCCACTGAGGCTTATTGACCTTGACCTATTTTGATGCATTACATAGGTAAGGAAACATCCTGGATTGTGTAATCCTCTCATTTATTTTGTTAATAACTCAAGAATGGTACATCCTAGGTAGATCAAACTATTCGTTATAACTAGAGGAATACATTCGAATGGTTTTAAAAACACATTTTTGTGTAGCCCATGATGTCAACTACTTATGCTAACAGTGCTCTAAGTAGTTCCTGCTTTGCCCCCCCCAACTGATACCAAACACCTCATCTGATCATTAACCTCTTAATCACATACAGCTCATAATAGGTAAATAGACATGTTAATTTGTCCAAATCAGGAATTCATAAACATCTAATAGTACATATAGTGCAGTAGGTCTATTTGAAATTGATATTTTGACACTCTAATAAATGTGGAATGTCATATTATTAACATATAATTAAAGACAGAGATAAAACAAATTTATCACGTCTGACGTCATCTGTCAATCAAACTCGAGCACGGTTTGTTTACAAACGTTGTGATGATGACTTGCTGAACACGGCGGTATAACCGGTCGCCTTATTGTTAATTTTGCACTTTCAAACATGCAAACCATCTCAAAAGTTAGGTCTTTATAGTAGGAAACTTTCTTTGGCGAAGGCACCATGTCAACAATGCCTAGAAAAGCTGCTTTTTGCCTTTTAAAAGTACGTAATTTTTCACCATTTGCTGCTGTTCCTTTTCTCCGATCAGCACCAGATAGATTGATCTTCCTTTTACGCGCTATTTAACCTGTGCTAACCAATCAAGGATCGTAATTGACAGTGACATCAGACGCGATAAATTCTTTTTATCTCTGTCTTTAATTATACCAACATACCAATTTATCATTCACAGCTCATAATAGGTGATTACTCACTGAGTTTAGACCAATCCAAATCCCAGATGGCATTATGGTCCATTATGGCGGTACAGATGATGATGTCAAATGACCTGCGGACTATACCAATACAATTCAAGGAGATATTACTGAATAAGGAAGTCATTAAGGTTAATCAGGATAAGCTGGGAATTATGGGAAAAAGAATAATGAAGGTAAATAGACTAGGGTAGATTAAAGCCATAATGTATGATCTTATAATATAAAATTGGTTAATTTTGTTCAAATCTGATTTTATGGCATATTCGTAATGTTTACACATGTCCCAACTTGCACCTAAATGGAATGTGTTTGTAGGTCAACAGAGCAAAGTTCAACATAATGTCATAATTCAAAGAATTGTGACATTATATCTTCCTATAGAACTGCGTGTTAAACGGCCAAAATAACCAGCAGGGTTTCTTTCACTTTACCTTGTTATTTCAGCTCAAAATGGACAGAAACCCTTCCTGATAATTATTACTAGCATTATTTCAGCATTTTGCATGTATAATAACAAATTTAAAATTTCAAGGAAATCATACATTAAGGCTAGTAAGGTTAAGTATTTTTATTATGATAAAATATGGGGTTTTTTTTCTGTAACCCAACAGACTGTAAAACATGTTAATATTCCAATAACTTGCATAGGCAGATAAGACTGATGAAATGAAATGATTAGTTTCCCGTCACATTTATTTCCGTGAAATATGAGGTCATGATTTCATTATCATCATTATTTTGGAAAATTTCATTATTGTCAAAACTTTCATTTATATGGCTATTACCAATATTGTTGATAAAGACCATCTCAAAACTGTCTTAATGCTTAAATCATCATTACAGACATAAATTTTTGCAACAGATTGAGAAAAGATTTGAATTTGTTTTTATTAAAATGAAAAGAAATTTGCAATTTTTGTAATCACTAGAAACATGATGAGGTAATCCTTAAATTTTCATTATTTATCACATCCTCTACCCCTACAACTAAGAAAAACTGATGATTATGATCAGTAGGGGATGTCAGACATTTTGAGAGTTTCAATTTTGATTATTTCCATCTCAATTTTCAGATAATTGACTTTTTAATGAAAATAATGAAAGTTGTAGTCAAATTGAAAAGGTGATGTGGGTGGGTGACGGGAAACTAATAATTTCATTACATAGGCCTAATGGGCAAAAACTGACTGCTATTTTTAAATACATGAAAAACATGTTTGATTTTGTTTTGAAATGCATTTTTTTTTTGGTTTCATGAATAATCACATATTAGCGAATTATTAATAAATTAGAGATTTTCATAATTATATCTTTAAAGTTAACTACTGAGGCTGATTGGAGTGCAGAAAAGTTAACTACTAAGGGTAAACAAAGGCAGTTAAACTTTTTGTGCTACAATCAGTTAATTTGTACCTCACTTTCTTTAAAACTGACAATTGAAAACTATCATTACCACCACTATTCGAATTCTGACTCATTTCAGACACCTGATCATCAAATTGAAATATGGACCAAACCGCTCAGTGGAGACTCATTTGCTGTAGTTTTCTTCAGTCGTGCCGAAGACATACCTCGTCCTGTCACCGTTACACCAGAACGTCTTGGATTTAACCACACTGCTGGCTATATTATGTATGAGTTATTTGACCATCAACACCTTGGACACTTCATGGCGAATGAGGATCTATCATTTAAAGTGAACCCAGTAGGTGTAGTGATGTTACGAGGTGATCCAGCTCATGGCAAAACTAAATTAGATTATATCAAATCTAATAAGATACTATAATATGTTTTATATAATTATAAAGACCAATGTGATTTAAAGCAAATGCTGGGTCAGGTGGGACTGACATTAAAAGGTGGTATGGGTATGGGTAGCCTATGTGCGGCAGTTAAGACCCCCATTTTGCATCTCACTGACAGTTCACAAGACCCCCCTCCCCAGGTTGGAACATAGTTCAGTTTTAAGACTCAAAAGAAAATAATCAAATTGTCAATTCTCAAACCAAAAACGTTTTCGTATCCTAAAATTTGAGCAAAATTCAGTTCCCAAACTCAAAAAATTGTGAAAAATCAGTACTCAAGATGCAATTAAAAACAAAAAATCAGTTCCCAAGACTCACAGTTCAGCACTTTGCACCACACACCCATACCAACATGAAAGTTGGGTACCCCTTCCTAGGGTGCTGGGCCTGTTGGTATAGTAGTCTGGGCAGTAACTATTTAAAATTACCAAGCTGTCTCACAGGGAGACATTTAATGCTTCCAGTGCATGGTTAAAAACCCAGGAACAAAGTTTCATGTAAAAGGTGGCATTTTCAAGATCAGAACACTGTTTATTTACATAATTATGTAACGTGAATAGCAGATTTTTTGAAAAAGGGTATCTTCAATCTTGCTCTATAAATCATACCAAAAATGTATGAAATCATTGAAACTTTTTAACTTTATGAGTTTTAAGTATTTTGCCAGTTGTACATGTATAATCAAAGATTTGTTTACAGTCTAGAAAATTGATACTATTTGCGTAATAAGAAAATGCTAATTACTTGTTTTACATGCATCTGCTTTTTGGAAACTGTAATCTTATTTCATTTTTTTTGTAAGTAGGAAAAAGTCAGAGATGTCAGTTTCAGGATTTACAATGATGTTTGTTTATCAACATTGATGAGTTTATGTGGCACACTTATGGTCATGCTTCACTATGTCCGGGTATGTAAACAGTCCCTTTAATCAATTTAATGAATTACAAGACTTTTTTTGAGTGGGTGGGGTGGGGGTATGGGTTGAAAGATTTTAAATCACTTCTATCCATCATGTAAGCATACACAAAATTGGCATATTGTTAAGACTTAAGGGGGTATTACACCCCTGCACAATTGTGTGCCTATTTTTGCATTTTTCTCAAAAATTAAAGCGCATTGATGACAACTAAGATATTTATATTATAGGGGCAAGGACTACAACTACTGCACTGAAAATTTTATTTCAGCACAGACAACAGTTGTGGAGTTACAGTCAAAAATGAGGGAAAACCACTATTTGATCGATAAATCAATAACTACTTGCCTTGAGGTGCTAAATTTTCAGTGCAGTAGTTGTAGTCCTTGCCCCTATAATATACATATTTTACTTGTCACCAATGCGCTATAATATTTATGAAAAATTCAAAAGTAGGCACAAAATTGGCCAGGGGTGTAGTACCCCCTTAAGGAATTGTGTCTTGTTTTAAGTTGACTTAACCCCATGATGGATTTTGCAGTGGCAGATACAAATCAGTGTGTTTACATGGTTGCCTCGCCACTCCTCTACTCTTTTGTGGGTATACATACGCTAAAGCCACGATTTCTCGGGGATACAGAAAACAGAAAAATTCACGGAATTCAGGGTTTGCTCACAGAAATTTGAATATGCCACAAAATAGTGAAAAACTGTGTAAAAGGTCTAACTTTTGTGGTTATTTGCAAAATAAAACAAAGAAAAGCGATTATTTAGCAGTAATCAACCGTTAGACAATCCATTCTAGCATTTTTTCTAGACCTTTGATTCAAGATTCTGGCCTTACTACAGTAAAGGGTAAGACAAAATACACTTTTAAAACATGTTTGTTTTAACTTTTCAGTGCTTTATAGTGAAAAACAGAAAATCACAGAAATCATCCAATTTGTAACACAGATTTTAAATTTTGTAACACAGAGAAATTGTAGCTTTACTATACACCCTGTGAGTTTTAGCATGAGTGATTCGAATCTGCCACTGCCACTAGGCTGACTAGGAGTATGCTTACATGAAAGTTACACCCTAAATCATTGCCACTTTAAGTTTGCTTGGGGAAGCGTGCTTAGCTATGGCTTTTTGTACTTTGTAAACTTATTATGAAACTAGTTTTGATATGTATATTTTTGCAATAAGTTCTATTTCTATTTTCTATTTCAATTTAAATATGATATATATATAATAATAATATAATTGGTTCAATTATGTGATGAAAGTAGTATCAGGAAAGCAAGGTGGTCTTCCCTGAAAAGGCAATAAAGTGATAATATTTTGTATTTTTACAAACAAGTTTCTCACAGTACTTGCTTTATTTTGTTGTGTCCATGTTAGTTATTTTATCACGGAGTCTTGTTACATACAGTACATGCAAGACTAGGAGGTACCTCAGATCATCATCCAGTTCATTTTAAACTGAATGTGCGCTGTACAGAGACAAACCCTACAAGCTCAAAGTGTGGCAGTACAACAAGGCCGACTACTTGTGGAATTAGAGGTTTCTTACATCTGCAGACTGGTCCCTTGCGCTCCAATCTGATGACCCAGAAGAAGCTTGCAGCAATATCATCACTTATCAGTGATGCAATGGAGACTTCCATACCAGCAAAGCTTAATTTGTTTTCAAGAAGACTGGTGACAAGGTGTGGTTTGATGACCACTGCAAACGGGCAGCAACCAAGAAACACCGCTTTTGCAGGAAGCTAAAAAGAACAATACCAAGGAAAATAAGAATAAGTTTACAAAAGCTAGAAAGGAGTACAATCACACAGAAAAGGTAGCCAGAAGGAGTTAAAAACAAATATTGAGGAAAGAACTCTCAGATTTCAGCCTCAGCAGCAAGAAATGATGGAACACTGTTAACACCTTGTCTGGTATAAAGTCCAACAGAGTTAATACACCAGTGCTGAAGGATGAGCATCAAGTCTACACTATATCAAAAGACAAAGCTGAACAATTTTGCC
This sequence comes from Amphiura filiformis, assembly GCF_039555335.1. Taxonomy (NCBI): domain Eukaryota; kingdom Metazoa; phylum Echinodermata; class Ophiuroidea; order Amphilepidida; family Amphiuridae; genus Amphiura; species Amphiura filiformis. The sequence continues at coordinate 51,452,027 of NC_092636.1, read as the reverse complement.
AGACCTTGCTGCTAAATGTCAGCTTACCTGCGCAGAAAAATCTGCTCCTGAAGTTCAGCATTCAGCAACATGCTCAATGGTATCTGCAACCAGATAAAGCTACTGGTCCTGACAAAATCCATGCAAGAGTCCTGAAGGATTGTAACACAGGACTTGCAAGACTTCAGGTCTGTAGATGTTATTATATGATAAAGACTTGCAAGACTAGTTGTAAACACTGTGCTCTTTTTGAAATGGAGTGATGTGTATAGTATACCGTATTGTCTGTATTAGTTGTATTAAAGCCATTATGTACGATCTCCTTCAAATTTTAAATTTGTTGTTCTATACTCATAATGCTGAAATAATACTAGTAATCATTGTCAGGTATAGGGTTTCTGTCCATTTTGAGCTGAAATAATAAGGTAAAGTGAAAAAAACCTACTGGTTATTTTGGCCATTTAACATGTAGTTCTATAGGAGGATATAAAGTCATAATTCATAACTTTATGTCAAACTTTGCTCTGTTGATCTACAAACAACAAATTTGGCTGATTCCATTTAGGTGCAAGTTGGGACATGTGTAAAGGGGACATGTGTAAACATTACATGCCAAAAATCAGGTTTGAAAAAAATAACTCATTTCATATAAGGGGGTTGGCATTTTCTTTCAAAGGGGGTCCTGAATTTACAAAAAGTCGGCATCAATAAAATTGCGACCCCCCCTATTTCGGCAACAAATAATTTATGACCCCCTATATACCACCGATAAACCTTACCCCTTAAACAGGCTAAACTTATATTGAAATCAGTCTTTTTGAATAAAATAAACATGTTATCTGTGATCATTTTGTGACTCCTTACATTTTGGTCATCAAAAATGTTATGCCCCCCCCCCCTATTTTTCTTTCCAAAAAATTATGCCCCCAGTATATTTGGGACCCACCCCTTCCGAAGAAAATGCCAGCCCCCTAAGATCGTACATTATGGCTTTAATAAACACACACCCACCATGAGCACTGAATAGTGTTTTGGAAATGGTGGCTCTGAAAAGGATGGTTCAAACTCATGTTAATCAGGAATTCCAAATTGTATTTTTTCTTCTCAGATCTCAAGATGAATTTGCTTCTTCAGCTTCTTACATTGACCTCATTGTGCCTAACTGTATATGGTCTGGATAATGGCTTAGCTTTGACCCCTCCAATGGGGTGGTTGTCATGGGAACGATTCAGATGTATTACTGATTGTAAAAATGACCCAGATAATTGTGTCAGGTAAGAACATCTCTATAAATGACTGTGAATTCAGAAAAGGTATTACTTGTTTTTGTTTGTTTCTTTGTTTTTGTCAGTCTTTTAATGATAGGATGATTTAGTTCAGCCTACAGACTATGGATTGATATTAATAAACTGAAACTGTGTTGAACTTAAAATATAAACATCATTATTGTCATGACTGCATGGTTTTAATTAGTTACTAGTTTGAGACATTTCTCTTTTATAACATTTCGAAAGAACAATTCAGTTTTACATAAAATGATAAATTTCTTGTATTGGTATTGTATTCCAGTGAGAATCTGTACAAGGTCATGGCGGATCAAATAGTTAAAGATGGCTACCTGGCTGCCGGGTATGATCATGTTAACATAGATGATTGCTGGATGGCAGCAGAACGAGATAGTCAAGGCAAACTGGTAGCAGATCCAGAGAGATTCCCTAATGGAATGAAGGCACTGGCAGATTATGTAAGTCAAGTACATAGGGATCACACCACTAAATCAAGTTCCTATTCTTTTATGTGTTAAGAGGTACCTAAGAAATTTTCATTTTCTCATGGTTAGAACGTGCTAGGGCATTCAAAACACAATTATTTTACTAAAGTTTATGATACATTATACCCTAAAACCACCATTTTTTGGTAGTTGAGCAGCTCGATTTTTCGCAGTGGTGCATTGAACATGGTGTAAACCATACCAAAGCCTACATCACAGCGCCTCTATGCTGTGACGTCATTTGGTACATGGAACGAAAAAACCTTCCTAAAATGTCAGAATTGTAATATTTTTTATTATTTTATGCTTGGATGATAAGAAAAACATTTCAAACTTTTTTCCATTAAAATGCATTTGTTATGGTCAGCAAATAAAAACACTGGTTGTTATTTCTTCAGTCAGATAGGGTTGGACCTGATTTAGTGGTGTGATCAGTGTTCGAAATAGGGCCGGTCAGCCGGCCATTGGCCTGTAACTTTTTGGCCTGGCCGGTAACTTTTCTGACTGGCATCTAGTTGCCGACCCGGCTGGCGGTAACTTTTAAGGTCAAGCCCGGCTGGCCTGTAACTTTTGAGGCATATTTCAACACTGGGTGTGATCTCATCAAGGCTAATATGAGTACCCAACCTTAAGGTGATGGGCATAAGATGTCCCCCTGGGGATGTCCCTATTTTGAAGTTCCATGCAAAATCACACTTTGTGCACTTCAGTCAAAATATCAAATGATTCAACACAGCATGATATGATAGAGCCAGGATTAACTAAATTTACAAACCAAGACTCCAAGAAATTCAAATTCAATTCAGTATGTGATACCACAAAACATGCATTCAGCATTGGACTTTAGAAACTGACTTGTGACCCCATTTCACCATGGAAAAATTGCAACTCTATTGCAAAAGAGGATTACCTTAATTTGAGTCAGTAAATCGGAGGTACCTTCAGGGAAATTCAACACTGACTGACATACATGAAAATCACAAATGTATATACAAACTCTAAAAAATGCAATATGATAGTTACCAATTCTAATGCAATTGATTCAATTTGACTGAATTGACAAGCTGAAACAACATTCACCAGCAACTTTTGAAGTCTTATGTGTTTACACTAGATGCTTGGCATGGGCACTGAATAATTTGAAACTGAATTTGATATTAAAAACACCTGCTTGAAATAGAATTGGGCTATTCTAGTTGAAATTCACACCCCCATAGAAGACATGACCAATATTAAGATCGGGGGTATATGGATATCAACTATAATAGCCCATATGCATTGCATTTTTGGCCTAAGCAAAGTTTTAACAGTGAAATAACTCTTCAGTATTTATAAGGTACCACATCTAATTTGGTCCTATAGCACGATCGGTGTCCAGTTAGGTACCGATAACTCTTCATATCATAACCTGGTGATGTAATAAAATGTATCCAGCATAATAGTCCACATTACGTGTTAACATTTTTCATTTAAATAAAAAACAAAGCACTATGCAAATGTTCAAGATATGATAGGAAGAACTGTCAGTACCTTTTGGGGCACAATGGCGCTATAGGACCAAATTACAGTCCAATCTCTCTTATCCGACCATGATGGGACCAAGTGAAAAAATCCAGATAAGTGAATTATAATGCTGCATGAACTGCTAACATTGAAATAGAAAAAGGTTACTCAAAATGAGATAATAACACTGAAAGGTGGTACATGAGTGCTTTATGCCACATAGTTATGGCCTTCTGAATTCTTCAGTGCATGAATTCAAGTATTAAAAACAAGTTTTTCTTTGAAGATGACATGTCTGGATAATAGAGAGATCTGTATAAAAGAGGTATGGATAAGGGGATTGGACTGTAGATGTTGTGCCTAACATGGTTGTGTAGCAACAAAATGACAGTGTAGTTAGCGTTAGTTTAGCTTTTTCCTACTGCTTTATGCTACAGGTACATTCCAAGGGTCTGAAGCTAGGTATCTATGAGAGTATGGGCTATAAGACTTGCCGAGGTCTACCAGGAACCTATGGCCATATAGAGACGGATGCTAAGACATTTGCCGAGTGGGGAATAGACATGGTTAAGATGGACAAATGTCATACTCCAGGAGCAGCTCTTACCCAGCAAGGTTAGCTTAGTTAGTATGTATTACCAGGGACCATGTATGAAGGGACTGGAAATGGTTGGTGGCCGCCATTGCCAGATTTTTAACATGGGCAATCGGATATGTGGAAAAGGAAGGAATATGGCATCTAGGGCCCGCAATTTTATTGAACGCGGGACAAACAGATCAGAAAAGACTCTTTGGTTAAAAACCTGTAGAAGTGGGAATTGCTAATCGTGATTACTACGTTTTTGATCCGAGGCCACTCACATCTCTGGCATTTTGATCCTACCTGCAACCAGCAAAACATGAGTAGAGTATCCTTATAGATTATATGCATAAGGGTTTTAAACAGTAAAACCAAATGACACATGTATATGCACTTATCTTTCCAGTCAATATGATGATGATGATGATACTGAAAATATAACACCTCTTTTTGTATGCTTTGCAGGATTTATCAATATGTCTATAGCCATGAACAAGACAGGGCGACCAATGATATTTTCATGTGAATGGCCTAATGTTGGTGGCAATGTAAGTACGCTATCCTTGCCAGTACTTCTTGTGGATTTTATTCACATTATTCCTTTTATAATGATGTGAACTATGTTTTGTGACCAGTTTAAACTTACCTCAACATGTTTTTTTTTGTGTTAGAAAAACTTTGCTGATTTTAAAACATACTTCATAATCATATACAGTAAGATTTTCAAATGAATGAACATGAACAGTGTGACATATACCCACTTTCATTCCCCCATTAATTACATCCAGTCAAAAACCTGTTTTGTGGTCAAGAATATGCAAGAAATTATCATGATAAATTCAAGGCGTGTGAAGGAAATCCATCCCATCTTATGACTTATGTCCACCAACATGGCTGCCATTTCAAATGTTATGCCATTCCGGTTGGTTTTCAATAGGGTCTATAAACTTAACATCAAAATGTCACAACACTTTTCTTTTTGCAGCGAAATTGGACGCTCATAGCCAATCACTGCAATACAATCCGTAATGGCAGGGATATTCAAGATTCGTGGCCAAGCTTGATAACCATCTTGGATAACTTTATCACTAACCAGGATACATTTGCTGCAATCTCCAAACCAGGAAGCTATAATGACCCAGACATGGTAAGTGATGTAGAGATTAAAAAATAAGGAGAGTTTTGCATAATCTATGATGTTTTGTTACCTAGGTAACACAGCAAAATAGGTCAGGTGCCATTGAGGCTTTTTGACCTATAGCAGTCAAGTAAGCTCAATCGATAAAGCGTTTGTCTATGGTGCGAGAGGTTGTGGGTTAGAACCCTGGCGGTGCCTATAGTACGCTCTCATGGAAAAATTGATTTAGCTTGAAATTCCCCTGGACAAGGAACTCACTGCTAATTTGGCTTGTTGTAACCCGTACGAAACTTGGGGAGCTGATCCTGGTTGCGAAGGTTATTTGTGGAATGTCTAGGGTGTACGCTCTTGAAGCAGGAAAGTCCCTGAATTGTTGTTTAATGGTTAATGGAATGATGTGGGCCATAGTCAGCCCTCGAATTAACCTACGGCACCCATGGCATTTTGCCGTGGGTGCCCATCCCCACTGCCGTAATGCCCTCAGAATATATCCTTTACCCAAGGCAGTCACTTGCCGTGCCCTCTAATGAAGTTGCCGTCGGTGCCCCAGCCCTGTCCCTTCATTATAAGATCATCTATCTATATTTGTGTGTGTTTTCTTCACTTTTGAGAAATTGCCTTGGTGCCCTTCTCAAATTTCCAACAGTTGCCATGATGCCCTCTTGAAATATTACAAACTGCCGCGATGCCTTGCCTTTTCAGTGAAAATCCAAGGCAATTTTCAACTTGCCGTAAAAAAGTTTCTGTGCCCCTTCAGATCCTTAATTCAAGGGCTGGCCGTAGTGGTCAGCGACAACCTGTAAAGTGTGCTGAGGCTTGTGGATCAATGTCTAGGCTTTGTGCCTGTGCGTAGCGCACTATAAATCACTGTGCTGTGCTTTGACCTATTTTTAAGCATTACATAGGTAACAAAGCATCCTAGATTGCATACTCCTATCCTTGAATTGTTTTATCAAAACAGACATTTTTACACCACTTTTGTCAAAATCGGAGCACTTTGATGTTTTTGACCTTCATAGAGCCAAAAATGTGACCTTTGACCTTTTTGTTAATAACTCAAGAATGGTATGTCTTAGGATCAAACTATTCGTTATAACTGGAGGAATACATTCGAATGGTTTTAAAAACACAATTTGAGTAAGTCTTAAATTTGACCCGGTGTAAAGTTCATTGCCCTTATCCCACCAAAAGCTACTCTGGTTCAATTACTATCAGACATTTTTGTGTAGCCCATGTCAACTACCTATGGCAGCAGTGCCCGAGCAGTTCCTGCTTTGCCTTCCCCCCTCCCAGCAGGTACCAAACACCCCATGTGAAGGGGTCAAGCTCATACACTATTATTTGAAATTGATATTTTGACACCCTAATAATTAACATACCAATTTATCATTCACCGCTTACTCACACACAGCTCATAATAGGCGATTACTCACTGAGTTTAGACCAATCCAAATCCCAGATGGCATTATGGTCCATTATGGCGGTACAGCTGATGATGTCAAATGACCTACGCACTATACCAATACAATTCAAGGAGATATTACTGAATAAGGAGGTCATTAAGGTTAATCAGGATAAGCTGGGAATTATGGGAAAAAGAATAATGAAGGTAAAGAGACGAGTAGATTAAAGGTTAAGTATTTTTATTATGATAAAATATGTTTTTTCTTCTGTAACCCAACAGACTGTAAAACATGTTAATTTTTCCAATTTCCGATTTATTTTCCAATACCTTGTAATGAGAAAAAAAAACGAGACGAATATAACTAAAGTTATATTCGTCTCAGAAAAAAACTGACTGCTATTTTTAAATACAATACACAAAAAACATGTCTGATTTTGTTTTGAAATGCATAGCAGCAAATTATTAACAAATTAGAGATTTTTCACAAGATCTTGAAAACAACTTTTCAATTGCATGGCCCAAAAAGTTAACTTAGGCTGATTGGAGCGCAAAAAGCTTAACTGCTACGAATAAACAAAAACCTTTTTTGCTCCAATCAGCCTGATCAATTAAACTTTTTGTGCTCTAAGCAGTTGATTTGTACCTCACTTTCTTTAAAACTGACAATTGAAAACTATCATTACCACTATTCGAATTCTGACTCATTTCAGACACCTGATCATCAAATTGAAATATGGACCAAACCACTCAGTGGAGGCTCATTTGCTGTAGTCTTCTTCAGTCGTACTGAAGACATACCTCGTCCAGTCACTGTTACACCAGAGCGTCTTGGATTTAACCACACTGCTGGCTATATTATGTATGAGTTATTTGACCATCAACACCTTGGACACTTCATGGCGAATGAGGTCCTATCGTTTAAAGTGAACCCAGTGGGTGTAGTGATGCTACGAGGTGACCCAGCTCATGGCAAAACTAAATTAGATTATATTAAATCAAATAAGATAATATAATATGTTTTATATAATTATAAAGATCAATGTGATTAAAAGCAAATGTTGGGTCAGGTGGGGACTGACATTAAAAGGTGGTATGGGTATGGGTAGCCTATGTGCGGCAGTTACGACCCCCATTTTGCACTTCACTGACAGTTTAAAAGAGAACCAGTTGAAGCATAGTCCTGTTCTTAAGACCCTCAGTTCAAATGAAAATACTCACAACATCAGTTTTCAAGCGAAGTTTTTCAGCTCTATAGCCTCAAATTTGAACAAAATTCCGTTCCCAAACCCCAAAAATTTATTTTAAAAATTCAGCACTCAGTCTCAGGACTCACTGCTATATCTCACAAGACAATAGTGCTACCTAAAGATTATTTTCACTACAGCACCATTATTGTCTATATATCTACCTCGAGTCTCCATTACTATCTTTGAACTTCAGCGTGTTCTGCATTAGCGTAGCGTTACCTGGTGCATGTACATACTTTTATGTGCGTGATCAATGTGCCACATATGTACATACAAAAAACCATGTTAAGCTAATGCAGCACACGCTGAACTTCAAAGCTAGTGCCGGTGACTCGAGGTAGATATATAATAGACTATATGCACAATGCTTTTGCAAAACACCATATATATAACTGCAAGTTCCCATTGAACTTTACAGCAGCAATATCACCAGGGCTCTTATTTTTAGATGGTATTTACAAGTAACTGGGGGTCTCAAGTACTCATTACAAGTGTTCAAAAACTAAGACAAATAGAATTATGAAATTCCAAATGAAAAATGGAAACCAGTTTTGTAGACTGCAACTTTTGGCACGCAAATTTCATCAAAGTCTATTATAGCATAACAAAATGGTAGTTCCTGATAGATGCACAAATCCATTAGTGTGAAATTGGTTATTTGCACATTAAAGAACACATAATACTCCTTTGCTGTTGCATAGTGTATAATCTCTATGTCTTGGTTCGGTCTGGCTGATGAAGGTCAATTTCACATAAGTGGCATGTGCAGCACATGATGTATTCTGGGATGGTGTGAAAATCTTCTTGTGAGTGCTACCAATGTCTGATGTTATTGTAATCCAGGCTATTCTTTGAGTGGATTTGCAATCTTGTTTTTGCACAAATGGAAACTGATTTTCATATCCACTTCAAACTGTGGTTCTTTTTGTACTGTGTAAACTTATTAGGAAACTAGTTTTGATATGTATATTTTTGCAATAAGTTAAGAAAATGCAGAATGTCTATTTTTTATTTCAATTTAAATTCAAGATATATAATAATAGTATAACTGATTCAATTATGTGTTGAAAGTAGTATCAGGAAAGCAAGGTGGTCTTCCCTCAAAAGGCAATAAAGTAATATTTTGTAGTTTTACAAACAAGTTTCTCACAGTACTTGCTTTATTTTGTTGTGTCCTTTGAAATCATTTTCATGAAGTTTTGCTGGGACCCTGTAATCTTGGCACCATGGCTACAAAATCCACAGCATCCTAGTATTGGGGTTGGCAGAAAAAAGTTCAGTCGCAGAAAAAATATCAAGACAAGATGGAAAAATATTCTAAGATCTTGCCATTTTTTGTAGCTCTGAATATTTTCTGGGAACACCCTGTGTAAGTGTGTCATAAATACACAAACAGGAGTTAAAATGTTATTAAACAGTGCCTCTGTAAAGTCAGCATGCTCATTTGTTTTGCTCATGAAAATGCATCGCTGACACTGCATCAAACCAGGGACCGTGTATGAAGGGACTGGAAACAACTTATTGATTACTATTGTTATCTGAATATCTTTTACGACCTTCGATTACATGCGAGTTGCACCGAGGGTGCGATGTTTGATTGCTTAATATTTACTCATGTTGCCCTTCAAAATGCCCAAAAATCATCAGGATATTCCAATATTTTCTAAAGTGATGTCAAATTGTGTAAAATCTCTACACTTTTTCGCACATAATTTCTGTGTAGTGTTGAGAATTTAGTGTTGGAGACAAAATGTGATAATTTTAGGGAAATATAGAATGCTAGAACAAACAAATTTTTCTGGAATGTGTACACCATATTTTCATTCCTATTAATTTTGATACTGAAATAATTCTTAAAATAACATTCTTTGATGATTTATGTTGGCATTTCTTGAGTCTCTCATTATAGGCAAAACATGTAAGCTTCTTTTGCATCGTGCAAGACAAGCCACACCCGTCTTATAAATGTGCTGGTATTCGTACCAGGGTCTTTCGATCAACGTACTATATGCATGCTTGCTCAACTGAGGATAAATTGTAAACCAGCAACTTTCAGAGTACAATGAGTGGAAGTCGTTTCCAGTCCCTTCATACACAGTCCCTGATCAAACCCAGGATCTTCCAGGGGTGCTGCTGCCCCTTGACCCTCACTGTGGTTTTGTCCACATTGGTTCATTTCGATATCCACTAAGGGCATTTTGTGATCCACAGCCTCATCCCCCACTTTTCTAAAAAAAAGTTGAGATTTTTATATCACTGGAGACCTCTGGCTACATGTTTATGTACAAAATATTTCTTGCAGATTTATTTGTTTAGCAAAGATATCGTGAAATTTTAATTTCAATAGAGCAGTGTAATACACATAATCATGCATAACTCGCAAACGCAAAATCGGAATCAACTGAAATTTTGGGAATAGGCATTTTTCGTGGATATGTACTGAAAAATGTCATAAAAACAGGATGCTAGGATCACGAAATACTCCTTTAAAACTGGTACTTCAAAAAATGGTAAAGCGTCAACCTTGTGTTATCGGCCTACAAAATTGCAAAACCACATCAGCTTCCATATTCTTATTCATTCTTGAGATATTTGAAATTATGTTACAATGCCTAAATTAGGCTTGTTGATTTCTCCACTGCTTTTAACCAAAATCAATCAGGCAGTGTCCATATGCTATTGTGTTAATACTGATGCAATTATGTAATCAAGTACTCAATATCGCTAATACACATTTGCGATGCGGTCAAGCAAAATCAGTCTGAACTCGGAAATATTGATTTTGAGATATAGCCTTGTTTTGCTCATATCTTTGGAACTGGTTGTTCAATATCAATGGGGTTTTCTGCAAAATGCAGCTTTGCAAATGCTTTTTACTATTCTATATGAAACTGAAAATTTAATATTTCCGAGTTCCGACTGATTTTGCTTGATCGCATCACATTTGTTTTGAAAGACGGGTACATTTTGGTATTTATCATAATTTAATTGCATCAATTTATATGAGGAAGAAAGAGGCATCAAGGCAAACACATACATTGCTGCTTTGGTTTATTTCAAACAATCTGTGTAATTATATGTATATTTCGCATTTATAAATAGCATTATACACAATACAATGTTCTTAGAGCATAATTATTTCCTTTTAACAGCACTCCGTCTTTTGCAGAGGCCCATTGAAGTGTTACAAGATGTCATAAACATCAACACAGGTATTCCAGTTGTAATATCAAAATGTTAAACAAGCTGACATGCAACAAATAAAATTTACAATAAATACGATGTTCATAATATATACAAACAACACTAAATAATATATAAATTGGAGGGCTCAGAGAAATACTGCCTCATCTCCACTTAGGCAAAAATGAGATTTTAGTACCAACAATTTCAGAAAATATTGGGATTTCAACAGACTCCATTTCTAAACCCACCCAATAAAGCCACAGACCAGTGAAACAATTCTTGAAATGCAATTTTTGTCCGATGCCAAATTTTGGGCCATTCCATTAAGAATTCACACTCCTCCTGTGGAAGATTTTGGAAATATCTTCCACAAGGGGTGTTTGAATTTCTTTGGGAATGATCAAATTAAGCAGGTCCATTTGAATTTCATAAATCCTCTGAGAAAGATACAACCTGAATCTTCCACTGAGGGAGGGTGAGTTTTAAATGGAGCTGCTAATGTGTTCATTCCATTTGAAATTCATACTACCCCTGTGGAAGATATTTCCAAAATCTTCCGCAGGGATGGTGTGTATTTTAAATGGAAGAGCCCAATGGAGATGATGCAGTGCTGCACTGGACCCTTGATTCTTTCTTGAATTGATTGAAAATTAAAAATAATGAAAAATCAGTTGATTAGAATTTCATGGGTTTATATTGCAGAATAGTTTGTAAACAGACCCACTATAACGTGAGACTGGCAGGCCCAGGCGTAGGGCTTAAGAATTTAAGAATCTAAATGTTACAAAGAAGTGAACTCACTGATATTTTAAAACACTTCTACCTCAACCTCAATAAATTGTTTTTATATTAAAACAAGTCATATATTAAAAGCATCACATCTTATTTGGTCGCATAGCACTATTTTAGGTTAGGTACATGTAATTGTATCAAGCATAATAATTAACATTTGCATTGTGTTATCATTTTTCATTTAACATAGGCGTAGATCCCGGGGGGATGGGGGATTTATCCCCCCCCCCCAATATTTTGTCAGGGGGGATGGTCCATACAATCATCCCCCAATGTTGACGCCTGTATGTGGGGTTCTGACCAAATTAACCTCATATTTGGCTATTTTAGCCCCAAACGTGTGAATTTTTTCCATTTTTGCACCATATTTCAACAGTTTTGCTTCAAAATGACAAAAATTTTCGCACGCTACGCGCGCATTTGTACCACACGCTTATTATGTCGCCAAAAGGGGCTGAATTCACTATACTTCAAGAAATGTTTTCAAAATACATCCCCCCAATGTCAAAAAGAAATCTACGCCACTGTCATTTAATTGAAAAATAAAAGCACTATGCAAATGTTCAGGTATGATAGAAAGAGCCATCAACTCAGTACCTATTGGGGCACCAATTGGACAATAATAACTGTGCACCATCTATTTTGAGGTCATTGTGTGAAATCGGAGGGTTTTGTTTTGGGTTGAGGTATTTTAAAAATACCTAGGCCCAAAACAATCAAATTTAAAACCATACGTGTCATATAGGTTGCGTAACGGGGCACGTTACGTGTCATAGGTTGCGTAAATGCAATCTTTTGATCGGATTGCACTTGCTGCGTAAATATTAATAAGGCCAAAAAAAAAAAGTTCGTTTTTAGTTTTTTCCAGAAAAAAAAGGCAAAAATCAGACTTTTTTCTCAAAATACCATGAAAAAAAGTCGGGAATAAAAAATTTTAAAAAACGCATTTCGCATTTGTTTTAAATTTCTCGTGAGCTTTGAGACAAACCTTTTTTTTTTTTTGCCTTAGGTTATGAATAGTGCTATAGCAGGACCAAATTAGACAATGGGCCTTACCAGAGGGAGCTCATACCATCTGCACCACCCCATTATACCTGGGTTACAACATAGTATATGAAACAGCAAACTTGGCACAAGGTGTTGCAATACTATTCAAGTTACATTCTGTGAATAAAAAAACATAAAACTCAACATGATACAATAATATTCTTGTGATTTATCAATCAAATCATCGCAAGATTGAATGGTCATTCTGACTCATTCATGACAGTGTACAAAGTGGTTCAAAGTGTTATATACATCCCTTTCAGGTCAAAGTCTGAAACAAAATAAAGTACTCTCCAAAATTAAATCAGACTTATATATTAGCATTTTTCAAAGACTAGTGTCATTTTATGATTCAGTAATGTTCATGCAACAGAACACATGAACTGCCAAATAATGAATACTCATGACACTTCAGTTCAGCACCATGAGAACAGAAAAGACAGAATCAGGATTGTCACTGTCTGACCCTTAAAATTCTTTTGAGAATTGTATTACATAATCAAATAATAGGCATAGCAGATACAATCATTAATGCAATGCAATCAAGTAAATTGCATCTTTTGTCCAGCAGATTAACTTGTCATGTTGTTGCCCCTGCTCCACCCCCACTCCATGTAATGTGGTGGTATTTATAGACAAAGGGGTAAAATAGAGGGGCAAGTGTAGACTCATGCCCTCAGTCAACGTTCAGGTTGACAACTGAGAAAATTTGTATTGGACTTCCCACCAAAATCTGGTGTTCTCAGACTATGCAGTTGTGTCCACACAGAATGTCGAGGTATGGCACACAACCAAAGTCAAATGCGCATATTGTCATGAGTTGTTGGTCATATGGTATAAACCTAAGTCATTTGGCACTTCATATTGAGAAGACTTACGGGGGTACTACACCCCTGGTCAATTTTGTACCAATTTTTGCATTTTTCTCAAAAATTATAGCGCATTGGTGACAAGTAAGATATGTATATTATAGGGGCAAGGACTACAACTACTGCACTGAAAATTCAGCAACTCAAGGCAAGTAGTTATTGATTTATTGATCAAATATTGGTTTTCCTCATTTTTGAATGTAACTCCACAACTGTTGTCTGTGCTGAAATACAATTTCCAGTGCAGTAGTTGTAGTCCTTGCCCCTAAAATATACATATCTTAGGGCTCATATTGAAATTCCCTTACACAGGAAGGTGTGCGCCATCCTGCAGCTTTCCTGTGCTAGCCTTCTTTGTTAAAATCCTGGGCAGGGTGTATCACTGATGCATATAATCCATCCGCTTTATGACCGAGCTTTCCTGAGGCGCGTGCTTAGCGAGGGGAATCCTGCCTTCTTTCTGTGTGAAAACGTGGTAGGGTATTTCAATATGAGCCCTTACTTGTCACCAATGCACTATAATTTTTGAGAAAAATGCAAAAATAGGCACAGAATTGGGCAGGGGTGTAGTACCCCCTTAAAAGATCCTCTGCCCCAGTAATCCATAAGCTGTGGAAGGGGGCATGGGGGACACATCCCCTCTTTAATTTTTCAATGGGGGACATCCCCACTAAAAATCCTAAGTAAAGATCAAGCAATATTTGCCCTCCGCATCTTTCATTTTTTAGGGCCAAAATTGTAAGTTTTGGTGCTTCATGCGTAAAAAATCATGTAAAATCAGCCGGTTTTTGGCGATTTTAACCATTGAGCCCCCCGCATAAATCTGAAAGCGCCCCGCAGGAAAAGATCCTGGACACGCCAGCGATGTGCAATGGTCCATCAAATAACAAAATGCACCTTGGGCAAAAATAGTGTGAAATTGAACATTGTTGGCACATTTACACAAAAAATGACTGACTATCATTGAGGACAAAGTTCTGCATTCTAGTATTTAACATACAGTGGAAACTTATTATAACGAAGTTGTCAGGGACAGAAAAATTAGTTCTTTATATCCAAATTTTGTTATATCAGGGTTGTAAAAACAATAAATAACAAAAGAATTTTGTATCTTGGTTCTGGAAAAATACTTCTTTATAACAGGGTTTTTCTTGTATCAGATTTCTTTATAATGAGGTTTTACTGTATATCATAAATATTAAAGATATTGTTAACTTCTGTTTGTTGTATCTCAATTCCAATAGGCTACAGATATAAATATTAGACTCATTTTCTTGATTACATCACAAAGTTTTCCACATTACATGATACTATTACCATTTAATCTAGTTATAGATCACTTCATATAAATAAACTAAAATTTCTAATTATGAGGTATATTTTATCATATTCCTTTGGATTATCTTTAGTGCTTCTTACCCACCGGTAATTTAGCTCACTCCAGAAATATCCCCAGGAAATATCACATGTTTAACAAAATATTCTGGATCAATCTTACATTTGTTACATGCTAATCCTCTAAGGTGGATCTTATTAAGCTATAGCATATTTATAGTGGGAGCAGATGTATGTGCTACTTTGACTTTTAATTTATGTGAGGTCACAAATTATAAACAGCAGCTATGTCGGGAATGTACTATACATAAGTGTGGGTAGGCCTACATGTAAAACACAGTACGATATTGAAAGATTTGTAACAAATCCCTAAGTTAGGATAAATAACTGATACACAATTATGAAGAGTTGAGATGCAAATCTGATAAACACCACTTTCATAAATAAAAATTGATATTTCACCACCAACTGCCAGCTTTAACATTCAATTTTGAAAATATCAAATGTAGCACATATTTTCTAATTATTTTCATTATATTTGGCACTATTTCAAAGTCAGAAAATTAATGATATATCAGGTTTTGCATCTGAACTCTTTAGGGAACAAACCAAAAGATCGATGACGTCCTATAAACGTAACTGGTTTCGTTTAGGGGGGAGGGGGTAAAAATACTCGATTACGTTTGTACAAAAACATCGGTCTGAAAAAATGTGTCATTATTATTATTATGTCAAAATTTTCAACATTTTATTATTACGCTTCTGGCAGGGAGGGAGGGGTCGGCTGAGAAACGAAACCAGTTACGTTTAAAGGACGTCATCGATCTTTTGGTTTGTTCCCTTATATATCATGTATCTTCAAAATCCTTCATTTATAAGTACTACAATCATGTTGCATATTAGCACCAATTGATTGATTTAGTAACCATGAACTTGATGGATATGTGCACACATCAAGATTTCTGCATGTACTGTTGTGTTGTGCATACATTGTATACCTCCTCTCACCATTTAGTCATCCTAACCAGTTTGTTGTAAAAACTGAAAGATATTGATTTTTTCCGGTACATATTTTAAGTCTTGTTTGTCTACATAAAACCTTACATGACTTTGTTGTTATCATAATTAGAACATGATCAGGCTTTACAGTCTTAAAAGTCTACTCATAATTTATTCTTTCCTTCAAGTAGGTCAAGGAAGAAAAATTATCATCCTTGATCAGTGCTCTTACCAACTGAGCTATCAAGGAAGAATTACCAGCTAGCATACCAAGGCCCAGTTCGCAAAACTTGGTTGAAAACTTACGACAGTTGTCATGCATGAATATACTATCAGTCTTGATTTAATATGTACATCGTGTGATATGTCCATTGCGAAGGACACAAGACTGTAATAAGTTTATGACCGAGTTTCGCAAATCATATGGAAAAGTTTTCCTATGAAAGTCTCTTTAAATAAATTATACTTGACTCCAGTGTGTGCACGCTGTGTGTACAGAGGCGTTCGAGGTCAATACACAATGCATACATTACCACACAACACACTAAGCAGGGCTGTACTGAAGAGGGTATGTTTTTTCCTACGGTACGACGGCATTTTGTGACCAATCAGATTCCTTTTAAGAGAGTAGAATCTGGCAAAGTATTTCTAGTAAATACCGTTTGAGCCAAGTCAATCGGACTGACTATTATCAAGTGAGGGTCGTCTATAGCACGCTACTTTAATGACACGGGTGCATGTCAGTGTATTTCACCGTAAATCGAGTGAGATTTTGGGAATACCTTGCGGTGTTTAGTGCTCCTGTACGACGAGGTCTTTCATCAGATTTCCTTAAAAATCGGGGAAAGTAAAGTTTAATATATACATGAGACAATTAAGAGTGAGCCAAAAAATAAAATACTTTCCCTTTATAATAATTGAAGTTAAAAGTGAAAAAAGACAATTTTCGCCCATTGCTTAACTGTGCGACCCCTTTATTTGAGCAAAAGAGACTACTTTTCCATATGAGGCCCAGACTCTCAGGCATTCTTCAAGTCTGTCAGCACAATTTGTGTCAATAAAAATTGTTTGTGCACCTGTCATAAACGGTGTATTTTTTTCAAACACACAAAACAATAAAATAATTGGCTGGTACTATAAGTACTGTTACAGGTTTTATACTGTTTTAGAAATAATATGAATACAAGCCCTGTAAACAAGTGACAACACTAAGATATTGGAGTTGTACAACTATTTGACTATAGTCATAATCGCAACTAGCCGTAGTTGCTACTATAACCCTAATGCTCAAAAACAAAAAAAGGAATAAATTTCTCTTCAAATGTGGCTCAAACTTACACTACAAACTGTTTCACATCTGTGTGAATGTTGAAAAATTGGTCCACATCATATGAATTGATACATTTGTGAGCAGAATTAAATGTTTCACATTTCTGGCTTCTGTATAATATAATTGATTGCACATCCATTCCTTTACTGCACCTTGGTGTTTATTTATACATTTTGGGTTTTGTGAGGCATGAGAGCACATCCAACACATCAAATTGCATTCTGCATACAAACATTTTAGGTCATTTGGGGAAACCCAGCTACATACACTTTAAGTACATAATACTACATATCATTAGATTTATTAAGTTTACTTCGAGGACGTACTGTTACATGTCATAAAAAATATCGATTTTTAATAATTTGCCATAAAATTTGTACTTCAAAAAAAATCAAAATTATTTGGTAACAGAAGGAGATTCCTTGTATTCATAATGCAATTTGGTATGTCTGATGTGCTCTCAGGTCCCACAAAAAATACTGCACGAACGTTGCTATCCGATTCTTTTAGGTTACCTTAAGATTTTGTACAGATTTTAATTTCTAAATAGTCATCATAGTTGCGATTATTTAGTGCTAACTAGACAAACAAAATTGAAGTTGTGCATCCCATAGAAATTATATATGTACTCTTTAGGAGGCTGTCATTTTCTTCGGAAGGTGGATCCCAAATATTTTTATGACCCCCTCCTTTTGCAAACACAGATCCAAAACAAATTATTCAAAAATGTCAGGAAATGTTTTCTAAATGAGCTGCCAATAGTTGTATTTGAAAGGAATGCGCATAAACATTTTGATTGTAACAATAAATTTGGCCAATATTTGGTTTTATTCCTTCATGTAATTTGACATGAAATTGGGTTAGGGTTAGGATTAGGGTTATGAAATAGGGTTATGATTAGGATTAGGGTTAGGATTAGGGTTAGGATTAGCTTACACAAAATAATTACACGACGGTTCGACCCAATATTTTAATAATTTTAGTTTCAAACCATTGCTAAATGACCCCCTATTTTTGTGACAAAAAAATTATGACCGGTCACCCCCATATATTTGGATCCCTCTTCCCTAGTTCGCATCTGACACTGTCAATCACACTTGGTTAACTAGTATTAACTTAAGAATAGGCACCTCCCTAGTTTCGCACAGCTAACTAATCACACCAAGTTTTGATTGACAGGGATATCAGAGATGGACTATTCCTGTTTTATCTACTTTGATCAACACAAAGTACCCAACCTATATTATTTTTGCATGTTCTAATTAAGAAGTTAAATTAAGTAAACATATGGGTAGCATGATACACATGCACGCTAGTCATCAAAACCCTTGGTCAAGCAGCTCATTCGAGCACACACAGTTTTGAGTGGGTCATTATGATGCTCTCAGCTTAGAGCATGTTAGCATGTACCTCTGCCTCACTGCTCAGGCGTGTTTCAGGTGTAGGGGCTGGCAACCCTTACACTTGTTAAGTAACAGTGAACCATTTGAATGTACCATCAGAGCTTTTCTTTTTAATAAGTTATCAGTCTGATTCTATATGTCAATGTCTGTTGGGCTATAATCGTTCACAATTGCACTTTATAAAATAAATTGATTGGTATAATATTATTATATAGTCTCTGGAGCAAATCCACACCACGGATACCACTTTCAATAAATATCACATTTACATCACAGAAGTCAACTATTGCCATATTTGAAGCAATTTCACGTCAAGAAAATACAACATCAATATCTGGTCGAAGGCTCTTCAAAGTGGTTGCGCATTTTTGTAACCATGCACCTTTGATAAACTTAGAAAGCGTATGTTAGTTAAAGTACATACTGTTGTTAACACAGCTTTGCCTGTGATACCGTTGCAGGCTAAAGACAAATTCTGCAAACTGCTGTGATGGGCTAAGTACTTAAGCCCTATGTTAGTCACACTGTCGCACCATCTGAGCTGAAATGATTTCAATCTAGTTAAATTTGTGGCTATGCTATAGAGAATGTCATCATCAACATCATGACAGGAAGACAGCTCAAGAGTTTGTATTCCACTGTGCTGTTGTAAAAATAGAGTAAATCTTTCACTGGTCATACTGCTTATTCCTGACAGACTAACACTGAAAAGACGGTCCATTTGAACGCTACTCTGAAGGAAGTAATCAAAATTCAAACTGGCAATTTCATGGTCGGCAATATCCTGAGGATCGTCACCAGCTGGAACGTACGGAAACCGAAAATCAAAAGTTTCCAATTTACAGCAGTTGTCTGCAACATTGTGTAATATCTCTTCTAGCTGTTGAGTCGAGGCAAACCAACAGTAGGCCAGCACTAACTTATTAAGCTGTCTTAGTTGACTCACTAAAGCTGCAAACTTGCTCCCTGATTGAGACTTAAAAACACAGTGATATAACATCAAATAACGAAGACTTTCACTGTGCGATAAACTACTGCACAAGACATCCGTTATCTGGACGCCGTGAAGGTTCAAATGCAGCAAGTAGTTGAACTGTTTCTCACCAAACTTACCGACAGGTGTACCATTGCCTCCACTTATAGGAAGCCTCAAATCAACGGACGTCAAATTATCCGATAATAAATCTAGGTTCACGTCCGTGTGTCCAGCATGCAGAAACAATGCAATGCCTTCAAGTTGTGTACAATGGGAGTGTAAGAACTGCAAGATGTTATTGGATGCAAAATTTTGCAGTCTGACCTGCTTGGTAAAGAGCCCAGCATATTGTTGAAGGAAATGCAGCACTGCGGCCTGTTTGTCTGCATAGTACATAGGTTTGAGATAATGGCTGATTTGAGTGAAATCTATTGCTCTCCATACGCTGGGATGACGCAGAAGATCCTTCCATTTCTGACACACTCTGAAATGGTAAAAGGAAAAGTCAAAACATATGAAAATTTGCAAAGAAAAAAACCACACCTATCTATTCCTTTATTAAAGGTAGGTGATCTGATTGACAACCTCATCCCCCACTTTGTTATCAAATGAAAGATCCTATTTTTCTCATTAAAGTCTTTTAATCGTACATTAAAATGTACGATTTCCTTCCAATTTTAAATTTGTTATTATATACTTCAAATGATGAAATAATGCTAGTAATAATGATCGGGAAGGATTTCTGTCCATTTTGAGATCAAATAACAAAATAAAGTGAAAGAAACCCAGCTGGTTATTTCGGCTGTTTAACACACAGTTCTATAGGCGGACATCTTACTTCTTACTATAATTCACCAGAATCTGTAATCTGTCCATCTGTCCATCTGTCCATCTGTCTGTTTGTTTGTCTGTCCGCCTCTTTTCTCGGAGACTGGGGTCGTACGTTCCTCAAACTTGGTGGGTGGGTGTATCTTGACCCCAGGCAGAACGAGTTTATATTGGTTAGTGGGTCAAGGTGATCCAGGGGTCGAATTAGTAAAAACTGTTTTTCTCGGAGACTGATGGTCGCACGTTCCTCAAACTTGACGGGTGGGTGCGTCTTGACCCGGGACATAACAAGTTTGTATTGGTTAGTGGGTCAAGGTCACCAGAGGTCATCTAGGGGTCAAATTAGTAAAAACTGTCATATGGGCATGAAACTTGGTGGGTAGGTGCATCTTGACCTAGGACAGAACAAGTTTGTATTGATTAGCGGGTCAAGGTCACCCAGGGGTCATCTGAGGTCAAATTAGTAAAAACTGTTTTCCACCTATTTTCTCGGAGACTAGGGGTCGCACGTTCCTCAAACTTGGTGGATGGGTGCATCTGGACCTCAGACAGAATAAGTTTGTTTCAGTTAGTGCGCCAAGATCACCTGAGGTCATCCAGGGGTCATCTGAGGTCAAATTAGTAAAAACTATCGTATGGGAATGAAACTTGGTGGGTACAGTCAACTTTTATAGTCAAATTTTTGGAAGGTCATTTTGGGGTCATCCGGTCACTCAGGGTCATCTGAGGTCAAATTAGTAAAAAATGTTGTATGCGCATGAAACTTGGTGGGTACAGTCACCTTTTAGAGTCAAATTTTTGGAAGGTCATTTTGGGGTCATCCAAGGTCAAATTACTAAAAACTGTCATATGGGCATGAAACATGGTAGGTACAGTCAACATTTAGAGCCAAATTTTGGAAGGTCATTTCGAGGTCACAAGGGGTCATCTGAGGTCAAATTAGTAAAAACTGTCCTATGGGCATAAAACTTGGTGAGTACAGAGTCACCATCAGCCAGGGGTGTCAGGACGTTTCGCCCCACACCAGTACATACCACTACCAGTTCGCCCCAATACACGTACATACCACGACCAGTTCGCCCCAATACACGTACATACCACGACAAGTTCGCCCCAATTGACTCACTGTGTAAACTGTAAAGTGCCGTGAATGTAGTGCATGCGGCCAATCAATACAGCTTCCAATTGTTTGCATTTAGGGCATATATTCATGTATTATGGTATAATCAATACGACCTCCCATCGCTATTCAGCGTGTCACCTCTCGAGCAGAGGATGATTTAAGCACTTCCCAGCAAGTCTTGCGGTTAGCACAGCTGTGTGAGTGAACATGACACCACTGCCCGCCCACTGCATACACACGTGCATGGTTAAAATTGAATTTGGACTGATATATTTACAATAAATACACATTCAAAATGCCAGTCGATTTCACATTTTATGTTATCTACAGAAGGTGTGAATTATCCTTCATGCATACATCACTTTAGATCTGAAATCGACCAAGTAATAATGACACACGGGCAATTCTAAAACAACATCTTTTGCACAGAGTTCAATGGAATTTGAAAAGTAAAGTGGCAGTTGAAACTCTAGTGATAACACTTTTACAGTGCATGATGGGGATCATCCTCTGCCTCTCGAGTGCATGGATGTATTTTTAGTGTGCTTTTAGTGTAAATATTAGGCCCTAGGCCTATAGGCTCTAATAATAGAATCTTTAAAAATAATATACAATAATATAACAATATTATAATAAATATAATAATAATAATAATTATTGCAGTAAGAATAATTTATAGTACTATTATTATTATTTTCATATGAAAAAAAAAAAAATTACTATATACATTATGATTTACAAAATACAATATTTTAACTCTTGCCGACACCTACAAGCTTGAGTTGGGGGTATTTATGTACAAGTACAGTAATAATGAATTACCGGGTGTATTTGATGATTTCTTTGTACTACGTTCCTGTAGATTCAACTTAATGAAGAACAATAAAACATTTACTGACCATGCCATTCGTACTGCTGGTCCAATATTATGGAATTCATTGCTAAACTCTATAAAACAGCCAATTCAGTGAAACATTTCCGAAATATATATAAACGTGACTTTGATCTCAAAATATGATTAATTCTTGAGCATTGTGTTTCTCATTTGTTTGTTTTTATTTCTTTGATGGTAACATTTCTTTGTTAAAGTGGGTGACTCCCTCTGGCCTTACTGGCCTTCTGGTAATGTAGACCTATATCGTTTTATATTATAGGCCCTATCAGGCTTTGGTGGGGCGGCAGCCCGGGGGGAGGCACTCCAACTTTGGAGGTGACGCCTATGTAGGGCTGTTAATACCCCCTTTTTCAGCATCGCTCTCACCCAAAGACCCCATTACTGAACACATGCTCTGTCACCCAAGACCCCTATTTTTCCATTTGATCTGTCACCCAAAGACCCTTACAAGTTCAATTTGAACAGCAACTTTCATTTTTCACTGATTTTGTTACTTATTTTGAAAAAACAATGAAATTTGAAGCCATTTAGAACGAGAAATTCGATTTTCAAGGTTTTTGTGGTGCTGTTTCGGCTCTCACCCAAAGATTCCATTTAAAAAAAGGTCATGTTCTCACCCAATGACCCCATATTTTTTACTTTTTGCTCTCACCGAATGCCAAAAATCATGCTCTCACCCAATGACCCCATATTTTTTACATTTTGCTCTCACTGAATGCCCCTTAGTGCGAAAGTGCCAGCCCTACACCTATATCCATTTCATATTGAAGTGCCCCAGTGAGCGGCAGAGAGAGGCTTTGCCTAGGGCGGCAAAATCCTAGGAACGCCCTGGAATTTGGAAGTTTTACTGAAGTGGTCTTTTACTGTTACCAAAAATAGGTATGTGTTGTTTGAATTGGCTAAATTAAAAATACCATTGCTGCCCTTGTCATCATGTCAGTTATTATTTTAACAACTTTGGATGAAACTGAGTTTGTCTTATTTTTCAGAAAATTAATTTAGAGGATGTCGCTTTGCATGATCAGGCTGGCCATACACATCACTTGTCTAAATTAATAATTCTATTATTATTGTTATTGTTGTTGTTGTTGTTGTTGTTGTTGTTGTTGTTGTTATGTTTCTTTCTTTCATCTATCATGTGTATGAATATACCTTCCTGCACATTATATTTTCTTTACTGATTTCTAACAAACACCACCGTCAAATACCGAGACAGAAAACTCAAATTTGGATTTATGCGCGCAAAAGTAACATTTTCCATTTCCGATTCTTCGAGGGGGGGTGTTCGTGAAGGTGTGTGTTGTGTATAGAGTGTGAGGTGGGGTGTGTGTGCGGGAGTGGATGTAGAGAAAACAAATAAACAACCCAAGGTCAATGAGAACGATTATAGAATTTCAGGAGAAAGAAAAGCGAAACACGCCAGCAAAAAAGTATCATTTTCCATTTCCGCTTTAATTCTTCGAATATGCCCATGTGTGTTCAATACGGCTCATGAAAGTGTGCGTTAGGCCCATGAAAGTCAATTCCGAGTTTATCGTCCCTTTTTTTCCCAGGTTGGTGAGGTGACTTTTTCATTTTTCATTATTTCATCAGATTTCATTATTGACCTAAAATGCGTGTTGATTTAAAGCCACACTCATAGGCCTACATGTTATTTATAAACATGTTTTTATATGGGTAGGGACTAGAAAAGTTAGAAAAGAGCCTGGTTTTGCTTCCAAGTTATGAATTTATATGTTGTACAAACAAAAATATATGTTTCCAATTGCTAAAACTTTTGAAAACACTGATATTTTGAAAATAATGAATTATTTTGGCATTTTTGACAATTTGACGCGGGTGTTTTTGGTTTCCAAAAAGTGACACGGGCGGGGACGATAACTTCGGAATCGACTTTCACGCTACCTTATGTGCAGTGGCGTAGATTTCTTTTTGACATGGGGGAGGGGGTAGAGTTGGGAAAACAATTCTTGGAAGTCAAGTCAATTAATCCAGCACCTTTTTGGCGACAGAATAAACTTTTTTGGGATTTTGCTATTTTGAAGCTAAACTGATGAAATACCGTAGAAACCCGTCTACAAGGAATAGTAGCGACTGTGATGATAGAAAATTTCACGCTAGCGCCCTCCACAATATTATATCATTATGGAATTTGAGCAAATCATTTACCGACACAAGCAGGTATACAATGTATTATTTTATCTTTATTTCGCATCTCACGAGCATAGCTCACTTGGCAAGGCATAAGACTTTGGTTCTTTAGATTGGAAGATGGTGAGTTCGAGCCTCATCACGGTCACACAAACTTTTATAAACAAAATATTGTTCAAACTTTTCATTTATATTTTCTTGCATTTTCTAAAGACTCCTTTCGTGATAATTTTTTTTTTCATATTTAGTTTAATTTATGCTATTGTTTTTCTTTTATTGTTTCTTTTCTTTGTCTTTTTTTCTTGTTTAATTTTTTTTTTCTTTATTTTTCTTTGATTCATATAATATTGGCAGGATAAGGAGAGGAGGGAACTAAAGACCCATTCAGTGATTTGCTCATCCGGACGATCGTAAAAATCATCAAAATTCACCTTTGTCATTGTCATAGATGTGGTAACATAGCCTGCTAGTGGTTCAGCAGAAAACCGTGTGACACATAATATACATTTGGCTACATTTTATTATACGATAAATAATTTATTAAACATGGTAACAAATATTCTCTAGGTAGGCATAGGCCTATTATAAATTCGGGATATTAAATATCTTCCTGACGAGACAGATCTGCGCATGTGGTCAAAGACGATTCCTAACTAGCCACAGACCGTCCGCTGGAATTAGTTGAAAATGAACCATTCGCTATAATGGCTGTTGGTCGGACCTCTCATCTCTCCACATCGATTGTGACCTATAATCCCCGACATTGCCCTTATGAACTCACATCCTCCTGTTTTATTTCAATACGCTGGCGAAGTTACGTAATAATCGGATTAACTACCATAGCAATAGGTGAAAACAATTTTTGAATATACCGCGCTACACTGATACGTTCAGGCGGTACCTCTTCATTGAACCATATCATGCTGCACCTGTAAGATTAGTATCTTTGAAAAGACCAGTAATTGTATTCAATCTATGATTGCAGACATACACAGTACAGGTGATGAGTGTAACCTGCTTGTAGCGCAGCGCGATATGTTCAAAATTGTTTTCACCTATTGCTATGGTAATTAATCCGATTAATTACGTAACCGCTAGCGATAATGGCTTAATAAATTCTGACCATCACTTGGCTTGTTGGATTCGTCTATACTACAATTCGCTGTCGAAGTGACGTAATAATCGCAATAACTACCATCAAGCAGATTGCACTAATCACCCGCGTATGTCACCAAACATAGATTGAATACCCACTCTTTTCATAAATACTAATCTTACATGGCGAGTGATTAGCACTTCTTTGACAACTATGGTTCAATGCATAGGTGCCACGTGAACGATGAAGTGCAGGGCTACATATTCAAATTGTATTCATCAATTGCTATGGTAGTTAATCCGATTAATTACGTCACATCGACAGCGAATAGCCTATAGTATGGGTTCAAGTGGAACAAAAATAGTGTATGTCCATTGCTAGCTATGGTAATTAATCATGTTAGTGTTTACATCACTACTTCGGTGAAGACAAGAGAAGTGTGCCTTCTCTACCAACGCCTGTGATATAACAGGTGCAAGCGAAACAAAATTGAATGACCAGAATAGTTTCCTTTGTCAGATGAATTGATTGAAGTTTTTGAAGACACTCTATTCTTGATGGGACAATAGATTCAAATATGGAATAATTATTATTCCTCATCTATTTTTTTTTATTTAAAAACTGCAATTGTGGCAACAGAACAATATTTATTTTGATTTCTTCACAAGTCTTTCATTCTGGCGAGGGGTAGAAGATGCATATATTAAGTTCGTCAAAAAGGACCAAGAGTATTAACTAAATTGAACACCCCTGCAGTAAGTTGGAACAGGTTCTTGTATACAACATTAAAATGCTTAGATTAGATTTGCTTCATATATTTTCCAGCACGATGAAAGTGTTCTTGTGCGGGCTTCTTGCGGTCGGAATGCGTCAAAAAAACAACAACAAAAAACAAAAAAAAAACACCTAAAATTAAAAGTAGAAAGGTAGATTTGAAGAAAGATAAAAGAACATGTCAAAAGTTAAAATTAAACGAGAATGAAAAAACGGAACCGGTGCCCGGACCATGCTCTCTTCAGTTCCAAAGTCTGACGCTCTATCAATTGAGCTATACGATCCTGATATACTGAAACAGTCGTTATTATGTCAATACAATTGATTGGTGTTACAACATACTTAGATGGAATGCATAGCCTCCCAGTGCCAGTATATATTTGCTCAAACTCCAAATACAAAAAGCAACCAATTTTATTGAGGGCGTTTCTAAAAAGTTCGAACCATATGATTGCCGACCCAGTAGGCCTATACACTACCTTATTTCACTTCGGTCGTGATCGGACCGTTCATTGCGAAACAAAATATTGCGATGTAGCCTACTGAGAAAGCATCTCCGTTAGGTCATGCTCCACGGCCGTTTGGCCTTTTTTGCACTTACGGACGCGTCCATTCCATCGGCCGTTACGGGGTTTTGAGTAGGCTAACTTAGATACCTGCAGCTAATATGTATTAGCGTGAGGCTATGATATAAATCAATAAATATAGGCCGACATTTGTATTGACATCATCGAGTTAAAAATCCCGCCTTAAAATTGTTGGCATATTGAGAGGATTAGGACACAGCGTAAGATGTGCCTTGGTGTTTAAATCAATCATAATTGGTCCGTGATTGACAGGCAAGTCGCAGAAATTAAGAACAAAATGAATCATGATAACTGTCAATTACAATTATCAAAATCATATGTAAGAATACGTGTAGGCCTACTTTTAAATGTATTTGAAACATAAAAATTACAAAATTATATAATTAAAATAATAGGCTAGAATTTCAATTAAAGATAGGCCCTATATATAATAAGTTATTGTAGAGAGTTGTAACACGCATATCAAGCTGTATGAGGATGAATAATTATCTGAGACTAATTTTTAAAAATTGTTATATCTTTGATTATTTTAGAACATCACAGTTTAGAATGACCAGAAAACTTTTCTGACAGTTGTTACTATAATAATATTTGGCAAAGAATAACCAAATTAATATTTGATCGAAATCGTATTGATACTGGGCTTTAACCAGTTTTGCAAACAAAATCATTGTATTTTTCTTCTTGGCATGGCACTGCCTCCCGATACACCTACGTCGCAAACACAAAACACGGGCCCGTAATTCTCGGGGTCTTAATCAAATTGAGAGCATACTAGTCCTACTTGTCAAGCAATCGATCGTACATCAGTGTGTAAGGCACGCGTCATGGCCCAGGGACTTGTCAAGCAAGGTACGCCTACTTTTGCGTGCTTTGGTACCATTGATTGAACACATTCACACCCGGCGTTTTTCGTGGAAGTGGTAGCAACCTATCA
Organism: Amphiura filiformis; assembly: GCF_039555335.1. Classification (NCBI taxonomy): domain Eukaryota; kingdom Metazoa; phylum Echinodermata; class Ophiuroidea; order Amphilepidida; family Amphiuridae; genus Amphiura; species Amphiura filiformis. The sequence continues at coordinate 51,424,076 of NC_092636.1, read as the reverse complement.
CTGTCCGCCCTAACATCAAGCAGCAAAAAAAAGGGGCGGCGAAAGTCAGTGCACAGCAAAACAAAACATTTCAAAGCTGCTGCTGGCGTTTTTCTTCTCTGATTTAATATGTTTATAGGACTGCAAGTTTTGAAAGTTTTGAACATCTCAAACTTAAAACTGACTTTGAGTCGGTAAAATAAAAATACACAAAACTCGTTGTTTTTATTTTATTTTATATGTTCTGTTTTGCCATATATTATATAAATTATTATATTTAGCTATTTGAGCCTCAATGATTTCCTTGACGGAACTGTTATGTTTGATCGTATTGATTCAGTGGCATTGGTAGCTATTGGTCGCATGCACACTACCAGGGCCACTACGGCAACGCTACACAGTGAGTCAATTGGGGCGAACTGGTCGTGGTATGTACGTGTATTGGGGCGAACTGGTCGTGGTATGTATTGTGTATTGGGTGAACCTTTTTGGGGCGAATGTGTTTCGGGGTGAGACGTCTCGCATTCCAGCCAGGTAATCGCGACAGCCGAGAACCGCCAAATACGGGTAACCGCCTAGTAATGTATAATGTCAAACTTTGCCCTGTTGACCTACAAACACAACAAATTTGGCCGATTCCATTTAGGTGCAAGTTGGGACATGTGTACATTACAAATATGCCAAAAAATCTGGTTTGAAAAAAATTATTATTATAAAATCGTATATTATGGCTTTAATATATTGAACTTAGGCATTCCAAATCCAAAATTTCCAAAGATATCATCAAAAACCTGTTGAAATAGTCTCATATGTAGTATACCTAATTTCACTATGTTAATGAGAAAAATGGGAAATTTCATTTGATATCAATTTGTTACACGATTATCAATAATAAAAACACTCAGACTACCAGAATCACATTGTATAAATGTCAGTAATTCCATAAGGAATTTGTCACATTTATAGGAACATTTACATTTCCTTTTTGCGTGGATGCTTGAAATGGACAATATTTTATATTACATGTAAGTTTGGGGTTACCTAAATGGGCGACTCCATTTGAAATCTACACCCCCTGCATGGGCAATTAAGGTCCTGTCTTCCATATAGGGTGTATGGATTTCAACAGGAATAGCCCAATGCAGCTACTGTGTTTTTCCTTGGCAGGACACATCATCTTATCTTACCTTTCAGCTTTGACTTTATCCGGTATAGGTAGATAGGCAAAGATAGCCAACAATGCATCATCAGATAGGATGTCTATGGGACAAAACCGATGACGACGGCTGTGCAGTTGACCCATCAGGTCCGTCAACTGGACTGCTATTTTGTCTTCCCTTTAAACTTGCTATTTGAAAAGATGACCTTCACAAGTTCACATGCAGCTCCTGGGGTTTTTAAAGTCACTCTTGAAAACTCAGTCCAGCTTTCAAGTTAATGTCAATGTCACTTAAAACATGCATAATATCATTTTCCCAGAATTGGCAAAATAGTCAAACACTACCAGTCCTTTGACAAAATGGACAATATTTGTAGCAGTAAATCTTGATTAATCAATCAATCAATCAATCAATTAATCTTGATTGATTCAAAGTAACTACTCAAGTCAACAATATCTCCAATGAGATGTACACTGATGCAAAAATAAATACAAAAGAGTTAAGGTCTGCAAAGTTTGGCATAAATTAATTCAAATTGGATTTGTTGCACCAAATCTCTAAATTTCCTGCCTGAGTGCACTATCATGCAAACAGGCAAATATACAGAGTTGTAGAATCAATGCAGAGGTAGGAGATGTACTGTAGCTGAAGGTTGTGGAAGAGTCTGTTTCCAATTCTCTAGATTTTGATTTGGTCGGTTGGCTGCTGGGTGTACATGTAAGTTTGTTTCAAAAATTCCCAATGATGCAGCTTGCAGATAATTTGCATACTGTATGTAAAAATAACAAAAGAAGAGAGTTATTAGGCTTTGTACACAAAATGCTGAAATAATATTAGTAAAAACCATCAGGAAGGGTTTTAATTTAATTCACCCAATGATTCAAGTTATCGAAACTTTTACCAAAACACATCAATAAGGAATCACAACTTGTTAAGCTCTCAGTGAGTTTCTTCACGACTCCTAGTAATCATCTTTGTTTCATTGTATTTTTCTTTGTTTGTTATATTTGCTGAATAAACTCGTAATAGGTTTTGAAAAAGTACTTTTTTGTAATGTGTGTTGCTATAATCATATCCTATAACAGTCTATATTGTACTTAAATTTCACAACAGTATCATATGTATTGGTAGCACAGATTATTGGCATTTTTATTAAATTACTCATTAAAATGTGACGCAAAAGCACAGCACACTAGAAAGCAACATTTCAGTGGTACCTGATAGTGGATGTACAGTTAATCGCCTTCCATATCATACAAGTGACCACATCAAGTAATCTGGGGTTTGTCCCAATGATATGTGACCTGTTACCACAAAATGAGTGTAACATCGCAAGTTGGTAGTTTCAAGGCATCCTGGCTACTAAGTTGATGTTCTTTGTTTGCCGTGCACCTGTACAAGCCAGTAGCATATCCTTTGTAAATGGGCCATTGTGTCCCCCATTCACAAAGGACATACAGACATATTATTGGCTTGAACATGTGCATGTGAAACAAAGAACACATATGCAGCAGCCAGGATGTCTCAAAACTACCAACTTGTAACTTAACACTCATTTCCTGGTAGCAGCCCACATATATAAAAATAAGCTCAATAATATGCCTCGCTCAAGTCACCCTTAAAAAATTACCTTTTTAAACAAGCAAAATATGTCCTGTTCTGTCAACAATGCCCTACATAAGCAATTATTTAAAAGTGCAGGGATTTACAATGCATAAACCTCAGCACACTTTGTACATCACAGCATATGAATAATCTGCATTATCGGTCACATACACTTACTAAAGTGAGTTGCATCCTAAAAGTGATCCAGATACTCCTGGTAATCCAGCCTGGCCACAGACACCACTAGCTGTGGACGTTCCTTCCTCAGTACTTTTGCACAGACTTTGTGCTCAGTAGGAGACAAACTGAGATGTATAAGACACGGAAGTGATCGGGCAACAAAGAGGATTGCTTCCAGCGCTATGTTCATTTCAGCTATCTCTAGCACTTGTAAACTTGGATGATGAGCCAACTGTCTATATCCGTGCTTAGAAATATCTCTGCAGCCACTCAATTTTAACTCCTTTAGATGCTGTAAGTTAGTCGCAATTGAAACTACACTCTCATCGTTTATGGTTTTACAGAAACGCAGATGCAAGATTTCTAAATTTTGATTTCGCTGGGTGAATTCACTGAACACTCTAGGAGTGATACCTTGCATTCCAGATAGATGCAGTCGTACCAGAGATCCATCCGGGCTGATAAATTTCAAAAACTCATCAAATTTCCTATGGGGAGAAGGCAGAAGACAGTGAAAACCACAGTATCTAAGACTGGTCAGATTTATAGCTATACATCTTAATACAACTTCAAGAACTTCCTCAGTGTAAAATCTGCAAAAGGCAAGATCTAATTGGGTCAGGTTATTCAGTTGTGTTGTCAAAATTTCAAAGTCTTCCGTCATAGAAGGTCTGAGAACACAACTTTGTAATCTCAAAGTGGAAAGTTTGGTGGATAGACTCAACTGTTTGCTCAATGCACAAGATATTGTTGCACCATCCAGGCTCAAGTGATGGAGAAACAAGAAAGGTTCCACCACAAAATCTCGCATGTGCGATGAAATTCTTGCCTGCATGTGCTTTTCACGAAATGAGATTAGACGTAGATTGATGACGCGCAAGTTACGTGGTAACAAAGACAATTTGATGTTGGGATGTTTCGCGACAAGCTTAGTCAGTTTTATGTGCACCAAATTTGGACAAGACTCTCTCAAATGAATCAATATGTCATTATTAACAAGTTCTCCCAAGTTGATGGATGTAGTGGAGTGACCAGCGTATGTTTCTAGAAATTCAAGAGCAATAGTTTCATGTTTCTGAAGTACTTGCTGAAGCTCTGCTGCGTTGGACCACAACGTCTTGTGTGCTAGTCTTTTATATGCTGTGACATCAATACGTTTCCAGATACTTGGATGCTTAAGCAGATCCCGCCATCTCTTGCAGACTCTGCGTATAAAGAAATAAGCAACATTGCATCATCATAATACTAAATACCATAATATATTGTTAAAAGAGCACTTCCTGATCCATAGCTTCAGCTTCCCCCCACACTTGCTCTAAAAAGTTGAGATTTTTATGCAACCCAAAAAAACCTAGGACTACATATTTGTGTGTGTCAACTTTCTTAAAGATGCGGTCGTTTGATAAAGACATCGTCCAATTTGATTTTTGGTCTGTCAACAGACTGAAATTACAACAGTGGCCTATATGGGGTACAGCAATACATGCAATTATGTGCAACTAGCAAATTCAATGTCCAAATCAACTGAAATTTTGGAATAATAATGTAAGCGCTAGACAATAAGCTTTAAAATGACACCAAAATTATGTAAATAACATCAATACCTTTCAAGATATGGATAATTTTGTAAAAATGATACCTTGATTACCTTGATATTTTTTCTAAATTGCTATTCTGAGTAATGGGCCAATTAGTTTCCTGCCTTACACAGGATTGAATAGGGATTACCGTAGTTCAACTGTTATTCATTGATTAAATAAACTTCTTTTTAATAAGTACTTTCAAGGATTTGAAAGTCCACATAGTTAGCCCCACAGTCAAATACCATGAAATTAAGAATCCCAAATTTCATTTTTTTATGGGACTGTCATCTTTAAAGGCCTATAACTCAAAAACATGTCTGGTGACTTGTTCCGGGTTTTGTTGGAGCTAGCTGGTCACATTTGTGATTTAAAAGAGATATCTTGCTGGTTTCTTCATCAATACATTAATTCATTCTTAACTCTACAGTAACCTTACCTTGTAGATAATATTTTATCTTTCAAGTTGAGATATGAAAATATCTTAAGTAGGTCATCATCAGTCAGGTCATTGATAGATGTAGGTCGATAATAACTGCCAGTTTGTCCCATGGATTACTGCAAAGTAATCCTATAATGTAGAATTCTGCAGGAAAGAAACAGTGCAGACTTTATTTTAAGAAGTGTAATGTGACGGAAACATGGAACTGTTCAATTCAACTTGGCAAGCTTGAGTCAGCTAGGGCTTGCACTTGACTTTTTTATCAACTGTTCCACTGTTTCAGCCTTGACCAGTTTGCCATGTCTGTCAGCATTTTAAAGACCCATTCAGTGATCCCAACGAAAAGTGTAACAAAATTTAAATTGTTTATAAATTGCTTAAAAGTGAAGGCTAAGTCATTCAAATTGTCATTTGGGAAATGAAAAATTTGGCAAAAAACAAAGAAAACAGCAGTATTGATGAAGTTGAAGCCCCATTCAAATACATGTAGCAAATTTATATACTGTCAGTATATAAATTACAGATTCATGTAAAATGCCTTATTTTGTCTTAAATACATGGCTTTCGGCTGAACCACCAGCAGGCTATGTTAGCATATCTATGACAATGACAAAGGTAACAAATTCTGAATTTTGATGATTTTTACGATCATCCGGATGACCAAATCACTGAATGGGCCTGTAACTTTACATTTCGTTTTTTGTTGTTGTTTTTTTTTCTTCAAATTTTTAACCAAATTTCAGTAAGTAATGAGTGAATGTGCTCAGTCATCTACTAGCTGAAATTAGAAGTATTTGTGTTGCAAGTCAAACTTGCAAATTGTGTTTTTGCAATACATACCTCCATTATTATTTGGCTCACCGGTTTTATCATTAGTTAATGCAATATTGTAAGATTTGCCGAGGAGGATATCATCAATTTTTTTCTTCAAAATTCTGAATTTCATACGGTTGTGAAGTAGTTTATTTTGATTAATTAAAGTACCCTGCAAAAACAATTTGCATTTGGTACTGTACAGTGTGTTTCTGAAAGATTGTATCAGAACTAGTTTGACGTTTTTTTACTTAATTGCAAGGATAAAATTCCAAATTGAAACTCAGAAACACTGTATTTGTGACAAAAACAAAATCGCACTTCACAGAGTCTGAAATCAGGTTCCTCTAGAAAACAACCCAAACACACATACCCTGGCTTAAACACCAAAACTTACCTTAAAATGTTCCAGATACTCCTGGTAGTCTAACCTGGCTATAGAAATTAACAGTTTGGGAAGTTCCTTTCTCAGTACTTTAGTGCAGACTCTGTACACATTAGTAGATAAAATAACATGTCGTATACATGGAAGTGAGCGTATTACATACAGAATAGCTTCAAGAGCAACGATCATTTCAGCTATATCCAGAACTTGTAAGCTTGACAGGTTGGCTATCTGTCGGAAGCCATTCTTGGTGATGTCTTTACAGCCACTCAATTTCAACTCTTTGAGATACAGCAAATTAGTCACTACAGAGCGCAGAGTTTCGTCATTCACAACATTACAGAAACGTAAGTGTAAAATTTCAATGTTTTGATTACGTTTCATGAACTTATTTAGCACTCCTGGAGTGATACCTTGAAGGCCTGATAAATGCAGTCTTTTCAAGGATCCAGTTGGGCTTACAAAGTTGAGAAATTCGTCCAAATCGACATGTATGGAAGGCTGAAAACAATGTAATCCACAACTCTCAAGATGACAGAAGTTAGCGGCGATACTACGTAATACAACATCAAACACAGATTTGGTATAAAATCGACAAAAGGCCAGATCTATCACTTTGACATTACGCAATCTTGTAGTGAGAGTCTCAAAGTCTTTCCTGACAGAAGTTGGAAAGACGCAGCTCTGCAATTTCAAAGAATCAAGTTCCTTTGATTCAATCAACTGTTTACACAAATCACTAGATATGGTAGCACCATCAAGACAAAGCTTTTGAAGATATGGAAACGGTTCTGCAGCAAACGGGGTGATACGGGATGAATTTCTAACCCAGAATAACTTCTTGGATATGTTTCTATCCCGTACTTCACGAAAACACACCAGACGAAGGCAGATCACCTTCAAGTTACAAGGTAGTAAAGTCAACTTAATATTAGGATGTTTGGAGATGAGTTTTGTTAACTTGATACAACTCAAATTGGGGCAAGACTCTCTAAGATAAAAGAGGATCTCATTATTCACGAGTTCACCAAGGTTGATATATCTTGTCGAGTAGCCTGCGTACGTTTGAAGAAAGTTGAGAGCAGCCGCTTCACGCTCTTTGAGGCGCTGTTGATTCTCTAATGACTCTCCAGTCCACAAGTACTTATCGGCGAGTCTCTTGTATAATACTGTTATGTCTATGCATTTCCAAATACTCGGGTCTTTAAGAAGCTGGGCCCATCTCCTGCACACTCTGTAAGGAAGTAAACAACACAAAGACTTTAAGGTCCGATTTCTTGAATCTTGGCTGGTGGTCAGGCTTCCTAAGCCAACAGGCTAGCCCTACCAAGTGGATCCATTTTATTGATCCATCTTTCTTGGTGATGTACCATGAGAAATTGTAAGCACTGGTATACAAGACTAGTAATTGGGTTTAAGCGTGATGGCTTAGGAAGCCTGACCACTAGCCATGATTTCAAAATCCGTCCCTAAAATACCATAATCTTTTTCCTATACTACAAACCATAATATGATATTTAAAATCAGTCCATGATTATGTTGGTGTTTTTAATATTATTATTAAACTCCTCAACAAAAGTTTGGACAGTTTTTTCAAGCATCTATATCTCAGATTATTTGTGACATGTCCATATTGTGTTACATATCAATGGATAGCTACTTTATTCCCCTTTACTATGACACCATATTTGAAACAATCACCTTTTTCATGCCTGAGTGTAATGAGGTCTCAAACCGAATTAGCCAAGTTGACCATTATTCTGTGCAGCAAGCTGCAATTCCATATCTTTACAATCTGTGACTAGTGTTGTTTGAGCACAAAATAATGGTCAATTTGACACATTCTGTTTGAGACCCCACTACATTCACAAGACGTGTTCTCAGCCGTAAAAAAAGGTGATTGTTTCAAATGTGGTGTCATTGTAAAGAGGAGTAAAGTAGCTATCCATTGATATGCAACAAGATGTGAACATGTCACAAATAATTTGAGATATAGATGCTTGAAAAAACTTTCTAAACCTTTATTGAGTTATTTTTTATGTATCACTCTCCAAGTTCCACATCGCATGTTTCTTAATTTCATGGCTATGAACTTCTACCACTTTAACAAAGTATCAAAATCATTTAAATGACTTCAAAACTAAAAATATCAGATGTGATTAAGATATACCGTAAAAGTGGTGATTTTCACACATTTTGCGTCTTGCCAATTTTGAACTACTTTGCTTGTGCTTCAATTCGCAATGGATCAGGAGTTTAATCTTCTTGTACCTGCTTGTTTCATGTCATTTACTTTTTAATGAAACTATATTCATTTTACTTACCTTCTGAACAGGACCTTTTCTCTTAGGTTGAGATAAGAGAAAATTTTCAGTAGGTCATCATCAGTTAGAACATCTATTCGGCTACATTCGTAACGGCTCTCAATCAAGCCCATGGATTCGCTATGTGTAACTATTCATTAGATAAATATACATTATGTCCATCCTAGTAGCAAAAACTAACCACCAAATAGGGCTTTATCTCTTTCAGATCCTCCAAACAGTCACTAAGATCTGATGTTAGAATGAGATGCTCAATAGCAGGTAGCGTCGCCACAAGACTTACAATAATCTGCTTCTTTACAACCTTGGATACATTCAGCTTTTTTAACTTTGAATGATGGGCCAAAGTCTTCAATCCATCACTGGTAAGTCTGTAACATCCAGATAGATCAAGGTCTTGTAGATTTGGCAAATGTACAGCGATAGCCTCAACAAATTGATCTGTTACCGCAAAACAATCAATTAGATGGATTGTCTCTAGATAAGGATGACAAAGCAGAAAGTTGCTAAATGTATGTGGTTTTATATGATGAATTCTTGTTAGATACAGACAACGAAGAGAGTCATTTAGTCCCAGAAAGCTATCATAATCACACTGTAGCGCTGGAATAAGATCACCAAATGATGTTATGTATGGACAACATATTCCAAATGTTTTCAAATTCTGTACATTAATTGCAATACTTCTCAGTACAGATTCAAGATCATTAGTGGAAGAAAAGCAACAATCAATCAAGTTTATTCTTGTTAATTCTTTCAATTCCTTAGTCAGAAGATCGACATGTTCTGGTCCTGTGAAAACACATTCACACAATGTTATGCTGTTAAGGCGCTTAGACAAACACAACTGAGACGTCAACCTATGCGTGATACGGACATCATGCAATGACAGGCATTCCAAGTACGGAAACGGTGCATACACAAAATTGTCAATCTGGTATCCTCTATCAAGGTAAATAAATCTCAGACGGCATCCTCGTATTTCAGATGTTTTATGCCACAATCTGAGGGAGATGTTTCTTAGCCTTCTTGATAACAGCGCTAGATTAACAACAACCTTCTGATGCTTGATACTTAGAGAAATGGACTCCAAATTTGTACAATTATCCGCAAGAAACTGTAGAATGTCATCACTTACAATACTTCCCAAGCTGACCGATTTGGTGTAGTGTCCAGTGTATGATTTGAGTATTTGCAGGCCTTTGCCGAGATGTCTAGGGTACTCTAGCCGTGTTAGTCCAATGTCTTTCCACAGACTAGGCTGTTCAACTAGGTTATGAAGTGATTTGCACACTCTGTATTGAAAAAGAAATAATACATTACAAAGAGTTGCTATATGTGATATAAGTTCTGGTGTACCAGAACATAATTCAACACAGTGGCCTATATAAATGGAGCAGTGTAATACACATACAGTGAGCCAAAAAATTAAGGTACCAGTTATGTTCACCCCTTGTATATCCTAAACAATGTCATAATTGGAACCAGCAGCCAATAGCTGCATCATTTAGCTCGAATTTAAGACCTCATTTGTTGAAATTGTTCAAGAAATAAAGATATGACGATCCAAAAACCCAAGGAAGATGCCAGTTTAAAAGTTGTATTTGCTCCATTGTGTGCCCTATTGATTTGCACACAATGCATTCACGAACAAGAGAACCAGTGCTTCCATTGATTAACACGTTAAAACTAGTGTTGTGCTTTCATTGATTAGAACACAAAAGTGCAACTTTTGATTTCGTTTCTTTTTTAGGTTTTATACCACCATTATATTTCTTTAATTTTCAACCATTTTCAACATATGAGGTCTTAAATCAGAGCTAAAGAGTACAGGTATTAGCTGCTTGTTTAATTTTGACACATTCTTCTTTATTTAGGATATAAGTGGTGAACACAACTGGTACCTTAATTTTTTGGCTTACTGTATAATCATGAATAACTCATAAATGCAAAATCAGAATTAAACTGAAATTTTGGAAATAACATTTTTGCTGAAAAATGTCATAAAAAGAGGATGGTAGGTTCACAAAATACTCCTTTAATCAACAATTTTTTGCACATACTATATAGACAGGTCTTCTGGTTATAAACTACATACAACTATTTGTTGATACTGTTGACATATATATTGTGGCCTATATCCTGTAATTTCTACTCTCAAGGCTCGTTTTCCATCATGTATGAAATTTACACATATTTGTTGCTCCAGTAAGTAAATGAATCAAATGAAATCATACCTTGAAACAAGAACTTTTTCATAAGTAGTCAAGTAGGAGCAGATTTTCAGCAAAACATCAATAGGTAGTAGATCAAATGGTATAATTGCATGGCTATATGTGTGATCCATATGAGTCAGGAGTGTTCATTTGCAGTCCTGGAAAGAAACCAAAAAAGCAATTAACAAATCTATATTCAGTAATGTTTAGGTTAAGATGTCATAATCAAAAAGAGACATACATGTACATAATTTTTTATATATGTTCCAATAACAGAGTTCTTCTCTCAGTTAAAAAATGGAAGGAACAGTCTTACTGTTTGATGTAAATCTGCTACATGTACAGTGAAACAAATGAGTTCCAAACATATCTGCCACTTCTGCGTTGAACTTTTAAAATCAATAAGGTTTTATTGAACATAATTTGAAAGTTGATGTCAAATTCTCATCTAACACAAATTTGTAGCAAAATACATTATGGAATTTCTGTTAACAAAGTTTTATTCCAAAGTTCCCTAGTTTATTACCCTGGATTAAAACATTAAAAACTCAAGTAGCAGTCAATAATAAGCACCCCTTCAAAAGACTTTTGAAGAACTCAGGCCAATAAATACATAGATGTCAAATACTTGCACTATTCTGCATATCAAGAATGATAGCCAGCAGACTAGAATCTGCAGCCCATTCAGGATTTGAACCTAGGACCTTGGGGTTACTATAATATTTTGCAGTAAACCTTTGACGAGCATGTACATGTACTACCATGATGTTGCAAAGACAGAGCTTACAACGTGTACGGAGCAAAGTTCATTCATAAGTTTACACTCAGCAACAGCAGATCACCTCAGTAGCCAGTAGCCAATCAGAGACAAGTGCATTTACGCTTGAAATAAGCTGTCGTCAAAGGTTTACTGCAAAATATTATAGTATGATGTTCTACCAATTAAACAGAGGCATACTTTGTTTCACCTCCAGTTCGGTAATAACCTCAGTGCATTTATATGTTGCACTGCAAGCATGTCATAAAACCGCCCTTGTATGTGCTCTGCATGCGCATATACATGCTCTTGTGGTATTAAATTCCCACATGTGATTTGATACTGTGACCAGCGAAATATGCACCTGATTCAATACCAAACTTGAAGTGAAACTCATAAAAATAAATGTAACCCTAATCTACTACTACATGTACTCCACACCACAACAAATTGGTCACTGTTATTTATTGGCAATATTCAATTACACACAAAAAAAAGCAATACCTTAGAGCAAACATGCACTACACAGTGAGCAGAATCTTGGTCAACTATCCAGTTACTACCACACAGAATAAAGCGATTATATTGTGGTTACTTTGCAATTTGTCCAAGATTCAGCTTTCTGCATGCACTACACGCTAAGTTTTAAAATAAGACAAATAAGCAAATATAATACCAATTCAACATCTAGGCTCTGACATTGCAAGAAGAATTTATACATCAGGGTTAGATATTTGACATTCTTAGTCAGTGGGAGTGGTCTAGTTCGTAGACACATTTTTGATTGGACACTCGCAAGATTTCGGATGCCGTTTATCAGGCCGTAGACGACCCCACGTCATCATGCGTCTTGATAATGCTTTACACGCTTGTAGAGGTGCGCGTATGTATCGCGCTGCATGCGTAGAGTGCGGAATACGCGACGCGCTAGCAGTACGCGCAACAGAATACGTGAAAGTTGTAAACAAGTTTCGTTCATTTTATAATTAGGGGAGTTTTTATGACAGTAACTTATTTTTTGCTTTAAAAAATTGTTTACAGTTATTAAAATAATATTTAACTGACTAAGAATGAGAATAAGCGATAGGAATTTTTATTTTGCCTATCCTCTACCTATGATAGATTTACAGGCAGGTCCAATATTTTTATCGTAGTGGATACCGCTGCGCCGCATCCACTACTCAAAATATTGGACCTGCCTGTCGCTCTATCACACGGTAGAGGATAGGCAAAATAAAAATTCCTATCGCTTATTCTCTAATAAACACACCTGCATATAAATCAGAGCTGATTCCTTTTTGTTCAAATCAAATACTCTTGCCATTTTCTTCAAGAAGATGCCCTCAAATCCCAAAAGACCCCTTTTCTGACCTAAAAAGTCCCATTTGCGAGCGTAGCGAGTGAAATAATTGGGTTTTTTATGCATTTTTGGTCAAAAAAGGTCCAAATTTTGGCAAAAAAGTCCACTTTTTCAAAATCTGCCCCCCCATCCAAAAAGGTCCAAATTTTGGTTACGGGCCTGTGTAGGTCATGCAAACTACAGATATACAAAGGAGACTACAGAGAAAAACTTTTAAAAAACATTGACTTATAAAAAATCAGTGACTCAAATTTTATTATAAATAACCTACCAGCAATACAATAAGACATCAGTATACTACAGCGTACATTAGTCATACATCTAGAGCATGCAACCAACAGAGTTTACAAAGGAGACTAGAGAGTGACATAATTTAAAAATTAATTACAAGGTATCTGTACTATGTACATGCATCCTATGAAGGTAATCGTTGTAATGTCTCATGTCCACCATCTTGTAGGTATATATTTGGGTGCTTTCAGCATTTGATCCTTTATGCACAAATGCGCATAGTGTCCAACACGCACACAGATTTGTATCCACAAGATGGTGAAAGGAGTCCTAAATAATCTTTATAGTTACAGTGCCAGCAAAACAATAATTGTTTTAAGTTTTAACAGCATAGTTTTCATACATCTAGAACATACAAATAATCTAGGAGGTATCACTAAATTATGAAGGAGACTTGTATAAAATATCCATCTAAAAGAATACATGCACTAAATTAATTTATGTACATGCTGGCTTCCTGTACCTAGATATTTTGCCAACAACACCTCAGACCAAAAACTTACAATGCAAGTGCAGGCTGATCAATATCGGTTTAAATTTATCCTAATCCTGTACTCCAAAATCCTTCTCTGATCATGATACATGCCACTTTGTCATTGATTTTGGTGAAATTCATCTGTCCAAGTTGTAGCAATTAGACAAGTTCTAGATCTTATATCCGTCTGTTAATGGTGCAGTGATAATTTTACAAATTTGGAGGGTTATGATTTACTTTCATTGGGATGAGGTTGGCACACTTATTGACAATTCTCTGGGAATGTATTAATTATTTCATGAGGTTGTTTGGTCTTCTTCAGGCCACTGGAAGGGGTAAGAGACCAAAATACAGGGAACCAGCATATAACTCTACATTGTAGCTATCCATGTATGGCACAACATATTTTACTTGCTAGGTGATACCAGCTAAAATACAATGCAGCCCAACTTAGATTGACAGCTGTACGCTGGCGAAGTGATGTAATAATCGGATTAACTACCATAGCAATATTTTGATAGGTCAAAACAATTTTTGAATATACTGCGCTGCACTAGCAAGTTCACACGGTACCACTGCATTGAACTATATCATGCTAATCACTCGTACCTGTACCGGTATATATTGTATTCAATCTATGATTGCAGACATACGCAGGAGATGAGTGCAACCGGCTTGTAGTGCAGCGCGATATATTCAAAATTGTTTTCACCTATTGCTATGGTAGTTAATCCGATTTATTACATCACTTCGCCAGCGTATAGGCAAGCTTGGGTACGCACAGATATTTGCATCAAGCCCATCACGGTCTTTGGTCGCACGGTCGTGTTGTCCCACAAAAAGCATATTTACATGTAAATACAGACATTTACAATGTATGTAAATACACAATTATACAGGTCTACAACTACTTACTGACACATGCAGACAGAGAGATCTAGACTTTGCATAACATGTTACCATATAAAAGTTACACTCACTGACTTATGAAAAGAGCTTGGTATAAAAGTCACCTGTCACAATGCTGGTAGGAGTTTTGCCATGAAGCCAAATACAGCAACTTACAAGAGTTTCCAGTCAGATCCAATTGGCTCAATTTAGTTCAGTTCAAATATATATGTTGCCACAAGAAATCTCAATATCCAATCACAAAACAGCGACAATGACATCAGTGTACAATGCAGATATATAAATCAATATTTACACAAACTGTATAGATAAACTTGTAGCGTAGGGCAAATGTCTTCAAGATTCTATCTTTATAACAGTATGCACATCTCAGATTCAGAATATGGATACCTCAAAAACGTAAGCATCAACAAATAGTTCTCTAGGTAGATGCATTCTCACGCTATGTGGACAAGTTGAATCTTCAAATCTGGCTTCTGCTTCTGGAGGTAGTCAACGCAAGCTTTGTATCCCTTGATACGAGACATTGTAAGATGAGTTATCGCAGGGAAGGTTGAGAGTGTTTCTGTGATAGTAGATATGGAGAAATTGGGGGTGTCTGCTATGTTGAGAGTTTTCACTCTTGGATGGTATGACAACATCTTGAGGCCGTTATCGGATATGAAGCGACATCGTAGCTCTAATGTTTCCAGGTTGTTCAATTCTGTTGCTATTGTACAGACAATGTCGTCAGTGACATCTGGACAGGAAGCGAGGCATAACTCTACGAGGTTGGGCAGTCTTCTTGCAAAAATTGAAAATGCACTTGCTGAGAAACCAAATATGCTTGTTAGGCGTAGCCGGAGTAGTTTCTGATGTTGGCTGATTGTCTTCAAGAAGTCATCAAGGTCAAATTGAGCAAAGTGAAGTTCACCTAATATATATGGTGAGGAGAAATGGAAACTTTTGAGATTGATAAATGTATTTGCCACAATATTCAAGATTTCCTCTAGAATGTCAATGGATGGAAATCTACACGAAATCAACTGAAGGTCTTCAAGTAAAGTCAAACGCTTGAGCATCACCTGAAAATTGTTTTCGGTCAAGCAGGCACAATGGTGCAAACGTAGATGCCGTAAATTTTTGCTGTGTCTTAGCCGTCTAAACAACCCTTCTGTTATCTTAGCCCCTTGTAAGAACATATACTGAAGCCTTTGAAATGGTTTCTCGGCAAAGCAGCTAAGAGCAGTTCCTTCTCCGCTGCTCCCAGTAATGGGTAATCGTAAATCAATGCTGATCAGATTGCTGGAGAGAAGAGAGAAATCAAGCTTGGGATGATGGAGGCGAAGCGTCAAGACAATGACTTCCAAATTTGGACACCTGTCCTGGATACACTGCAAGATGTCATTGTTAGATAAATCCAACAGGTGGATCTCCTTTGTGGCAAGACCACCGTAAGTTTCCAAGAATGTGAGGCTAAGTGACTGCTTTTGTGGGAAGAAGCGATGTCGGAAGCAGGGTAAAAGTTGGCCGAGGTCAATGAATTTCCATAAGCATCCTGTTTTCATGAGGTAATTCCATCTGAGACAAACCCTTTAATAGGAAACAAATAGCAAAATGTATTTTGTTTGGTAGTAAACATGTGGTGTTTATTCTTATAAAAAAATGCACAACAACAATGTAGCTCACTGAAAAAAATTTGTGTCAAATCACAGTAAACTGTACTGTATGACAAGAGGTTTGTAAAGCTCTTGGTATTATGGAATATGAGGTGAGAAAATTGCACTAAAATTCAACCCTTATTATTGCATGAGTTGATAAGAAAATTATACAGAATACACTCAGAATAATGCATTAATAAGATGGCAGATGCAAACTCACAGCTCCAGTATTCCGGAAGCGCAACTTTCTGGGGTGAGGCCGAACCTGCTGTTCAACCTGGTCATAAAACGTTGGAAATAAGAGGGTCAGAATGGCCTATAGTTTCCAGTATATCTGATCAAGTTTCCTGGATCTTCCAGGGTATTCACCCTTTTTACCTGTTCTATATATATTACCTCTAAAAAAGATACATAAAAAAAGGGAATATTGTTCTAAACCAGTCATTGTTATAATGAAGTGTTGATTTCCTTTTTGTGTAGTGTTGCTCAGGTTCCAATGAGGAGTCAAATACGCCGAAAGGAATCCAGAACCCCATTATTAGTATTATTCTCGCCCTCCCAGCATGAACATTAAAATGTCTTGCTTATCCATTAGGCCAAAAAAAAAAAATTGTTGTGTTGCCCTCAACCGTCCGGTCCTAAATCCTGAAAAATCAGGGTCGCAATTTTTTTTTTTTTTTTTTTTTTTTTTTTTGAATGATGATTTTTACAGATTTGTTCAAAAAATCAATGTTTTTCACTTGAAATTAATATTATATTGAAAGACTAGTCTTTAATTGATGTCTAACAGGTATCCAGAAGTCAAAATTGACAAATGTCCCCTAATTGAAGAAGCATTATTTAATATTTGAGGGGATTTTTTAAAATCTGAAGGTTAAAAAAAAAAGAAGAAATCCGACCGCCCGACCCAACTTTCCCATTTTTCCACTTGAGGGCAACACAACAATTTTTTTTTTTGGCCTTATTATAACATTAGGGCCCAATATTATCTACATACATTTTTGCTTAAAAACCCAGGCTACAAGATTCCTATTTTATTGCATTTTTGGCTGATTTGTTTCTCAGCCAAATTTGTTTACTTTTCATCTCCAATGTTGAGAATGAAAAATAAGCCCCCGCCCACAAATGTACTATTTTCTGCCATACCCTTCTCAAGGGTACAATGTGCTACACCAAATGTCATGCCCAATATTTTATTTTATTTTGTTTTAAAAAAAACTGTATTATTATAAGAAAGAAGAACTTATGTCACCACCTACCTTGCAGCTCTGCCCTTTTCCAAAATATTTAAAAATGAAAAAACTGCTAGCAATGCATCATCTGTTAAGATCTCAATATCTCCTCTACTCCTGACTTGCCCCATGGGCCTTAGAAGGGTAGTAGTCCCAACATCAGTTAAGAGGTTGTCAGGAACAGCCACACATACACAGCTATATGTACAACAAAAATATCAATTGGTTAATGTCTTCATTAAATTCACAAATTCTTCTGTAGAATTAGAGAAATTATTAAATGTGACTGCTCAATTTTAACGGGAAGTTTGACAACTTTTATTCTATTTGTTTTATTTTGAAGAAAAAAGGCAACATACATACAGATATATTGTGCCTCTTATAAACCTGGTTTTGTTTAAGGTGGTGAATGATTTTGAAGGTGAAAAGCAAGTAATTTTAATAAGTTGTTTGGGCCTTCAATTCAACACAGAATGAGTAACATACGATAGTATCTGTGTCTGAAACATTTTGATGACAGTATAAATTGAAGGCCTACCAAACAAAAAAAACACCTTGGGTTATAAATTGCTCTGGCCATTTATAGATATATGTAGGCCTATGTTGGTGGGGTTCTGATTGCCTAATTGAATCACGTCATCATTACATCGGCACTTCATTCGCTAGCCCAACACATCATGGCCCTATGGTTCCTTCCTCACCATAGGGCCATGACCTCCGTACCATTGCAAAAAAGCGGGGCACCTGTGGAGGCAGCCGCACTGAACTTATGTCGCAGTTTCACCCTGCATTCATAAAAGTACTCACATGTTCAGTTTTGTGATATTATCCTTTAAAAAATAACACTATGAAGACTTCCTGCATCTCTTTTCGTCATCAATCGGTATTTCACAGCAAAGAAAAATGCAATTTCCTCGCCACTGTCATGACCGTGTTTATCTCTATGAGATTAAATTTTTGTTATGGAGATGATCGATACGGTCACAAATTTGGTCATTTTTACACCTTCAAATGTACCCAAATTTTTCACACATGCTCCAAATATGTTTTGTTTAAGTCTTATCTTCACGTGAGGAACGTTATTAAAAGAAGTGATATTTTTTTATAAAAATTTGGATACTGCAAACCCTGGACCAGATATGCCCAGCAGCCTCAGACCTTCGTATAGAGAAGGACAGTGGAAATCATAGTGATGGAGGTGTGAGTACCTCGGGCTATTCATTCGCTAGTCAAACTGCGTAGCATTGTGTGACCTAGTTCTTTTTACATGATAATCAGACAGAGCAGACGGGTTGGACACCACTGAAGTAATTTCCTGACTAGTAATAATTAGTATAGTCATTAGTCAGGGCCCAAACCGGGGCCCAAATACAATACAAATTTTACATAGAAAATTAAAAGAAATGATAGACAAAATGTTGTCTATAGACTATACTTCATTTGACCCAAATATATAATTTATTTTTGTGATGAGAGAATCGCACATGGAATTTAAAAGGGATTTTACAGCAGTTCCATACATAGAAAAGCTGCTCTATCATGAGACTATGCCGTTTTGTTTTGTACAAGTTTGTAGTTGACGCATTAACATGTTAACAATGTTATGTTGCCTGAACATTTTTGACAAAAGTCAATCTTTGACAAGGTGGAACTATGACAAAATGGTTTTCAGTTTTGGCTTAAGGGGGTACTACACCCCTGGCCAATTTTGTGCCTATTTTTGCATTTTTCTCAAAAATTATAGCGCATTGGTGACAATTAAGATATGCATGTTGTAGGGGCAAGGACTACAAATAAATTGCTCTGAAAATTCAGCAACTCAGGCAAGTAGTTATTGATTTATTGATCAAATACTGGTTTTCCCTAATTTTTGACTGCAACTCCACAACTGCTGTCTGTGCCGAAATAAAATTTCCAGTGCAGTAGTTGTAGTCCTTGCCCCTAATATACCGTAACCACTCGGGTATAAGCCCACCCCCCTACATGTAGATAGCAGATTTCACTTCAAAAATTGGGGTGGGCTTATAACCGGGGAGGGGCTAGTACTTGAATTTTAGAAATAAGAAAAATCATCCCCATTTGTATATGCCCAAATGTACCAATAATTTCTATCATCTAGATGTCAATTTCTTAAAATTCTAAGTGTGGAATATTTTATCAACTGATATTTTTTTATATTTGTTCTTGAATGTGAGAGAAAAGCATTGATTTGATTTAAGAACATGGCCAAATTTTAGTACTGGGCTTATAGCCGGGTGCACCCTTGTTCCCAAAATGTTTTGAAAAATAGGGGGTGGGCTTATACCTGAAGGTGGGCTTATACCCGGGTGGTTACGGTACAATCATGTATCTTACTTGTCACCAATGCGCTATAATTTTTGAGAAAAATGCAAAAATAGGCACAAAATCAGACAGGGGTGTAGTACCCCCATTTATGGGCTTCAATTTGATATAAAAACATGTAAAATGATGTGGTTCATGGTTTGCTGACAAATTTGAATTCGCCTTTTACCTATTAAAGCTGGGTTTTCTTTTGTACCTACTGAATAGCTCTGAATCATAGTGAATGCACTGCAGTACAATTGATGCATGGACATTTTGAAAATTAAACAAAAGCTCAAAAATATCATGTCAGTAGAGTGTCAGTGTCAATGTCAATGAATTACAAATGTATTGAATTAACATTGATCTTCAATGATCTTGATTCATCATCATCATGCAATCAGTGGCAGTCCAGCCCAGACACAGGCCAATTCTACCTAAAAGCTAGCAGCATTATTTCTATAGATCTGCTGCGCATTCAAATTGCATTGTATTGCATCGTAATTTCATTTGTGTCCATGCTAATACAACATTGAACTCACATGTTTTCAAGCAAATTCGCTGATAATAGGTGATCAAAAGTGATCGGAATGTTACAAAAGTACAGATCGCATTCAGCTTAATTCATATGAGATGATCTTTGGAAAAATACAGCATAATTTGTCATGGTGCTTGCGGAATGCTAGCCCGAGGTACTCACACCTCCGTCACTACGATTTCCACTGTCCTTCTCCGTACGAAGGTCTGAGACATGAGCATATCTGGTCCAGGGTACACATAAAATACCACTTTTTCTCATAAATACCACTTCCTACCATTCCTCACGTGAAGATGAGACTTAAACAAAACATATTTGGTGCATGTTCGTAAAATTTTGAGCACATTTGAGGATGTAAAAGACCAGACTTGTGACTGTTATCGCCGCCGTGTTTTGAACTCTTCCTATAAATAGATGCTGTCAGTGTGACGTCATCACCGCTGACGTGTTTTCTCGGTGCCCCGCTTTTTACGTCGTAGGGCATTCATGGCCCTAGTGAGGAAGGAACAGGGCCATGATGTTTCGGGCTAGCGGAATGCCATGCTGCATGCAGTAAAATACTACTTTTACTAAAACGTTGCGGCAATTCATGATTGACAACTAAAAATCGGCATGTCGTTGTATCCTCCGCTGTCAGTTTCTTATCCACTCACTAAGTCCTCCCAAAAGCTTTGTGTTGATTACGTATTATAAATGTATTATGGCAAATTCATGAAATTGCAATAAGTACAATGAAATAATGAGTAGGGCGGGTTACGCCAACTTACGGTTGTACGTAACAATATTGTTCTAAAAAAACGGTTTCTCTACCTATGGCGCCTAGATGAAATACAGCAAAATAATGTAAGATAGTAAATGTAAACCTGTATTTTAGCTAGAGTATCTCGAGCTATAGTGCAGCCATTGCATGCCATTGGTACGGCTTGCATTTGCCTAGTATTAAAATTATATTTGACAGTCATGTTATTTTTACGGCGTACCTGGTAATGACTTCACTGAGTTGCAAGCAATGCGAACTGCTGTCACTCTAGGGACATTGAAGAGGTTCCACAGGCGAAGAGAAAGTGAAAATGACATGAAAATTAGCATGGTTTCAGCTGCTACTTCTTGGCATCTCGCTGCATTCTCTTTCTTTGGAAAAACAACACAGGCGACCCATAACCCGGAAGTTGATTTTTGTGTGATAGCAGCGCCACCACAAAAGTCCTTATACGGGCGCACATCGCTAAAATAAAACCACTGGAAATGAATATTTTAGCTAGACTTCTCAAAAGTTCACTTGCCCATTGCATGCATAGGGCCTACACTGTTAAAATAAAAAATGTAAAAAAAACAGCGTTTATCGCTGGCAGCTGGGATTCAAAATATGTCCCGCTGTTAAATCACGATGGGGTGTAAAAAAAAAAAAATACCGAATAACTGTTAATTTACAGTAAAACCCTGTGAAAAATAAAACTACTGAAAAACTGTATTTTTACAGGCGGCTAATAAAACCGTAAAAAACAGCGTTTTTCGCTGGCAGCTGGGATTCACAATACGTCTCGCTGTTAAATCACGATGGGGTGTAAATTATATAAAAATACTGAATAACTGTTAATTTACAGTAAAACTGTGAAAAATAAAACTACTGAACAACGGTATTTTTTTACAGGCGGCTAATAAAACTGTAAGAAAAAACCCGTCCCGAACCGTTAAATAACAGTTGGCAATAAAATACAATAACCACAGGGTTACTGTTAATTTACAGTAAAACCTTGTTAAAAAAACAAAGCAGTAAGAAAACGGTTTTTGGGACTGTTAAATAACGGTGTTTGGGACTGTTAAATAACGGTACGAGGTGTTTTTGAGACTGTTAAATAACGGTGTTTGGGGCTGTTAAATAACGGTACGAGGTGTTTTTGGGACTGTTAAATAACGGTGTTTAGGACTGTTAAATACTTGTCACTTACCTTAGGGTACCTACTGGGAATCGAACCGGGGACCTCTATGTCATTAGTCTGATGCTCTACCGACTGAGCTAACGGGGTTTCTATATTTGATTAAGTATTTTAAATTAATATAAGCAATATTTTTATAACTAAACCTGCTAAAGTGCATCTTTTGAGGGATATTGATCAAATTTACTGTAAATATTGATAACATTATTTTGCAATAAATATTAATTCTATTTATTACATTTATTAGGGTGGTGCAATAATTATGTGTACCCCGGGGGTGAATTATAGGGGGGGGCAAAGATTTTTGGCAGGCCAAAAGGGGGGGCAAGCATTTTTGGCAGGTCGAAAGGGGGGTCAAGCGTTTTTGGCAGGTCGAAAGGGGGGGCAAGCAATTTTTGGCACAGATATTTTGGGCACCGTTTCTATATTACGCCCTACAACGGCGTAGGAAAACGTTACGAACACGTTCAAATATGCAAAATTTCCTGCTCGCTGCGCTCGCATTATATGTTAAGACAATTTAAGGTTAGTAAATTCGGGTTCCCCAAAATCTTGCATGTGTAAGGGGGGGGGCAAAGATTTTTGGCACGTCAAAGGGGGGGCAAAGGTTTTTGGCACGTTGAAAGGGGGGGGCAAAGGTTTTTGGCACGGCCAAAGGGGGGGGCAAGCGATTTTTGGCAGACCATTTTGAGAATTCACCCCCAGGGTACACATAATTATTACCACCCCTTAGGGTTATATTATTATTATTATTTTTAGGGCTACTAAGCATTGTCATTGTTATTTTTAATATTATTATTATTATTATTATTATTATTATTATTATTATTATTAGTGTTATTATTATTATTATTATTATTATTATTATTATTATTATTATTATTATTATTATTATTATTATTATTATTATTAATTAGTGTTATTATTATTGTTACCATTTAATAGGCCTATTAGTATTGTTTTTATTATTTATTATTATTATTATTTTTTAATTTATAATAATTATTATTACTATTATTAGTTTATCTACTGGGCTATTATAGTCTTTATTTGATGTCACATTTAAATACGCCTAGTAAATAGAAAATATAAACTTGACCATTCCTATGACTTAGACAACATACCGTAACTGTTAAAAATGCATGTAATTTTACTAAGTGAAATCGTAACTTTATAGTAAGTTTGGTGTCAAACAACAGCCGACAGGGTTAATTAAACAAACCGAACGGTTTTTTTTTATATATGCGGTATAATTACAATTTAAATGTAAAATAAAGTAAAATAAAATTCTGTCGGTAAAAATACCATCGTATTTGAGAATAGATCGTGATTTTACGTTGACCGTAGTATATCTCTCGTAATAATAAGTGCTTCTGTTTGTAATTTTACGAAGATTTTCATGTTAAGTTGGACCAACCTTAATATGGCGGTCGGAATGCCGACATCAGGCCAACATTGGTAAACAGTATATATTCTTCGTAAAATTACCGCCCAAAATAGTATAAATAGTATCTTCTTTATCGTAACATGAAAATTTCTGTAAAATTACAAACAGAAGCACTTATTATTACGAGAGATATACTACGGTCAACGTAGAATCACGATCTATTCTCAAATACGATGGTATTTTTACCGACATATTTTTTTTAACATTTAAATTGTAATTATACCGCATATATCACTGCAAAAAAAAAACACGTTCGGCTTGTTTAATTAATCCTGTCGGCTGTTGTTTGACACCAAACTTACTATAAAGTTACGATTTCAGTAATAGTAAAATTACATGCATTTTTACCGGGCATTTTTAACAGTTACGGTATTCTTCGTAAAATTACCGCCCAAAAATAGTATAGTATCTTCTTTATCCTAACATGAAAATCTCTGTAAAATTACAAATAGAAGCACTTATTATTACGAGAGATATACTACGGTCAACGTAAAATCACGATCTATTCTCAAATACGATGGTATTTTTACCGACATATTTTTTTTACTTTGTTTTACATTTAAATTATAATTATACCGCATATATCACTGCAAAACTAAACGTTCGGTTTGTTTAATTAATCCTGTCGGCTGTTGTTTGACACCAAACGTACTGTAAAGTTACGATTTCACTCAGTAAAATTACATGCATTTTTAACAGTTACGGTATTCTTCGTAAAATTATCGCCCAAAAATAGTATAAATAGTATCTTCTTTATCGTAACATGAAAATTTCTGTAAAATTACAAACAGAAGCACTTATTATTACGAGAGATACACTACGGTCAACGTAAAATCACGATCTATTCTCAAATACGATGGTAATTTTACCGACATATTTTTTTTACATTTAAATTGTAATTATACCGCATATATCACTGCAAAAAAAAACACGTTCGGCTTGTTTAATTAATCCTGTCGGCTGTTGTTTGACACCAAACTTACTATAAATTTACAATTTCAGTAATAGTAAAATTACAGGCATTTTTACCGGGCATTTTTAACAGATTCGGTATTCTTCGTAAAATTACCGCCCAAAAATAGTATAGTATTTTCTTTATCCTAACATGAAAATCTCTGTAAAATTACAAATAGAAGCACTTATTATTACGAGAGATATACTACGGTCAACGTAAAATCACGATCTATTCTCAAATACGATGGTATTTTTACCGACATATTTTTTTTACTTTGTTTTACATTTAAATTATAATTATACCGCATATATCACTGCCCGAAAAACGTTCGGTTTGTTTAATTAATCCTGTCGGCTGTTTTCAAGTTGACACCAAACTTACTGTAAAGTTACGATTTCACTTAGTAATATTACATGCGTTTTTAACAGTTACGGTATTCTTCGTAAAATTACCGCCCAAAAATAGTATAAATAGTATCTTCTTTATCCTAACATGAAAATCTCTGTAAAATTACAAATAGAAGCACTTATTATTACGAGAGATATACTACGGTCAACGTAGAATCACGATCTATTCTCAAATACGATGGTATTTTTACCGACATATTTTTTTTTACATTTAAATTGTAATTATACCGCATATATCACTGCAAAAAAACGTTCGGTTTGTTTAATTAATCCTGTCGGCTGTTTTTTGACACCAAACTTACTGTAAAGTTACGATTTCACTTAGTAATACTACATGCATTTTTAACAGTGTACTCTTGCTATAAAACTCTGATTTATATTAATTTGTGTACAATTGATAGATTTTCACATCTTATCTTTTCAGTCACCGTACTCCCTCTGTTTGTTAGCTTCCCAAGTGAGAGAATTTTTTAATCGGGCCTTCGCGATTAACGGTAGATTCCAAAATCAAAGTTGTTTAGTAGACCCCGGGAGTAGGCCTATTGAAGTGAGCCAGTATAATTATGCCAAGATAAATATGTTGCATTCTATAACATGGGCATATAATAGGTGTACTAAACTTCTATTGTCAATAATTATATAAACTTTTTATGACCATTTACTATTGAATACTTTAATTCTAATAAACACCAGTAGGCCTATAATTTTGAGTTCAACGGAATGCGTTCATCATGATTAAAAACATATTTTTATTTATCAAAAATCGACTCTGACATAGTCTAATAAAAGGCGGATACACAACGCTATTAATATGCCTAAAATAGCTAAATTGGTCTATATTTTTGTGAGCTCATTCCCAAAATAAGACAACACTTTGGTCAAACCGACACCAAATGATAAACATTTTCACTCTCCACGGCCACAAAACCTTTTAAGGGTCAACAATGGGTCCACTTTTAAATCCTCAGCCAAAATCTGCAGTAGATATATTATGCTTCATCAATACCGATATTAGCAATAGATAGCTACTGTATCAATGCTAATATCATCAGTAGATAGCTGCTTCATCAATACCATTACCAGTAGATAGCTACTTCATCAATGCCAGTATTATGGCTACTTCATCAATACCAATATCAGCAGTAGATAACTGCTTCATCAATACCAATATCAGCAGTAGACATCTACTTCACCAATGCCAATATCAACACTATATGGCTATTTCATTAATATCAGCAGTAGATAGAGCTACTTAATCATTACCGGTACCAATATTAGCAATAGATAGATACTTCGTCAATGCCAACAATCAGTAGATATATAGCTGCTTCATCAATAGACCCTACCAATATTAGCAGGGGTCAGTATATAGCCACTTCATCACTAACAATATCAGCAGTAGATAGCTACTTCATCAATACCAATATCAGTAGTAGATAGCTGCATCATCAATGCAAACATTACCAGTAGGTAGCTGCTTCATCACTACCAATATCAGCAGTAGCGGCTTCATCAACACCAATATCAGCAATAGATTGCTACTTCATCAATGCCAATCAGCGGTATAGATAGCTACTTCATCAATACTGTTATCTTCAGGAGACAACTACTTCATTAATACCAGTATCAGCAGTAGATAACCAATATCACCAGAAGAATGAGAAGATAGCTACCGGTACTTCATCAACGCCAGTATCAGCAATAGATAGCTACTTCATCAATACCAATATCAGCAGTAGATAGCTGCTTCAGTATAGGCTATACCAATATCAGCAGTAGATAGCTACTTCATCAATGCCAATATCAGCAGTAGATAGTTACTTCATCAATAACAATATTAGCAATAGACAGCTACTTCATCAATACCAATATCAGCAGTAGATAGCTATATACTTCACTGATCAATGCCAATACCAGCAGTAGACAGTATGCGGCTAATTCATTAACACCAATATCCGCAGTGGATAGCTACTTCATCAATACCAATATTAGCAATTGATAACTACTTCATCAATACCAATATATATTTCAGGTATATTTCAGGTATATTTTATTAAATGTCATAGCAGTATTAAAACACTGAATTGCGACACAATTTACAATTTATAAACATCAAAATTTACACATTAATTAATACAACATAAAAATATATATCTATGTACAATTTCAAAGTAATATATTACTACATCAAAAAACATATTTAAAAGAAAAAGGAATTATAAAAACACAATTTAAATCAAATTCATAAAAAGTCAAAGAGGTAAGAGTAGTGCACTGGTAGGGAGCTCAATTATTGCAAAAAAAACTTTCATATTGATTGAATTTTATAATGATACATGAATATTGCACACTGTTTTGGTGAAATGTTTTCACTGAGAATATACAAGCTATTAAACTGCACTTTAATAAACGTTAAAGGACACAGATGAAAATAATGCAAACAGCTAGCACAACAAAAATAAGTAATTTAGGAAGTATAGGAGGGTAGTTCATTTAAAAGACTGGTAAGATAGGGCAGTGGGCTGTTCTTGAATCGGTCAGTTTTGAATCGGTATGGTTTGAATTTTGCTTGTTTCCGGAGTTGCATACTTGATCTGAACTTAGAGCAGGGGAACCACCTTGAGAATCTTTCAGAGCTGCTAGCTTTGATAGCAAATTCCTTGCAGATATGAATTCTGCGGTCCACAAGAGATTGAAGGTTTAGGACTTCCAATGCATCAGAGTAGGTTGTATAATCTGATGAAAGGATGCAACGGCATACACGCTTCTGAATCTTCTCAAGGTGGTTCACCTGCTGCTGAGTGAGGCCAGCACTCCAGAGTGGTGCAGCATACTCTAGACATGGGCGGACATAACCTTTGTAAACGGTAAGGAGATCTTCTTTGTCAAGCCCGGCTCCTTTCAGTTTTCTGAGCATGAACAACTTTCTGTTGGCCTTAGTGTACATTGTATTTACCTGACCCTCCCACTTCAAATCCTTATCAATGATAACTCCAAGTAGTTTGACCTTATCAACAACCACAAGATTCTGACTAGAAATACGGACTTCCACGTTGGGAGCAGGTTTTCTACCAAAATGGACTTGCATGACCTGACATTTTGTAGGATTGAGCATCATCTGATTATCAACAGTCCATTGGTGCAACGAGTCCAGGCTTTTCTGGATCTTACTAGGTTTCCCATGGCCCCTGCTTTCACCTATGGTCAGGTCGTCGACATATTTCCATACGTGGATGTCCGATTTCTTGTCATTCTCTTGGGCACTGTTGATAATACTTAAAAATATTATTGGGGCCAAGATTGTACCTTGTGGAACCCCTCCCAATAAAGTTTCCCATTCAGACAGACTATTTTTATACTTAACTCTTTGTTGCCTACCAGAAATGAAGTCGGCCACCCACTGCACAATAGATGGTGACACACCCATGCTCAGGAGGTTTGAAACAGCAATGCTGTGGTCGATGACATCGAAGGCTTTTGAGAAATCTGTTAGTACCAACGTACTGATTGTACCAGATTTCTCAGCCTCCGAGACCAACTGGTGGTAAACATCTATCAAGCAGTGGGTAGTCGACATACCTTTCTGGTTGCCATATTGCCTCTCATCGACCTGGGATTGAATAGAATCAACAACAAATTTGGAAACCTTTCCTTCAGCTATTTTGGCCAAGTTTGATGTAAGTGACACTGGTCTTAATTTGTCAATTGAAGGGGGTGTCGTCTTCGGAAGCGGGATGACATTTGCTTCATCAGTGGATAGCTATTTCATCAATACCAATATCAGCAGTAGATAGCTGCAATACCAATATCAGTAGTGAACAGCTACTTCATCAATAACAATATTAGCAATAGACAGCTACTTCATCAATGCCAATATCGGTAGTAGATGGCTACTTCATCAATGCCAATATCAGCAGTAGATAGTTTTCGTCAATACCAATATTAGCAATAGATAGCTACTTCATCAATGCAGTATATGGCTACTTCATCAATCCCAATATCAGCACTAGATAGCTACTTCATCAATACTACTATCTTCAGAAGACAACTAATTCATCAATGCCAGTATCAGCAATAGATAGCCAATATCACCTGTATATAGCTACTTCATCAATCGCAATATCAACAATATACTTCATCAATACCAATATCAGCAGTAGATAGCTACTTCATCAATCCCAATATCAACAGTAGATAGTTACTTTATCAATACCAATATCAGCAGTATATAGTAACATCATCATTGCCAAGATCAGCTGTAGAAAGCTGCTGTATCAAAGCCATAGGCCTATATACGTATTACATTATTTGGTCACTTCATCAATGTCAATATCAGCAATAGATAGCTATACATCATCAATGCAAATATCAGCAGTTGATAGCTGTTTCATCAGTACCAATATCAGCAGTAGATAGTTACTTCATCAATATCAATATTAGCAGTAGATAGCTGCAATGCCAATATCAGTAGTAGACAGCTACTTCATCAATAACAATATAAGCAACAGGCAGCTATACCAATAACAGCAGTAGATAGCTATTTCGTCAATACCAATATTAGCAATAGATAGCTGCTTCATCAATGCCAATATCAGCACTAGATAGCTACTTCATCAATACTAGTATCTTCAGGAGACAACTACTTCATCAATGCCAGTATCAGCAGTAGATAACCAATATCACCTGTATATAGCAACTTCATCAATGGCAATATCAAAGATATATAGCTACTTCATCAATAACAATATCAGCAGTAGATAGCTATTTCGTCAATACCAATATCAGCAATAGAAGTTCTTCATCAATGGCAATATCAGCGGTAGATAGCTAATATCACCTGTATATAGCTACTTCATCAATCGCAATATCAACAATATATAGCTATACTTCATCAATACCAATATCAGCAGTAGATAGCTACTTCAGTATACCAATTTCACCAGTAGATAGCTACTTCATCAACGCCAATATCAACAGTAGATAGTTACTTTATTAATACCAATATCAGCAGGAGATAGTAACATCATCACTACCAAGATCAGTAGTAGAAAGCTGCTCATTATGCAGTTACTGTCCGTTTTTCCTATTCAGTGCACACACAGCGCTCCAATTGATGATTGACCTCTAGCTCACTCACTGTACTGTAGGTATAGACAATAGACTAGTTAGTGAGCTGGTGGGAAAACCCTTCACCCAATATTAGCCAATAGATTGCTACTTCATCAATACTAGTATCTTCAGGAGACAACTACTTCATCAATGCCAATATCCCATGTATATAGCTACTTCATTAATGCCAATATTAGCAATAGATAGATACTTCAGTATTCCAATTTCAGCAGTAGATCATCTACTTCATCAATGCCAATATCAACAGTAGATAGTTACTTCGTCAATACAAATATTAGCAGTAGTCAACTGCAATGCCAATATCAGTAGTAGACAGATACTTCATCAATAACAATATAAGCAATAGACAGCTACTTCATCAATGCCAATATCAGCAGTAGATAGCTATTTCGTCAATACCAACATTAGCAATAGATAAATACTTCTTCAATACCAAAATCAGCAGTAGACAGCTACTTCATCAATAACAATATCAGCAGTAAACAGCTACTTCATCAATACCAATATCAGCAGTAGACTGCTACTTTATCAATACCAATATCAACAGTAGACAGTTACTTAATCAATACTAATATCAGCAGTAGATAGCTACTTCTTCAATACCAATATCAGCAGTAGACAGCTACTTCATCAATAAAAATATCAGCAGTAGACAGCTACTTCATCAATACCAATGTCAGCAGTAGACTGCTACTTTATCAATACCAATATCAACAATAGACAGTTACTTAACCAATACCAATATCAGCAGTAGATAGCTGCAGCATCAATGCAAATATTACTAGTAGATAGCTGCTTCGTCCACTACCCATTAGCAGTAGATAGATGCTTCAACAATACCAATACCAGCAGTAGACAGCTACTTCATCAATGCCAATATTAACAGAGGATATCTGCTTCATCAATACCAATATCAGCAGTAGATAGCAACTTCATCAAAGCCAATATCCGCAGTAGGTAGCTATTTCGTCAATACCAATATCAGCAGTAGATAGCTACTTCAAAAATGTCAATATCAGCAGTAGATAGCAACTTCATCAATGCCAATATCAGCAGTATACAGCTAATTCATCAAAGCCAATATCAGCAGTAGGTAGCTATTTCGTTACCAATATCATCAGTAGACAGTTACTTCATCAATGCCAATATCAGCAGTTGATAGCTGTTTCATCAATACCAATATCAGCAGTAGATAGCTGCAATGCCAATATCAGTAGTAGACAGGCAATAACTATATAAACAATAGACAGTTACTTCATCAATGCCAATATCAGCAGTAGATAGCTACTAGTATTTCGTCAATACCAATATTAGCAATAGATAGCTACTTCATCAATACCAATATCAGCAGTAGATAGCTACTTCATCATTGCAAATAGCAGTAGTAGACAGCTACTTCGTCAATACTAATATCAGCAGTAAACAGCTACTTCTTCAATACCAATATCAGCAGTAGACAGCTACTTCATCAATACCAATATTAGCAGTAGACAGCTGCTTCATCAATACCAATATCAGCACTAGACAGCTACTTTATCAATACCAATATCAGCAGTAGACAGTTACTTCATCAATCCCAACATTAGCAATAGATAGCCACTTCATCAATGCCAGCATCAGCACTAGATACTGGCAGCATCAATGCAAATAGTACCAGTAGAATACCCATATCAGCAGTAGATAGATGCTTCACCAATGCCAATATCAGCAGTAGACAGCTACTTCATCAATGCCAATATCAGCAGTAGATAGCCAATTTTATCAATGCCAATATCAGCTGTAGGTAGCTATTTCGTCAATACCAATATCAGCAGTAGACAGCTACTTCATCAATACCAATATCAGCAGTAGATAGCTACTTCATCAAGGAAAATATCCGCAGTATACAGCTACTTCATCAATGCCAATATCAACAGTATACAGCTACTTCATCAATACCAATATCAGCAGTATACAGCTACTTCTTCATTGCAAATAGCAGTAGTAGACAACTAATTTGTCAATACTAATATCAGCAATAGACAGCTGCTTCTTCAATACCAATATCAGCAGTAGACAGCTACTTCATCAATACCAATATCAGCAGTAGATAGCTACTTCATCAAGGAAAATATCCGCAGTATACAGCTACTTCATCAATGCCAATATCAACAGTATACAGCTACTTCATCAATACCAATATCAGCAGTATACAGCTACTTCTTCATTGCAAATAGCAGTAGTAGACAGCTAATTTGTCAATACTAATATCAGCAGTAGACAGCTGCTTCTTCAATACCAATATCAGCAGTAGAGAGCTACTTTATCAATACCAATATCAGCAATAGATAGCTACTTCATCAATGCCAACATCAGCAATAGATAGCCACTTCATCAATGCCAGCATCAGCACTAGATACCGGCAGCATCAATACAAATAGTACCAGTGCTTCATCAATACCCATATCAGCAGTAGATAGATGCTTTACCAATACCAATATCAGCAGTAGACAGCTACTTCATCAATGCCAATATCAGCAGTAGATAGCTACTTCATCAATGCCAATATCAGCAGTTTACAAGCCACTTCATCAATGCCAATATCAGCAGTTGATAGCTGTTTAATCAATACCAATATCAGCAGTAGGTAGCTGCTTTATCAATACCGTTATCAGAAGTAGACAGCTACTTCATCAATAACTCAATAACAATATTAGCAATAGACAGCTACTTCATCAATGCCCATAGGGAGCGCAGTATATTGCGCTTTTTGCAGGTTTACATGGTCCAATAACTATCAGATGACTGACATGTGGTAACAAAAGAAACGGTCAGTGCAATTTGCCCTTTGATTGGCCATTCAATACATTCCTGTGATATACCATAGCCTTTTCAAAAGTGTGCAGACAGATCACTGTGTGGGTATCATAAGAGGCGTGTCCAAAAATAAGTTCACACCCCTTCAAATATGAAGATATACTGCAGCCACTATGCAACATCAGCAGTAGATATCAATGCCAATATCAGCAGTAGATGATAGCTACTTCATCAATGCAAATATCAATAGTAGACAGCTACTTCGTCAATACTAATATCAGCAGTAGATAGCTACTTCATCAATGCCAATATCAACAGTAGATAGTTATTTCATCAATACCAATATTAGCAGTAGATAGCTGCAATACCAATACCAGTACTAAACAGCTACTTCCTCAATAACAATATAAGCAATAGACAGCTACTTCACCAATGCCAATATCAGCAGTAGACAGCTACTTCATCAATGCCGATATCAGCAGTTGATAGCTGTTTCATCAATACCAATATCAGCAGTAGGTAGCTGCTTTATCAATACCGTAAGAAATAAGTAGACAGCTAGTCAGCTACTTCATTAATGACTCGATAACAATAGTAGCAATAGACAGCTACTCCATCAATGTCAATATCAGCGGTAGATAACAATGCCAATATCAGCAGTAGATAGCTACTTCATCAATGCAAGTATCAGTAGTAGACAGCTACTTTGTCAATGCTAATATCAGCAGTAGACAGCTACTTCATCAATACCAATATCAGCAGTAGATAGCTACTTCATCAATACCAATATCAGCAATAGATAGCTACCTCATCAATGCCAATATCAGCACAGTTGATAGCTGTTTCATCAATACCAATATCAGCAGTATGTAGCTGCCTTATCAATACCGTTATCAGAAGTAGACAGTTACTTCATAAATACCAATATCAGCAGTAAATAGCTACTTCATCAATGCCAATATCAGCAGTATGCAGCGACTCCATCAATACCAATATCAGCAGTAGACAGTTACTTCATCAATACCAAAATCAGCAATAGACAGCTACTTCATCAATACCAATATCAGCAGTAGACAGCTACTTCATCAATACCAATATCAGCAGTAGACCGCTACTTCATCAATACCAATATCAGCAGTAGACAGCTACTTCATCAATACCAATATTAGCAGTAGATAGCTATTTCGTCAATCCAATATTAGCAATTGATATCTACTTCATCAATGCCAATATCATCAGCAGATAATTGCTTCACCAATACCAATATTAGCAGTAGATAGCTACTTCATGAATGCAGTATATAGCTACTTCATCAATACCAATATCAGCAGTAGATTATTAGCAATAGATTGTTACTTCATCAATACTAGTATCTTCAGGAGAACACTACTTCATCAATGCCAGTATAGCCAATATCACATGTATATAGCTACTTCATTTATGCCAATATCAGCAATAGATTCATCATTACCAATATCAGCAGTAGATAGCTACTTCATCAATGCAAATATCAGCAGTAGATAGTTACTTCATCAATACAAATATTAGCAGTTTTAGCTGCAATGCCAATATCAGTAGTAGACAGCTACTTCATCAATGCCAATATTAGCAATAGATAGCTACTTCTGCAATACCAATATCAGCAGTAGACAGTTACTTAATCAATACCAATATGAGCAATAGATAGCCACCCCAGCAAACACAAAAACGTTTTAAAAACGTTTTTAATAAGTTATATTTTGGCTTTTGGTTTACATAAAAACGTTTTAATAACATTAAAATGTCGGGTTATATAAAGGTCATGACAACGTTTTAAAACGTTTTGTATGAAAACACACTGCATCAATATTTTTAAAATGTTTTCAAAAATGTTATTGTAAACTATTTTTGCAAACATTTTTTGCCAAATATTTTGTGAACACTTTAATAACATTATGTTAAAATATTTGCATCCAGCAAACACAGAAATGTTCTTAAAATGTTTTTTTCACAACGTTTTAATAACATTTAAATGTCGGGTTATATAAAGGTCATGAAAACGTTTTTAAAACGTTATTTTAAATGTTTTGGGCAAACATTTTTCGCAAAATATTTTTTCAACCCCAAAATAACATTCTGTTTAGAATGTTTTGTATCAAGTTTTCAAAAATGTTTTTGGAATGTTATTAAAACGTTTTATACCCTTTATATAACCCGACATTTAAACGTTTTCTGTAAAACATTTTTTGTTTGCTGAGCAGTATATTATCAAAAAATGATTTTGAATGTTATGAAAACGTTTTAAACCCTTAATATACCCTTTATATAACCCGACATTTAAACGTTTTCTGACAACCTTTTATAACCTTTTGCGAATGATGTCGAAAACGTTTTGTGTTTGCTGGGACTTCATCAATGCCAATATCAGCAGTAGATAGCTACAGCATCAATGCAAATATTACCAGTAGATAGCTGCTTCATCAATACCCATATCAGCAGTAGATAGATGCTTCAACAATACCAATATCAGCAGTAGACAGCTACTTCATCAATGCCAATATTAACAGAGGATATCAACTTCATCAATGCCAATATCAGCAGTATACAGCTAATTCATCAAAGCCAATATCAGCAGTAGGTAGCTATTTCGTCAATACCAATATCAGCAGTAGACAGCTACTTCATCAATGCCAATATCAGCAGTAGATAGCAACTTCATCAATGCCAATATCAGCAGTAGACAGTTACTTCATCAATGCCGATATCAGCAGTTGATAGCTGTTTCATCAATACCAATATCAGCAGTTAGATAGTTACTTCATCAATACCGATATTAGCAGTAGATAGTTGCAATGCCAATGTCAGTAGTAGACAGTCATCAATAACTATATATATATAACCAATAGACAGCCACTTCATCAATGCCTATATCAGCAGTAGATAGCTATTTCTTCAATACCAATATTAGCAATAGTTAGCTACTTCATCAATGCCAATATCAGCAGTTACAGCCAATTCATCAATGCCAATATCCGCCGTAGGTAGCTATTTCGTCAATACCAATATCAGCAGTAGACAGCTACTTCATCAATGCCAATATCAGCAGTTGATAGCTGTTTCATCAATACCAATATCAGCAGTAGGTAGCTGCTTTATCAATACCGTTATCAGAAGTAGACAGCTACTTCATCAATACCTTAATAACAATATTAGCAATATATAGCCACTTCATCAATGCCAATATCAGCAGTAGATAGCTGCAGCATCAATGCAAATATTGCCAGTAGATAGCTGCCTCGTCAATACCCATATCAGCAGTAGATAGATGCTTCAACAATACCAATATCAGCAGTAGACAGCTACTTCATCAATGCCAATTCTTGATTCTTGATTCTTGATTCATTATCATCCTTAAAAGCAAATCTTGCTGTCCCGGATGTTGAATGGTGCAGTGCGGTCCAAGTCCAACTTATATACAAAAACGGTGAACAACAAAGGCTGATGAAAAACATAGGGTGCTGCTAAAAACTTGATGTGGGATTTACCACCCGTTAATGGAAGCAGGAGGCTGCAGTCTTCGGATGGCTGGTAAAGTAGCTGTACTTCATCAATACCAATATCAGCACCAATATCAGCACCAATATCAGCACCAATATCAGCAGTAGGTAGCTTTTTCAGTAATAATAACAATATTAGCAATATATAGCCACTTCATCAATGCCAATATCAGCAGTAGATAGCTACAGCATCAATGCAAATATTACCAGTAGATAGCTGCTTCATCAATACCCATATCAGCAGTAGATAGATGCTTCAACAATACCAATATCAGCAGTAGACAGCTACTTCATCGATGCCAATATTAACAGAGGATATCAACTTCATCAATGCCAATATCAGCAGTATACAGCTAATTCATCAAAGCCAATATCAGCAGTAGGTAGCTATTTCGTCAATACCAATATCAGCAGTAGACAGCTACTTCATCAATGCCAATATTAACAGAGGATATCAACTTCATCAATGCCAATATCAGCAGTATACTGCTAATTCATCAAAGCCAATATCAGCAGTAGGTAGCTATTTCGTCAATACCAATATCAGCAGTAGACAGCTACTTCATCAATGCCAATATCAGCAGTAGATAGCAACTTCATCAATGCCAATATCAGCAGTAGACAGTTACTTCATCAATGCCAATATCAGCAGTTGATAGCTGTTTCATCAATACCAATATCAGCAGTTAGATAGTTACTTCATCAATACCGATATTAGCAGTAGATAGTTGCAATGCCAATGTCAGTAGTAGACAGTCATCAATAACTATATATATATATACCAATAGACAGCCACTTCATCAATGCCTATATCAGCAGTAGATAGCTATTTCTTCAATACCAATATTAGCAATAGTTAGCTACTTCATCAATGCCAATATCAGCAGTTACAGCCAATTCATCAATGCCAATATCGGCAGTAGGTAGCTATTTCGTCAATACCAATATCAGCAGTAGACAGCTACTTCATCAATGCCAATATCAGCAGTTGATAGCTGTTTCATCAATACCAATATCAGCAGTAGGTAGCTGCTTTATCAATACCGTTATCAGAAGTAGACAGCTACTTCATCAATACCTTAATAACAATATTAGCAATATATAGCCACTTCATCAATGCCAATATCAGCAGTAGATAGCTGCAGCATCAATGCAAATATTGCCAGTAGATAGCTGCTTCGTCAATACCCATATCAGCAGTAGATAGATGCTTCAACAATACCAATATCAGCAGTAGACAGCTACTTCATCAATGCCAATATCAGCAGTAGGTAGCTTTTTCAGTAATAATAACAATATTAGCAATATATAGCCACTTCATCAATGCCAATATCAGCAGTAGATAGCTGCAGCATCAATGCAAATATTGCCAGTAGATAGCTGCTTCGTCAATACCCATATCAGCAGTAGATAGATGCTTCAACAATACCAATATCAGCAGTATACAGCTAATTCATCAAAGCCAATATAGGTAGCTATTTCGTCAATACCAATATTAGCAATAGATAGCTACTTCATCAATGCCAATATCAGTAGTTCACAGCCAATTCATCAATGTCAATATCAGCAGTAGATAGTTACTTCATCAATGTCAATGTTAGCAGTACATAGTTGCAATGCCAATATCAGTAGTAGACAGCTACTTCATCAATAACTATATAACCAATAGACAGCCACTTCATCAATGCCAATATCAGCAATAGATAGCTATTTCGTCAATACCAATATCAGCAGTAGGTAGCTGCTTTATCAATATCGTTATCAGAAGTAGACAGCTACTTCATCAATACCTCAATAACAATATTAGCAATAGACAGCTACTTCATCAATGCCAATATCAGCAGTAGATATCAATGCCAATATCAGCAGTAGATAGCTACTTCATCAATGCAAATATCAGTAGTAGGCAGCTACTTCGGCAATACTAATATCAGCAGTAGACAGCTATTTCATCAATACTAATATCAGCAGTAGATAGCTACTGCATCAATGCTAATATCAACAGTAGATAGTTATTTCATCAATACTAATATCAGCAGTAGATATTTGCAATACCAATACCAGTAGTAGACAGCTACTACCTCAATAACAATATAAGCAACAGACAGCTACTTCATCAATACCAATATCAACAGTAGACAGCTACTTCATCAATGCCAATATCAGCAGTATACAGCTACTTCATCAATGCAAATATCAGTAGTAGACAGCTACTTCATCAATAACAATATAAGCAATAGACAGCTACTTCATCAATGTCAATATCAGCAGTATACAGCTACTTCATCAATGCAAATATCAGTAGTAGACAGCTACTTCATCAATAACAATATCAGCAGTAGACAGCTACTTCATCAATGCAAATATCAGTAGTAGACAGCTACTTCGTCAATACTAGTATCAGCAATAGATATAGATACTTCTTCAATACCAATATCAGCAGTAGATAGCTACTTCATCAATACCAATATCAGCAGTAGACAGCTGCTTCATCAATGCCAATATCAGCAGTAGATAGCTGTTTCATAACTTTCATCAATACCAATATCAGCAGTATGTAGCTGCTTCATCAATACCGTTATCAGAAGTAGACAGCTACTTCATAATGCCAATATCAGAAGTAAATAGCTACTTCATCAATGCCAATATCAGAAGTAGATAGCTACTTAATCAATGCCAATATCAGCAGTATATAGCTGTTTCATCACTACAAATATCAGCAGTAGATAGCATCTTCATCAATACCGATATCAGAAGTAGACAGCTACTTTATCAATGCCAATTTCAGCAGTAGATAGCTTCTTCATCAATACCAATATCGGCAGTAGATAGCTACTTCACCAATACCAATATCAGCAGTAGATAGATCCTTCATCAATCCCAATATCAGCAGTAGACAGCTACTTTATCAATGCCAATATGATCAACAGTATGATAGATAATTTTTCAACACTAGCAGCAACTTCATCAACAGTAATTTCGCATTCAATAGCTAATTTATCTGCAATGATATCCACAGTAGATAGCTACTTCAGCAGCACGTACCACCAGAAGATGCATCAACAATAATATCAGCAGTATCCATCAAACACAAAAATGTTTTTCAAACGTTTTATCAACGTGTTTTAAATGCGTTTTTTTGGTCAAAACATTTAAAAAAACATTTAAATGTTGGTTTATAATTTTATAAAGGTAATAATAACATTTTTAAAACGTTTTATTGTCACTGATTATGAAAAACACTACATTATTTTTTAAATGTTGTCGAAATGTTATTGCAAAAAACAAAAAAAAATTCTTTGCAAATATTTTTGCAAACTATTTTGCTATCACTATGGCATTATTTTAAAATGCTTTGCATAAAGTTCTTAGACAATGTTTTCTGAATAGAATGTTATTAAAATGTTTTATATCATTTTTATATAACTCGACATTTATACTTTTTCTGTCAAGCCTTTTTTGTTTGCTGGGTAGCAGAGTTAGAGCGACTCGAGTAATTTCATGGTCGACTCGGGCCATTTCTTGCAATATCTAGAGTCGAGTCGAGCCAAATGACTCGAGTCGCTGTATATAAAAAATAATATAAATGGGAAAACTTTGAAAATCTGAGTCAGTCATTTCATTTTTGAAATATAGCTACTTTGTCTTGAGGCATTTTCTTCAAATTGGGATATGCTTCGCGCATTTTTTAAACAGATTGAGTAGGGTAAAGAACACTAATCAATATGCCTTTTGTTTGACAGCAATTATTCACGTTAGCCTAGACCAATTTGCCGAATTAAAATTATATGAGATCGTGGCAACACGGGTAACATTCTTTATTACGCTGACAATCTATTTGATTATATCGATTTAGGATATCAGGGGTCGCGGTCTTTATTCCTTGTTGGGTTGTGTTTGTTCCAGAGGGTGAAAAGATCGTAAACTAATGTAAATGATGACATTCCAGGGATTTCTTCTTCCTTGTGGTTATTAAAATTTAGGGGGACGAGAACGATAGATACGGGGGGGGGTATATGAATACTTCATGAATATTTTGAAAAGGGGGATAGTCCATACAATCACCCCCCCATGTTGTTAACACCTGAATGTGGGTTTCTAACCAAATTACTCATAGGGCATATTTGGCCATTTTAGCCTATACCGTACTAAGTTTTAGCTATGGCAACATATTCTGTTCTGCCAAGAAGTGCTGGGATTTACTATATTGCAAGAATTTTTTTAAACCCCATCCCAAAAGGAAATCTACGCCATGCCATCGCGCCACTGGTCCTAATGCATCTAGGCCTATGGATTTTTTTTATCGCTACGCCATGCCATCCCGTCGCCATCCAAATCACAGTCCCCCCAGTGGTATAATTTGTATGGTTGCCAAATGATGACGTTGGGCATTGTCATGATAATAACATCATGAATGACAATGGTCGACGAGGTTTTCTTGACAATGAAATTCATTGTTGACCATGACATGCGCACTGAGTTGATGCAGTTCAGTGTATGCAAAGCTGCTTGAACATTTCCCGCCCGAATTCAATCGTTGAGTTGTCAGCATTGTGAACAGACTGTCACTGTTGTTTTCACCGCAGCAAACATGACTGATGATGAATGCTGTATATAAACGGTATGTATAATTGATTACACTTACTGCATTAAATGCTTTTGAGAGATCTCAAATTGATCATAAATTATAATCTGAAAAGTTGATTAACAATATTTATTTTGGTCCGACTGTGGTCCAATTTAAATGTTATATTATTATATATTATTTCCATTTTGCCTTTCTTCTAGCTTGCCAATAGTTGGGGGGCTCCTGCACAGATATATGCCGTATCAGTATTATAGTGATTTTAATAATTAACACATTGATTTCAGCAAAATCAAGTGGTGCCACCAATAGAGGTTTATAATAATCTCGGACATGAAATTTTATGGCTATCATTGGTTACTATTTCTCACATTTCCATTGTTCTCATCAGTTTGTAATTGTATGTGTATGGATGTTATGATGTGCAGTGGCGTGTGCAAGGGGGGGGGGGGGGTACATGCCCTTACTTTTGTTGGTCATTTGGGGGAAATCAGTCATTCCGCTCGTTTACACTCCTAATCAGACTCCATTCGGGGGGAACGAACAACCTGCCCCCCCCCTTCCAATGTGCTGCGCACGCCACTGATGATGTGCAATTTCAATTATTGTTATTCTCTTAAGTATATATTAATTTTAATCAGTCGTGCATAAGATTAATATGAAATAAAATGAAATGAAATGG
Organism: Amphiura filiformis; assembly: GCF_039555335.1. Classification (NCBI taxonomy): domain Eukaryota; kingdom Metazoa; phylum Echinodermata; class Ophiuroidea; order Amphilepidida; family Amphiuridae; genus Amphiura; species Amphiura filiformis. The sequence continues at coordinate 51,382,393 of NC_092636.1, read as the reverse complement.
TAAGTCTGAAATACAACATTTTTATTGATGCTACTTTCAACACAAAAGGACGAAAATTGGAGAAAAAAATTGAAAATGTTACAGGCGTGTATTTTCATAAAATTAATTTCCACGGGCTTTCAGACATAGCAATAAACATTTTGTAAGCTTTAGGAGTTAACCCATAAACACCTGCTTGCTTCCTTTGCATCAAACTTTTACACACTTTTTAACTTGAGAGATCACCAAACCTCATGTATTCAAAGGGGCATGGGAAGAGAATTTTGGATACCTCAAGAGGGCTGTCAGTGTCAAAGACGTTTATTGAACTGATTAATTGGATAATTGATTTGGTTTGTTGATGGTTTTGATCAGTGGCTGATATCATCTATTAAGAATAACTATAAAGAAAAGCAACACCCTTCCAGATATGCACACTTTGATATAAATTTTAATATATAATGCCAAGTTTAAATGTTCATCTACTTTTTTAGATTTCACTTCTGTTACATGGAAATGACAATTTGGTGCTACCTGTAATATTTGAAGGAGTACATGCAGTACAACATGCAACGAAGAGGCTAAAGAGACACTTGAATGGCAGAAAACGTGAAGACAGGAATGAGATGTATGCACCCTGTGAATATTGGCAGTGTTCGACTTTGATTTACAAGATTTACAAGATTTTTGATCACAAAATCCAAAATCCTCAGGTACGTGTTTACTGTTGGTGACCCCTCTAATCTGTTCAATGCCAGTTTCTACCAATAGAGGAACCACTTTGTGGTGGTTACATAGGGTTCCGCGCAACCATTTTGTTCAAAGGTGACGGCTTTTAATTAGTCGTTAGTCTCCTATTTCTGATACACATGTATAAAAGGGTATTTTGTGAACCACAACCTCATCCTCCCACTTTTTTCAAAAACATTTGAGATTTTTATACCACTGGGAACCTCTGGCTACATAATGTTTATGTACGGTACCAAACATTTCTTGCAGATTAATTCGTTTAGCAAAAATATCGTCAAATTTGAATTTTGTTCTGGTATACCAGAACGAAATTACAACAGTGGCTATGGGGCAGTGTAATACACATAACTCGCAAACGCAAAATCAGAATCAACTGAAATTTTGGGAGTAAGCTTTTTTCGTGTATATCTGCTGAAAAATCCCAAAATACTCCTTTAACATACGACTTTCAATTCTGAAAAGTGATGCAAACTGTGATATTTAGGTTGAATGTCTTTTTTGTGACTTGCACATTTTTATTAAAAAATGTCGAATGTTATTGCAGTCATATTTCGTGATCCTAGCATCCTCTTTTTATGACATTTTTCAGTATATATCCACGAAAAAAGCATATTCCCAAAATTTCAGTTGATTCCGATTTTGCGTTTGCGAGTTATGCATGATTATATATGTGTATTACACTGCTCCATAGACAATACGTTGTAATTTCGTTCTGGTGCACCAGAACGAAATTCAAATTTCGCGACATCTTTGCTAAACGAATTAATTTGCAAGAAATATTTTGTACATAAACATTATGTAGCCAGAGTATTCCAGTGATATAAAAATCTCAAATTTTTTTTGAGAAAAGTGGGGGGATGAGGCTGTGGACACGAAATGCCCTTTTAATATGGAATACTTGTTCGTAAAATTCCAAGACTGGTCTAGTAGAGGTCTGCATAAACGGTACGGGCTAAATATTAATTGGGGTGTGTCGGCGGATGGTGTAAAATAATTGTTTGATAGAAAACGTTCTTTCCATATGTTTTAAACTTTACATTATGGTGCTCAAAATGTAGCGAATTTGCAGACTCTGTCCAAACCAGTCTTGGAATTTTGCGAAAAATATTCCATATTAAATGTCAAGTCTGTATTATATCAGTGAACAAACATATTCCATTTGCATGCCATATTGAATTGAGATTTGAATTAAAAAGCGTTTTTAATTATTGTTTACTACTACAATACTACTAATCTTGCTCAAGTTTAACCAATCACTTCCACATCATGCTAAATTTTGATAAAACACAGGAAATTTTGTATGATATTGGATCAAATTCTGATCAATCTGCTAAAATAGTCAAAATAGCTTTAAATTGAATAAAATTATACTAAATTTTAACCAATCACTGCCAATCTTGACAAATTTTGACTGATCACACTACAAATCCTGCAGTTTGATATATCACTGGAAATTGAAATTGAAGCTCCTGTTTTGTCATAAAAAAGTGGTTAGGGTTTTAAGGTACCAAAATTTGGCAATTTGTACTGCAAACCGCAGTGTACCAAAATAAAAGGCATTTGATGCTTTGTCATCATAGTAATTCTATTTCATCAAATACTTTGATGTATGATCATGAAAATTAATTGTCTGTATCTTCTTTCTTACAGTTATTTTCATGATGCATAGGCCTACATACCTGAGCAACATAGACAGAAGAAGGCAAATTGATGCATACAGAGGTAAGTACTATTTCTTAATTCCCACAGAGTGAGTTTGAAATAAATCAACAATTTCAAGGGCCATTCAGGCTCCTATAGTCTAAAATTGTATTCACCCTCATCATTTTATGGGTTCAAAATCAATTTCAAAATTGATGTATGTTTTATGTTATGTTATAATGGTTCACATTTTGTGATACTCAAATATCAATAACAAGTGCCAAAAAGCAGGCAAGATATTATGTAAAAGTCCGCTTCGAGTGAATTTGCCAGCTTTGAGAAAATCACACAGGTCCCATAGGGTAGCATATTAGCGAGACATTTTTATTATAAAAGTAGAAATATTCGTGCATGTAATATTTCGCACTTTGCTAGTTCTTATATGGCCTCTCTAGACTAATAAGATTTGCAAATCGGGTTCCCAAAAATTTGACAAGTGCTAAGCTTAAGGCCCAGCAGGGGCGTAGCTGGAGTGGGGAGGCAAACTGCCCCCCATTGAAATTTTAAGGGATAAAATGGGGATGGCAAAAAGTAAAAGAGTAAAGTGTCCTTAAAATCGCTAAAAATGGGACAACAATTGACAAATGGGGGACAAACATTTTGCTTTGCCCCCTCACACTAAAATCCTGACTACGCCCAGGATTCCTTAGACAGGCAGAAAGGGGAAAGCAATTGTTTGGAAAGTAGCAAACTATCATTATACCTAAGGCCTAAAAAATCTTTAAACCTATATATCATATTTTGGGATGAATTTTTAAATATTATATATGGCAAAATACATTAAAAAAGTAAACAGACCAACCGATACTGGAAATACAAACTTTGCAGGCCTTATAAAGAGTATGTAAGGGTTAGACAGCATAATCAGTTTTGCATATCTTGTGATTATTTAGATCTGCATCAAAATGATTGTACGGGGGCACTTCAATATGAAATGGATATAGGTGTAGGGCTGACACTTTCACAGTAAGGGGCATTCGATGAGAGCAAAATGTAAAAAATATGGGGTCATTGGGTGAGAACATTACCTTTTATTTAAATGGAACCTTTGAAAAAAAAAAAAAAACAGTACCACAGAAACCTTGAACATTGAATTTCTATTTCTAGAACATTGAAATTTCTTTCTTTTTTCAAAATAAGTAACAAAATCAGTGATTATAAATAAAAGTTACTGTTCAAATTGAAAATAAAATGTCTTCAGGTGACAGAGCATGTGTTTGTAAACAAATATGGGGTCTTTGGGTGACAGTGACGCTGAAAAAGGGGGTCTTAACAGCCCTAAATATGCGTCACCTAGACTAGACTACCACATCAAAATAGCTAATTTGTTCATGCTAAAACTACATTAAGTTGTGGTAATTTCATGAGAATCAATGTAGCATTCGGATAGCGATGTTTTAACATATTTTTGTGGGACCTTATCAAATTGCATATTATATACGATTTATAAAGGTTACTTCAAGGACTGTTAAATATCAAATTTAATAATTTGCCATAAAATTTGTATTATATCGGGAATTTCAAAAAATCAAAAATTATTTAATATAAGGACATTCCTCAAATGCTATTCAATATGTCTGATGCGCTTTTGTGCCCCACAAAAATACTGTGCAAACATTGCTATCTGATGCCTTAAAAACAATCAAAACTGATATGGGAATACCATAAAGTTTTTCTTTAGTTCATCTAGCCAAACATAATGTGTACATTTATTTAGCATCATCTGAACATGACCCAATCTAACATGTTGGCAACCTACACTGTAACGGCTATCTATAGTCCATATGCCTTCCTCGAGGCAGTCAAGTAATTTTGTGATTTTCTCAGAAACTGCTCATTTTTGTGGGAATCTATTATGCTTGTTGGATTCCTTGTATAATTTCCTTTCTGAAAATGCATAAACGATATCACGATAAGTTATATATATATAAGTTTTATATACTTTGTTTGATTGAAAATTAGGGAAGGTCGGTCGGCAATTAAAAAAAAAAATTTACACACATTTTAAGCTGAAAATCGCCAATTTTTTCTTTTTTTTTCTTTTAATCTTTTTTTTTTTTTTATTTCATTTTTTGCAAAAAAGAAAGTCTAAGGTCGGGCCTATTTTTAGGGTCGGTCGGGTTAAACCAATCAAACAATTTTTTAGGCCTATAAGTATCATTATTATGTTTACAATGAAAAACAGTCTAAATTACTGACTCGAGGAAGTATATGGACTATATAAAGCACAATGTAATTGCTCTTTTCAGAGAGCTGGAGTACTACACAAAAACACCACCCTGTATTATCATACTCATTTCAGAGCATATAACAGTATATGTGCCTCCCCCCCGAAAAAAAAATGAAAATCTTAGGGGACTAATTGAACTTGGATTAATCTATTCTTATGTAAAAATTTGAAATATGATCATGCTCAAGATGCATCCAATAATTTATTTACTAGAAGTGATTTGATATTTTGTAACTTTTCTTTTATGTGTACATTACAGCATGGAAGTAGAAGACAGAAGATTGATACTTGCAGTTGAAAATATCATACATGGAATGGATGGTAATGGTAAATGATAATAACTATAACAGGTGGTGACCAAGAACAGTGGTTGTAAAATGGCAGATTAATGATGAAGGGTTCCAATCACATATGTAAATATTATAAGCAGCACAGATGGTGAGTAACTGGGTGTTTTACAGTCAAAATCGAGAAAGTGAAAAAACATGCTTTTTGAATAAGCTTAAATTATATGCATCAATGTTCCATGGGTCTTGTCTGTCTTTGCTAATTGAATAGTATTGTGTGTGTCTTGGTGTCTTGGTGTGTCTTAATGTCTTGGTGTTAATGTCCTGTGTCTATCTTAGCTGAAAGAGTCTGTTGCGCTCGTGAACGTACTATGTTAGATTTGTTTGATTGTATCTTTCATTCCATTTTATTCCCTGGATTCTATTCCATTTCATTGCATTCTATTGTTCATTCAATTGTACTGTACAATTGCCACTTTGCCTTGGTAGAGTGTTATCGACTTCTGGAACTCTCCGGAAATCACACCCTCTCCTACTGGTCTAGCCCCCCAGTTAGAGAGATTTTATGAATTCCTGTCCGACCAGTTGTACTGTACAATTGATCAATTGTACAGTATAATTGCTATTGTGTACCTCCTAGACAGTACTGTCGGCGACCGGTGTCCCATTTCCCCGCTCCTACTGGCCTAGCCTCCAGTTAGTGAGCTTTTGTGTTTGTACTGTCTCTCTGTATTTGTCTTTCTGTCTTGTCCTGTTTGTGCACTTGGGGTCTTTATGTCTGTTTTATGTTATGTGTGTATCTTGTTTCGTTAATGTTGTGTATGTTCACAAAGTGCATGGGCTGGGGAGGGGGCAGGGGGGAGAGGGAGCGCATGGTTGATTTTATTTATATGTACTAACATTTCTCTTGTGCATTTTCTTTGTATTTCAGATAGCTTGTGGATCTGGAGATTGGAGTTACGACGAAAAGGAGGCAATAAAGTGTCAGTATTTTGTTTTCTGTAAGTTTTTGTATGTATAAATAGATGTCGTAAGATAGATGCTTGTTTGGCAACCTAAAAAGTATAATATAAATATGGTAAGATAGATAGCCTGTTGGCGACCTAAAGTGTATAAAATAGATATGGTGAGGGGCTGGTCCTTTACCTGAGTGAGGATGTGAGCTTCCTCTACCTCCCTAGCTCAATAGCCTGTTGGCGACCTAAACTGTATAAAATAGATATGCTTGTTAGCGACCTAAAATGTATAACATAGATATGGTGAGCATTTTACTTGAATTCCCGAGTATGCAGCCCACTCGAATGTCGACTTCCTAAGCCTTTTCAGCTTGTGTAATATGTAGATACATACTTGCTGTTCATCATGATTGTAAGAAATACTGTGAGTGAGTAGATCTATATATTGATCGGGAGTTCATGGTCTGGTATCTAGTTAGGCTAGGGTTAGAGATAGGGTTAGGGTCAGGGGATAGGGTTAGATTAGAGGTGGGGCTATGGTTAGAGGTAGAGGAGGGTTAGAACTAGTATTAGGCCAGGGTTAGGGTTAGGTTTAGAGGTACCGGCTTGAAATTTTGCATCCGTACATAGTACCTACTCATGAGTAGCATTTAGTGCAAACATGATGAGCAGTATGGTTGGTGTTTTCATATTGTGCCTGCTGGATGGTCTTTTGTTTGTCTTCAGAAAGTGAGTCTAGTGCTTGGCAATTGAAGCACTGTGTTCCTGTTTTCATTGCCTAGGTATATATATATGCTTGTTGGCAACCTAAAATGTATAACATAGATATGGTGAGATAGATATATGCTTGTTGGCAGCCTAAAATGTATAAAATAGATATGAGATAGATAGCATGATTGTATTGACATTTTTCTAGTATGCTTTGTATTTCAGAACGACATGCTTTTGTTTCATTTTATTTACTTTTACTGACACTTTTGTTTTTCTTTGTAAGTGATTTTATTCTTTCAGATCGTAATGGTTTTGCTAACCACTGAACAGCCTCCTTTCCGACTGCCTACGTGACATAAATGGCATTAAGCAAGTACCCAACAATGATGAACTGTACAGATGGGCAAATCCCACACACTGTACATGGAATGGATGGTAATGGTAAATGATAATAACTACAGGTGGTGACCAATCACATATGTAAATATTATAAGCAGCACAGATGGTGAGTAATTGGGTGTTTTGCAATCAAAATCGAGAAAGTGAAAAAACATGCTTCTTAAATAAGCATTATATGCATCAATGTTCCACAGGTCTTGTCTATCTTTGTTACAGCAGGATTTCGTGATCCTAGCATCCTCTTTTTATGACATTTTTCAGTAGCTATCCACGTAAAAAGCTTACTTAGTATTCCCAAAATTTCAGTTGATTCCGATATTGCGCTTGCAAGCTGTGAATGATTATGTGTATCACACTGCTCCAAAGACAATGTGTAGTAATTTCATTCTGGTATACCAGAACGTAATTCAAATTTTGCGAAATGAATTAATCTGCAAGAAATATTTTGTATACAAACATTATGTAGCTAGAGGTATCCTGTGGTATAAACATCTCAACTTTTTTTGAGAAAAGTGGGGGGATGAGGCTGTGGATCACGAAATGCCCTTGTAATTGAATAGTGCTGTGTGTGTCTTGGTGTTAATGTCCTGTACGTGGCTATCTTGGCTGAAAGAGTTCGTTGCGCTTGTGAACTTACTATGTTTGATCGTATCTTCCATTCTATTCTATTCCATTCTAAGTTCCATTTTATTGCAATTGTCCATTCAATTGTACTGTAAAATTGCCACTGGATGCCTTAATTGGGGGTGTTATCGGTTTCGACTTCTTGAACTCTCCAGAAATCACACCTTCTCCTACTGGAGAATGAATTTGATCAATTCCTGTCCGACCAGTTGTACTGTACAATTGCTATTGTGTACCTCGTAGACAGTACTGTCGGCGACCGGTGTCCTGTTACCCTCTCCTACTGGTCTACCCCCAGTTAGAGAGATTTTATGAATTCCTGTCCGACCAGTTGTACTGTACAATTGACCAATTGTACAGTATAATTGCTATTGTGTACCTCCTAGACAGTACTGTCGGCGACCGGTGTCCCATTCCCCCGCTCCTACTGGCCTAGCCTCCAGTTAGTGAGCTTTTGTGTTTGTACCGTCTCTCTGTATTTGTCTTTCTGTCTTGTCCTCTTTGTGCACTTGGGGTCTTTATGTCTGTTTTATGTTATGTGTATCTTGTTTCGTTAATGTTGTGTATGTTCACAAAGTGCATGGGCTGGGGAGGGGGCAGGGGGGAGAGGGAGCGCATGGTTGATTTTATTTATATGTACTAACATTTCTCTTGTGCATTTTCTTTGTATTTCAGATAGCTTGTGGATCTGGAGATTGGTGTTACGACGAAAAGGAGGCAACAAAGTGTCAGTATTTTGTTTTCTGTATGTTTTTGTATGTATAAATAGATATCGTAAGATAGATATGCTTGTTTGGCAACCTAAAAAGTATAATATAAATATGGTAAGATAGATAGCCTGTTGGCGACCTAAAGTGTATAAAATAGATATGGTGAGGGGCTGGTCCTTTACCAGAGTGAGGATGTGAGCTTCCTCTACCTCCCTAGCTCAATAGCCTGTTGGCGACCTAAACTGTATAAAATAGATATGCTTGTTAGCGACCTAAAATGTATAACATAGATATGGTGAGCATTTTACTTGAATTCCCGAGTATGAAGCCCACTCGAATGTCGACTTCCTAAGCTTTTTCAGCTTGTGTAATATGTAGATACATACTTGCTGTTCATCATGATTGTAAGAAATATTGTGAGTGAGTAGATCTATATATTGATCGGGAGTTCATGGTCTGGTATCTAGTTAGGCTAGGGTTAGAGATAGGGTTAGGGTCAGGGGATAGGGTTAGATTAGAGGTGGGGCTAGGGTTAGAGGTAGAGGAGGGTTAGAACTAGTATTAGGCCAGGGTTAGGGTTAGGTTTAGAGGTACCGGCTTGAAATTTTGCATCCGTACATAGTACCTACTCATGAGTAGCATTTAGTGCAAACATTATGAGCAGTATGGTTGGTGTTTTCATATTGTGCCTGCTGGATGGTCTTTTGTTTGTCTTCAGAAAGTGAGTCTAGTGCTTGGCAATTGAAGCACTGTGTTCCTGTTTTCATTGCCTAGGTATATATATATGCTTGTTGGCAACCTAAAATGTATAACATAGATATGGCGAGATAGATATATGCTTGTTGGCAGCCTAAAATGTATAAAATAGTTATGAGATAGATAGCATGATTGTATTGACATTTTTTCTAGTATGCTTTGTATTTCAGAACGACATGCTTTTGTTTCATTTTATTTACTTTACTGACACTTTTGTTTTTCTTTGTAAGTGATTTTATTCTTTCAGATCGTAATGGTTATACCACTGAACAGCCTCCTTTCCGACTGCCTACGTGACATAAATGGCATTAAGCAAGTACCCAACAATGATGAACTGTACAGATGGGCACATCCCACACATTGTACATGGAATGGATGGTAATGGTAAATGATAATAACTACAGGTGGTGACCAATCACATATGTAAATATTATAAGCAGCACAGATGGTGAGTAATTGGGTGTTTTGCAATCAAAATCGAGAAAGTGAAAAAACATACTTCTTAAATAAGCATTATATGCATCAATGTTCCACAGGTCTTGTCTATCTTTGTTACAGCAGGATTTCGTGATCCTAGCATCCTCTTTTTATGACATTTTTCAGTAGCTATCCACGTAAAAAGCTTACTTAGTATTCCCAAAATTTCAGTTGATTCCGATATTGCGCTTGCAAGCTGTGCATGATTATGTGTATTACACTGCTCCAAAGACAATGTGTTGTAATTTCATTCTGGTATACCAGAACGTAATTCAAATTTGACGACATTTTTGCGAAATGAATTAATCTGCAAGAAATATTTTGTATATAAACATTATGTAGCTAGAGGTATCCTGTGGTATAAACATCTCAACTTTTTTTGAGAAAAGTGGTGGGATGAGGCTGTGGATCACGAAATGCCCTTGTAATTGAATAGTGCTGTGTGTGTCTTGGTGTTAATGTCCTGTACGTGGCTATCTTGGCTGAAAGAGTTTTGTTGCGCTTGTGAACGTACTATGTTTGATTGTATCTTCCATTCCATTCTATTCTATTCCATTCTAAGTTCCATTTTATTGCAATTGTCCATTCAATTGTACTGTAAAATTGCCACTGGATGCCTTAATTGTGGTGTTATCGGCTTCGACTTCTTGAACTCTCCAGAAATCACACCTTCTCCTACTGGAGAATGAATTTGATCAATTCCTGTCCGACCAGTTGTACTGTACAATTGCTATTGTGTACCTCCTAGACAGTACTGTCGGCGACCGGTGTCCTGTTACCCTCTCCTACTGGTCTACCCCCAGTTAGAGAGATTTTATGAATTCCTGTCCGACCAGTTGTACTGTACAATTGACCAATTGTACAGTATAATTGCTATTTTGTACCTCCTAGACAGTACTGTCGGCGACCGGTGTCCCATTCCCCCGCTCCTACTGGCCTAGCCTCCAGTTAGTGAGCTTTTGTGTTTGTACTGTCTCTCTGTATTTGTCTTTCTGTCTTGTCCTGTTTGTGCACTTGGGGTCTTTATGTCTGTTTTATGTTATGTGTATCTTGTTTTGTTAATGTTGTGTATGTTCACAAAGTGCATGGGCTGGGGAGGGGGCAGGGGGGAAAGGGAGCGCATGGTTGAATTTTTTTATATGTACTAACATTTCTCTTGTGCACTTTTCTTTGTATTTCAGATGGCTTGTGGAGCTGGAGATAGGGTTTACGACAGAAAAGGAGGCAATAAATGGTCAGTATTATGTTTATGTATGTATAAAATAGATATCGTAAGATAGATATGCTTGTTTGGCAACCTAAAGTGTATAAAATAGATATGGTGAGGGGCTGGTCCTTTACCAGAGTGAGGATGTGAGCTTCCTTCACCTCCCTAGCGCAATAGCCTGTTGGCGACCTAAAATGTATAACATAGATATGGTGAGCATTTTACTTGAATGGTCAAGTATGAAGCCCACTCGATGTTGACTTCCTAAGCCTTTTCAGCTTGTGTAATGCGTAGATACATACTTGCTGTTCATCATGATTGTAAGAAATACTGTAAGTGAGTAGATCTATATATTGATCGGGAGTTCATGGTCTGGTATCTAGTTAGGCTAGGGTTAGGACCAGGGGATAGGGTTAGAGGTGGGGTTAGGGTTAGAGGTAGAGGAGGGTTAGAACTAGGATTAGGCCAGGGTTAGGGTTAGGTTTAGAGGTACCGGCTTGAAATTTTGCATCCGTACATAGTACCTACTCATGAGTAGCATTTAGTGCAAACATGATGAGCAGTATGGTTGGTGTCTTCATATTGTGCCTGCTGGATGGTCTTTTGTTTGTCTTCAGAAAGTGAGTCTAGTGCTTGGCAATTGAAGCACTGTGTTCCTGTTTTCATTGCCTAGAGATATATAGGCCTATATGCTTGTTGGCAACCTAAAATGTATAACATAGATATGGTGAGGTATATGCTTCTTATGTATAACATAGCTAATGATGAAATATGCTTGTTAATGTAACAAGCCTAAAATGTATAAAATAGATATGGTGAGATAGATAGCATGATTGTATTAACATTTCTCTAGTATGCTTTATATTTCAGAACGACATGCTTTCGTTGCATTTTATTTACTTAACTGACACTTTTTTTTCTTTGTAAGTGATTTTATTCTTTCAGAATGTAATGGTTTTGCTAACCACTGAACAGCCTCCATACCAACTGCCTACGTAAGCATCCATGGCATTAAGCAAGTACCCAACACCCGGACCCAACAGTGATGAGCTGGACAGATGGTACGGACACAGCCCACCCAAAAACCACTCAGGAGTTCGGCAACGCCTGCTGCACCCAGAGTACTTACTTAGCAAAGCTTATCTCAGAGGATATCTTACTCTCAGCTCAAGATATCAGAAGATGGTCAAGGATAGAACACACTGGAGATAAATTGTGTCCGTCGCTGTGCTTCACAGCCAACCGATAGATAAATGCACACGGGCCTTATCCTGCAGGTTGGTACCTATTACATGTCATTGAATACTCACTCCTGGATTAAGCGGAGCTGTCAGCTCATGTTGGACATATGCTAAAGGAACATGCTACCTTGTACTTTTGGTGAGAGCAAAACCAAAATTATATCGAAGGTGACAAAAAGCTTACTAATTTGGCAAATATTTTCAAAATCAATACGCCCCCAAACGACTGCTTTTACATGATTTACATGCCAAAAACAAATTTTCCCAAACTTTTTTTTTCTAAGTGGTGTAATGCTATCAAAATGGATTGGAAACAAAGGTATAACATTGCAATGTATTATTTTGCATCATATTATACCTTTTGCGATGTGCACTGTTCTTTCTGCTGTGTCTATTTGTTCTTGTTTAGGGTGTTGTGATCAATATAATGTTCTGTGCGTTGTCTGTATTTTGTGTGCTTGGTGACTGGTGAGTAAGTGAGATGATATTATTTAGAATGTAAACTCTTTCCATTTTTTTATGTTTTGCAGATGCTGATTGATGTTGAGATGGTTTAGTTTAGACATTCAAGATTTTTAGATGTGTCTTCCAACTTCGATTGATCTATGTAAGTACAGTTAATCGCAACTTGTGATGTTCGTTTTTCAATGATGCAATATTGCATTGTCCAGTTTTGAATCATGCATGTATAGCCATTCTGGGCGGAGGTGGGTGTAGCAGGAATTCAAATATGTGAACTTTAAAAAAACAATCTGCTTGCATCTGAAATGAACAACTCAAATGGGATTCTGTGTGAAATGTACTTCACCAATTGTGTGTGACTCACAAACTTTGAGCTGTTTCAAGACCTTTAATATAGAAAATGGTAAATTGTTCAAAATCGACCAAATTGTTGAATAGTCGCATTATAGTGATAAATAAATAGCTTTAAATTGCATCTGAAAATTATGTTAATTGTGTGTATGTATATTGCAATAAAGTATATAGTTAATAGGGTGCCTCGATGCTATTATGGTTATAACTTATATGAACAGAGATGGCTCTGATTACTTAACACTGCACTGTAACATATGGTACCTGGGGCAAGAATACAGATTGGCACCCCTCAATTCTTAAGACAAATACCACTAAGGGACCGTTCACAAACACTTGTAAGGGGGGGGGGGCTGGTGCAAAAAGGGGGCCCTGAAATTTTTTGACCTTCCTAAGGGGGGGGGCCCTGAAAAAATTGGCCGCAAATTTTCCTGGACAAATTAAGTTTATATGCTTTTCCATGGGGTTGACCCATAATTTCCATGTCAAAAAGGGGGCCCTGAAATTTTGAGGTCTGTAAAGGGGGGGGGGGCCCAAAAAAATTTTGTGATGACATTTTTTTGCATCAGGCCCCCTTACAAGTGTTTGAACGGTCCCTAATTTTGTTATACACCAGGCACAAAAAGAAACTCGTCAGTTATATTCATCCTTGCCGTTCAATAACTTGATAATTTTGGATTATTCTGAAATATACATTTTGTTCTTGGACTTTGCTTTCTCATTTGACACCCTGTTCGTGAAAAACGAACAAGAATTGACCAAGATATGCGCTTCCAAAGCCACAAACCCCAAAATCAAAAGTTGCATTTTCAACGATTTTCAATGGGAACGCATCGTTGTTTTGCACACAAGCACCACGGGCCAATCAATAAAGCACACAGTGTAACAGGCACAATTGAATCGTTAAAATTGCAACTTTTCATTTTTGGGTTTGAGAGTTTGGAGGCACATATCTTGGTCAATTCTTGCTCAATGTTAACGAACAGGGTGTCAAATGAAAAGAAAAGTCCAATTAACAAAATGTATATTTCAGAATAATCCAAAATTATCAAGTTATTGAACAGCAAGGATGAATATAACTGACGAGTTTCTTTTTGTGCCTGGTGTAGTCAAATTGAATTTCGGTCCTAAATGATATGCAAGTGAAACTGTTTACTTTCACCACTTGGAGGGGTACAGAATAGGGGCACTGATTTGGTGCTCCCAATGGTGGAAACCATGGCACGTACTGATGATTCATTATGTCAATCATTAATCTAAAATACCCACTTTTCCTTCCTGTAGGTCATGTAGGCAAATGGTGAAGCAAGCATAGAGGATGTCGTGTTCACCGATATCAATGAATGAATACAAGGTAAGCATAATGCAAGGAAAAACAATAAATGCATATCTTGATCAGTATATCTGTAGATCTCTCATCTTCAGATTTTGAGCAGTATACCTGATCGAAAGAAAAATGCTCATAAATCATAATAATTCCAATCACCCATTTGATTTGTTATCAAGTATTCAATCAATTGATCAATCAACTAATTAATCATTACATCAATCATTAAAAGAATTGATCAATCATTATGCTCAATAAGTATAAGGCCAAAAAACAAAAGGGTTCGTCTCAAAGCTTGCGCGCGCGTTTGTAAAATCCCACGATTTGACAAAAAACAAATGCGGAAATTTTTTTATTTCAAAAAAAAATATATTTTTAAGTTTTTTCCATAAAAAATCGGTGAAAGTCAGACTTTTTTTTCAAAATACCATGAAAAAAAGTCGGGAATAAAAAAATAAAAAAATCGCATTTCGCATTTGTTTTTAAATTTCTCGTGAGCTTTGAGACAAACCCTTTTTTTTTTTGGCCGAATCATCAATTATATTTTTATCAATAATTATCGACCAACCAGTTAATTAGCTAAGCAACCAACATTTTGATTCACTTGTTTATCTCCAATCAACAAATCAATTCATTTGTTCAATCAATGAAACAAATGATAAATCAATAAATCATGTATTTGAATCATATTTTATAAAAAGATGTTTAGGCCTACATTATTGTGCTAAAATACTCAATTTTCCTTACCACAAGCCATTGATGAAGCAACCTTCTGGAACAATTATGTTAAATTAAAGAATGTTAATTGTTAGTATCCTGGGGGTGGGGGGGCACTCTCATTATTGGTACGCGTCATGTGCCTGTCAATAGACCCCATTTTTGATGCAAATCTCAGCTTACACCCAATGACCCCCTTTTTTCATCTGCTTGCACCCAATGACCCCTTTTTTCAATTCTATTACTCTTACGACCCATTATTCAAAATCGCGCACTGTGATTTGGTAAAACACGTCACGTGAGAGCACATTATTCTGTAATAATGGGTCAAGCGCCGTAACACATTCTACGCACAGCATTACACTTGGTTACGTGTGCAATATTTCCGTGTGCAGCATTATCCTTTACACCTCACCATTATTTACGTTTTTACTGCCTCGGGACACATTATTTTTTTGCGTGTAAAGGATAGTGCATTGCCCTTTATTTCTTAAATATGCCACCCAATGACCCCCTTTTTTCATCAGCTTCACACCAAATCTGCACATTTTTGCGCACTACGCTTTTTTATGGTCAATGACGCCCAATTTTTAGCATTTCACCACTGAATGACTCCCTTGGCAATTTTTAGCATTTTGCCACTGAATGATCCCCCCCGGGTTAGTATCCTCACAGTGTTAGGCCTACATTAAACTATACTGCATATACTCATTATAAATTTATTCCATTAAATTTGCTAGTATCTGGGACATTGGGGGGAAAAATGCTTCCAAAATTCCAAGATGGTGTATTATCATGCAGCGGTGAGCCATGTATATTACCCACCCAGAAAAACAAATTGCATTTTGACTTGAGCCATTCAACTTACCTAAAATTAATGAATCAAATATAAAAGAACAATAATTTAAAACATTCTTCAAAATGGATTTTGTAACAGAAGTGTTATATATTTTTGATTATTATGCAACCTTTGGGTTACTCACTCATGCTTAACTTGTTTAATTTCTGTCCTTTATGTTTCAGTAATTTGGTATCGTGATACTACTTGGACATCTGATTCTATGATCTATCATAAAAAAACTAAGGATATACTACATACGGCTTTACCGGTTTTCACAACAACACAAGTTACCCCCAAGAACAGTATCGTATTGGATCAATTCTGAAAATCAATTCAACACGCATTGAAGCAGTTAGAAGAGCAGTACCGACACATCTGAAAGGATTGAAAGCAACTTGACTGAATCAAATCTTTGTGCTAGGATTCGTTTGCTGCATTGCAGAGTACATAGAAGAAGAAAGATCCTGTTATTTTAACTGAAGTTTATAAGTAAGATCATAACATTGGTAATTCTTATAGAAATTCTTGTGACGTTACCAGGGTTGGCAGTATAGCTAAGTTAGGGTGCGTTTGCCCCCACTGGTGTCATTCACACCATTCACTGGGTAAAGCAAAAATTGGCAATTCATTTATAAATCCTTGTGATGTCACCGGGGTTGGCCGTATAGCTGACTTGGGGTGCATTTGCCCCCACAGGTGTCATTCACACCATTCAGTAAAGCATAAAATTGGCAATTCATTTAGATATCTTTGTGATGCCACCGGAGTAAAGCATAAAATTGGCAATTCATTTATAAATCCTTGTGATGCCACCGGGGTTGGCGATATAGCTGACTCTTGGTGCATTTTCCCCCACAGGTGTCATTCACACTATTCAGTAAAGCTGACTTGGGGTGCATTTCCCCCACAGGTGTCATTCACACCATTCAGTAAAGCATAATAAAGGCAGTTCATTTAGATATCTTTGTGATGCCACCGGAGTAAAGCATAAAATTGGCAATTCATTTATAAATCCTTGTGATGCCACCGGGGTTGGCCGTATAGCTGACTTGGGGTGCATTTGCCCCACACGTGCTCATTCACACCATTCAGTAAAGCATTGAATTGTCAATTCATTTAGATATCTTTGTGATGCCACCGTAGTAAAGCATAAAATTGGCAATTCATTTATAAATCCTTGTGATGCCACCGGGGTTGGCCGTATAGCTGACTTGGGGTGCATTTGCCCCCACAGGTGTCATTCACATCATTCAGTAAAGCATAAAAAAGGCAATTCATTTAGATATCTTTGTGATGCCACCGGAGTAGAGCATAAAATTGGCAATTCATTTATAAATCCTTGTGATGCCACCGGGGTTGGCCGTATAGCTGACTTGGGGTGCATTTGCCCCCACAGGTGTCATTCACACCATTCAGTAAAGCATAAAAAAGGCAATTCATTTAGATATCTTTGTGATGCCACCGGAGTAAAGCATAAAATTGGCAATTCATTTATAAATCCTTTTGATGCCACCGGGGTTGGCCGTATAGCTGACTTGGGGTGCATTTTCCCCACAGGTGTCATTCACACCATTCAGTAAAACATATAATTGTCAATTCATTTACATATCTTTGTGATGCCACCGTAGTAAAGCATAAAATTGGCAATTCATTTATAAATCCTTGTGATGCCACCGGGGTTGGCCGTATAGCTGACTTGGGGTGCATTTGCCCCCACAGGTGTCATTCACACCATTCAGTAAAGCATAAAAAAGGCAATTCATTTAGATATCTTTGTGATGCCACCGGAGTAAAGCATACAATTGGCAATTCATTTATAAATCCTTGTGATGCCACCGCGGTTGGCCGTATAGCTGACTTGGGGTGCATTTGCCCCCACAGGTGTCATTCACACCATTCAGTAAAGCATAAAAAAGGCAATTCATTTAGATATCTTTGTGATGCCACCGGAGTAGAGCATAAAATTGGCAATTCATTTATAAATCCTTGTGATGCCACCGGGGTTGGCCGTATAGCTGACTTGGGGTGCATTTGCCCCCACAGGTGTCATTCACACCATTCAGTAAAGCATTGAATTGTCAATTCATTTAGATATCTTTGATGCCACCGTAGTAAAGCATAAAATTGGCAATTCATTTATAAATCCTTGTGATGCCACCGGGGTTGGCCGTATAGCTGACTTGGGGTGCATTTGCCCCCACAGGTGTCATTCACACCATTCAGTAAAGCATAAAAAGGCAATTCATTTAGATATCTTTGTGATGCCACCGGAGTAAAGCATAAAATTGGCAATTCATTTATAAATCCTTGTGATGCCACCGGGGTTGGCCGTATAGCTGACTTGGGGTGCATTTGCCCCCACAGGTGTCATTCAAACCATTCAGTAAAGCATAAAAAAAGGCAATTCATTTAGATATCTTTGTGATGCCACCGGAGTAGAGCATAAAATTGGCAATTCATTTATAAATCCTTGTGATGCCACCGGGGTTGGCCGTATAGCTGACTTGGGGTGCATTTGCCCCCACAGGTGTCATTCACACCATTCAGTAAAGCATAAAAAAGGCAATTCATTTAGATATTTTTGTGATGCCACCGGAGTAAAGCATAAAATTGGCAATTCATTTATAAATCCTTGTGATGCCACCGGGGTTGGCCGTATAGCTGACTTGGGGTGCATTTGCCCCAACAGGTGTCATTCACACCATTCAGTAAAGCATTGAATTGTCAATTCATTTAGATATCTTTGTGATGCCACCGTAGTAAAGCATAAAATTGGCAATTCATTTATAAATCCTTGTGATGCCACCGGGGTTGGCCGTATAGCTGACTTGGGGTGCATTTGCCCCCACAGGTGTCATTCACACCATTCAGTAAAGCATAAAAAAGGCAATTCATTTAGATATCTTTGTGATGCCACCGGAGTAAAGCATAAAATTGGCAATTCATTTATAAATCCTTGTGATGCCACCGGGGTTGGCCGTATAGCTGACTTGGGGTGCATTTGCCCCCACAGGTGTCATTCACACCATTCAGTAAAGCATAAAAAAGGCAATTCATTTAGATATCTTTGTGATGCCACCGGAGTAAAGCATAAAATTGGCAATTCATTTATAAATCCTTGTGATGCCACCGGGGTTGGCCGTATAGCTGACTTGGGGTGCATTTGCCCCCACAGGTGTCATTCAAACCATTCAGTAAAGCATAAAAAAGGCAATTCATTTAGATATCTTTGTGATGCCACCGGAGTAAAGCATAAAATTGGCAATTCATTTATAAATCCTTGTGATGCCACCGGGGTTGGCCGTATATAGCTGACTTGGGGTGCATTTGCCCCACAGGTGTCATTCACACCATTCAGTAAAGCATTGAATTGTCAATTCATTTAGATATCTTTGATGCCACCGTAGTAAAGCATAAAATTGGCAATTCATTTATAAATCCTTGTGATGCCACCGGGGTTGGCCGTATAGCTGACTTGGGGTGCATTTGCCCCACAGGTGTCATTCACACCATTCAGTAAAGCATAAAAAAAGGCAATTCATTTAGATATCTTTGTGATGCCACAGGAGTAAAGCATAAAATTGGCAATTCATTTATAAATCCTTGTGATGCCACCGGGGTTGGCCGTATAGCTGACTTGGGGTGCATTTGCCCCCACAGGTGTCATTCACACCATTCAGTAAAGCATTGAATTGTCAATTCATTTAGATATCTTTGTGATGCCACCGTAGTAAAGCATAAAATTGGCAATTCATTTATAAATCCTTGTGATGCCACCGGGGTTGGCCGTATAGCTGACTTGGGGTGCATTTGCCCCACAGGTGTCATTCACACCATTCAGTAAAGCATAAAAAAGGCAATTCATTTAGATATCTTTGTGATGCCACCGGAGTAAAGCATAAAATTGGCAATTCATTTATAAATCCTTGTAATGCCACCGGGGTTGGCCGTATAGCTGACTTGGGGTGCATTTGCCCCCACAGGTGTCATTCACACCATTCAGTAAAGCATAAAAAAGGCAATTCATTTAGATATCTTTGTGATGCCACCGGAGTAGAGCATAAAATTGGCAATTCATTTATAAATCCTTGTGATGCCACCGGGGTTGGCCGTATAGCTAACTTGGGGTGCATTTGCCCCCACAGGTGTCATTCACACCATTCATAAAAGCATAAAAAAGGCAATTCATTTAGATATTTTTGTGATGCCACCGGAGTAAAGCATAAAATTGGCAATTCATTTATAAATCCTTGTGATGCCACCGGGGTTGGCCGTATAGCTGACTTAGGGTGCATTTGCCCCCACAGGTGTCATTCACACCATTCATTAAAGCATAAAATTGGCAACTCATTTAGATATCTTTGTGATGCCACCGGAGTAAAGCATAAAATTGGCAATTCATTTATAAATCCTTGTGATGCCACCGGGGTTGGCGGTATAGCTGACTTGGGGTGCATTTGCCCCCACAGGTGTCATTCACACCATTCAGTAAAGCATAAATTGGCAATTCATTTAGATATCTTTGTGATGCCACCGGAGTAAAGCATAAAATTGGCAATTCATTTATAACTCCTTGTGATGCCACCGGGGTTGGCGGTATAGCTAACTTGGGGTGCATTTGCCCCCACAGGAGTCATTCACACCATTCAGTAAAGCATAAAAAGGCAATTCATTTAGATATCTTTGTGATGCCACCGGAGTAAAGCATAAAATTGGCAATTCATTTATAAATCCTTGTGATGCCACCGGGGTTGGCGGTATAGCTGACTTGGGGTACATTTTCCCCCACAGGTGTCATTCACACCATTCAGTAAAGCATAAAAAGGCAATTCATTTAGATATCTTTGTGATGCCACCGGAGTAAAGCATAAAATTGGCAATTCATTTATAAATCCTTGCGGATGCCACCATTCAGTAAAGCATAAAGATGTCTTTGTGATGCCACCGGAGTAAAGCATAAAATTGGCAAATCATTTAGAAATCTGTGTAATTACATAAGAATGCAATATAGAGTTTACATGATTTGTTATCATGATTACAGGTGATTTTATGGCTGATTGATTCTCTTGGGAATGGTTCAAAACATGCACAAAAAGGAGTTTTTATTTTTGGCATATTTAAAAAAATTTGGCACATTTTTGTGGTCTAGTAAATGCATTCTGATATCACGTTTTCTCGGCTTTCCATCTTGCTTCCATTTTTGGCTGAGGTGTATTCTTCTAAGTTTGTCTTGTTCCCCTCTTGTTCTAGTTTGGATTTTCTTTCTTTCCCTTTTTGCCTGTTCTTCTATTCTAAGGTTTGTCTTGTTCTGGTTAGGATTCTCTTTTCCGTATAATTAATGTGATATTAGAGTGTATGCGTTCGATCATGTAGATGAAAAAGGGGATGTGCTTTCAAAAAGGGGTGATATTGTGGTACATGCATGCAACCTTGCGATGTACACAACTAAATCAAAATTATGTATTGTAAGAAAAGCAGTTTTGCTAAAAATTTGTCCAAATCAAGATAGCAATTATGTGACATGTGTTGCATTCAGGTTATTTTTTCACATTCATGATTGACCTTGGAGCTTCATTGCCTTTCTCAAGTCGCTTGGTTGCCTATAAGGGCCAGGAATTTTTCCTGATTTATTTTTATCTGTTTTCACCTCTATCCTAAGGGGCTAGCATTTTCTTTGGAAGGGGGTCCCAAGTTTACAAGAGTCAGCGTCAATAAAACTGCGATACCCCCATTTTCAGCAACAAAAATTGTGACCCCACCACCACCGATACACCTTACCACTTAAACAGGTTGTATTGAAATCAGTCTTTTTGAATAAAATAAACACACTATCTTGTGACTCCTACATTTTGATCATCAAAATTTTATGACCCCCTATTTTTCTTTCCAAAATGTATGACCCCCCCAATGTATTTGGGACCCCCACCCTTCCAAAGAAAATGCCAGCCACAAAGACCACACTGTATGTATTCAGGACTGAGTTTAAAAAAAAAAATTGTAGATGTTGTAGATTACAAAGCGTAATATTTTTATTATAGTTTTATTATGTGAAAAGCCATTTTATGCTTCAGAGAGAAAAACAAAGTACTTATTTAAAGGGACCATACACAACCACTTGTTAGGGGGGCCTGATGCCAAAAAAATGTCATCTTGAAAAAATTTTCGGGACCCTCCCCTTTTAAGATCTCAAAAATTTCGGGGGGGGGGGCATTTTTGACATGTAAATTATGGGTCAATCCCATAGAAAAGCATATAAACTCAATTTTCCCAGGAAAACTTGTGGTCATTTTTTTCAGGGCCCCTTATGAGGGTCAAAATTTTGAAGGGCCGATTTTATGCATCGGGTCCCCTTAACAAGTGTTTGTGAATGGTCTCTTATGTCACCAATTATAATTTGTGTGATCAGTGATATGAAACAATTTTAAAACAGAAACACTGCATGCATTTGAATTTTGTCATTTGTTGTAAAAATGTTTGGATCCGTAAAGTAATTTGATCTTCACAAAGCTAAGATGAGATTACTTGGTAATAACTGATTAATGTTCAATTGTTTAGATAATTTTGGCCAGTGGTGGCGCCATGGGGCACCACATGCCCCTATAAGAACTCTTCCCATAGCCCCCCGTAAAGATGCAAAATTACAAAATTGAGCAAAGATTTTGTCCCCTGAATTTCACTTTGTGCCCCCTGCACTCAACCCCACAAAAAACTCCTGGTGTTGCCACTGGCTTTTGATGGTTATAATTTACTGTGTGATTTTGTAGGTATGTTATCATGATTTTTTCCCCGGAGGGGCCACTTGTATTTCAAGGTGGACACCATGCTCGTGTACAAAACAAGTAAAAAGGGTTGTTTTTCAGCATTGGGCAAGTACCTGTTTAGGGTGTCAAAAATGCCAACAAATCAGGAATACTTTCCCAAGCAAAATACTTGCTTAGTGTACCAAAGTTTAATGGCAAAATGAAAAAGGGTGAAATAGGCTATGTTTGGCTTCTATCAGAACACATCGTAGGGTAAAATATTAAGAAACATCAAACTACTAATATTAAACAAGAACCTGATCGTGAACTTTTACTTTCTTGGTGTTAAAAAAAATGACAAAATACTTGTTTAGGGTATGTTTTGCACACCCTGAGTAATACTCGTTTAGGGTGCGTTTCAAGAGTCCATACATGAGCATGGTGTCCATCACATAATATAATTTTACAGCTGACTGTTTCTCCTTGGGCATAGTCTAAAACCATAATATAAGATGTTTTTATATTTGGCATATTAAAAAAAATTTGGCACATTTCATGGTCGAGTAAATGCATTCTGATTATCATGTTCTGTTCTGTGCTTTCCTTTTTTGCTTCCCTTTTTGGCTGAGATGCATTCTCATAGGTTTGTCTTGTTCTGGTTTAGGATTCTCTTTCCTCCCCTTTTTGGCTGAGGTGCATTCTCATAGGTTTGTCTTGTTCTGGTTTCGGATTCTCTTTCCTCCCCATTTTGGCTGAGGTGCATTCTCATAGGTTGGTTTTGTTCTGGTTTCGGATTCTCTTTCCTCCCCTTTTTGGCTGAGATGCATTCTCATAGGCTTGTCTTGTTCTGGTTTCGGATTCTCTTTACTCCCCTTTTTGGCTGAGGTGCATTCTCATAGGTTTGTCTTGTTCTGGTTTCGGATTCTCTTTCCTCCCTTTTTGGCTGAGGTGCACTCTCATAGGTTTGTCTTGTTCTGGTTTCGGATTCTCTTTACTCCCCTTTTTGGCTGAGATGCATTCTCATAGGTTTGTCTTGTTCTGGTTTCGGATTCTCTTTCCTCCCCTTTTTTGGCTGAGGTGCACTCTCATAGGTTTGTCTTGTTCTGGTTTCGGATTCTCTTTCCTCCCCATTTTGGCTGAGGTGCATTCTCATAGGTTGGTTTTGTTCTGGTTTCGGATTCTCTTTCCTCCCCTTTTTGGCCGAGATGCATTCTCATAGGTTTGTTTTGTTCTGGTTTCGGATTCTCTTTACTCCCCTTTTTGGCTGAGATGCATTCTCATAGGTTTGTTTTGTTCTGGTTTCGGATTCTCTTTCCTCCCCTTTTTGGCTGAGGTGCATTCTCATAGGTTGTCATGTTCTGGTTTCGGATTCTCTTTACTCCCCTTTTTGGCTGAGATGCATTCTCATAGGTTTGTCTTGTTCTGGTTTCGGATTCTCTTTACTCCCCTTTTTGGCTGAGATGCATTCTCATAGGTTTTTCTTGTTCTGGTTTCGGATTCTCTTTTCTCCCCTTTTTGGCTGAGATGCATTCTCATAGGTTGTCATGTTCTGGTTTCGGATTCTCTTTACTCCCTTTTTGGCTGAGATGCATTCTCATAGGTTGTCATGTTCTGGTTTCGGATTCTCTTTACTCCCCTTTTTGGCTGAGATGCATTCTCATAGGTTGTCATGTTCTGGTTTCGGATTCTCTTTACTCCCCTTTTTGGCTGAGATGCATTCTCATAGGTTTGTCTTCTGGCTTCGGATTCTCTTTCCTCCCCTTTTTGGCTGAGGTGCATTCTCATAGGTTTGTCTTCTGGCTTCGGATTCTCTTTCCTCCCCTTTTTGGCTGAGGTGCATTCTCATAGGTTGGTTTTGTTCTAATTAGGATTCTTTTTGTGATATCAGAGTGTATGTGCTCGACCATGGAGATTAAAAAGGATGTTCTTTTTGGAATCTTATCAAAAGGGATGGGATTTTGGGGATTCAAAAAACAAATTACAGGCAACCTTGTGTTGTGCTTGTCGCATACATACATAAATAACATCAAAATTATGTGTCCAAGTATTGTGAGAAACAGTTTTGCTAAAAACTCATCCGAATCAAGATCACATACATACCGTGTGTGACACTAATCTGGTTCATTAGGCCAAAGGAGACTATTTTCATAATACAATGCCTACTGTGATGTTAAAGTGTAATGTAGATGATGGGATTTTTGGAATTAATCAAAACGAGCATGATTTTGGTGATTATCAAAAGTGATGTGATTTTACACATTACAGTGTAGGGCCTATACATGGATAAAAAAATTATGTCCAGGTATTGTGAGAATATTGGTTTTCATCTGAATCAAGATAACATACAAATGACACTATCTGATCCAATCAAAACAAAGGAGGCAATATTGAAACTTACATAATTATCAGTAAGGCCTAAAAAAGAAAATTGTTTGATTTGCGTAACATAAAAAAATAGGGTAGGTAGGTCAGAATTTAACAATTTTAAAAAACCTTTAGGGTCAGCCAGGTTACGCCAATCAAACAATTTTTTGTTTGAGGCCTATTTGACCTATCCAGTAACCAAGTATACTATGCTGAAAGTTTGAAACCCTTACATCCTTTAATAGCAGGTTATTTTACGTATCCATTTAATGTTTTTGCTCCCTATTCATTTACCTGTATATCCATTTCAAAATTTCCGCCGCTGTCCAGATTGGTCAGATTGTGTCACGTGTGGCAATTTACACTAACTGAATTATTATAAAGTTTTATAATTATCCGAATGCTGCTCGGATATTATAAACATTATTATTAGGGGCTGTCCAATAATTATGAGCTTTTCCCCAGGTAAAATTTCCAAATGGTGTGCCTAAAATTGCTTTCCCCCGCCCAAGCCTGCCAAAATTGATTACCACACATGCCTGCCAAATAATCTTTGCCCCCATGCACATGCCAAATTTTTTGAATCCCAATTTACAAACCTCATGGTTTTAATGTTATTAAAGCATGGGCGCTTATTGGAACGAATATGGTATTAAATACAAGCGTAGCGAGCAGGAAATTGTGCATGTATAGTGCCCCATACATGTGTACCAAAAATTGTTTCTCCCCCCTTTGGATTGCCATAATATTCCCTCCCAATTTTACCCCCAGGGCTCATAATTATTTTACAGCACATTATTATTATTATCATTATTATTACATTGTATTATTATTATCATTATTATTATTATTATTACCATTATCAACATTATTATCATATCACTATTATTATTATTATCATTATTATTATTATAATATTATTATTATTATTATTATTATTAAAGAGTCTGAGATAAATAATGTTGTATATCGCTTCTTTTGTCACATGTCTCATTGTCAAATACAGGGTGATCTGCACCCAAAACTCTGAGGTAGAGTATTTTGTGAAAGTTTTACACATTTAATTTATTTTGAAAAACAAGAACATTTGAAGGACACCCCCCCCAAAAGTTGCACACAGATATTACGGTCTCAATAATGTAAAAGGAAAACGCACTCGGTAGGCTTTTATGAAAGAAGAAAGGTTTTTTAAAAAAATAGCCTTTTTTAAAAATAGCAATATATCATAGAAATGTAAATTCATTATGAAGAATTGCAACTGGTGTTTGCCTGGGGTGTATACAGTTATACTCCAGAAAAATACAAAACTAATTTTAAATTAAAAAATGTTTTGATAAATGAAACGGTCTAAATCTTTTAGTTAGTTCTAACTGGCAATGAAAGAAGAATGAAAGTTTTGCAATTTGAGGGGAAATGAGCCAAAAAATATGCAATTTTGCATGATTTCTTACAAATTCAGTCACAAACATAGTCTAAAAATTCAAAATTAAGCTAACAGTAAATTTTGCTAAAAGATATTAGAAAATGTGTTTGGAAACATACCATTTTGTGTTCAGGATATATGTCCTTATCATTATGGTATATCATGCCACTCTGGGTATATGCAACGAAAATTGGTTCTGGAGACCTCCAACGAAACGTTTTTTGCTAGGACCCTTCAATCTTGTTAGTCTCATGTGGTTGTCTTTTATAGCTTAGCTTTATAGTGCCTATTTAAGTTCTTGACCTCATGGGCTATTGTTCACTCTAGCATTTTATAGTTTTAATGAAACCTATAGCTGAATCCTATAGTTAGTACTAACCCATGAACCGGCAACCTCCAGCCCCCCTGGTTACGGGCCTGCTCCTAAGTGTAAAATGGTATGTATCCAAAAATGAAAGTAGCCAATTTTAATCCGCAAATAAAGGTCATGTGGAAAGTGACGCCTTAAAGTGCCGATTTTTTTTACTAGGTTAATACATCACAGATAATGTAATTCCACATTCCTAAATCGATTTTAAATGGCATTTGAATTGTGTTATCAGTGATTTAAGGAGTACAATGTGTGCTTTTTTCTCACTAAAGAAACAATATTGCTTCGTTCACGGATGTATATATCAATTCAGATGACTGCCAAAATGGCAATTTCCCTAATTATGTGTATCGTCAATATCATTAGGTAGGCCCCTACTTTTGTACTAGGCCTACATGTAGGGAATTTAGTTATAGAATTGGTTGGCTAGAACCGACTTTAGCCATCAAGTGAAAGTATGATTGATATCTCTGAAGTGTAAAATGGTATGTTTTAGTCCAAAATGAAAGTTACAATGATGCAAGGTGACGCCTTAAAATACTGATTTTTTTTTACAGGCTTAAGGTGCTAGGTGGTATTGGAGGCATTTTGGAAATGCTCTATTCATGTTTTAAGGCCCTATTAATTGAGCAGGGCAGAGGCTGATCAATACGGTACTTGTTTGAAGCTAATCAGACATCGGTTTTCATCATAGGCCTACATTATATTTTATATTTCTTTGTATTGTATTGTTTTTATTGATAATCAATATTAATGAGCTAATATCACTTGAAAGTGCTCATTATATGTAATTTTTGATGACCATTATTTAAGGGGGGTTAGTTACTTTTTTTGAGATGTTTATATACACAAACAAAGTGCCACTATAGTATTAATTCGGGATATGTTTTTTAAAAAATAATACAAACAAAGTAAAACTATGTCTTCACAGCTAGTGCGGGAGCTAGTGATCAGGAAAGCCCCAAAATGGACAGCTATTGTGTCTATCATACTCTCAGCCTCAGTACTAGGCCCTGTGCCTATCAGCCAGCATTATATCTATCTATCAGGCCTGCTATCTATGTCAGCCAGAAAGACAGGCGCCATCACATATTTATTTTTCAAAATTTATCAAAAATACGAGGGCGCTAGACCAGGACCAGGAACAGGGTCATTGAAGGATCTTCATTTTTATTCACCCCCTCCCCTCTGCCCCCTCCCAGTGGCGTAGATTTATTTTTGAATGGGTTTGGGGGAACCCGGGGAACCTCCCCTCAGACACCCCCTGCATGCTGCGTATAAAAACAACTGCCCGTTTTCGCTTCTATATTTCACGTCCAGCACTTGATGTTTAAACCAATGATTTTTACAATAACAGTGACTTCAATTTAATTATTTATTTATTTCTTATTTGGGGTGACCAATCAATGCACCGGCACTGTTCTCCCTTGGTTCTTCAATTGGCCTGACAATTTGAAAATATGATTTTTTTTCGGCTTTTTTAAACTAAAATTTTACACAATAGTAAACTAAATGGTCCACCAAATGGCTTCAATTAGGTCTTTGCAGAAGTTTATCTGAGGGGCACCCCCAGACACCCCTACGTGGCGTAACTTTATGGGTAGGCCTAGGACTAGACTAAAGCAATAATTAATACAATAAAAGTCAAAACGAATGGCTTCAAACGGGCCGTCTTTTTGCAGATTTTAGGTTTTTTCAAACTAAAATGTTTCTTATTGTGACAAAATGGTCCACCAAATGGCTTCAATTAGATCTTCATTTTCCAAAAGTTTCTTACTCATGACTTCTGAGGGGTGGTGCAATAATTATGTGTACCCCCGGGGGGGTGAATTCTCAAAATGGTCTGCCAAAAATCGCTTGCCCCCCCTTTGGCCGTGCCAAAAATCTTTGCCCCCCCTTTCGACGTGCCAAAAACCTTTGCCCCCCTTTTGACGTGCCAAAAATCTTTGCCCCCCCTTACACATGCAAGATTTTGGGGAACCGAATTTAAAACCTTAAATTGTTTTAACATATAATGCGAGCGCAGCGAGCAGGAAATTTTGCATATTTGAACGTGTTCGTAGCGTTTTCCTACACCTTTTTAGGGCATAATATAGAAACGGTGCCCAAAATATCTGTGCCAAAAATTGCTTGCCCCCCCTTTCAACCTGCCAAAAATCGCTTGACCCCCCTTTCGACCTGCCAAAAATGCTTGCCCCCCCTTTGGCCTGCCAAAAATCTTTGCCCCCCCTATAATTCACCCCCGGGGGTACACATAATTATTGCACCACCCCTGAGGGCGGTACATTCCCCCATCAGACACCCCCTGCGTATTATTATATTTATTTTTCTAAAATTGTAGGGGTGTTCATTGCAGTTTGTTCAGCATCATAGTTAGGATGATCAAAGTAAGAAACTCAGTAGCAAATAAATGTCATTAAAATGTCATTTAACAGAGAAAATGTCAAATAAAAAGAAAATAATTAAATATTTTGCATTTCTCAATTTTGGATGCGGAAGGGAAACAGTAAACTCAAAATCAAAAGGCCTAATCAAGGCTGTATTTTCGTCTCAGATTATGCCTAATAACATAATTAATTAAAATTACATGACCCCCCTATATATTTCCCGGCCGCCCCTTTAAATAATGAGCGATCCCTAAAAATACTAAATATTGCGTTAGTCTTTTTCAAAGAACACTCACGGGCCTCATTGCGTCACGACAATGTAAAACTACTACAGGTGGTTGCAGTGAAAGTGCAAGGTGAACAAGAGTCTAGTCCATATATATAGGAGACTTTAATACGTACATGACTACGGTCCTGATGTTGTGTTTAGTTTAGCATGTTTTTGACCTGTTTTAGCGATTGGATTATTCTTATTTTCATAAACAGTAGTCGTAGACACGTTTGTAGTTTACACAATGTTTAGGTACTCTTGACAGTTCATCTTTTTCGAGAATTTCGGTTATTTGTTGGCAGCTCCATTCACCATTCAATTGTATTGCCACATTGACATTGTACGTGTTCGGATACCATTTTATACCAGCAGCATCGTACACTGCACTGCACTATACTAAACCAGAGACGGCACTGTCATCATCGTACAGTACATGAGTAGACTGTGGAATACTCTTTTTATTATTTGCTTGGAAAAACAGTAACTACCAAAAAACACCATGGCTATGGGTTTAGGTGATGTACGTGTACCAGATGATCATGACTTTGAAAAATTTCGTAAATTAGCCAATGGTACTGAAGGTTGGATTCAGAAGTACAGTAAACCATCATTGAAAGTGTGGTTACAAAACACAACAGAACAAAATGTTACAAATGTGAAACTGATGAAGGTGAGATTTAACATCAAGGAGGATTATATGATTATTGTTTTACATCTTCGATGAGATTTATTGTGTATTTTACCCTGTTACATTTACCTCGCCAAAAAATCTTTGGTGACTTGAAATTGATTTCTTTGGTGCTTCACAATCAAAAATGTACATTTTGTAGCTATTTATAGACCACTTGACGTCATTGCAACTTTGCAGGGCATAATATGTGCATTTTAAATCACCCACCACATTCCATATAAAATTATAGTACAAGAAAGCCATTAACAGTATAAAAGCGGTTCATTCAAGCATATCGATAGACCAGTCACTCACCTTTGTTGATAAACAGTGATGTCAAGTGGTCTACAAGAGCCAGTTATAAATTGGGAGTTTCTTATAGAATTGATGGCATTGATACTCTCAAAAAGGGAGCACGGTGGTCTAGCGGAACGGGCACTGACTCATAATCGGAAGGTTGCGGGTTTGAGCCCTGGCGACGCCATCTTTGTTGTGCCCTTGAGTAAGGCACTTTATCTCGATTGCTCCTCTCCACCCAGGTGTTTAAATGGGTACCGGTATTCTTAAATGCTGGGAAGGTAACAGAATCACTGTAGAGGAGGTGTAGCGATCCCCCTATAGCAACATTACATGGAGGAGTCTGGCCCAATCGCCAGTGAAAGAGAGGTGGGCACTCCGATCACTGTTTATACAGGATTGTCTCCTTTTTACCTTAAATTTGGTTGAGAGCCAGTATTTTTAAGAATAGAATGTAACATAGTTTTGCCATGGCATAGCCTAGCTATATGATGATTGATGAAATACAATCGCCAAATGTTGAGAAATGTATGAACAGAGTTCAATAAAGCCATATTGTAGCCATATTTGTTTTTTTTTAGTTAACAATGTGCCGTAGTTTTGTCAAATTTTCGAGTAAGGCGGTTTATTATTGCGATGGAAATATTAGTCGGGACACGTATGCGTCTATGCAATGTTCATAACACAGTACGTACAATCGTACATGGCATGCAGGACGGTGATACACGCTTCAAAGGATCGTACCGTATTTCTACCGCCGGAGTAACACGCATTGGCATTGGTAGTAAATTCCAATTTTCTTTGCTTTACCTCACTTGTTCGGCTCAAAATTAAAAGGGGACATTATCCAAAGCTTTAGCTAGAGACCCGTCCAACCGTCATTTGGAGGGCCAACTTTCGAATGGATGGCCTACAAGTTGCCAAAGTCATCTGCGAGGCTGTCCAAAAAAAGCCTTATAATTGCGATACATTCATGTTGAATGTTACCAACCACTGGAGCCTCTAAATGTCTATAAAAAGGTTAATTATAATAATAATGAATGGTTCGTTAGCGATGCTCTTCCAGATTCCCAGACTGGGTTGGATGGACGCCCTATTTTAAAATCCTGGCTAATGCTCTGGACATACATGTATCTGACAGTAAACGCTAACATTTTATGGAAAAGAAATACTAAAATCTATTTTTATAGAAATGTTACAATAATAAATGGCTTTAATAGAGGGCATGATTGTAGTTAATGCCCTTGGCTCTGCCTCCACATGTTTATTTTAACAATTAATCAATTATAGATATCAATGAAAAACCTGAAAATTTGAGCCTTTAACTCCTTTACGTTTTTGCACAGCATCAATTTGAAATTTAGGGGGGCTGGCATGAAAAGTGTTGTCGTGTGAAAGTCCAACTTTAAGAGGCCATTTCTCTTAAACTAAACCCCTAGAACATTCAAATGCTCTATTCTATTCTTTTTTTTTTTTTTTGGGGGGGTGCAGATTTCAAATTTGCTGAAATAAAATCTGTATCTTGCTTCCAAACAAAGTTATAGGACCCCCAAAATGGGAAAATTCTCATTTGAACCATTATAATCTGGGGGTGTGCCCAGAAACTGAAGATATTTTTATTGTCCAATTTGTTGGAGTTGGTAGATTCTGACTTAGAAATTGGAAAACATGATTTGGATAAAAAGATTGGTAAACCCTGTCCTTGCTATGTGAAGGGTTTTTACGTTTAAAATCATCAAGGCATAGCAGGTTTTTTTTTTTAAAGGCCATTCTTATGGTCAGTTAGGAAGTCAATTGATGAGTATGATTATAACATACATGTAAGTCCAAGGATCAACTTTTAATCAGACTTTAGAATTGTGGGATTGATTGCGCCCTGTCTAATACATGAAATTGTAATAATGACGTCAATAATAATTCAAGGCCTTTTCACGCATCGGAAATTCAGAAAGTAATCGATGCCAAATTGTATAACCCTCTGTTGAAAAAGTGATACTTTTAATCACTCTTTTGTTAAAAAGTGCATTCCAATGGAGAGACAGGTTTTTTTACATGTGTAAGTTCTCTGTAATTATTGATTTGAACTTTAAAGAGATATCCCTGATTCTTGCCAAGCCAGCAGGAGGTGAAGGGAGATCAATTAGTATCAGAATCAATTTGTACGTATGCCTTATGATCAATATTTTATTTCCTTTATTTTTTTTAAAATTAATCATTTCCTTTATTGATTTTAATTCTGTATTTCTTTCTCATATCCTTGAACACTAATAAACACTGATGGCTAATTTCACTGTGACACATTTGGGCACATTTGACCCCTAGGAAACCCATGACGATTTTTTTTTTTAGGCCAAAAAATACACCTTGATTTAAAAAAAACACCAAAAATCTGTGATTTCCCACCAAAAAGATGAAATCTATTACCAAAACATTAAAATTTGTAACTTGTGTTCACTGCATAATCTATTGATGATCTAAAAATGCATTGGTTTTGTACACAAATCTATCTTTCTAAAATAGATTTTGAAGTGAACACAAGTCACAAATATGCCCCATTTGGATACAAAATTGTATTTTTTTTTTAACAACTACGAATGATTGCAATACAGTACTTTGCTCTAGGTTAATTAAGGAACTCTCCAAATCTGTGGAAAAAATTTTTTTTTTAGATTTTTCCAAAATATCAAAAACGAAAACGAAAAACGCAAATATGAAAAACAAAAATAATGCATTTGCATATTCCTAGCAGCTCTACCCAAACTAAATCAACTTAATACATTTGCTGGTAGCTATAAAACAATTAATTGGATGGATAGGACAATGGTTGTTTTGTTATGTAGGTTTTAATTTGAATAAAAGTTGGTATATTTTGGTTAGTATTTTTATTTGAATTGAAGCAAAACTTTAAGAATGAGAATAAAGGTATTGTTTTTAGCCGCTTTCATGCATCTATCATTACCAATCACATAGATGACATCATTATTTTTGGTGTAAAACAACTATGCTTCATCTCGTTGTTTTATTTAAAATAATGATGTTGCCTGTGATATTCATGGCAGCGGCTAAAAACAATACTTTTATTCTCTAAATTTAAATTAAACTTCATTTACATCCAAAAATACCAGTATTATATTTACTGCTGGGGTCGTATTTTGAAATATCACTTAAAAATGCTGATACAAGAACGTGGGTGACAAAGAAGTTACACATTTTCTTCCAAAATCATGTTTTTTTTTTAAAGAAAAATTATAAACTGTGATCAATGTTACTTTGCGACCATTCATAAAAGTTTCCTATAATTATTCTCTTACATTTGACATGATAATGAAACCAAATTTGTGATGGTCCCACCTGTATAATTTTGCAAAAAATATCAAACATTTCCAATTTCTGCAAAGGAGGGTATTAATATGGAATTGTGTATATTTTCATTAACTATTTTTTGTTACATAGCAGCTGAGGAGGAATTGGGTTTGAGACTTCACTAATCTTTTGCTTTATTTGCTATGTGGAGTGAATGTATTGCATGTTGTTAAGTTCATGAAATAAATACATTGTATATATATCACCAACGGTATTCATACAACTAAATTGATATTTCTGTGTTTATTTGAATTCTCTTCATAGGCACACAAAGTAATGAATGACGTTTCAGCCAATACTATGTATGATGTACTACACGATGCAGAATACAGAAAAGTATGGGATTCCAACATGTTGGAAGGTTACGAGCTGTGTATACTCAACCCTAATAATGATATCAGTTATTATGCAAGTAAGTGACCAATAAAATTGATATGATAAATAAAGGTATCAAGTTTCGGCGATGAAAAACACACCCTGTTCTACGAGCGGACTTGGAGTTGGTCGCTCAGGATTTTTTTTCCAACCCTAACAATTAAAATGTATACAGTCACAATCAATAACACTGGCAAAAAAATGGCTGTTTGTAATTTCTAACAGCAAAAAAAGAAAGAAAAAAAAATCCCCAAATTATGCAAAATCTGGGTGGGTCGGGAAAATGGTATGTGACTAAACACCTGGGTGGGGTGGAGTAATTGAGATACCGGGGGTACTTTAAAGTGCCTTACTCAAGGGCACAACACAATGGCGTCGCCAGGGCTCGAACCCGCAACATGAGTCAGAGCCCATTCTGCTCGGCCACCGTGCTCCCAAATTAAAGATCTTCCATAACACTATTAACAGAAGTCTATTTTGGAGTGATGTTTTATTGCACTACTTATGAAGGAGGGCAGCTTAAAAACTGAATAGTTACTTTTTGTATGGGATCTGGGGTATTAAGGGCTGGGGTATGAGCGTTTGGACAGTATTTATTTTGGGACATTAGAGCACATCAGACATATCGAATTGCATTCTGAATACGAAGAATGTCATTCTGATATCAAATAATTTTGATTTTTTGAAATTCGCAATTTAATACATATTTTATGGCAAATCATTAAAATTGATATTTTTGATATTTAACAGTACTTGAAGTAAACTTTATAAATCTGATGATTTATACTTAAAGTGTATGTAGGTGGGATGAAAAACCGACGATCAATTGAAAATTTTGACCTTTCGTATTGAAGATATGGATTTTTTTCCCAAAACACCAACAAAAATTAGGTCTTTTGGAAAAAAAATCCATATCTTCAATATGAAAGATAAAATTTTCAATTGACCGTCGGCTTTTCCTCCCTGCTACATACATTTTAAGAATATATCATTAGATTTATATAATTTACTTTGAGGACTGTTATATATCAAAAATTTGAAAAATATCAATTTTTATAATTTGTGATTAAATTTGTATTATATTATGATTTGCAAAAAATTAAAATTATTTGATATCAGAAAGACATGCTTCGTATTCAGAATGCAATTCGATAGGTCTGAGGTGCTCTCATGTCCCACAAAAAATACTGTCGAAAAGCAATAAACGCTCATTTTAGATCCCTTAAGGTTATGGTGTTTCCAGACCATAAATTTCAAGATTACCCTTTTATTACAAAATAATATTCATATTAATTGAAAGAGTAAATTTACAAGGGCTGTTATGCAACAGTGCCTTTAATAATGAGCCATTTCAAAGGGAATACGTCTCTGTGTATCAAAAAGGTGTATTACCTGATTGACAACCTCATCCCCCATTTGATATAAGAAAAAAGCTTGATTTTTCTCTTAACCCAGTAAAATTTCAGACCTGAAAATGTTTTATATAATGTGACACAATCTGCTCCTGGGGCTAAAGAAGACATTTTTGATAATTGAGTTACTGTAATTGTTACCAACAAATATAAGCCTATCATATACTGAAAACACCAAAGGTCTAGCATACTTGGTTCTTAAAGTTTTTGATGTTAATTTTCTCATGATTTTATTGGGTTTTTTTTTCAAGGCTCAAATTAAGTAGGCACTTTTTTTCAGGCTTTTTTTACCCCATGGTTGCTAAGTTTTGGCTCCTGGTATGTCTAATAAACTACAAAGTATAGGAATAGGAGCTATCTTTAGGGTCTTTTTTTACTCCATATTTTTGCCTTTATTTCAATTTCAAATTTGCTGCCTTTGGCCCCATGGTCCAGATTGTGTCACATATGAACAAAACATCCTAATAGTCTTTATAACCCCATGATGGTACACCAAAGGCCCGCACAGTTCTGTGGCCATTGTGATGCACTTTTTCTGTATCACTGCAATTTAAATCAAAATTTTGGATCAAATAATAATGTACAAAACACAATATGACAAAATCAGACTTTAACTTAAAGTTTACATAATTATCCCATTCCTTGATGGAGAAAGAATGACATCAACAACCCAATAATCAGAAAATGTATGATTTCAAAATAATTGAAGCCATCCTCATCAAATCTTACAATATTGTTATAATTACGATAATTGTAAACAAATTAAGTGCAGTTTAATACCTCTTCCCTAAATTGATCAATACTAAAAGTGATATAAAGTGTGTTTTTGATATACCGTATTCAATAAGAAAATAGCAGACTGCTATGATTGAATATTGCTTATGCGATGCTTTTAGTACGCTTTTGAAATAGCGAAGTAGCTTTGCTGTTTTGATTGAGTACACAGAGATCAGCAGTATAATAATATGGGTAGTACAGCTGTAACCACATGGCCATGTGTACATGTATCTACCGACACATACACGCACACAGACTTCACCATGGATCACATGGCAAGCTAACCACCAGTCTAGATGACGCATATAGATGGCCACGCATGAGTGATTGATATTTTTATATTATATTTCATCCAATTCACAAGAGTTTATATTTCCTCTTGCACATCATTGATTAACAGAGTATGTGATAAACTGTATGAATAAAACAATTAATTATCAATTGGAAGCAGGAATTGAAATTGGTGTCCCGAGATTTGGAATCCGTTCCAATTTGCTTGTTTCTCAACAGCCACAGGGATTGGCCTATCTTTTAAATTACCAATTCTCTACATGGGTGCATCTGACTTTTTAAAATTTAAATGACTGTTATTGCAAAATTCAATAACATTATGTAGATTGATGTTTTTGCTTTATTTTATTAATTATTGCAACTGCAAGAATATTTATAATAATTTATGTTATCAGTATTATTATTAATTATTATTATTATTATTATTATTATTATTATTATTATTATTATTGTTATTATTATTATTATTATTATTATTATTAAATTTATTTATTATTCCTTATTATCCATTATTGTTGTTATTGTACACACAGCTGACGTAAGTTTGATATTACATGTGAAATAATGTGAAGGAAAAAGGAAAAAGATTTTAGCGGGTTGTAGTAGCTTTGGATTGAACAATTACTGGTAGCAATTAATGAGAGGAAAAAGGAAAAACACTAAACCAGTGATAAAAATATAGTTCAAATAAAATAGGTACTGAAAAGGCAAAAAGTACAAGCCTAGGTATAAAACCCACACGTCCCTCAGAATGCACCAGTATTCATCAACAAATCAGTGTGCAAAATATGTACCTGCCAGCCAAATCTTAAAAGTCAAAGTAATATACTATTACACAATTTTGTTACCTAAGATGGTTGCACTTATAAAAGCTGCTTAAGGCAATCAGAAATAAGTTGTACACGGACATGACAACCGCAATGTATCAAGAATCCAATGTTTTCAGTGGCATCATTGATTAAAATGAGGGATGAATTGGCATGTCAATGCCATATAACAAGATCAATTAGATGGGTCAAAATCAAGTAAGCTTCATTTTGAAAGTTGCGAAAGGCATCAGTCAATTTGGAGATAAATTTGTGAGATAGGTGTTATTACGACAGACAACCATCGGCAGGACGTGACCTTATCTGTGTAAGAGTCATCAGAGCAGCAGTTACATATTACTCTAGTATGTGTATGTGTAATTAATGTGGGACCGATGGGCATTTTGGTGAGGATTATGTAAATGTTGACTTTTATAACAACTCTCTCACCATGCTCGCTTTACATAATTGCTGAGACAATCTCACAAAAATTAAATTAAATACATGCCATTTAAAAAATGAAATTGGAATACTTTTTTCTTTATCACAACATGTAATTGGGGTAACAAATTTTTTATTTCTATTTCTATTTATATCTAGCTCTGTATTATTTGATTAAAATATTATTACAATATGCCTAATATGATTCTATTCAAACTTAAAAATATACCATATTGCCTCTAAGCCATAATGATAATATAATACCATGTAATATGAAAGTGGTTAGTTTTTGTTCAAACCTGATTTAAATATGTTTACACATGTTCCAAAATGGAACCAGCCAAATTTGTGGTGTTTGTCAAGACCACAGTGCAATTTTGACATACAGTGTAGTGTCATACATACATTAAGCCCCCCCGCAGAACTCCATGCTAAATGGCCAAAATAGCTGGTGAGGTTTCTTCGTTTTTCAACTCCAGCGTACGACAAATCGCCCTTCTATGCATGTGTATACGCCCGCGGGATTAGGTTAGCATGCACAATTTGAATCTGTCACTGTGAAATCCAATATGGCGTTACTCTCAACTTTAGACAAGACACAATATAGCGATGTTTTTAAAATGGGAATTATCATTGTAAAAAGGAGACATCTAAATAAAGCCCCCTTTTGGAAAATGCAACACCCTGGGGCGTTAATTAGTAGTGTTTTAGTGAAAATGCTTGTTACCGCATTATGCATGTGTTTACCATTGTATATACGTTCTTGGAGATGTATTACATGTACGGTACTTAAAAAATGAAATATTACACCTTGTTGTGAATGGTATTTATGTCATGTGTATGTACATTTTGTTCAATGTCAAAAAAAAGTGTAAATTTATAATGTAAGAGAGCTCAAACATTGACATAATTCATGAAAACATGTTTCCACAAACTGTGATTAGTTTGCTTTCAAATGTAGAGGATTCCATTAGTGATTGATGTGTAAGTGCCTCTGGTCATTGAAATCCCAGCAGAAATCAGGTTAGCTTTTAGAAAAAGACATGACAGATTAAATGAAAAATAAATTAAATCTTGTTTGCTATTTTAAGGTATTGTGCAATTAGAACTGCAATTTGTCTAGGTGAAGGTAAAATTTATTAAAAGTAACCTTATAATTGATACCTGAGTCAAGGATTTTATTAGGATTGTGAAGAATTAATAATATATTATTATGGTAAATGAATTTACTACTATCTGTTTAGTGTATAAAATTTGCCATTCTTTCGTCCCTAGATTTGACAAGAATCTGCATTCGGCATGCTTGCTTGAATTTACACTTTTTGAAACAGGTAAATGTTCTCTGTAGGGTAGGAATAAGTTCTCGTCAAAACTGTTCAGCTTGAAAGCCCTTTTGTTCCAGTCTAAATATTTTTCATGTGTGCTAGTTTTGTCATTTACCATGTACATGTGCAGTTAAAGGTTTTTGTACAATAAATTGAACTAAACTGAACTGAACTGAGCCTTGGTAATAAGGTGAGGAATAATTCCTAAAGTGTCGCTTTGATTCAGAATTTCTGCTTGGGTTTCAATACCATTTTAAAATATAGATAGATTGTTGAGTACCCGGGTTGAGTATTATTGTTTTATCATACATTATAGACAAAAGGTGTAAACAATACGGATTAACCATGATTGTTTGTCTTTTTGTTTCTTCCGACAGTGAAGTGTCCTTCCCCTTTGAAGAATAGAGACTTTGTAATGCAAAGAACTTGGTTAGAAACCAGGGACGAATTCATCATTTTTAATCATTCCATATATCACAAGGTAAGGAAGATGTGTGAATGGTCAGTGTTTTGCCAACATGAGCCCCCATTGTGGCCTCTACACCATCCGCGATAATGAACTTTTGAAAAGCACCCTAAACAAGGATTTAACCCTTGGCTAAAACGATACCCTAAATAGGTAACACACACCTGTTTTCACACCCTAAACAAGGGATTTTATTCTTTGCATCAAATTTCATACCCTAAATTTCATTTCCGCGTATTAGCAATTGCAATTTTGCTACCCTTTTATTCCAATTTTTCATGTTTTTGACACCCTAAACACGATATGCGCGTATAGTGCCTACCCACGAAAAACTACCCTTTTTACATGTTTTTAGTAACATGGATGGTGTACAGGCCACAATGGGAGTGACCCCCCGGGCATGATCCCTAAACGTAATGTTCCTAATGCTAAATGTAGAGTGTCTTACTGTAACCGCAAGGAAATCAGACTTACTAATCGGCAATTGCTAGGGAATACAATTCCTACATAGCAGAAAAGCTCTTGATTTTAACCCCATTATGCCATGTTACAGAGAAACTAGGAATAGAGAGTAGATTACATATACATCTTATGGAAATGTCAGCCTTTGAGCACTACAATCAAACACCAGTCAGACCAGAACCAAATATCAAAGTTGAGCTTAGCTAAATACATGTATAGCCTGGCTGGACGTACGCAGGTGGATGACACAATACTGGTCAGGAAATCGGTTCTGTGCTACAGCGTTTTACCTAATTATAGCGCCCCCGGCACTCAAGTAAGTCACTTCAAGAGAGTGCTGAAGTCAGGGTTTCTTGTTACCAAATTTTGTGCATTTTGAGGCTGTTTTGGGGTGTTTGTGGAAAGGACATTAATTACAATGTATCTTTTGTATGTCATCTTGTAAGACCTTTCAGTAGGATGCTCCACAAGTGTTTCAGATGTGTGTCTGTTACTCGATAGTGGAAGACAGATCAAGTTCATTCTTGATATGCTTAATTGCCTATTGCTTAAGACACAAGAAGGATGATATACATCTGTACAGCTTTGTGTATCATAAAAATGTGTTTCTTTATTTTCTGCCCACCCTAGTTATAATAAAAATAATTAAAAATCTGTTTTTATTTGCTCAGACTTTCTTGTTAATAATTTTCTCATAGTGTGATGGTGGTTTGCCTGATATAGATATTTTAAATTTGTTTATTTGATATTGAGCAACATGAATATTGGTGTAAATAATACATCTTAACAATAAAAATGCATAATTTGATTGCATATTGTATATTGAACACCTGTACATATACAACCAGCGGATACAGGTTCAGAAAATATCATTGCTAGATATTATTATTTACACTACATATGTATTATACCTCTACAATCCCATTACAAAGCCAGATTTGCTCATGTAAAAGGATTTCAGAAATCAATGAGGCAAATACAAGTAATTTAGATGATAAATTTATCAAAGTTTGCACCCACACATATTATCTTGAGGTCAAATTGGGCAATTCCAGTTGATATCCATATACCCCCTTTGGAAGACATGACCTTAATCTTTAACACAGGGAGTGTAAATTTCAAATGGGGTTACCTGAATGGGTGATACCATTTGAAATGTAAACACCTGTGTGGGAGATTAAGGTCATGTGTTCCATAGAAGGTGTATGGATTTCACCTGGAACAGCCCAATCTCTGCAGACCTCAATCATCCCTTGATCAATTAATAGTTGCCATACACCCACTCATCATCAGTTAGAAAAGAAGCATATGATGTGAATAGGCCATAGAAAATCAATTTTTTGATTCTCGTCCCTGCCTGCATCACTTTTTTTGGAGTAAGTCCATTTTTTGTACAATTTTCAAGGACAAGTTTGGATTTTAAAGCTCCAGCAATTCAATTATGATGATACATATTTAATAATAGCAACATGAATCACGTTTTTGTTGTAGACCCATTGTACCCTCACAAAAAGTACCTCATTGATTGCCAAGAATGCATCGAAAAATGATTACAACAGCTAGCAATGCCAATTTTGCATTTCAGAACATTAAAAAAAAGTCCTCCTGACCTCATCAATTCATGAAAATCCTCTGGACTAGAACCAAAAAAGAATAATTTTATGCTGCCTTACATAAGATTGCCAAATAAAATGCAAAGGTTTACTGGAAAACAATAATCTAATAAGTTGAAAACTGTTCAAAATTATTTTCTTCAAGTTGTTACTTAGGTACAGTAAAGTATAGGATGGTTAAGACATTGTTCAGATCTCACGCTATCAAAGCCTGTCCCTTACATTAATTTGTCTAAAGGAAATATCTTTTTTCTTCACAGGAGCAACTCAATTATATATATTAAATAGCGATAGTTCTTGTATGATTGAAATCAGCCATTGCTTGATCTGAATGATCTCTCTGACTAGAATTTTACAACTGGCCCTTGAAGTCTGTCTGGGACAATAATCCACATAACCTACATGTTGGATTTAACATCAGTAATCAAGACCAATCTAATTTAGCCAGAATCATGCAAATGTCTATCTGCTCATTTCAGTATTTGATCATTTTTTTACATGTGTAATATATTTTTTAAAGGGGCATTTCGTGATCCACAGCCTCATCCCCCACTTTTCTCAAAAAAGTTGAGATTTTTATATCACTGGAAACCTCTGGCTACATAATGTTTATGTACAAAATATTTCTTGCAGATTAATTCGCTTAGCAAAGATATCGTGAAATTTGCATTTCGTTCTGGTGCACCAGAACGAAATTACAACGTATTGTCTATGGAGCAGTGTAATACACATAATCATGCATAACTCACAAACGCAATATCGGAATCAACTGAAATTTTGGGAATATGCTTTTTTCGTGGATATGTACTGAAAAATGTCATAAAAAGAGGATGCTAGGATCACGAAATACTCCTTTAAGTGGTGTAGTGCTATATATATTATATATTATAAATTGTAATATTCAAGCCAAAAATAGAGAAAAATTTTACATTTTTAATCTCATAATACCCCCACCCCCACACATTTTGCATTGTAAAGGAATTGTAGGCCTATATGCTGTTATTTGCATGTCATTTGCGATTTTGGGATTTTTGAAAATTGTACACAAGTTTTTATTTCACAGAATTTATGTAGGCCTAAGTGTGGTTGTTTATTCACAGAATTTATGCAAGTGTAAAGTAAAAAAAAAATGTATTTTTGTGTTGTTATTTTTGCACCTGCATGTCCACTCACAAATTTTGTGACAATAAAACCCTCCTGAAATAACAGCATATTCATTTATTACATGTACAGTACATAGAGTGGTCAAGCATTGCAAATAATTAGTAGTATTGCAAATGTGATTTGTTGAGAACTAGATCAAGACTTTAAGCAAACAGAAATCCATTTTAATTAAGTCTACAGATGCAAATTGAGCAAAATATTAAATATGTATTTCTGCCCGGGTTTGAATTTTACATATAGGCCTATGATACATGTATATACAACCAATTTGTATAGTAACATGATACTGCAGATTTATACTGGACATTTTATTAATTAGTTAATCACCATGATCACAACAGATGTGCAAAATGGGGAAAAGATTGATTTTTTAAACTAATGGAGTTAGAGACACTGTGCAAATATTTGACACATATGTTAATATATCCATCAAACAAAACTGATATAACATGGGAAGGGTTGTTTTATGAGCAGATAAATAAAGTCTATTGTACATCATATGTCATACGTACATATGTACCAGCATGGACATGGTACCAGCATCATATGCATATACTTTGCAAGTTGCATTTTCTGACTGGCTGTGCTTTAGGGCTACATGTAGAGGAGGAGCAGGCTCCGACCAGAAAAAATTGCTTGGTAGTGTGACCAAGCTAATTATGTGCACCAAAGATAATTAACAAATATTTTGTATTTAAAAAGTAATATTTAGGAGTAGTAGTAGTAGATAAAGAAACAAAGTTGTGAAGGCCAGTGATCAGTGAATGCACTATCCATCCATTCATAAAAATGTACAATAAGTCTATTGAAATGCCCTTCATAATAAGAGAATTATGATGGTTAGTGACGTCAGAAGAGTTTGTCATTACTTCTTTAAGGCTGTGATCACATAGAAGTATACTATTCGGGTATACGGTGCACGCTTTTGCAGGTGCACGCGATATAGCTTGAATCGAGCAAGGTAATTTCATAGTACCGGTCACATAAGAGGCACTAATTAAGCTATCTGAATACGCTCATTCGATCAGGCTGAGTTTACTATAGTATACTCTTATGTGAACTCAGCCTAATCGAATGAGCGTATCGTATAGCGAATAGCGAATAACGTATAAGGACCAGGTATTTACTGATACTTTTAACATAATAACTATTGTTTTATTTCCAAGTAACATTTTATGACCAACAATTGTAAAGGCCCTTTGTCTCAAGATTATGTAGGTGTGTCATCCCATATATTTCTTGCATCATTATCATCATGTGCACAGGAAGTAATTATTAATATTCAATTATGTAAATTCATGTTAATTTGTTAGACTGACCATTACATCATTGTTAAAGATTACTTGCTATTGGATGAAATATTAATAAGGAGGTTGGACTTGTACTTCCTCTCCAAAATATAAGATTGATACTTTTGTAGGATAGAGACAGTACAGTTGACGCTTGACACTTTACACTTTACACATCACCAACTCTAACTCTACTATGAGAGAAGATAGTTCTGACAACATGTAGCATCTATAATAAACTTCAACTTTGGGTCAATCCCAACCTCTACTGACTGGTACAATGTTCTTATTTCTACCGAGCTAATTCCCGGCGTAAAGTAACCACGGTCCAAACTAGCAGGCCAAACACCCCGGTTACAGTAGCCTTGTTCTTCAGCAGTCCCAAAGCTGTTTATTTCATTTATTTGTTTAACTTTTATATGTTACATACCATATTAAATCAATTGAACATATTTCCGGAACTGTAAAGTAGACATTTTCACCCGGGTCATCTTTCGCACTTTGCCAATTTTGAACTGTTTTAGTTATTTTTAAATTTGCAATTCTAAGCTGCCTTACATTGAACCATACACAAAACTTTGTTCTCTAAGACATTCTATAAGTAAGGCTAATGAAAGTTGATTCCGTCACCGTCACCTGCCCGCATCACTTTTTCATTCATGGCCAAAAACTTTCATTATTTTCATGAAAATGTCAATTATCTGACATTTCAAATGGAAATAATCAAAAATTTAAACTCTCAAAATGTCATGCATTTCAGCAGTTTGTCTTAGTTGTGGGGGTAGAGGATGTAGTCAATACTGAAAGTATTCGTTCATCATGTTCCTGATGATTACAAAAATTGCACATTTCTTTTCATTTTGATGAAAACAAACTCTTGAAATCTTTTCTCAGTCTGTTGCAAAATGTCTGTAAAGATGATCTAAG
The DNA here is from genome assembly GCF_039555335.1 of Amphiura filiformis. NCBI lineage: Eukaryota > Metazoa > Echinodermata > Ophiuroidea > Amphilepidida > Amphiuridae > Amphiura > Amphiura filiformis. The sequence continues at coordinate 51,337,434 of NC_092636.1, read as the reverse complement.
TATTTATCCTTGTTTCGATATATGGGTAATAATGAAATACAGGCAAATATTGAATAATATAAAGATCGAGTCACCACATCACTCAACAAAGAGAATGTGAAGGGAAACTTAACATAGCCTAACATGTCATTTACCACTCCCCCATAAGGATTGGGAGTCATCTTTGACAAAGACTAGTAGTAGGATTACAAAAAAATATATATTCAGATAATGCTGATTGCTAGCTGTGAAGTGTACTTGTATTTAACTTCAGATTTATGCAGCATATGGCATTACAATCATATGTACCAGCAGAAATCTCAAATCTAGAGTCAGAATATTAAAGTGAAAATGTATTGAGACCTTTTGTTTATTAAAATGGTATAAAATACATGTGCACAATTTTGTACCACCATGTTCTTCCTCATTTAACCTTTTGTCACTGCATTGGTCCGATTTTTCATTTTGTAGTTTACAACTTCCTTTCATCATAGACTGTAACTCTTTCTTTTTACAGTTTAAGCTTTCATACATTGACCCTACCTTTAAAATTGTGTGTTTCCAAATTAATATTAGTGGTTTAGAAGCAAACATGTGCATTTATGTGTGTAACAATGGCCCATAGAATGATTCTTACCACTTTTTCGTTTACACCATCAAAACTAAACATATCTGGTTGTATCTTGCCCCCCCCCCCTGAAATTCAATTTTCCCCCCTAATGCCCCTTCCCCCGAAAAAAAATTTCTTGGCGCCGCCACTGGGTAAAGTGAGGGGAGGGATGAGGCTGTTGGGGTCATCTACCTTTAAGTTAACATATTTAAAGGTCTTCTGATCTGTACAGGCAGTATCATGCTTGAATGAGATAGGCATGTACATTAGTACCATTATTACCTACACATGGCTTTTGATGAAACTGTATTGATTGAAGCAAACGCACGGATGGTTGGATAGATGATGGACTAATAGTAATATATTGTAAGAGTGCAATTTTTGTGGGTGGAATTTTTAGCGCTTTGCATATTTTGAACTACTTCTTATTTTTAAATTAGCGATTTTGAATTTTCTTACATACAGTATAGACATAGATATTTAAAAGAACACATTTTTTTATTTTAAGTGGTAAGCTGTGTTGAGTGAGAAAATTATTGTTTCACAAAAATTTCAACTTTACAGTATTTGCGCACATTCATGTGTTTATGTTTGTACGTACGTATAAATGCATGATACACAAGCAGTGTATAATTGGCTTGGTTCATTTACATGTGAAATGTACATCCAAGGTAATACTAGTGTTTGATATCAAACATGGGTCGTCATTTTGTTTCAAATTAATATTTTAAAATGAAGAGAACATAGAAATGTAAACACGTGACATTTGAAACATTGATACATTGTTTATCCTACTATATTGTGAATGGTCATACTTCCAATTTTAATTTTCATATGATGGTCGGCTTTTCATCCCATCCACATAAAAATTTTAATAAGTACATTGCATTAGATTTATAAAGTCTACCTAATGTAGTTTACTTAGAAGACTGTTAAATTTCAAAATGTGAATTTTTGATCAAATTTGCCATAAAATTTATATTATATTGCAAATTTTAGAAAATCTAAATTATTTGATATCAGAATAATGTTCCTCGTACTATTCAGAAGACATTTTGGTATGTCTGATGTATTCTCGGGTCCCACAAAAATTATTGTGCAAAGGTGAATGACCGAACCCTAAAACCCAAAGACACCACTTTTTGTGTGTGTCATGGATGTCTCACTGAAAGACTTCTTGTTTCAAATTGCTGGCATCATACATGTATCCGTGTCCATCAAAAGTTGAGGTAACAGTGATACTATATCGAACTTGGAGTGCTCAGATTTGCTATATATATTTATATCGATGAATTGATTGCTTACCAAAGTCCAGGAAAGATAAAAAAATAAATTAATATAAATAACATAGAGTTGATGATATAACTCGCAAGGTGTACTGGTCAGTCAATTTGTTCATCTCTGCACAAACTTTTTTCATAGCTCAAATGATATCATTGACAGGTGTTTTTTTTTCATATTTTTAATTGATATTGAACCTCACTCTAATAAGGCAACCCTTCAGTTTGATTGGATTCTTGAGTGCTCATGTCCATGAAATAAGATAAATGGCATCAAATCCTTTATTAAAAATAAACCGCCCCATGGTAGACGGCATCCCAATTGATGCCATGCATCGAAAACCATGATGGCGGTTCTAATTAATTCTGGAATTAATTTCTGTAAAAACCTGAAGATGGAATTATGTAAAAATTTGGTCAGCACTATTTAAATGTAAACAGCAACAGGTCACATACTTCTCCCTACAAAACAACCCACACTGTAAATTAAGGTACACAGTATGTCAACTAACACAAACAATTTTGTTATGCTTTTGTTGTTACAGGAACTTCCACCAAAGAAAGGGTTCATTCGAGCTGATTCTTACTTGACAGGTTACCTAGTAAAACCAATGCCAAGAGGGTGTGAACTCATCTACGTCACACAGTCAGACCCAAAAGGTGAGATCACACTGCATTTGTTCATAAGCCTGCCATCACATACCAAGTATACGGTATTCGCTATACGCTATTCGATCAGGCGAGTATAGGTCAGTTTACCAATTTTAAAACTGAACCTTCGTCTAATTAAATTCCTGTAACTTTACTTCTTGAGGAATGTGCAGAATTAGATCATCTATCAAAAAAATAAATTTACCCACATATGGTTACGTTTTAAAATAAGGAGGGATACGCTGCACTAATATCAAACGCACACGATTCCCACTATACTGTACTGTACTGTACTGTACTGTACTATACTATACTATACTATACTATACTATACTATACTATACTATACGCAGGTAGACGGCCTTTTCGAATAGTGCCCTCTTATGTGACCCGGTACTATGAAATTACCTTGCTCGATTTAAGCTAAACGCATGCACCTGCAAAACGTGCAATCGATACCCGAATAGTATATTCTATGTGAACGCAGCCTAAGGCTGAGTTCAGATAGAAGTATACGGTATACGGTATTCGCTATATACAAAATACGCTCATTCGATCAGGCTGAGTTCATATAGGAGTATACTACGGTGAACTCAGCCTGATCGAATGAGCGTATTTCAGATAGCTTAACAGCTTAGTATGTCAGTTTACCCATTTTCTTCGCCTTATCAAATGCTTGTAACTTTACTTCTTGAGGTCACATTGCATTCAATGAGGTGTCATAATGTGCAGAATTAGATAGTGCATCTATTAAAAAATGAATTTACCCACATATGGTTTAGGTTTTTAAAATTTGGACGGTAGACGCTGCACTAAAATCGAATACGCGCGATTCCCACTATACTATACTAAACGCAGGTATACGGCCTTTTCGAATAGCTCTTATGTGACCCGGTACTATGAAATTGCCTTGCTCGATTTAAGCTATACGCGTGAACCTGCAAAACGTGCACCGTATACCCGAATAGTATACTTCTATGTGAACGCAGCCTAAAGGAACAATATCTCAGGATTTCACTGACTTGGTGTAATGATGATATTACATCAAACCCCCGGGTCCATACTGGAGACATTACATCCAAGTAAAAAATGTTGAATAGCCCAATATAAGTAAAAAATATAAATATAAATATATAATAATACTCCCAAATACCACCAGACACCAGTGTCAACTACAGATCAATCACAACAATAGACTGCATTACAATGGGACTCTGGTGTGAACATTTTATTTTAAGTCTACTGATTCAAGCATTCAAAGCCTTTATAAATAGGTCCAATAAAAATATCTGTGTGTTTCTATTGGGGAAAGGTTATCATGTAATGCTGTTTAGGATGTTACTGGTTAATGTGCTCAGTAGAAACAGATCAGTTCAGAGTGATGCAGTGTAGATACCCAGCAACCGCCCAAGAGATGCTGCGTGTTTATACTTAGCACTCTGTATTTTTACCTGGTATTACCTGGTAACCCACAATCCAATTCATCAACAACCAGCATGTTTCTACTGATGCTTAAAATAGGGTTGTGGTGTGTACCGGAAGTAGTGAAAATGTTTTCCTGACCCCCACACTACTTTGTTTTAAGGTCATGATGGGATACATAAAATGTACATAAAAGAAGAACAAGACCCAGCAACCATTAACCGTTGTGTTTCTACTGGCAGAAATACCGGATACACTGCATGGTCTACCCCATGAGGTGGATCACAGTTGCTGGATGTCCACACTGCATCACTCCAAGTTGATCTGTTTCCATTGAGCACATTAACTGGTAATATTCTAAACTAAATCGCATCATCCGCTAACCTTTCTCCAGTAGAAACATGCAGATTGACCATGCGGTGTGGTACCTGGTATTTCTGCCAATAGCAACACAACAGTTAATGGTTGCTGGGTGTTGCACTTTTATGTACATTTTATGTATCCCATCATCATGATCATGACCTTAAAAGCTGCTTAGGATCAGGAAAACATTTTCAGTACTTCCAGTACACACCACAACACTTATTTTAAGCATCAGTAGAAACATGCTGGTTTTTGGTGAATCGGATGGTGGGTTTGCCAGGTAATAATGAGTGCCCAGTATAAACACACAGTATGTTTTCTGTAGACAATTTTAAGACAACTTGATTGTCCTTTCCGGCAAGTCTCAATTTTTTCATTTGTTTTGCTTTGTGAAAAAGCAAAGCTTTTGTATATAGCTGGCAGTAAACACCAGACATATCAAGATCCAGAGTTTCTGATTACGATAATCATTTCAGCTATCAGCCTAGTATATGCCTACTTTTCCATATAGCTTTTTCCATTATAGGCTCATGATATAAAAAAACTCCACCAAACTTTATTTCAAATAGTTAATTAGTTGTTTTAATAAGAGACACAATGTATTATACATTATTGGATAGTACTAATGAATTCATCAGTATATACCAGCCTAGACATCTACAGAAGATACAACTTTTTGTTTGAAATTGTTTCTCCGAAAGATCAATTGAATGTTTTGCAACATCATCTATAGGTATATTAAAAGGCAAGCATAACCATAGGCTAGTCAATTCATCATCCCACTCTTTATGATTTTGTACATGGCATACACTCAGACTAAATGTGATATGTATAGCCATGGGACACTCACAGAAACACATTAGCTATTCTCTCTTCCATCACAAAGCATATATAAAAGCTATGCTTTAGACGATACATTTGTGTATGTGTGTAGACAAGCTTTACCTTAGTTTACTCTAGGCTGTTTTAGGTACATGATGTAGGTGAAAGATCAAGAGTGGAGAATTTGAAAGGCAGGACCAAAAGTGATCTCTTTTGTCAGAAGGTGAAGTGCTTTCAACTTTGGGTAGACTCCAGATTTAATTTGAGTTGGGTGTATGTGACTCACCTGCAGGAATGGGCTATTCCAGTTGAAATACATACACCCTTTATGGTAGACATGATCTTAATCTTCCACACAAGAGTGTGCATTTCAGATGGGGTTACCTAAATGAGTGACTCCATTTGAAATCTACACCCCCTGTGTAGGAGATTAAGGTTAATGTCTTCCATAGGGGGTGTATGGATTTCAACTGGAATAACCCAGTGAAGTTTTAAAGTGCAAGGAAGCATCTGGGAAGGTATTTAGCTGTATAGAACAGGTTGAAAGGTATTTGATTAAGGTGCACATAGTGAAGTTTTGGTTGGTATTGGGTGGAACTTGCAATATTGTGGAATTATATGATACTTGCTTCTATTTTTTGGCATGTAATATGATCAATGAGTTCAATTGGAGACTGTACACTCCGACATCTAGGCATGTCACTCATGGAGGAGAAAATAATCTGGCTTTGCAAAAAACATCCTTATTGCATGCCTTTTTGAAATGTGATTGTGCATGCAAAGCACAATCTCTCTGACACTTGTACACTATTATAAACTGCCTTTGACTTTGCTGGAGACTTATATGAGCTTACATTTGATTTTTGACAGTGGCATACTGAAAGGGGGGTGGGGTCCAGGTGCCAACCACTAGTCAGGAAACTTGTCAGCCAGGGAATTGAAGATTCAATCATCTGAGTAGAAAGTTGGGTAGACTAGTGAAAATAATTTATCATGTGCATGTGCATATTGTGGGGTTTTCCCACTCAATTTTTCACTAGCAAAAATAAATTTAATTTGTAGGGATTTTTGAATAGTGGCATATCATCAGGGGAAAAGTCAGTCTGGAGAACACAGAATCTGCCCCTTGCTCATGAAATCCTGTGCACGCCACTGGTTTCTGATGATATAATAAAATATTTTTAAAAGAGACCGAAAGTTAAAAACGATTTAAGTGAACACTAAGACATTCTCATAGTTATATTAACTAATTGTGTGTATGTATTCTTGTCATTTGATTAACCAATTACTATTGATTATTTTTGCTATTTTGAGCAAAAAGACTATTGCACTCCGTGCAAGTTATTGCAATAGTCCACTTTCCAAGTTGCTCTCCTGTGCAGCTTATATACAATGTTGACAAATATGAGTATCAGTGGCATAGCCAGGGGGGGTAATCAGGGGGTGTGGACAAGTTTCCCCACAGAAATTTTGAGAGATGAAAATGGGGATGGCAAAGAGTAAAGTGTCATTAAAATTACTAAAATTGGGACCAAAAATTGACAAATGGGGATGGAAATTTGGCTTTGCCCCTTAAACTAAAAAGCTGGCTATGCTGCTAAACAAAAAGCACTCATAGTAGCCACCTCAACTCACCAGCTACAGGCGTGGGTGTCGCTTCAAAAATAGATATTTTTAAAATTAATTTTGTTTTCCTCATGGTATATCAAATTAAATGGAAGAAAAGGAATTTATATACAATGTATATTGAATGTTTATATTTGTTTAATGGAAAGAATATTTTCATTTGGTGTTTCATTCAATTAGGCAAAGCCTCATTGAATGGAATAGTCCATATGTCATCTCATTAAATATTCTTACCATTGTACTCATAAACATACAATATTTGCAGTGACGTGAAAATGATTTTTAACAAAGTGTGGGGGGCTTCCGCCCAAAGCCCCCCTGGACACGCCACTGATTTGTATACCATATCAATGTCATAACCTGTCATGTTTTTTCCCAACTACCTGTGCAATATCTAATGTCATTTCTTCTCTATTTTGTTATTTCACAGGTTCATTACCAAAGTGGGTAATTAACAAAGTAGCCAAATTTGTGGCACCATCAGTAAGTATACTATTCTATGGGTATGATGCAATATCTAACTATATTTTAGAGCACAGTTCTTCAGCGGTCTGCCAATTTGGCGCAGTTTATGGCGAATACGAAAGTGGGGTTCTGTAGTGGCGTGCGCAGCACATTGAAAGTGGGGGGGCCAGGTTGTTCAGTTCTCCTGAATGGAGTCTGATTTAGGTGTGTAAGGTGCGGTTTTAGCGTTTTCCCAATTTTCCAGAATTTCCCCAAATTTCCCAACAAAAGGGGGGGGGCATGTGCCCCCCTGCCCCCCCCCCCCCCCTTGCGCACGCCACTGGGGTTCTGATTGGCTAATTGAATCATGTCATAATCATATCGGCACCCCATTTGCTGGTCAAGCTGCATAGCATCGTGTGACCCAGTTCTTTTTACGCGGTAATCAGACAGAGCAGACAGATACAGCTGAAGTAATTTGCTTAATAGTATAGCTACATGAGTCATTTGTATGCAGATTTAATTTTTGCAATCAAGTATTATGCTCATTTTTAAACATAATACATGTACAATATGCAGAAACTGCAATAACAAATAATTCCTGATATTTTCATGTTCAAATTCAATGCTTCGTACCAAATCTTAAAATTGATTTTCCAAATCTCATATTCAATTTTATTGACATAGAACTCATGTGGTATGATTGTGTCATGTTGATTTTACTTGTTTTTATTTACTATCTTCTGGTATTTATTGCCTTTGGTGCAGTAGCATAGCCAGGATTTTAGTGTGAAGGAGCAAAGCCAAATTTTTTTCCCCATTTGTCAATTGTTTGGCCCATTTTTAGTCATTTTAAAGAAACTTTGCTCTTTGCTGTCCTCATTTTCTGTGGGGGAAGTTTTCCCCCTAGCTCCCCCCTGGCTGCTTTGGTGTATTGTGGTCTACACATACATACACATTCATACCCACAGGCCACACCCACATACTTGTACCCACAACGGCACACACACCCCAACCCACAATGTGCATTGCACATGCACACATTCAACCTTATCAGGATTATATTACACTATTTTTAAAATGGATGTTGTGGATTCATCCAACATACGTCATAACACATTTCTGTGCGTTTCTGCATTCTGTGAACTCATCACATGTTATTGCAGCAGATGTTCAAAACAAGCCTCTATGACATGTTTTAGTAATGACCTCATTCTTTCTAATAAAGATGATGGATTTATACAAGCAGTATAAGCTGGTCTGAGATGAGGCTGTATCACTGTGTTATCATCATAAGTGATGCACAGAGAGCAGGTGGGCGAACACTTTTGTCATTCCAGTTTTCCCCTTTTCATCCTTCATTACAAACATAGGAGTGAAATAAGTCACAAACATGTATCCAGAAGAAGAAATGTAAGCACAGGCTACTGGGTTGATTGATGATATTTAAAAGTCCCAAAAAATACTGCAAATAATTAATAAATAAAAGAAATTAATTTATAATGAATTAGTCTAAATTTACATCATTTGTGGTTCCATCTGTTCTTGAGGAAATTGTGCATGAGCACATCTTTAAGTCATCCTTTATGTAGAGTGCCCATAGGAAGCTATCATTAAAAAACTGAAAACAAACAAATAAACTAGTAAGCATGTGATAATCATGTCAATCAAACTTCCCATGGCCTGTGATTGGTTAGCATCGCCATAGTTATACGATGCTAACTTGTGCACCTTTCCCTGCATAGCTGATTTACCCATGAGGTTTCTGCATAGGACTTAGACTTCATTTTGCACAATATTATACAAAATAAACGTTGCTGAGGTGCATTATACCAACATTTAAGACACTTGTTAATGAACTTGTAGGACTCATCCATAGGCTTTGTATATTAGACTGATGATGCATTGTAAATGCCCCTTGAACTTATTGGAGCAGTTCAGAAAGATCAAAGAATTAAAGCAAGGAGGTGCTTTTTTTAAACCAGTGTTTTTTTAGTTCAGAGCAACAAAAGGGATATGTTATTGTATTATACAATTATACCAAGCACCTTTGACCGTCTGTATACTTTTAACTCAATTTTTGGCCATTTTTGTCAAAGTTTGCCCTGTGCAAGTTATCTTGCCCCCTTCCCCTCCCCCTCCTTTGCCCCTCTTCTGAAAAAGTCATGGCTATGCCACTGTGTATATAGGATACCTAAAAGGAAACTCAAAATGTCACTTCGTCTCCCAGCTTTGCGAGTAGTCTGAAAGCTTGGCAACTCACTTAAGAGGCTGTGCACATTTAATTAAATGTGATTAATTTTTTAATAATGGTTATTAATAGATGTATAAAACCAACACACAAGACCATGGAGACTGACTGCACTGACTGCACAGACTTCAACCCATCATCTCATTAATTACCTACATACATACACTGGGATATTAAACATTCTCATCCCGCTGAGCAGAGTTCATTAACCATAATATGTTTGTACGTTCGTGGGATGATTTCTGAATGTGTTGGGTACAAACTCATATTCCACAACTTGGGGTCAAATTATGAGATGTGGTTGTTCAATGGAGGTGAATGAACCGTGCCATTGGAATTGAGTCTATGTTTGACTGAGTGATAGCCTTGAACAACACCTTGCAGGAACATTGATCATCTATAGACAAATTGATTGATTGTTTGATTGATTCATGGAGCATTTTATTTGTTTCATGTTATTCAGTACAAATTATGCATTACCTGTACATAAAAATCAATTAACAATTGTAGAAATAGCAATATGGCCTTGATTGTGACTTGTTCTTGTCAGAGGAAATCATTTGCATATTAGATCTATTATTTGTTATTATTAAGGGCTGGGGTATGAACGTTTGGACAGTATTTATTGTGGGACATTAGAGCACATCAGACATATCAAATTGCATTCTGAATACGAAGAATGTCATTCTGATATCAAATAATTTTGATTTTTTGAAATTCGCAATTTAATACACATTTTATGGCAAATCATTAAACATTGATATTTTTGATATTTAACAGTACTTGAAGTAAACTTTATAAATCTGATGATTTATACTTAGGTTTTTTTGGGAAAAAAATCCATATCTTCAATATGAAAGACCGTCGGCTTTTCCTCCCTGCTACATACACTTTAAGAATATATCATTAGATTTATATAATTTACTTGAGGACTGTTATATATCAAAATTTGAAAAATATCAAATTTTTATAATTTGTCATAAAATTTGTATTATATTGTGATTTTAAAAAATGAAAATTATTTGATATCAGAAAGACATGCTTCAGTATTCAGAATGCAATTCGACAGGTCTGAGGTGCTCTCATGTCCCACAAAAAATACTGTCGAAACGCAATAAACGCCATTTTGGATCCCTTAACAACAACACACACACACATACGCACAATGAGGAAACGTATCTTAAAACCAGGGATGTACAATTGAGGCCACATGATAAAACAAAAACAACTCCACAGATACAAAGTCACACCAGGCATTAATAAGATTAAAACATTATATAGTAAAACATGCAATAAGTATAATTTCCCTACGGTCCATTAGCCTGTTCGATGTATGGCATACATAAACGAAAAGGCAGTATGTCAAGTTGGTAAAGCCTGCCAAATTTAAAAGACCTATTAAAAATTATGAACTACTAAGTGTCCAGTGCATATTATTAGGATTGAGGTCAAATGGCACACACAGGTCCATACAAAAGGAATTTTGCTTTTTAAAACAGAGGTGTGAGAGTACTCTGTTCAACTGACTTCCTCAATTTTTTTGTTGCCAAAATTTAGGTATTTTCTTTTACTTTTTACTTCTCCCCCCAATTTTACAGGTTTGTTCAACTTTTCTTTTTTTTTAAAAGTAATTTTCCTCTTCTGTCTACCTTTTTCTTTTGCCATTATTGTTTATTATAATTATAATATCATGAAATCATTTTTGATTGCAAAATATAGGTCCAGTATTTGTGTATACCATACTTAGCCCCAATTGAAATAAGCTTCCTTTGCTGAGAGGTTATCCAGGGCCATTTTTTCCATTGTATATTTTTGGCTGCTGTGTTTGATATCAAGTAGTATTGGAATTATTACTCTGAATAAAATTTACAATCAATCAATTAATTAGTGCAATTTTATAACTTGCAATTGCAGATAAATATTATAGTGCTATTCAGTCTAAACGCAGGACAACCGTTCTTTTGTTCTGCTTAGTCGCGCTAAAAGTCGATCGATACATGTTAAAATCAGCACAATTCCGAGATACACCTTTTTGCTATGAAATTTATTTTCTCGGTCAAATATAAAGCAAAATTTTTTTTTTTTTCAGTAATGTCAAATAAAAACATAGTGCTTGGATGAACATTTTTTAAAAATCCTGGTGTTAAAATTAAGCATCAAATTGTGTCTTTTAGTGTGATATTTTTGATTTTATAGGCCTTTAGTTCGCCTGTGAGCTTTTTGCAGAATTCATTTTAGCGCCTCAAACTAATATAGTTTGCTAAAGAAAGATATTTCCCACCTCTGTAAAGCACATCGCCCAGCTCACGGTTTTGTCAGAATTTGCATAAAGGCCTATAAAAATCAAAAATATCACACTAAAAGACACAATTTGATGCTTAATTTTAACACCAGGATTTTTAAAAAAAATGTTCATCCAAGCACTATGTTTTTATTTGACATTACTGAAGAAAAAAAATTTTGCTTTATATTTGACCGAGAAAATAAATTTCATAGCAAAAGGTGTATCTCGAATTGTGCTGATTTTAACATGTATCGATTGACTTTTAGCGCGACTAAGCAGAACAAAAGAACGGTTGTCCTGCGTTTAGACTGTATTGGACCATACAATATTTTCGTTGAGGAGGGAGTGGGAATTTTGAAGGAAAAAAAATTGACAACAAATTTTGCATTCCCTCTTCGGGTCCCTAGTGTAAATATTAAACGTCCTAAATATTGTTTTTGAGATAACATACAATGTAGCAACACCACTTAACCATTAAACCAGGAGATTTACGGAAAGAGACTGGTGATTACATTCTGTGTATGTGACAAGTTCCCAGTAAACTAAACCAACAGGAAACATAACCAAACCAAATTGGGAAGTGGTGTCTAAACATGTAGTGAGTTCATAGCATGGCCAGCCTGTATTTGATAGAAACCAGGAAGAGGAACATTGAAAAAAATATGAATCTCAATCAGTGAATTTGAAACTTTGTGAAATTTTATTTCCCTTTTAATAGACCCACAGTTGTGTGTGGCAGCTTGAATATAATTAGCTCACCAAAAATATTAGTTAATGGTTTCACAGTATTTCTTAATAACAAAAAATCTTAAATTTCTCCCCTTTGTTTCTTTTCAGTTGATGCACAGATTACATAAAGCATGTACAAGATACCCTGCCTGGAAACAAAAGCATAGGCCTCATTATAAACCTTGGCTTTACCCCGAGCAGATCACCCTACCACGCTTCAAACCCGACGACATCATGACCAAAGAGGACCTGCCATCGGATGATTCCATCGAAGACGATGAGAGCGAGATCAAGGAAGCTGACTTCCAGGAGGACATCTTTTTAGATGATAAAGAATGAGATTATACCATGCAAGGTCAGAGGTTACTTGATGGTCTATGGTAACTATGAATAAGCTTTGACTTTGCATGGAGGGGATGGAGGTTTTAGATAGAAGTGATTTTGTAAGGTCAGACAGGGAATGCGCTATTCCAGATGAAATCCATACACCTCATGGAAGACATGACCTGTCACTTCCACAGTGCAGAGAGTTAACTAAATGGGCAGCTCCATTTGAAATCTACACCCCCTGTGTGGGAGATTAAAGTCATGTTTTTCATAGGGTTGTATGGATTTCAACTGCAGTAGCCCATTGACAAAGAATAAAATGGGTCACAGATATTTAAATGAACCAGAGTGGTGAAATGGCAAATTGTTTCTGGATAATTGGCTGTTCATCATGTCTTAATTACTCGATACAAGTCAGGATGATAGATGGTTTTACATATTGAAGATATAGGTAAATGGAATGAATAATCACTTTATGGAATGAATCGGCTCCAATTAGTTACTGATAATTGGATACAGATGACCAAATGATAACTGACCAAAAGGATGGATTAGAGACTGAAATTTTTCTTTAGTTGTTTTGTAAGTCTTGTGCAAAACATAGGAACCATTTTTTGTCTTGGTGAAGCAGTGATGTCAATGTGTGGAGGCAGTTGTTTCATTTGGACATTTGTGCGGCAGGGTATTAATTGTCCACTTGTCATTTTGGATGGCCAGTTTTATTAATTATTAGTGCCTGTGACATATACTATATTCTTTAAATAATGCTTGACTACAGTTTGTCCACTCTGAAGTACAAAGTGACAACGGGCGCGTATACTGCTGCGTCTCTGCTGCGTCTCTGCTGCAGGTATGCGTGTCTTCAAAGTCAGCACAATGTGTGCGTTCGCGTCTGTACTTTGTACTTCAGAGTAGACAGACTGTAAGAAATCAAGGTTATAGGGTCAAAAGGGTCCAAATTTGGACAGGCTGTTTGGGTGAAAATGACAGGCACTTGTCAAATCCTAGCTAAGACCCAGCTATGTGGGGTCTTAGCTGTGCCCAGTGATATGTACACTGATGTCACTGCCTCCCTCGCCAAGGTGAAAATGGTATAGGGCATCCAGAACTGGTGGGAATATGTGCAAGACTTCTTTTCAGTAACCTGCAATTGGAGATTCTCTTCAATGTCAGTACTGTAAGATATGTACATGTAATCACATAGCTCAACTGTGAATTGAAAGTGACCATTGTTGTCTCTCATAGCTGCCCATTTCAGAATTGAAGGTGACCATTATGACTTCCTAATGTTTGAGCTCAGTTGGTAGGCAAGACCCCTGCGGCAAGACATTTGTTTGATTGATAATATAGTATTAAATGGAATTATTTGTAGTGTAGTGCAGCAAACCATGCATGCTTCATGAGTGGTAGAGGCAGTTCTTCTTACTGACACCTGTATTGAAAACTACTTATAAGATGGGGAAGGGTTGTAACAGTTCTAAGGGTATGAAGAAATGATTTAGAATGAGACACCTAAAGTAGGAGTCTTAAGAAATTGGTTATAGGCAATAGAAACAAATGAGTTTGCTCTCTGGACCGACCATTGATGCTTGGTCGATTCTTATTAGTTATGACATCAATTAGTTGACTATTGTTAATTGTGATAACATGTGAATCTATTCCTGTATTGATACTGACAAATATCAATTTAGCATTAATTCTGATTAATTAGTTGTTAGATCATTAATAACAAGCATCGAAGCAGCATCAACAGTCATTCCAATGATCGAACAAATTTGGTTCTGTTGCCTTAGAAGGATTGGTGTGGGGTGCCCTATGTGACACTAGGCCTGCCCCATTCCAGGGGACTCATACAGGGTCAAGAAATTTATTGGACTATTCCAGTTGAAATCCATACACCCCCTATGGAAGACATGAACTTAATCTCCCACACATGGTTTATAGATTTCAAACGGAGTCACCCATTCAGGTAGCTCCATTTGATTATTCACACTCCCCATTTGGAAGAATAAGGTCATGTTTTTCATATGGGGTGTATGGATTACAACTGGAATAGCCCAAATTTTGAATAAAGTTCATGTAACAACTTAAAGAACTGATTAATTTACAAATGAACTGAAATGACAAACTGTCATAGATGTTTAGCAGAAAATCCAATTTTTTAATGGGGAGGGGGAACCTAGGACAGAATTTTTGTGGCAATAATATGTTTAAGAACTGGAGTGTGCAGAACCAGGTTCTTGAACTGCAATAAATGGGGAGGGGTCTTCCCAGCTGCACTTTTATACCGTGGTCAAATCTGACTGTTAGTCAATCAAACCATGGTGTCAAAGTACTCTGTAGACAATACTAATACTAAAAGTGTTAAAGGCCTATTCAGTGATCCCCATGAAGGTGTAAAAAATCAAAATTGTCTAAAAATTGCCTTTAGAAGAGTGAATGATAAGTCATTAAAATTGTCATTTGGTATTTTTGCTATGAGAAATTTGGCCAAACAAATAACAAAGAAAACAGCAGTATCGACAAAGTTGAAGTCCCATTCTATACAGTTGATTTTTCTACTTAGTATAGAAATTCCAGATTTGTGATAAATGTCTCAGTTTGACTTTAATACATGGATTTCAGCGAAACCATTAGCAGGCTATATTAGCACATCTAATGACACTAATAAAGGTGTCAAAATCTAAATTTGGATGATTTTGGATGATTTTTATGATCCGCCGTATGAGCAAATCACTGAATAGGGCTTTAAGTATGTAGCAATCTGACCTTGCAGGTTTACTCTGTTAATAAATGTACTATGTATTAAATTGAAAATAAAACTGATCAACTGGACTCGCATTTATTTGAGACGCTACAATATCGCACCTAATCCAAGGTCTACGTTAAGAAAGAGCAACCTTCACTAAACAGGGGAGGCGGTTCTCTCCATAACTTGGCGTGGGCTTACAGTTCTGTCATCAAAAACATTCCTAAGAAGTTCGACTCAAGATCCACGACCTTCTGGCAACACCACCTTGTCACAGGTCAACGACCTTTTGCTGCCAGATCATCAGACGGCCTGAAGATTCACCTTGGATTAGGTGCGATACTGTAGCCTCTCAAATAAATGTGAGTCCAGTTGATCAGTTTTATGTTCAATTTAATATTTATTAAACCTGGATGAATGGCAACCTTCACAAACGTAGATGTACTATGTATTTTCCCAAAGATTTCTGCTCATATTTGGACAAAACAATTACACATTCCCTTGTTAATGAAATTGAATACACAAGGTGAGGGAATACTGCATAGCTCAGGTTCAACAACACCTACTAAAAAAGTATATGTGATGTACAAAAGAGGTTGATGGGAAAACATATTTTGAAATAAAAAACAAATGTATGTAAAAATTATATATTTCATGGATATTTCTTGACCCTAACAAATAATGGGTATCTATTCTTATTTCTTTCCAATTAGCTCACTCTTTGTATATGTAGAAATTATATCTGTTTCCTGAATCTTACAGTAATAAGTATTATACATTCAAATGTACAAAGGATTTATTTTTAATACTAAAATAAGAATACAAAATGTAGTGTCATAGAGAAACTATACTAATTCAAGCAAAGCTCTTATCATTATGCTCAAAGTAGCCTGTACTTTAATTAACTCAATTTCTTCAAAGTTTAAAAACAAAATCATCTTTTTGCAATAAGTCTGTTATTTTTGCAAGAATTCCTCTCTTTACAAAGGTGAAAGGTTATGTTCCTGAGTATTGTTTTGTGTGGGGTTGTGAAGGGTAATATCAACAGAAATATAGAAGTAGATCTAATTGGCCATTTTGTGTCAAATTTGGTGGTGGCATTTTAATCTAACACATTTTCTTATAAAACATAATTCTTAACAGTTTTGGAAAAGTTTGAATTACTTCATTGGTAAACACAGTGTATACATGATTCCATGTGAAATTGGCTATCTTTCAAAGGAAATTAAATGTTTTTTCTCCATGGGAAATAAAATAATTTCCAATATACATGTAAAGGGATAGTGGCAATGCCTTTTAGAATAGTGGTGAAAAGGCTGCGTAAAAATATATACCTGGTTCCATTTTCAGCTAGGGTTGGTTGGATAGCAAACTATATTATCTTGCAAAGAAATATAACTTTCAACTTCATAATGACGAGAGAAAAAGCTTAGCTTGGAGGATTAATGGAATCATTATTTTAGGTGACATTTTAGTATTCTTGAGGTATGTTCATACTTCATAGGTTTATGAGGCATTTAAGATGGCATTGGATACTTTGGATGTGGTAAATATTTAGGTAATTCATACTATAGGTATGTTCATACTATAAGTATATACAATCGGTATATCCATGCTATAGATATCATACCATAGGTATAATTATGCTATAGGCCTATACTCTTGATATATTCATTTAACAGTTTGTAACTTCACTCATTTAGAGTCTTGAGGTGTAAAGTGTGCCAGGGTAGAAACCAAAATTAAAAATTATTGTCTCACAAAGCACCTCCAAAAAATAAGTTGTGGGAGAGCTAGTTCGAGTTGGTTAGGAAACAGGAACCAAACATATATTCTTGCCTAGCCTAAACCGACAAAATAAAAATTCTTGCATTTTATGAGAGTCGCACAAATTCTGTTGCTGAATACACGGTGTATCTTTGTAAGAATATAATAAAGGTGAAGGAATGTCAAATATGTATTTAGAGAGAGAGAGAGAAGGTATGATAAATTTGTGTCTTGGAAATGAATACTACCTTGTTTGCCTGGAACATTATGTACAATGTATATATACATAAAATAACAACTACATAATAATAACTAATACTAGCAAATGTGCCTTTATTTTGAGAACTGAGACATAATAGTCTGGAGTGAATGGTAATATTATGCAACTATTGTAGTGAACATTCTCAAAGGTAGCAAATAATAATAATAAGAAAATGTATGGTCACTTTAATAGATAGTTGAAATAAAATGTTAAAACAAGAGGTTTTTAAAATGACTTCAATTCAGGCTGCTATCTTAAGGTATATTATGTCCAAATTCTCAAAATAGTACTTGTAGCGTTCTTAGATGAAACATAACTGCCATGTTTTGCAACTTTGAGTACTTTGGGTATGTATCTGAATATATCTCCATTGTCATATTAATAAAGCATTAATTATGTGACCACCATCCACCTTAAATGTGTTGTAAATTCAAGCAAAGTCTCCTAAAAATAAGTTATACAATAAATTACATGCCCTATTGCCCGTTTGCAAGCAAGTAAAAAGTAAAAAATCAGTTAAATGTTGTTGACATAAGACAGTCCATTTGTGGTGGTTGGTCACATATAGCAGATCATTTGTGACATAATCAAGTAAATGGAGTTATAAAGGATGCTAAAGAAATGAACCACAAAATATATTGTACCAACCAAAGACTTGCACACCTAGCTTGATTGTGTCACATGTGGATCATTGAGGGATACAAATTCAATCAACCAAACATGTTGAACATTGTTTGTGATAACATGACAAAATGACATTGCCAACTTGCTATTGGAATTCAACTTGGGTACACATTCCTGACCTTGACAAAATATCTGTATACCGTACATATTTATGTATATTGAAGTTATTAGTTATAATATCGGTTTCATTTTGAGGATAATAATTGCACTGTTGACATAATGACTATAGCTAAGTACTGATACATGTATGTTGTTTTGTTTTAAATAATGATATTTGTGAATGAGAAAGGCTGAAAGGTAATGCTGTGAGCCATCCTTGCCTGAGGCCCTATGTAAGTGTACATGGTTGTTACTAATAATAACAATGCATTGTTAGTCCTCCAACCCATCGTAAGCACAAAATCTAACATGTAAATCCTATTATATAAAATGATACAACTAAGGGGCCGTCCATAATTTTCGCCATTTTCACTTACGTACAAGGCGTACGTAACTTTTTACCCCCCTCCCTCCCTCGAGTTACGTACAAATAAAATGGCGAAGGGTTTCCATGAGTAAGCCTACTACTAATAGCAAAATTGAGGTGTTGGGTTGGGGTTGGGTTAGAGTTTTGGTTAAAGGTTCGATTAGGGTTAGTGTTCCAGGAGGACAGTTGGATCTGGATTAATGTTTTTACAGATACGATGAGAAATGCTGAAAAACATCCTTTTTAAACCATATTTTCTTGAAAACTGACGAGATCAACCAATAAATTAAAATATAGTTTAAAATGCAGCCCGAATATAAACTAAATGACTAATGCACCCCAAAATCTGCTGAACATCCCAATATTCTCTTTTCCATTCCAGGACCCCTGGGATCACAGCATCATAGGCCTATATAGGGGGAACCAGGGGAACGTCCCTTTGGTGTATGTTCTTGCAATGGGCTTCATGTCTATTGTCGTAACACTGACAATCCACACTTGGGCCTTTGCTGCCATTGATCCTAGCGCAGATAGAAAATACTTTTTAATGTATTTTGGTATGAAATCATTGTTTGCCTGTCATGTTATAGAAATTGTTAAAATGAATTGAACAATTTTAGGTCAATTGGTTATAAATTATGAATAAAATATTGGAAAATACCATAATTTTTCACTTTCATTTTTTTTATTGCTCAAACAAATCGCCATTTTTCTTACGTACACATGCCTAGGATTTTTACCCCCTCCCTCCCTCTTACGTACGCTTTGTACGTAAGTAAAAATGGCGAAAATTATGGACGGCCCCTAAAAAGGTTTAATGACTTCAGGCTGCTATCTTAAGGTATAAATTCTCCAAATATGTCCAAATTCTCACAATATAATATAGAATTACGATGAGTTTAGGACTTCTGATGTGTTGCTATAGTGTGTGTCTCATCTCAAGTTGAGAAATGACTTGTTGCATGTTGCAGTGGCACATTCAATTCAATGTGTTTAACCCCATGAGAACTACCTGTCGATTGGCCAAAAAGAAGTTTTCATTATCAATTGGACCAATCGGCAACATTGTTAGAATAATTTCACCACGCAAAAAAAATGGGGTGAATTATTTGCAAAGCTCCATTCTGATTGGTGATTAAAGTGAAGATATCATGTAATTGACCAATCAGTGGCAATGTTAGATCGGCAGGTAGTGCTCAGGGGTAAGCAGTTGCATCATCAGCATCAGCTTATGGACAAATCATCCTTCTATGTGTATGTTTACGCCCTGCAGGATTAGGTTAGGGCGTGTGATTTGAATTTGCCACTGCGTAATCTAACTTACATTACAGCGTTACTCTCAACTTGTGACAAGACAGATGACTACAGAATTACTATCACAAATATGATCTGCTATTCATGTGCTTGTTTCCCTATGAGAACAAAATCAGTTATTCTCATTTGGTCATGTCAAAGGGAGAGCTTATTAAATAGATTGGAAAATGACCAAATAAGTAAATAATGTTCCATACATTACCGTATTCATTGCATTAACTGCCCATGCTCCCTGTAAGTACCCACCCAGTGATATTACAACAAGCAAACTGCATAATATTATATAGTTTATTAACTATCCATGCAAATCTGAATCATGGTCTGAAATTATTATGACACACTGATGATGATGGATGAATATTTTTGGCCTTTTTTACGTATTGTGGGCCTAAACAATGTAAAAAATAAGCACCCTCCCAAAATGACTTTGTTAAGCACCCTGGGCAGCTAATGGAATGAATACGGTACATATATTTATTCAGCTTATAAATAAAATGGCAAGCCTGAATGTACACAACATTTGCTGGTTGTAATGAAATCAATATGATATTGAAATTTGGTAGAATAGGCTTTTACGGTGATGAAGAATAGGCTTTTGACTATTGCAGGCAAGCTATGCATATATCACTCTCCTTAGAATGGGATATTGCAGTTGAAATACATACACCCGCTATGGAAGACATGACATTAGTCTTCAACACATGGAGTGTGGATTTCAAATGGGGTTACCTAAATGGGTAACACCATTTGATATTTACACAACCTGTGTGGGAGATTAAGGTCATGTCTTCCATAGGGCTGGATTTGAACTGGAATAGCCTAATATGCAGGTGAGCTCCGAATCACTGATCACTTGAAGCAGAGGTGCCAACCCTCCCTGATTCTCAGGAAGGATCCCTGAAATGAATGAATCTTTTGTACATTCCTACAAACAAATTTGAATCTCTCTGATTCAGGAAGGTTTTTTACCCATTAGGATGCATGTGATTCTGAAAACCTGATTTATGTGTAACCAGACTTGTAGTACTCGAGTACAATACTCGTACTCGAGTACGAGTACTTTTTGGGTACTCGTACTCTTGCATCAATACTCTTAATCGTACTCATGACCAAGTACTCGTACTCATGGTTTGGAATTTTGCTGTACTTGTACTCAGTACTCATGCCAATCTACTCATTACTCATGAAAAAATACTGTACTAGTAGAAAATACTCATGATAGTTTTCCTAAAACCTCCCTGTTTGCTGAATCTAAATGTTGACATCTCTGCCGAATCCTGAGGAAGATTAGGAGAGTGAATGCTTCTAAGTCAAACCCCATTAGTATCCTCAAAGTAGAACATTTTTAAGCTTATTCTGACAACAGACGTAGACTTTGTACACAACTTACTATCTTAACTAAGTAGGGCATAAATGCTAAGGCGTAAGGCAATGCAAGACATTTGGGGCAACTTTTATCTTTTATGGTGGCTGACAGTGTAAAACACACACTGATATGAAGATGACCATGATCAGCAGGATCTCCTCATAGTTGCTATAACAGGCTCAAAAAGTTTATTATAACTGTTTAAAATTGCTTCTCATGTAGAAAATTTCCATGGTGCTTCAAATATAAAGTTAACAACTGCTCATACAACCAATATGAAAATGATTGGTACGTAATTTATGTTTATGAAAGAGACTGCCACTTTAAATATATATCATATGGTCCACTTCACAAAAAAAAGTTGTGATGCTATGATCATTTAAAGTGCATAGTGTTGCATTAAACGCCAGTGTATAGTTGGAAGTTCTGTGTTTTGCCATTGTGACAAGCGCTGAAATTGTCTACGCTACAATTATTATTTTTGTAGTGTGGTTTTCCACTGATAAGATTAGATTTGCTTGCAGCTTTGATCTTCCTGATGTTTTACTGCCAAATTCTCACAGTATATTTCATATTGGAAAAAATACAATACATCGGCTGTTACAAGTGGCGGTCTTTTCAATAAATATACTGATAGGTACCAGTTATTTTGTATAGGCTATATGTGCTGCTGTTGAAATAGAAAAGAACAATGGTCTATTCGAGTTGAAATCTGTGCACCCCTATGGAAGCCATGACCTTAATCTTACACACAGGGGTGTAGATTTCAGATGGAGTTACCATTCAGGTAACCCCATGTGAAATGTACACTCCCTATGTGGAAGATTAATTATAGCCATGTCTTCCATAGGGGGTGTATGGATTTCAACGGGAATAGCCTAATGCACTCAACTTTGCGCAACTTTATAGTTTCACAATCAAAAGATGTTTTACTTCTTACAAGACTGTACTATATTTGACTTTACTAATAACTATTATTATAACCTTTCTTTTTGTAGTACTATAACAATGAGACGTTCATGTATAAATAATATTTTTCTTTTCAATTTCATTTCAACTGAAAAATAGAAGAAATAATTTTGAATAAAATGTTCTTGGCAATTTATACCAAAATGTGTTTTGTAATATCTCTTAATGTAATACAATGCAACAGACAAAACAATAAGACATGTAAAACAAGTACAATATTTTGACTATTGATTTGATAAATCAATAATTTTTTTGTTTATTTAAAATGCTTCCTCTGAAATGTTAGATTGGATCCACCTAAAATGTTCATAATGGCATGTATGTTTAGAACAAACCACCACAAGTGGATCCAATATTGGGATGTAGCATGAAAGGGGCACTTGATGATCCACAGCCTCACCCCTCTCCCCCACCGACTCCAAAAAAAAGTTAGGATTTTCATTCCATCGGAAATAAAATTTATTGTAGATTTGGTAGTTTGATAAAGATATTGTCCAGCCTACAATTACAACACAGTGGTCAATGGGGCACTGTCATACATAGCCTGTATGTTATTATGTGTAGCTTGCAAATTTGATGGTCAAATCAAATGAAATTTGGATATGAACTTTTTTGTGGATATTTTGTGAACATACCCTAAAAATAGGGTGCTAAACTCACAAAATACCACTTTTAACTGATTTGATATATAGATGGTGGGTATACCAGCTTCTCACATAGATGGCGTTAATGTGTAATATCATTATCATTTTGGTATAAATGGGAAACCCTTAGTTGCAATCCAACTATCCATTTCTTATTTAATACTCACACAGGTAGATTATTTCACAATTAGAGTTGCTACAGGGGTTCGGATAACACAACTAAAAGCTTTCTTAATCATCTTTGTAATGTAATGGTATAAATCTTATGGCCAGTGAAATGTTATATTGATACATGAGATGGTGCACACAAAATGACTGGCTGGCTGGCTACAGATTAGTGTCAGTGCCCTGGCATATAGTATACAATGTAGTGGGATGGATTATTGGAAGTCTACCCCCTAATGCTACTCACAAAATTTAAAGGAGACTTATCTAAATTGGCCTCAAAAAGAAACTTATAATTTTTCACAAGGTCATATCTTCAAATCCTGTCCATAAAAATGAACAAAAATTGCACACAGGATTACTTCAATACTCTACTCTAAACACTGGTCAGTAACCAAACAGTTGTCTAATTGACACAACAGCAAAATGAACTGACATGGAACAGCTTCCATCGTGTTGTGCACTTGGGCAAGGCACTTTACCTCACTTGCCTCTCTCTACCCAAGGGGCGAAATGGGGAGCTGTTAGGAAAATTGTCCATTGAGCGCCGTCCAAAGATATGAGCATGCCTTGGGCATTATATGGCAGCTGACATATTCTAACAACAGTGGAATAAATATAAAGTGCTTTGATACATGTTGTTACGTTCACTGCCGGCTTATCTTCTTAATAAAACTATGAAATCACACCATCAGGCGAAGTTTTACCATAATTCTTAGACTAGTTAGAGTCCTTTTTCCTCTCTCCTCTTTTCTCCCATTCCATAGTTTTACGACATCACGGTCGGACATTACATTCAAAAGTGAATTACAATAATAAAATACATTCGCAATCATGGCGCTTCACGCAAGTCTGCGGATAATAGCGCATACGCCCAGCAGATACTAGTTTGAGCGCATATTGCAATTAATCTCGCATTGATAACATTACTACATGACACTCCCCGAACTCCTATATGATTGTGTCAATCATCTCAAAAATGCACATTTAAATCGCGTTAAATTTACATCTTTTTGTGTGCATAAATATAATTTCATGCCATTTGTTTTTAATGCACGTTTTAATTCATTATATAAAATATTCTCCAAACGTACATTTGCCATAAATACAAATAAAATTTATGTGATAAATTTCTTCTCCAATGATAATCTCACACAAGTTTCCATCTCTCCAAAACATAATGAATTAAGTTATACATGTCCATGTTTATATGGAAATGTCGCTTGACTAATTGCGCACTATAGCTGCAATACCAAACGCTTGTCCAGAAATTTAAATTCATCATGAAATCCTGATCAATAACACGCACATTTTGTGATAAAATCTTATTTTAAACACAACAGTTTTTTGACGACCATATTATATTACTTTATCCCTTCATTTCAATTTTTAAAGAAATGTCGACTCGATTGACTTATTCTGCTGCAATCCCAAACGCTAAATCGCTTATTACAACAATCCAATAAAAAATCTTACACACATTTTTGTACTCTGGCTGGAGTTTTTGCATGTGAAATAATGCACACATTTGTCCATGTGCATGATAATACTAAATTAAAACAATATAATGTTTCATTGCTGTTTATCTTTGTTTTTAAACGCAATTATGCTTTACACAACAAAACATTTTTGAATGCCACAAAGATTGACGTGCATTATGTAAGCTTAGGTTAGGCCTACATTTCTACTACGCATGATGTATACAACATTTAATTTTGATATGTGCATACACATTTCGTTGTATGCGTACCTTTCATTTGTGCACGACATTTGCAATATTTATAATACTTGCTTCACTATCGCACAATCCTCGCTTAAATTTTATAATATATTACTGATCATTTTCATCTGTGAAAATATGAACATCTCTTGATTGTCTTCAAGTAAAAAGGCCAACAGTCAAAATATCATACCAAATGTCTGGTCATTTAGCAAGGAATCCAAGCAGGCTAGAACCTGAAGACAGCCTCTCGTAATCCATTTCCCACATCAATCTGCCACACCGATGCGTAGATCATGTAGACAACACTGCCACTGTCATGAAAACATGATTCACCCGTCTTTTTCCAGAAGAACACAAATCAGCAATATATTCCAACGATGAAAATGCATCAAATCTCACAATTCTGGTATTTGAACGGAATTGATGATGATACAGTCACGAAGCTATCTGTTTTCTTCTCTTCTTTCTTCTGTAGCGAAGCTATCTGGTACTGTGACGCTCTCTTCTTTCTTCCAATCCGGGCTTCCAATACAACAGTTAATCAGTTCTGCGTCCTCTTCTTTCTTCTTATGGCTAGCTCACTGAAGGTTTCCTCTTCAAAGCTGAACTAGTCTTTAAGCTTCTTTATCGACTTTGATACCTTCTTTTTGTCGATTTTCAAGTATCGTTCTTCGAAAACTTTGTTGATGTTTTCTTTGGTAATTTTCCAGTTTCTTTCTTCTAAAACTTCGTTGATGTTTTCTTGGTGATTTCTTTGAGTCTTTCTTAGGCTATTTCTTGGAAATGGCGTACCTGTAGATTTACTTTTTCCGCTGCCACCATGTTACGTCACTGCCGGCTTATCTTCTTAATAAAACTATGAAATCACACCATCAGGCGCACTTTTACCATAATTCTTAGACTAGTTAGAGTCCTTTTCCTCTCTCCTCTTTTCTCCATTCCATAGTTTTACGACATCACGGTCGGACATTACATTCAAAAGTGAATTACAATAATAAAATACATTCGCAATCATGGCGCTTCACGCAAGTCTCAGGGACATAGCGCCACGCCGGCATACTAGTTTGAGCGCATATTGCAATTAATCTCGCATTGATAACATTACTACATGACACATGTGAAAGGCGCTGTATAAATGTTAACATTTATGAGTCAAACAAATTTTTTACTGCCAAACAATTTTTTCCAATTATTTTGTATCCAATGAATGCCAATTAAATATCTATAACACAAAATATCCTACTTCAATCTCAGAACATATTGGTTACAAATCTATTTGTTTATTTTTCTTTACCCTGGTTTACCCTTTAAAGGGACTGTGCACATAAATTAAATGTACTTCTCAATCATTAATGCAAGATTGGAAGGATATTAGTCAAGGAATCTAAACACAAATTTCTGGTGTAAAAACAAATATTTTGGAGAAAATCGCAAAAACACATATTTTGCCTCAAATGTTTGTAAACATATAGAAAAAAAGAAAAGTCCAAAATTGTGTGTGCTTGTGTGCATTTTTTGGTACTTAGACAATCCATTCCAGGAACCATTTTTTTTTTGGATATTGGTTTATATTTGGAATTATTGCCAAAAATATGACTTTTTACCATTTAGGAAAAAACAAGTCGTGTTTAGTCCAAAACTGGCATTATTTGGTTCACAAAATCGTATAAAACAATTCAAATCGTATTTCAAAGTCCAGAGGATATGACATCACCCGGGGACATCACAATGCCTATAATTTCCTTAGATGTTTGTTGTGGCCTCATTTAATATATTTTCCAGGTCATTTAACACTAGAGTGTTGATATAAGATGCAGCAAATCAGAGTTAAAACACAGCCAGTATATCCCAGTGGATTGCAAATCTGCTAATGCCAAAATATTTCCTACGTAACAGAGATAGCTAAACGCTCTCTTTTAATCTAAGATAATACCACAACCAAAACTATTTGTGTTGTCGTTAATTGAATGACACTTCTGCAGCTAAATTTAAGCGTGGCGACAAGCGATGAGATGCTCTTCCATTCTCTTCTCTTTCAGGTTGGTCTTCGTATAAATCATTTTTTGGGAGGGAGGGGGAGGCCCAGGGCCATTTGTGCCAACAGAAAATGTGACATTGTTTACCCCAATTGTTTTCCACCCATGCAAAAATTCTGATTGGGGCACAAAAAATTTCCTCCATGAATATTCAAGTTCTTCCACAAATGGTAAATTATGCTAGTAGTTGCACCCAGTGTGTAGGGGTGTGATAGACTCCCTACACACACCGACCCCCCCCCCCCCTACATACCCACAACTCAACCCACACATCACAAACACACAGAAGCAGTTTTACGCTTGATCATGTTCAGGGATCCCAAGCAAAAGCGAAAATAGGGATAGGGCTGATAAAGGAGATGTTAAAATATTTTCCAGTAAATTTTCAAAATATGTTTTTGAATGTTATGAAAAGGTTTTGTACCCTTTATATACCTGCTATATAATCCGACATTTAAACAGTTTCTGGCAACCTTTTCTAACCTTTTGTGAATAATGTTGAAAATGTTTTGTGTTTGCTAGGGAGTCACCCACTCATGTAACTCAAGGTCATGTCTTCTATAGGGGGTGTATGGATTTCAACTGGAATAGCGGAATGCCAATGCAGCATTATGCATAGACTATACATCACCCATGTGACTACCTGACCCCCGGGACCTGACCTACTAAAAGATGAACTAACAGCTTAATTAATTAAATCAGAAACACAAATAAAGATAAAAGCACGGTTGTTAACCCTTTATAGCTGTGTTGACTAGAGAATACCAATACACTATAAATATTAATTTGTCAAAAATGTGGTTTAATTTGAGCTATTTTGACAAATTAAAAATTTCAAATTTTCAAGGCCCATGCAGCCCGCCATGCAGTGATCCTAGCGAAAGTGTAAAAAAAAATTAAAATTGAGTTTATAATTGCTCAGTGAAGGAAAAGTCATTAAAATTAAAATTAAAAATTTATAGGGCTTGTAGATTCCATGTGATGGTATTTATGTCACTTGTATATTCCATTTAATGCTATTTTATGCCACTACAGTCTGTCTACTCTGAAGTACAAAGTACCGACGTGGACGCACACATTGTGCCGACTTTGAAGGCACGCAAACCTGCAGCACTACGCACTGTTAATGCGCTATATACGTGCGCGTTGTCACTTTGTACTTCAGAGTGGACAAACTGTAGTAGATTTCATTTTATGATATTTATGCCATTGTAACAGTTTTTGTGTCACATGCGTATTCCATTTTATTTGATGCTATTTACGCCACTGTAGATTCCATTTGATGCTATTTGTGTCATGAGTAGATTTCATTTGATGCTATATTTATGCTATTCGATTTCTTGTATGGGTAACAGAGAAGCATTTAGTTCCTTGTCTAAGGGAATTTCAAGTTAGCTTGATCATTTCACAAGAACAAACAAGGACTGTGGCCGTGTGGCAGGGCTCGAACTTGCATCGCTCTCCAATACACTGGAGTCAAACAGGATCTTAGCTAGAAATTGAGTTTTGCCCATCATTTGAATAAAAATGCCTGTCCTAATTTGACCTTTAAAACATTTACCAGACCTCTACTGTACAGGCCATTGTGGGTTCAACGAGTTCAAATATGTCTTGCTATGGCCTTGTTTTGCAAAGCTGGTGTACTAAAAAGGTCAACAAGCTTTGTCAATACCTAAAATTATAATGCAGCCTCTGTCAAAGGCATTCATTTTGCCCGTCCCAGGAGCAAACTCCCCGTCTAAAATGATGGCCAGGGGGGTGGCTAGCTAAGACACCGAGTCAAACACATGACCAATCTAGCCAAATTGACTGTTCAAATTTATAGCCACACACACCAGGTTTTAACGATTGTGTAACTACATGTATTCTTTTCCTATACAATATATTGTGAAATTTAATCACCCAGGTGTTTGTGGCTATAAATTTGAACAATTTGAGCAGTAAACTTGGCTAAATCATAAATTATTATTGAGCGAGGTCACAAAGAACTTATGAAAATACCAGATGGTATTTATTTTGACATTAATTCTCAATATAATAGGTAGTGAAATTTGCATTAAATAAAAGTATGATAATTTTACATGTAAGCCTTTATTCAGAAACAAACTTACATGTATATTTATATAAACAAAATGTGAACCATGCACCCATATTTCAGCATGTTTGACAATTTTAATATAATGAAGTGTCCAATTCCTGCTGGAAACTTCATATCTTGGAAACAAACACATTAATTTATTTCAGTAACAAGCATAACCTCACAACAAAGTGAGGATGTTTATAGTTTGATCAGCTCGTAATCGACGGGAATTATTAGGCTTTTGCCACTACGCCGAAAAGTTGACCGGAATTAAGAGTGATATAGTTGACCTGTCTAGTCATTATTATAGCCAGCGGAGTTTCTTCATTTACCTCATTATTTCAGCTTAAAATGGACAAAACCCCTTCCTGGCAGTAATTACTTATATTATTTTATCATTACCAAAGAATAATAAAATAAACTAAAATCCAAAATGTCTAATAAAATAAAACGTAGAAAGAAATCATACATTATGGCTTTAAGATGTGTGTATATGACAAGTGACTTCAGGAATGTGTTCACAACATTTGAATAGCATACTACAGGATGAAATTTGATGTCTGCATTTGGCAACACTTTGCTGCATGTACATGCAGGGTGCACAATAGTAATAAATTTCCCTATACTTTGTGTACAAAATGGCCTCTATTCAAATGGCTCTATCTACCTTATGAAGCGACTCAATTTTTCAAAGTGATGTTTTCCTGACAGACAAACAAACAAGTAAACACACTAAATTAAATATATTGGTGACCATTGAATTTTCGAGCTACTGGATCACGAATACAATACACTTTTTTCACCCAATTTTCAAAATAGAAGCACTTGTGATTTTCCCTAGAAGCAGCCAGTTTGAGAAATACATGAAAAATCTGAATAAAAGCCCAGCAGAATATTTTCCAATCTTGGCAGATGCTTAGATTCAAGCCTACATTTATTATCGGGCACAAATTTTTCCCTAAATCTGCACAATTTAAAATTTTTTTAATATTGATTTATAGACGAGAGCCCCCTAAGAGACATTATTTGCTGATGTGAAATCTGCATGTGTGTTTGTTACCGAATGTACATGCCTCACTTCACTTGGCTTTACTGTCTCTGTACAGTAGAGAATATGACAATTCTAACTCACACAACTCGTCAAATACCAAATCTGCACTTTACTCCTCTATTTAAATCTATCTAGTGGAGTTGGGAAAACAAAGGAAGAACATCTTCTTTGGTCACAAATTGAACGACCCACAGTTAAAGGTGGGTAACCTGATTGACAATCTCATCCCCCATTTTACCTCATCAAAATGCTGGTTTTGGTATTAGATGAAAGCTCATATTTTTCTCATAAACATATTGAAATTTGGCGTTCCAAATCGGTACATTTCTGAAGAAATCATCAAAAAACTGCTGAATTAGTCTCAAATAATTATGGTGTACCACATTTGAGACTAATTAGACAGTTTTTTGATGATATCTTCGGAAATAAACTGAGTTGGAACTTCTAATTTCAATATGTTTATGAGAAAAATAGGACCTTTCACTTGAAATCAATATATTACATGATCATGATGATTATCATTAATAAAAACACGGTCGACTACCAATATCACACTGTATAAATGTTGGTAATTCCATTAGGAATTAGTCCCATTTACAAAAAACATTTACATGTTCTTTTTGCATGAGTGCTCGAAAGGGATGACATTTTATGTTATACGTAAGTTTTAAAGAATTTGATTTTCCAAATATATCAGGTCACCTACCTTTAACAAGAATTAAAGGTGTGTCAATACATACATTTATTACATCATGTCTAGCAGCCTAGTAACACTGCACACAGTCAATCATATACACATTTTGTCATTCCAATTATATTATCTTTGTCCATGAAGATGTTTTATTAAAAATACAACACTGGTACTTTTTATATACAACATATACCACACTACACAAAAATAAAAGACTCATGTCCACAATAATCTTTGCTCCTTTAAATATTCAAGCCTCCTTTGTAGGATATTTTCTAATACAATAGTATAAATTACCATTGTAAAATGGCTTGAAGAAATCAAGCTTTCCATGATATTGATAACACTGAACAATAAAACAATACATGATTGCAAATTATTTTTTCCTTGCATTTTTATTTTTTCATTATGTTAGTCACGGAATGAAAAAAATTCTTGAACGGGATTTTGAACCCTAGACCTTTAGTTCTACAGATCAGTGTCATCTGATCTATAGTGCTATTATCCAAGCTATATTATGTCTTTAGATCCCCCTTATATTGCAGCTAAGTTCTTAAAGAGCTCTGTCTAGAAACACAGAGGTTTCTCTAGAAATTTACTTCATTCCATTACCATGTAAGGGGAAAATAAATTGCAAATATACGTACCACCAACCTCAAAAACTGAATAAGCTTAAACTCAAAACATACAAGATAAATTTTAATGCTGCTGTTGTATAAGCATCTGAAATGGCACCGCTAAATAAGGTTATCATTTTATACGCCTAGGTACCGCAATGCTTATAAACAAAGGTAAGCAACTGGTACAACAAAATGCTTGGGTGACCGACACACAACCAGTTCATTATTGAATAGAATAAAGTACAGAACCTAGGCAAAATATGTTTCACACATATACGCCGGACAATGAAAATTGCATACCAAAATATGTGACCTATAGGTTTTGCAATGTACATTACCCACGCATACACCATTGTCTCAACTGCACAATCAATATCTTCATTGTTTAAGCAACTCCTTGGAAACAGATCATGATTTTAATCAAATTTATAATACAGTCCAACCTCCCTTATCGGACCTCTTTTATATGAATCTCTCTGTTATCCAGCAGTAAAATCTTCATAGGAAAACATGTTTTTGATGATTTTACACCTTAATTCCATGCTCTGAATGCTTAGAATGACATATCTATGTTGCATAAAGCACTCTAAAGCCATCTTTTAGTGTTTTGTTGTCATAATTTCAGTACTTGGGACAGTCAATGCAGAATTACATATAATTCACTTATCCAGATTTTTCACTTATTCGGACAATGCTTGGTCCCATCATGGCCTGATAAAAGAGGTTGGACGGTAGTATATATTTGGGTCATTCCAGTTGAAAGCCATACACCCCCTATGGATGCCATGACTCGAATCTTCCACACAGGGAGTGTGAATTTCAAACCGGGTTACCTGAATGGGTGGCTCCATAAGAAATCTACACCCCCTGTGTGGGAGATTAAGCTCATGTCTTCCACAGGGGGTACATGGATTTCAACTGGAATAGCCCATAGTGTTGTGATGAATTGTCTATCACATGAAATCAGCCACAACCCACCATAGCAGTAATGTGTTTCCTATGCTTACTACCAACAAGGTCCATATTAGATGAGGTCATTAGCAACAGTCAAATTTTTATAAAAATGTTTGGTCCTGTTCACAGGAACAAGCATTGCTTTCAAAAACACACTGTTGTTGCATAATTATTATATAGACGAGTTGGTATAAATGTTTATCAACAAAGACAAGGCGCTGGCCTGTTGATATGCTTGAGCCAACTTTGACAATTTAGAAATGTTAACTCTGATTCAACCAAATCTTCTTATAAGAATCTCTGCAAATATTAATTTGTGGATTCCAAACCTCAATTGTAACCCAGACTAACATTATTAATAAACTGACAATTTCATCATCAGCCTCATGTAAAACCAGTGAGTCACATTAAATTTTAGGCATGTATTGCTATAAACAAAATTACAACAATGTTACCATTTGTTTTTTTTGTTTCTTGATATTGTTTTGTTTTTCAGTTAGAGCTGCTTCACCAATCATATCTTCAACACGCAAGAAAGTTCCTGCAATCTTATTGACTCTTAGTTGTGTGATATGACATGATATCACACACTTTAGCGCATGCGTGTCATCCCGTTCCTCATACCCGCTATTTGAACCAATCGAAGGTGCATAGAGACTGATCGATTCTAAGCCCTAGGTAATTCCTTGTAAAATGTTGGATTAAATTTGATCAAAATTTGGTATACTTATGATCAATATATTTATTTGAATTGAAGTGTTTAAGAATGAGAATAAAGGTATTGTTTTAGCTGCTGTCGTGCATGTATCGTCTCATATACCATGTGACATCAATATTTTTGTTTCAAATAATAATGTCGCCCATGTTATATGAGACAATAGATGCACGAAAGCAGCTAAAAACAATACCTTAATTCTCTAATAAGAAATTGGTATCATAAATTAAAAGCTCTTAAAACTCACAACCATGTATACTACTTCATCAATTTAGTAAGCATTTTCACTGGGATAATGACTCAATTCTCAAACTTGCCTCCTTTTATTTGGCCTGGTTGGATCCAATTGTGTCACATACACACGGCTGAAGTGCTAGGTAGCATTAAAGCATCACATTTAGTTTGATACTAAAACGAATAGATGCCCTAATAGGTACATATGGCTCTTTCAACCCTGAACATTTACACAGTGCTATTGTGAAAAAATGATAGCAGTATGCAAATGTTCAATGTTATGCTAGATACACTTTATTTCATCTGCAAGAACCATCAGTAAAATTCAGGGCTCTGATGCCGCTATAGGATCTTACTAAGTGTAGTGCCAAATGAATTCAATTTGACCTGGATGATGAAAACAGATCTTCCTTTATTTTGAGTCTATATGAATATGACATTGACATGTTACAATAACAAATAAATATTACAACACTCTTCACATTTACAATTCCAACAATATGCTTATATTTAAATATATAAAACTATCATCTAAAATGTGAATTTAAAATTGTAAATCCCAAACTCATGGTTGCAGACAGAATCTCTTCATCATTTATAAGCAATTTACAATACACATCCATGTTTACAAAAAAATCACATTGAAATTGGTCAATAGTATTTTGCTACTTTACGTTTCAAACTTGCTATCAGAAAATAGTACAAAAATATCTAACCATATATCTTATTGTTTATTCATTATTTATTTAAAAATTTAATAAAAGGTGCGATATTACAATGCAAACAACCAGCAATTCAAGGATGCACTCAGGATCGTTTTGGTGGGGAATTTTCTCAACTTTATATTCACTGACATTTTTTACCAATTTTTGGGATATTTTTGGCCATAAAACAAATTGGAAGACCTAATTAAAAAAATTAGAGAGTATTAACTGGACCCTTGTCTCTACATCAATAAAAGATAAATTTTGTTATTTGGAAATGTAAGGTTTTTTTATCAAAATGGGTACTTTTTCCCAATTTTGAGGATACAGGTGAATTTCTTTCTCCATTCCTTTTCCAAAAATGTATACTTTCATGTATTTGTTCAAAATGTCCCAACAAACACAATCCTGAATGCACCCCTAAATACACAGTGGCCATTATATCATCACATCATGTGAGATGCAATCATCACTATACAAGCAATTTCAATTGAATGATCACAGCTTTCAACAGCTTTATGAGATCCAACCGCGATTGTATATCGGGTATTGCAAAATAAAATACAAATGCACAACCTTGGATACTATAATTAAAATACTAACCAATCACAAGTGATTTAACATGGTTGGATTCACTTCCGCGTTATGCACGCAGTTGCACACGCTGGCGTACATCGCACAGTGTACGCAAAAAATGTCACGCTATGTCAGGCTGTGTTAATTCAATTGAAACTTCTAGTATAAGTCACATTTTCATTTGCCATCTTTAATCTGTATAGAACTATAACAACTCAGTGGAAGTTCTGGAAGAAGCTTCTTAAAAAGTTGAATGCACAATGGTGACTTGCTGAATTTGGAAGCAAGCCAACAAATATTTTTAGCTATCATTTCATTTACAGATACCTTCACAGTATTGAGGTAAAATCAAAACCCAGTAATTTGGTGATTAAAAATGTGTAATTTACTCTTTTTGAATCATATATGTGCAAACAGCCTATTCTTGCAAGAACCCATGACAGCTATCAGGAGATTTGGTAGCTCCTTGCACAAGTTCTATATTGTAATACTACTTTTCTTAGAATGTTTCAAAATATAATCATACACTCCAGGTCTTTTTCCATGGCAAGGTGAAAAAGCTGGTGTCCTTGGTTGGATAGTAAAAACTCCTATTTTGTTTTCACATCATCGTTTACACATGCGGGTGTGTGTATGTGTGTATTTGGGGATGATTTGTTGCATAAAAGAGATAACCCATTTATTTGTTTGCAAAATGACATATATATGTGTACTAACATGTGAAAACATGTGAAAGAAGTTAACTTACATTAGAAATCAGATAAAAATAATATAAGACTATTATAATACAAAGGAATTTTCTAGTTTCTAAGAAGAGAAGTTGGCATAACAACTCAACATGATTGTTGGGAAGGCCAGATACACATTTCAATATGTAGATATCTTGCATACGCTCACACTCCTTATTACATACTTTAAATCCATAGTTCAGTGGCACAAAGATGTATGTCCATCAGCTGCTTTATGATTACATCTAAACAGCTAGTTTCAGCGAAAAAAAAAATCATAATTGACCAGGATTTGAACCTGGGACCTCTGGGTATCTAGTCATAAATATGTCGCTATGCTGGGGCACGGTGGCACAATGGTACTGGCTTTGTGACACTGCAAGTTTAAGCCCCCGCGGTGCCATCATGTTGTGCACTTGGGCAAGGCCCTTTACTACACTTGCCTCTCTCTACCCAGAGGTGAAATAGGGAGCAGATATTAATACTGTCCATTGAGCACTGCCCAAAGGTACGAGCATGCCTTGGGGATTATATGGTAGCTGACATATTCTAACGACAGCGGAATGAAAGGCGCTGTATAAATGCCAACATTTTATTTTTTATTTCTTTACAGCAGCTGATGGACATATGTCTTTGGGCCGCCATCAAAATCGTGGTCCACTTTTACCAGATTGAATTAGGACTGTTTTTGTGTACCAATTGTTAAAATATTTTAAATGACACATGATAAGAGTGTATAACCAAATATTTAAAACAAAAAAGGCAATACTCAATATTATAATCCAATGGGAAAGCTGTCATATCGGCTCTTCACTTATGAGGACCAAAAATTGTTCTTCTATCAAAATCAAATGATATTGGTACCATGAGCACTATAAATATCTCAGCATGTAGCCATTAGCACTTACTTTATTAGCAAAATTACTTATAATTGCAAGCATACCAAATAAAATGAACTTTGACAGATGTGTAGCAAAATAATTGCGAAGTTACAGAACTGGGGTCCATCTTCTTTAGCTTAATTTCATTTAAAGGGACACTCAGTGAATATCAAGATTGTGGAATTTTTGGAAACATAAATGTGCTAAATGTCAATAACAAATTTGTAAGCAATCTAATAAAGATGAAATCTTACATTAAACTTTCATTCCTACACACAATGCTGCCCAATTCAGAAACCATAGTTAACATGTGAACACCAGCAGTCAACAGCAATCAACAAAACAGGATGTGTTATAAGCAATATTTTACGAAACTTGCATGATTTATAATAATCAAATTTACCTATTTTTTATCTGTTGATCATTTCAGGTAGTGCATCAAAATACTTTGAACACAGAATCACTGATTGTTCTTTATGCGAGTAAAAAGTGTGAAAGTTAACATTTACTACACAAATGTTTGGCAAGAAGTCTCTGCATATTATTTTGTGGTAAAAGTTGATCACATGGTAAAAATTAATTCTGTAGTAAAATTGCATCACTGGTAAAACTGTATTTTTTTTCATCAAACAGCTTTAAAAATTGCAACTGATACAACCACTGAAAAAATAACTTTGGATTTATAACCAAATTATTTGTACAGTACACAACAACAGTCCTAATTTAAAATGCATTCATTTCACTATTATCATAAAAACAATATACTTACACTACCGATATAAAATCATAAATATGGTTTCAATAGCACAAATTAACCATTTTCCAACCATACAAAAGAAAATGGAAGTTAGAGCTCTATTCTTCATGTAAGCATACACAAAATACTTGATTGAGGGACTAGACAGCTTATTTCATACCCTGTCTTAAAACTACGCTAAGTCTTGAGTATGCCTACATGAAGGTAATAATAATTAAAATACAACTATTAAAATAACTGAAAAAAATATATTTCAGTAAATTATCATTTGGTATATAGCATCAACATGTGAATGGATACTTAGTTTGAGTGGCAAGAGCAGTAACCATAGAGTGTGACACAGGCCTGATTTATTATACTTCATAGTTGCTAATCAGGCATAGAAATCTGTGACAGTGTAGGAAAATCCATTTGGATTCTCACATATCTAACTCCCACTGCATAAAAAATGATTAAAATCTACTGCTGTGATACTGCCCTCAGTCACCAAATCAAATAGGTGAATGCAACTTTCTTGTCTTTTCCACGCAACCAGCCAGCTGTTTTTTGCTGCTAAAATGCCCCCTCAAATCAGTATTATTGTACAATATATTAATGATTGAAGTAAATTATACTATGATTCGCCATATTGGGGGTTATAGCATAAGTAGTCCAAACTGCACAGACTGCCTTTTGTGGAGAGCGAGAGCAATCACTCTCTACTGCTCTCCTTAAATCTGATATAGGAGAGTGATTTTTAGGTCTCCTTAGTTGACCATTCTCTCCTTATATTCTATTACAAATGCTCTAAACAGCCCTTCTTGAAGGTTCCAGAAGAGCCATTTAATGCTCTCCTGCAAATTCCATAAGACAGTCCTTGAAACTGGGAGTCATACTCGGTGCTCACAAGTATACCTTTTTTCTTTCTGTAATAAACTGTCAATGGTTACACAATTTCACATAAATTCACCCTGTTGATGTTTTATGGGAATCTTTGCTTGAATGGATTCGCATCAGATTTCTGAGCCTGTTAATGAATGTTTACTGTCATATACTTCTTGTGACATCAACTAGTATTACACAGCACATAATGTATTAACCAGCAAGATTTATTTACAAGGTTCTTCTATCATTAACAAGGTCTGCATTAGTGTGCGCAACTTCATCAGTCTCTGGTGCCAATATACAAATTACTGTTGCTAGATTTAATTCTGGGAAATATGTTAACGTGCATGGCGTCATGTCAATGCATATTTGTATTGTGCAGAAGCTCAAACCCTAGCGCCCCTGTGGGGCAACCAAAAAACCCGAAAACACTCCGGACCAATTTGTACCTACAGCGCATCGGACTAAATTTTTTTCAAAATTTACGGTTTGAGTGGGGGCGAGTTCTCACCGAGTTCAAACAAACCGGTTTTTTTCTTCCGGTTTCTTCCGGTCTGGGTCAGGATCAGTAAGAACAAATATACATGTAATAATTGGTATAATATTAAATAAACAATACAAAAGTACAGATGCTTCCATTACATTCATGATGTGAGAATTGAGTGAGAACTCCCTCTGCATTATCTCTAGAAATCTGAGTTTTTCAATTTGAGAGGAAAGTGATTTGACTGTTTTTTCATCTTCCCAATTTGCACTCTACCAAATGGGCATCACATCACACCATAATAGGAAGAAACTATTGCTAGATATTCTGTCACAATGTCTCACAAGTAGACATTGGATTTAAGAGGGCAGTGGCCAATAACAAAATATTTCAAATGACTTTGCATGCTGTCACTGGATGACAGTAGCAATTTTGATTTCCTGTGAAAAATATCTTCCTTCAAAGTCCACAATTTCATCAATTATCATGATTATAGATTAATTTGACCATTTAGTTCCTTGTCACAAAAGTGTATCCCTTCTGTAAATACTATAGTTGAATGAAGCATTATCTGCTCATGTACAGTATAGTAGGTAAGGTTACCGAATTGATTCAGATTGATCAAAGTTGACTCCCAACAATTCCCGCAAATGGTTAAAATACAATTTTAGAAATCTAGATATTATGTTTAAAAATATTTCAAACTGAACACTTGGCCCAATAAAATCACTGCCCAGATCTGCCCAGACAGATTTATGTGTTAATAAAACAACAGATGGCAGGCAACCAATTATGCAGAGTCATGCATTAAATTTAAAGAGGCCAACCGTTTCACACAGTGCATACAGCATAATTGCTATGCTCACTTAGTATGTCAATGTACATTTTCATGTCTCTTTACCGTAAATGCAGGGCTACATTACATTGTACGTAATTTGATAGGCATGTGCAATAGAACAATCGGCTGCTCATGAATATGCAAGTAATACAGATACATAAAAACACTTATGCACCCAATCTGCATAATCTAAGGACATAATAAATCACAAGTGTGGCATGAATTGGTCCAATGCTGATGGCTTCAATGAAGCTCAACTTTGAAGACACAAGGCACACACAGCTAATTCCAAGGCAACAGTGATACAGAAAAATGAAACCTGGTCTGCAACAGAGATGCATAATTGTAAGATACAGGGACTGCCTTTTGAGGAGAGCGAGAGCAATCGCTCTCTTCTGCTCTCCTTAAATCTGATATAGGAAAGTGATTTAGTTGACCATTCTCTCCTTACGTTCTATTGTAAATGTTCTAAACAGCTCTCCTTGAAGGCTCCAGAAGAGTTATTTAATGCTCTCCTTCACATTCCAAAAGACAGTCCCTGAAGATAGTGTAATTACCACCCACTCTCTTCTTGATTACTCTTCATCCTCTTTTAAAGTAAAAACATTAATATATAATATATAAATAATTTACTATTACTCAACAACTGGTGCATTCTTGAGTGTTTTGCATTTCAATTTTAGCACCTGTTCAGCAGCTTCCAAACACACACATCGCTCTCCGTCACATTCCTTCCGATAACCGCTTTCCGTCACATTCCTTCCGATAACCAGCCATTTATCGTTGTTGGAGACATCAAGCCCATAGAGAATACAACATATACAGAAGATAATCCTCCAAATCCAATAGTATTTTATAACTGTGTTGCTGTATGTATACCTCTGCATGTACAGAATTTGCTATACCACACATAGTAAGCCTTTCTGGTAAAAACTTTACTTAGCCATATCAATACAGGAAAGGGACAGGCTACTGATATTGTAATTACAACCCACTTTTGATTACTCTTATCCTATCCAGTGAATGATAAAAACTCAAGATGGCACGGAAGAAGTTTTCAGAGGAAGGAACAAGTATTACACACTTGTGTTATTTCGGTGGTGTCATGATAGTTTTCTTTTTGCCCTTTTTCGCTGCTGCAGTTTGGTGGGGTTGCTGTTGACGTTGTAATAATTGCTGTTTTTGATACGCTATCTGAGCTTGAAATTGTTGCTGCTGTAGTGCCGCTTGCTGTTGCTGCTGCTGCTGTTGCTGAGCATTTACAATACCAGCCTGTGTTAAAAAGTAAACATAAGACTATGTGTGATTAGTGTGGTGCAAATTATGGAGCACTTCGGTTCACTCTATTCCAAAAGTATTTAGATCAAGACAAATATTAAGATGGGCATCGTTAGAGTTCAGCAGCTCTTATATAGATGGGGAGATGGGCTTACCTGAATAGTGGATGACAGTTGGGAGAGATGGGCTTACCTGAATAGTGGATGACAGTTGGGAAAGATGGGCTTACCTGAATAGTGGATGACAGTTGGGAGAGATGGGCTTACCTGAATAGTGGATGACAGTTGGGAAAGATGGGCTTACCTGAATAGTGGATGACAGTTGGGAGAGATGGGCTTACCTGAATAGTGGATGACAGTTGGGAGAGATGGGCTTACCTGAATAGTGGATGACAGTTGGGAGAGATGGGCTTACCTGAATAGTGGATGACAGTTGGGAGAGAACACCCGCCTGGGCAGGAGTGATTGTTTGGTTTGTTTTATTGCTTCCTTGACCTTGCTGGTTTGGATTGGTACCCTATCACAGAAGACAAGACAAAATAATTGAGACTCCATGTTATCAAAGAATTCGAAATTACAAACAACCAACAATCATGACAGGGTCTTACTAAAGCTAATCCTAAAGCTTATCTTTTTTCCTGGCAGGTCAGGAATACTCCATAGCACAGTTCAATCATTTTCTTTGAATGATATTGGCAAGACGAGATATGATATTTATTTATATGATATACCTGTGACATTTGACCCTGAGGTGAAGCCTGTTGTTGCTGTTGCTGCTGCTGCTGTTGTTGTTGTTGGAGTTGTTGCTGTAATTGCTGCTGTTGCTGTAATAATGCTGGATTGATTTGGGCTCGTTGTTGTAATGTTGCATTGTACAAAATTGCCGCCTGCTGCTGCGTGTTCTGAAGAAGATAACATGATAGGCTATGTAAACATACACTCAATAAGTTAACTCATGATAAGTTAATAAATTGGTACAGGTTGGTTCAAACATATTTAGCCAACCTTCTAGAATTACATACCAAAGCAAACAGAAGACACAAAAAAAAAGCTTCTGTAATGACAACAAAACAACAGACATTATCTGCAATGGCTAAGATTTACTAGCTGTATTATAAATAGTGACAAAAGACTTTTCCTAATTCAGGTAAGCCTACGGTGTCTGTTTCTAAAACAAAACATAACTTGTTGGTCATTAAAATAATCTATAATCAATTTGACTTTTCATGGAAAGAATGTCAAGATTTCTTACCAGCACTGACAGCTGATTCTGGGTTCCAGTAGCTGCCCGCAGCTGTCCACCTTGGTTCTTGGCTAGTCCCATAGTCATCAGCTGAGCAAACCGGGCAGGTGATATTCCTGTAGCCATCTGACCGCCACTAGTGGTCAAACTCACATTCCCTTGCTGATTGGTGATGACCGCTTGACCAGGTAGTATCCCTGCTGGACTGCCAATAATGTTGATGGGACCAGAGAGTACACCTGAAAACACAAGATTTAGTTTTATACCATTATTTTTGAGGACAATTTAAAAAAATTACCGAAAATAACAGAAAGGGCATGAGAACAATTTTTTTCCAACAAAAATTGCTATTGCAATTCATGCACCCATATTTAACATTTCTATGTTGCAATTTGTAGACAAGCACATGATTTTGCCAAAAACAAGACTAAGGTGTCATTCTCTCGCCAATCAAATTTAGCGTGTGCATGTTGAACCACACTCACTGCACACATAAACTGTAAGTCCCAACATAGCCCAATAAAAGAGGTCAGACTCATAAATATTTTAAGTATGTGAATTTGGTTGTGTGCCATGGCGTGACTTCCTATTTGGCATACACGTCCTTGTGACAAGACAGGATTGCACTCTGGTGTTCTAAAAATATGTTCTCAAAAACACACATGGTTGAAAGGTTAATTTGGACACATTATGGTAGGTGCGGCGTGACACTTCATCATGCCGCTTTTACTTTTGTGCAAGCCGCTAAGCGGGAGCGCTGTGACTATGAAAGCCAATGTTGCACCCAGCTCCACCAAAAATCGTTTCCTGTTCTTATACATCACAGCGGCGGCGCTCCCGAGTTGACTTGAATATAATACCTGGCAAAGCTGCCGCGTGGACAAATCGGTGGAGTGATTGATACATCGGCTTGCCGCTGGTCACCGCTAGCGTTTCTGGTGCGACTGCGCAATGAAGCAAAATTGTTGTAGTCAACCTCTACTGAGGGCATCAGTCCATCTCATCAGTTCCACTTACCTCCTTGAGACACCAGACTCGTAATTGGCACTGTGATATTTGTACCCCCTGCCATAGCAATGGTAACTGCCACATTCTGCTGTGGACTAATAGTCCGATGGATTGATACACTGCTAGTTGTAGGGGTGGGTACATGTTCCTGAGTTGCTGTTGTGACATGCCCACCTATGGTGGATACTGATGTCGGTGTTGGTGTTGGCGTTGATGCTGGGGGTGGTGTAGGAGGGGGTCCCATAGAACCTGCTCCTGCTCCTGGAGACAAAAGATTTTCAATATTTTATGATGAACAAAGATGCTTTCCAATTTATGTAGTAAATACATAAGCAATATGATGACATGGAAAGAAATAAAATGAAATGAGTCTTAATGTAATAACTCCAAATGTAGTCAAACAAAATGTTGACAGGTTTTGTAACTTGTTATTTTCACCCAGGTGAATATGATCATATCTAATGAACCCCAAACCAATGTAATGGGATTTGAATATACAATGGACAATTTAATCAGACTCATTTTGCTTGATTACATCACAGAGCCCTTTATATTGGCTACCTCATAAATTGTTTGGGCCCATTATTTATATAATATAGACAATCCAGTATCATATTAGGTCAGGGGATGTCCCCCCCACCCTCCCCAGACGTTGATTACCAAGCAGGCCAGCTTGATCTACATGGAAGAAATTCAATTTATATTGCATGTGTATTTTCTTTTTGGCCTATTTAACAATGATTCACCTTCAGTTGGTACAAAGTAGTATAACTATTCAAATATAATTATCCTAAACTACTCCTTTGTGAAGCATGTCAGCATGAAGATTTCACATCTCTATATGATTGGGCTGATACATGAATATATCACTGATCATACAATACCTAAATGATGCACACCAAGAATTCATTAATCATTACCCCTCCTCCTTTGACAACTGATCCCTGAGAATTCAGTTTGGACCAGAATTCCTTCCCACTGACAGGTGTTAAATCCATCTCCTTTGTTATTGCAATATGCATATTGTATTGTGGGAGGGAATTTCGGTCAAACTGACTTGCAGAGGGCAAACCCAGGATCCATGTATAGAGGCCGTCAGCCTTTTCCGCGCGATCCGCAATCTTGTGGGTACTGCTGTTCTGCATGTCATACGTTAGACATATTACGCCCCTGATTACGTGGAAGTCGCAGCGCGTGACACACCTCTATCAGTCAAGCGTCAATGCGGTGATCTTAGCAACAAGGCACTCCGTACCCACAAGATGGCAGTGTTGATGTCACAATGACTACCTCTATTGCTTCAAAAAACATGACAGAATTAAGTGAACCAAGCAGATATCATATCTTGAGACTTACACTAAGTTAGTTCTTGAATTAGTGTAGAGATAAAACATCAATGAAACACATTATGAAATGACAGACATGCTTAGGACCATCAAGTTTGTGACCCCTAGGTTTGTATGCACAAAACAAGTTTAGACCTGGCCTAACTTTAGACCTGGTACAACTATGAAGGAACTCTTTGGTATTTACATACCTCAATCTGTAT
The DNA here is from genome assembly GCF_039555335.1 of Amphiura filiformis. Lineage (NCBI taxonomy): Eukaryota > Metazoa > Echinodermata > Ophiuroidea > Amphilepidida > Amphiuridae > Amphiura > Amphiura filiformis. The sequence goes on along the minus strand of NC_092636.1, from coordinate 51,293,247 downwards.
TATTGTAGGTTGTTAAGAGCAAATACATGTCGCTTAATAGATGGCCGTGGTTTAACTTTTGAACTTTGCTTGGAATAAAGGAGGAAAAGAAAAGATTGAAGGGATCCCTCACCAAGTCTAACCTCCATAGTTAGACCACCAAGTCTCTTGTTTTGTGCATAAGTACCTATGTCTCTACTATCTAGTACCATCCCTGGACAGAATAGGTTAGTGTGCCATATGACCCTTGAAAGTAATGAGAGATCTATGGTTTACCTAGCAAACTATCTACACATCATGCTTCATTGCCCAATTTTGTTACAAAGACATCTAAATGCTCATGCTTGTGTTCACAGGGGCTGGAATGTGAATCTCTATTTCAAAGCAACTTGAGGCCAGACTCATTATATGTATCACATTTGTTGTGGGGCCACTCCTCCAGCACAAGTCTGTATACTTTTCCAGCATAAGCTGCTACCCATTTACACCTGGGTGAAGTGAAGCAAATGGGATTAAGTGCCTTGCTCAAGAACACAACTTGTTTACTGCCATGTGACTTGAACCTGTAACCCTATGATTACGGATCCGACCACGTTGAACACTCAGCTCCCATACCTTAGATGGGCATCATTAATGTTTTGATAGGTGATAAATTATAATCTTAGCTGGTGAAAAAAGTTTTGTGAGCTCAGAAGGACATAAAATTCCTAACTCAAAACCAAATATTGGAGCTTATAGAAGCCCAGTGAACTGAAAAAGGCCTGGTTTATTACAGACAAGTTCAGGACAGGCAGTTTTATTCAAATGATAAGCAGATTTCCAGCTAAGATCCTTTTATGGATTCAACTTCACACATGTTTATATGACCATGATATGGAATGCAAGGGTACGATATACAAAATGTGTTGAAAGTGAGAATAATTCCCTGTACCACGGTCACATAATTGAAGCTTGCTTTACATTTTAAAGAACTTTAAAAAGGGCATTTCACAGCTCCAGCGCCATAAGGGGCCGTCCATAATTTTATATTTTCACTTACGTTACAAAGCGTGACGTAAGAGGGAGGGAGGGTAAAAATCCTGGGCATGTGTAATGTAAGAAAAATGGCGATTTGTTTGAGCAATGAAAAAAATGAAAGTGACAAATTGTGGAATTTTCCAATATTTTATTCATAAGTAATAACCAATTGACCTAAAATAATAATTATTGTTCAATTCGTTTTAACAATTTTTATAACATGCCATGCAAACAATGATTTTATTTTTAATTTCGAGTCTAATAATATGCACAGTGGTCCTATTTTACATTATGCTTAATTTATTTCAGACCAAAATACTTTTAAAGAAGTATCTGCGCTAGGATCAATGGCAGCAAAGGCTCTAATGTGGATTGTCACTGTTGCGACAAAAGACATGAAACTGACCCACACAGTTTAATTGCAAGAGCATACTAGTACACCAAACATGCCAAAGGGACGTCCCCCTGGTTCTCCCCCTATATATATCATTGTGTATATTGTGATCCCGGGGGTTCTTAGTGGAAAAGAGAGTATAGGATGATCATCAGATTTTGGAGTGCATTAGTCATTTAGTTCAAGTTCAATTCGGGCTGCATTTTAAGCTTATATTTTAATTTATTGATGGCTTTCGTTTTCATGAAAATATGGTTTGAAAAAGAAGTTTTTTTCAGCATTTCTCAACTTTTTTTCTGTAAAAATATTAATCCAGAACCAGCTGTCCTCCTGGAACACTAATATAAGAAATATAACACTAACCCTAAACTTAAACTCTAACCCCAACCCCAACCCAACATCTCAATTTTGCTATTAGTAGTAGGCCTACTCGTGGAAATCCTTCGCCATTTTATTTGTACGTAACTCGAGGGAGGGAGGGGGGTAAAAAGTTACGTACGCTTTGTACGTAAGTGAAAATGGCGAAAATTATGGACGGCCCCTAAGGTCCAAACATATTAGGACATATTTATTTAAGGAGTGTTGTCACAACATTAATGTGTTACAATCAGACCACCTGCTTTTAATACTTCATACTTTATACCACATATCCATGTGAGTGATATCAACAGCAGATTGGTGCTTGACTAGATAGTGCACACAAACACTGGTACATTCAGTGTAATGTGTGGCATTTTTCTACCAATTTGGTTTACGTTTGTTCCTTAAGCATTGAGGTATAGGACATGTATATGCAGATGAATGAGCCACAGAATCGTATACCCCAATACTCTGCACTTGTCAACCTAACAGTGACACTATGCTGTCCAATGAGACATGGTCTTAAACATATTTGTACATTGTTTTCACTACGCTGGTTGGGCAAGTAACAGAGGACATCCGCAGTTGCTGGTGTCCATTGTTATGTGAAGAGTATTCTGGTCACATCTTCGGTTGAAGATGTTTACCAAAACAGTTTCCCCACATAGATATACATACAAAATGATGCTACCCATCACCACATGCAAGTTATATACAAGGAGAACATGCACTACAGAAATCAACTATAATAGTGACACATTCAACAGATTCCAGTATATTCCTCATTCAGAGATTGAATGGACAATATGAAGAAGCAGATGGAATTGAGTGATTACATTAACATAATACCATATTACATATTACATATCTGCATGTCATCGGTATCAAAATGTTTTGTAATCTGAATATTTTATTCAAGAGGCCATTACTTCCATACATTACACAATCTGATCCACTCAGGCTAAAGTTGGACAATTTAGAAATTAAAATAAAGATAAAATTAAGAAGCAAAAACACAAAATAAAACACTAACTTATGACAATTTTGAATGTTATAACTTCACTAACAAGCTTGTTAAAAATATGGGGAAAGGCCATTGCGTCTACTACTCATTTTTGTCACAGAAGGCACTTGTTTACATTTTGAGAGCATGCAGAGCATAAACATGGAAGTGTGGTTCTGATTGGCTGACAATCAGTCTGACAATCATAGCAACAGACCGAAAATCTGATTAGCCGATTGTTGGTTGGCACAGATCGGTGCCCTTGAAGTGAACACAAAGCTCAGTGTATGTCGCTCATTAACAGGCGCTTGTGTCAATCTGAGCAAGGGACTGCCGTTCTTCTCTGAAACCAAGTGTAGAACATGAAATCAACAAAATATGTTGCTCATTACACAAAAGCTGTAGTCATAGTGTTAACATGATATCTAATATTGCTTTTGTAGTGATGGTCTTTTCAATAAACATTGGAAACTCATTTTGATACAGGTGGTGCAAAATGCATATGGATAATTCAAAGATGACTTATTGTCCATTCAATTTTTGTAATGAGAGTACAGGTGACCACTTAAATAGTAAATTGGATGACGCATTTGAATGCAATATGCTCCATGCATTGCTACAAGCCTATTTGGTGAGATTTAGGGTTGTTTTATTAGGTCTGACTGTATTAAGACAGATTAATTTGTAGAGATCCCCATCACACATTTTAAATACCAACGGGTATGAAAGCTAACACAGACAAGACACCATGAAAGTTCACATGTTTTGGTATTATCAATGATAAAAGATTAAAAGTTTTAATGAAAAAAAACAGAGTTTATCAGGTCATGACCTTAGACTTGATCACAGGCTTGTACATGTATGTTCCTGCCGGAAGCAGTTTCAAACATCCAGGAGTCTATAAGACTGTGATTAAGTCTAAGGTCAAAAAGGTCATTTCCTGATGATACACACCACAGTATCACTCTGGCGATGAAAGATGAGTATCATCAGAAAATTCCGAGATAGGAAGAAACCCTGTGTGTTTGGATCAAAAGCTTTAAACTTTAATCAAGACAATCTGAAATTATCTTAAAAATATGGAAGATTCTCTTATTCCTATCCTTCAGTGCAATGTACAGGAAAGAATTTGGCAAACTGTCTGTATATGGCTGCAAACTTATATCCCTGTATCTATACAAAACTTTCTCTTGTGTAATTGTGAAGATCAACAAATTTACCCCAAGCCCTGGATTATGTTAAGGTTAACTCAGATTATCTGATATGATATCACTCACAATTCTGTGACTATTGTTGACAACTATAAGTATAAATTTTCAAATCCAAAATGAGCCAAGTAATCTTGATATGGTGTAATATTGAGAGTTAAACCCAATTTGTGCGAAAATCATAAAAAAAGAGCTTCAACAGGACAAAATTGTGTTTTTTGACAAATGTAGCTGAATCAGTTTTTGAATTTCAGAATTCTTCCCTCCCCCAAAAATCCCTCTTTTGTTCTTTCCCGTTCTGACAATTAGTATGACAGTTTACAAAATACAAGATCAGAAAGACAAAGCCCAAAGAAAACAAACAGATGGTTAATAAATACATTCAGTTAATAAAGTTTTGTTAAGGATTCAAAATCAGTTCACTTCATTCACCTCAAATCTATGTGGTAAAGAGATATTATTATGAAAAGATGACATTGTTATGAACAAAGTTATGTTGATAGAAAACGATGTTATATATTTTTATTTGTGTCAATCAAGATTTGGATGCATTTTTAAGGCATTACCTGACACCGTCACAAAATTGTTGACAAACTGCCTACTGTCACTGAGAGATGTCCTCCTAGCCACCAGCAAGGCATTAGGGGTAAGGTTACCATGGTTACGCTGAGTGGGGGTGGTTGGAGGTGTCTGTCTAGGTCTAATGGCTGACATACCCCTGGTAGAGCTGCTGCAGCAAAGGCAACTTAAGGGGGGCAAGGCACAGGAAACATTAAATCAGCACAATGCTCTCAACATTTGTAAAACAAATTCAGTAACTCTATTGGGATAAAATCTTACAAACTTGTTGCAAATTTTATGTAGTTTGAAAAACGAATGCATTTAATCTTTGGGAGACATATCTTACCGATTTTTACATTCACAAATTTTATATTTTGATGACAAATCTAATCCATCTTGTATTAATATCTGATGCATATTTTTATAGCAGTTAAATATACAGCTAAATAAAGTTTCCCATTTCAAGTCAACAGGCCATGGGATTTGTGTCTTGCAGACAATATTGAATGCAATGTTAATGCACTTTGACAGTTTTATACTGTTTCACTTCTTTTTAAAATTCATGATATCAAGTATCCTTACATTGACCAATACACAAAAGGAATATATTTGCACTTGTTTATTTTCGTGGTACCTGCTTGGAATGTGAAAAACATGAAAATAAATGTACTGTGAAAATTTCCACATTCGTAGTATGTCTAAAGATATTGGTTAGTGTGACATTTTATGTCAAAATCATACACATTACATTTATTCCTAAGGAAACTCAGTGCAATCATGTGATTTTTTGCTAATATTGGAAGTTTGCTCAATAATATGCATTTAAGCTTACACATATTCCGAACATTCTTGTGACTTCTACATATGGATGAATATCAGAACACTAGAAACCGTCCTTATGCAACAAAAAACACTGTTCTATGCACAGGCGGGCATTTCAAGTAGGGTTGGGCATGTCTTGGGTTTTTCAAATGACCCTAAAAATCACCAAAATCTACAAATTTTATCACTTGCCTGTATAAGTCAAAAACTAATACCGTTTTAAACAAAAAACTGAATTTTACATGCTGACAGCAAAAAAATAAAATTAAAAATTAAAATAATCTAGGTCGATGGGTCCGTAGAACAGGGTGGTTTCTTTTCATCACCTCATGAAACCTGTTCAGCACTTTGTACATATTGCCGAGCAACCGTGGAAATGAATTCAATAATGTCACCCTCTACAGTAACATAATATAACATGGATGGTTTATAATTATCTGTCGTTTGTCAGTATGCAGGAAATCAGGACGAAATGTATCAGATACTTCATCCAATACTGATTCTTTATCTTTGAAGTAGTGCCCCACGACAGTGACACATCATGCTTGACTACTTTTAGAGGTACAACAAAGGCACTCCCAGAGGCACAATGCTGATAATTATACACAAGAGGTTTCGGACTGTGTAAAAATGCATCTTGATCAGCTGTGCATGAACATGCATGTCAAATATATATCAATGCACTACTTACAAAACTTACAATTATCAAAAGCATGCCACTTGTGGACTCATCTATTCAAATACATCCATTAATCTAATGTGTTCATCAAAATATGTTTAAAAAATCAAAATCCCATTCAATTTACGCAGTAGTTAGAAGTCTCCTTTTCCACATTACACAATTTTACTTGCTTGTGGAGAACTCCTCAACATGTGGCAACAATTAAAAATCTTAAGGAGCTTCATTTGGCTTAATAATACACAAGTTCAAATATACTTTTTTATAATTTCAAGTTTACAAGTTGAATTATCACAATCATGTAAAGCAGATGTACAAATGCAATTCTTCCGTAAGTAAAAAACAATTAAACAACTAATTCATATCTACCTGGTGGTGTTGATGGCATAGATGTAGGAGGAGTACCCACTGGTGATGACATCATGCCCGATTCAGATGATGTACTGCTATTATTTCTTGGAACACAAAAACACACAGAGAAAAGAAAAAGAAAAAAAACCACACACATGCAACAAAATTAGTGAACTTGAAGTAGGTATGTAGTGTACTGTGGTTCAAATGTCACATGTCAGGCATGTTTAAGGTCACAGACTCTTTTTAAAAGAGTAGGGTTTCATATCAGGTCTGTTATCAGCACAACTGTACATAGGTAACGAGAAAAGTTCTGAGCATGTAAAGCCTGTGTGACAATACTCAACTATTTAGCTATGCATGTGTATGGCAAGAAGAGTAGTAATATCTTTTGGAGGGAAAATTTGAAACATTCTTTTGATAATATATACAATATCAGCCCTGTGTTACACTTCCACGAGGAGGTCTACGGGGAGAAATTCTACAAGGTACAAGGTTGTGGGATAGGCTTTTACGACGGGAATTCATAACAATTAGTAGGTTTTTAGCGGGTTCGCCGTCGGACAAGTTTAGAACTGTCAAGCTTTCGTCAGGAGTAGCTCTGACTTCTTCAGGACAAAGTACCTAAGAATGAGACATGTAGACCGCCCCTTGTCTACTGATGACTCTGAAAAGAGCCGTTTGCTGAAGACTGCCCCTTGTCAACAGAAACTAGCAGATCTCGCCTATCTGCTGATTTTGTAAGTTTTGGTGGCTCTGAAAAGAGCTGTTCAATGTAGACTGCCCCTCGTCTACAGAGAACTAGCAGATCTCGCCTATCTGCTAATATAAAGGTTATAGGAGATATCTTGCGTGATGATGATACACTTAAAAACAGAACACGCATGACAAGCGATGAGATCGTAGAACTTATGAAGTTATGCCTCACATCTACGTACTTCAAATGGCAAGGGAAATTCTATGAACAAAAAGAGGGTCAGGCAATGGGTTCACCCCTCTCCCCAATAACATCTAATATCTTCATGGAACACTTTGAAACCAAAGCACTAGATACGTATCCTTTGAAACCCGTTGCTTGGTTCAGATTTGTTGATGACACATTAAATGCGTCTGGCGACATGGCAAAGACGAACTGGTCAAATTCCTAAGTCATCTCAACAATCAACACAAGTGTATCCAGTTCACAATGGAGATTGAGGAGGCGGGTGGCATACCTTTCCTTGATGTCAAAGTGCAGAGATCAGACACTAGCTTGAGTTTCACCATATACCGAAAACCCACTCATACTGATCAATATCTTCATTTTAACTCTAGTCACCATATGTCTGCCAAGAACAGTGTTGTCAATACACTGGTTCACAGAGCACTGACTCTGTGTGATGAAGAACATCGAAAAGATGAACTCAAACACATTGAAAAAGCGTTGAACAAGAATGGCTATCCCTCAAACCTCATTCACAAGGCAATCAAGAAACAGACAGGAGAACGATCAGAAGAATTGGTGGATTTATGAACACAAAGGCGTTACCTTCATGCCATATATCAAAGGTGTATCAGACAAAATCTGTCGGTTTCTAAACCGATCAGGGGTCAAAACATTCTACTCTAGGTCGGCCAAATTAAGAGACATCCTAAGCCACACAAAAGATCCTCTGCCCAAGGATCGTGCAACATGTGTACTCTATACCTTGCAGTTGTGGTGAGCAATACATAGGCCAAACCAAACGACCACTAAAGGTCAGAATATCTGAACACCGAAGAGCCACAAGACAAAAGAAAGAAGAAGGCTCGGCATTAGCTGAACATGCTTGCAAAGAAGGCCATGAACCTCTGTGGGACGAAACAACAAAACTGGCACAAGTTTCTCACTTGGGGATGAGGTTGACACGTGAAGCGTTGGAAATCAGAGTTAATGAAACTTCTACTATCAATAGAAATGACGGCAAAGACATCAGTCGTATGTGGCGCTCTCTATTTTCAAACAACCAATCACAGAGCCGCTAATCTTATCACATCGTATGTGGCGCTCTCTATTTTCAAACAACCAATCACAGAGCCGCTAATCTGTACCAGGTCCGCAATTAAGTGATATAAACGCTCATCGTGCATACAATCAATCAATTGGTCCATGAGTGGCCAAACGGTTCCTGGTAAGCCGTATACTTCTATTACAGTATATGCAGTCTACATGTTCTCTGTTGACAAGGGGCAGTCTTCATTGAACAGCTCTTCCTCAGAGCGAACAAACCTTTAATTTAGCAGATAGGCGAGGTCTGCTTGTTTTCTGTTGACAAGGGGCAGTCTTCAGTGAACGGCTCTTTTCAGAGCCACCAAAACTTACATAAATCAGCAGATAGGCGAGATCTGCTTGTTTCTGTTGACAAGGGGCAGTCTTCAGCAAACGGCTCTTTTCAGAGCCACCAAAACTTACAAATTCAGCAGATAGGCGAGATCTGCTTGTTTCTGTAGACAAGGGGCAGTCTTCAGCAAACGGCTCTTTTCAGAGCCACCAAAACCTTTATATTAGCAGATAGGCGAGATCTGCTAGTTCTCTGTAGACGAGGGGCAGTCTTCATTGAACAGCTCTTTTCAGAGCCACCAAAACTTACAAAATCAGCAGATAGGCGAGATCTGCTAGTTTCTGTTGACAAGGGGCAGTCTTCAGCAAACGGCTCTTTTCAGAGTCATCAGTAGACAAGGGGCGGTCTACATGTCTCATTCTTAGGTACTTTGTCCTGAAGAAGTCAGAGCTACTCCTGACGAAAGCTTGACAGTTCTAAACTTGTCCGACGGCGAACCCGCTAAAAACCTACTAATTAAAGGTACAAGGTATATACATGTTCCATGGCATTACATTTAGTTTGGTCTTACAAAACTATATTAAACTGATATATGTAGCTCTTTCTTGTGTACAATGACTGGGTTATAGTAACTTGACAGAGCGAAAAATGATGGGGAGCGATTCAGTGCTCAAGATTTTCAATTAGGAGCTCATCCTACTGTACCACTTGGAGCTGTACTACTTTAATTCTGTGTATCCCTGTAATGCCTTGTACACCTACCTTGATAAGTTAAGATATGCAGGCGGTGGTTGTCTTGTTATCAACCGAGTATTGGTGTTCATCTGAGGTATTAATGCTGTTGCAGCTTGCTGCACTTGTTGTGGTGTTAACTGCTGAGGTTGCGGTGCAATCGGCTGCTGTTGATGTTGAACCTGCGGTTGCTGTAATTGCTGTTGGGTAAGGCTTAGGTTCATTGGCTGTGATGTCAGCACAGAACCTGTGATGAAATTAAATATGATATAGCTGTCAATGGACATATTTGACTACAGAAGAAGTACAGAGTTTGGAATATGTTCAACAATCTGTTGTTTTTCACAAATCATTATGGGGTCAGTCCATGTCGAAACAGATTGAGTGTACACCCACCCTCTAGAAATTCATATCTGGTGTACACCTAAAGTTATTAGGTGTCAAAATTTGCCGATTTTAAGCGCCATTTGTGGCTGAACCACTTTAGGGGGCCTAAAATTCTGTAGGGGGTCTAGAAATTTCTCTTTTTTGAATTGCTCATAGACATTGGCACATGGTTAATCCATTCTGAACATAATTAGGACCTATAAGTGCACTGTGGCATTATCATGGGTCCTTCAAAATCAAAGATAATTTGATTGAACAGTATGAAGTGCTGATTTTGACCCCTCTGAAATCCCAACGAAATTCAAATCAATCTTTTTGGCATTAGGCATTTCAGACACAGCCAGTGAGTGACCACATTCAAAAAGAAGGTCACAACTGATTTAATTAAGAAGAAAATGCCTCTCAAAGAGAGCGCTTTGTCATTTGGACACCTTAAATTCCCAATTTTGGTCAAGGTCGCCAAACTTAGATGGCCCGCCATTCGAAACGAAATTGAATTTGAATTTTTTCAGACCTCACCTAGGGGTCCATGAAAGGTACCCCTGAGCCAAAGGAGAGCATAATCCAAGAGGGTGGGTGTACACTCAGTCTGTTTTGACATGGACTGACCCTATGGCAAGTCGGCGCCTTCAGGTCATATTTTTCCGGTTCTAGTTTTGGTTATTTTGCTTAAATAATACAATTATTTCTGCAGGGTCATACATTGATCTTATAGGGCAAAGAGTTAAGGACGTCACTGGTCACATTGATATTTCCATATGTATTGCAGTTATTGAGATATGACAAATAATATTTCTCCCCACCTAGGAAAAATTATGCACATGGGGGAAAATAGAACCCATTACAATGAGCCTAAGGATCTCATGCACTGAACCAACACCTTTCCCTGGGCTTTATTTTTCTTAATATTTGAGCACAAACACTACGCCACCATTGAGTTTTAAAATCAGCTGTGATGTCACATACCTTGTATTGTAGCCTGAGTGATTGGACTATTTAATGTATTGGAACTAATGCTGCCAGCAGCACCATTCAAATTTAAAGAGAGTTTCATCTGTTGTGGTTTCACATCCAGTTGATCTTGCTCTTGCTGTAACAGAAATAAACAAATAACTAGATAAATTAACTTAAGTTGTTAACACTACTAGAAGAAAGAACTGTGAAAAACATATGAAATGAGAGACAGAATGAGAGACAGACAGCCAGCCAGACAGACAGACACCCCGACACACAGACAGACAGACAGACAGGGGGGTATTCTACAAAAGGTGATGATATTGTACTTGCTACCAGAGAAGTTTGGCACTTGTCCGAACTTGTGCTCTGTTTATAACATAAAAAGGAATGGAGATCAGACCAGGATCATGTGATGCCATACAGGCGTCAACATTTGGGGGGTGGGGTGATTGTATGGGGGGATTGTAAGATTGATCATAAGTGCTTGTAAAACAGGCTTCAGAAACCCTAGAAAAGCAAGAGTCATACCTGATCTACTTTGCAGGTGTCATAGAAAAGTATGAGTTGCAAGCACAACTACTGCATATGACAAAATCACTTACCTTTATATGTAGATTATTTGTAATTTGGTTATTGCTGTTATTTTGTTGAAGTGAAGCACCAACATGTATTGGAGTAGTAACTGGCTGCTGCTGTTGTTGCAATTGCTGCTGTTGCAACTGCTGCTGCTGTTGTTGCTGCTGCTGTAATTGCTGCTGCAATTGTTGCTGCTGTTGTTGTTGCAGTTGTAATTGCTGCTGCTGTTGCTGCTGCTGTTGTTGCTGCTGCAACTGTTGTTGCTGCTGTAACTGCTGTTGTTGTTGCTGCTGCTGCAACTGCTGCTGTTGTTGTAACTGCTGCTGCTGCTTAAGTCGCTGCTGCTGCTGCTGTCTCTGGAGTGCTTGTGCTTTTGCTGCTGTTGATGATGATGAAGATGATGAAGACGACGCAGATGCCTGCATTGGGATGTGCTGCAGCATTTGTGGTGGTTGACCAGGAACAACGCGGGTGATTTTGACAGGTCTGCGGCCTTCTTCCGTGAAGAGGTCAATGAACTGTTTCTTGTAGCGTTGAGCTCCTTGCCAACTTCCTAAGAAGAATCTGGTTATAAACAAAATTAAAAACACAATTCTGTTTTAATTTCCGTCTAGAATACAGTAAAAAATAATGACCAAACAATTTAAAAAAAATACTTTAGTATATTAAAAATCTTATAGAAAGAAATATTTTACAAACAGAATCAATTGAATACCTAAGTGGAAGAACAGCCCAACTCCATTTTTCTACAAAAATGAGTTTGACCCAGCATTTTATCTAAATGGTCTTCCATGTACATTTAATCATGGTTTTTATGGAAGAAAGGCCCAACTCCATGTAGCTGGGCCATTCTTCCACAAATATTGGGTTAAAGAGGAATTTTGTTTATCCATGAAATCTGCTTTTCACTACAATAAACTTTCTTGCTAATATATTACATGCTTCTACTTGTGCAATTAATGAATGATAATCAAATTTCTGTGGCTATTTATAACAGAACTGGCACTTGCAGTATATTAGTGGAAGAAGGGCCCAACTCCAGCTCGTATTAAGGCCTGTACCGTTGCCATGGATACATCATATACAATTTTGAATGTATGTAATATTGTATGTTCCTGTATTAAAGGTCCCCTGAAGATGAAAACAATCTGTCTATAAAACTTTTCCAAATATTAAGTTTTTTCGTAATATCTCAAAAACAGTTTTGATGGAGTTGGGCCCTTCTTCCACTCAGGTATTCAATTCATTTTAATACATTTTATTGGTAAAAATACATAAATGATATTGACTTGGTTAAAGAAACAGTGTATCCGATATGTAACAGATTCATATCCTACAAATGTATCTAACACTTGCTGGTAGCATTGAACATTGATGGGGTATCACCCCCCTTTTTTTTTTTTTGTTCTTTTTATGCTGAAACATCATCATCCAATTCTAGATCCGAATTTAAGGCAATTTACAGAAAAGTTACATCCATAAGTGTATGAACCCCTGTCAAAACCATGCAATAATTGACCATGTTTATCATTTGTGATCTTAAAAAAGCAGACGCACGGCTGTAGACTTTCTACCCATGCTTTTGAACTCACCTACAGGTAGCACCAAGTTTTGGTGTGCCCTGTATCCTGTAGTCTCTGTCATAGTATAATTCTCCCTGGTAACTTTGGTCTAACTGCCTTTGACGAATTGAGATTTTTGCATGTGAGGTCTTGCCATTGCTACGCTCCATATCAAGCATCACTTCTTCAATGGTTATCTGTATAATTGTAAAAATATGGCTACTAGTTAATTCTAATTATAGGTTTTCATGAATGCACCTTACTTGTTGAGAGTGAAATTGTACAAAATAATACACGCATACAGATATGTTGATGCGTCTAATGCACAAGCCCCGTAGGAAGGAGTGCATTAGACGCAGGAACATCTCAGTACAAGTGCATTATTTTGTACACTTTCTCGAGCAACAAGTAAGGCGAATTTATTAACCTATTTCATACACGAGAAGAAGCCATGGTAATTCTAAAAAAAGGAAAATGAAAATGTACACATCATCATCATCATCGTTCGGCTGCGGAGCAGGCGACCACAAAATTTCTCCATGTACAGCAATCTTTGGCAAGTAGTAAGTATGACTACCTGGGCTAGCACACATTGAATGTAGGTTATATAAAAGGTGTGTGGATGTCCTGGTTTTCTTTTGCCATGAGTTGTATGTACAGAGCATATCTTCTAGAAGGCTCCTCCTCTGCAAGACGAAGCATGTGCCCCAGAAATCTCAGTTGGCGATTCCTTAGGGACTATTGCGAATTAGACCCGCAGGTTTTTGCGGGTCGGACAATCAAGCTAGACGAATACATAATCGGGCCGTGTTCTTTACATCATCGTCCCCTGGAATCACTGAAGAATGAAAAGGTCACATTCATAAACCAGATAATTGAGATGAGCGTCACGACTGCCCACCGTGAGAATCGATCTTGTAAATTGCCGGTACTCGATGCTGTTGTTATAATTGCTAATAACTTCTACTCCAGGTCTTTGAATTTCATCGGGTATCTGAGCTCGGTTCGTCCCGGGCAGCTCTATCGGGTCTAAAACGCAACTCTCCCTTACACAGTGGATAAGTGGATCAGTGTTGGTCAATCTCTCTGTTTAATATTTAGCATAATCCTGCAGCAGGAGGTAGCAAAAGCATTGAGTTTGCTTCCATGTCCTGTGACAACGTAGACACAAATATTTAACAAGTATCTTACCAGTGAGTTGTCTTTTTGTCGAGGTCTGTCATTGATTGTTGCAAACTGTTCAGCCTATAACAGAAAGAAAGAAATGAGTAGGATGTTATCAATGCATTACATCAAACAAGTGACACTGTTCTATCATGTTGAAAACATCGATATCATTATTATTTCATCATCAGAGTTATCATCTAAAGTGGGTTGGTCTATTTCATTTGAAAACCACACCCTCAGCAAACACAAAACATTTTACAGAAAACGTTTTATTGTCGGGTTATATTACGAGTATAAAATGTTTTAATAACGTTCCAAATACATTTTTGAAAATTTGCCACAAAACATTCAAACATCATGTTATTTATGAGTTAACAAAATATTTTTCCAAAATGTATTAAAAGTGTGTTTTATGTTCTTGCAAAACAAAAATACTGTCAAATTTGGCAATGTTGTTCCTGGTCCCTATTTGCAACATGTGTAAAACTGAAAATTCATTTCGGAGGTTTTTTTCCTGTCCAAGGATTCATTTCGGAGGTTTTTTCCTGTCCAAGGATGCATTATCGTTCAATTTTCCCAATAAATTTTTAGATTTTTTATTATTTTGGTCCTGATGCCTTGCTATCCAATATGATGAATTTACCTCAGTGTTACACATGGGCTATTCTGAGCAGACTCAGTAAGTCTGATCTCTTTATCCACTATAATATTATGTCTACTTACCAGGACATTTTCAGGCATAGTGAGGTCGTTCTCCCTTTGCTTCCACATGTCAATACACTGTATAAAATAAGACAAATAAACCAAAATTTGAGTATGAAAAACAAAAAAGGGTCGTGGCGAGTTTGATTGACAGTAAAGTCACATGCAAACTAGTCTTTTAAATTCTGTTTTTGATTATAATTGAGTTTTGTTGTAAGTAAATCGTGCAGTTTTTGGCAATGATCTAATAACAATAAAATAATACAAATAATTTTCAATTCCGACCGACCAACTCTACTCCAGATAATGTGGTGGAGGACAAACATCTTGGGGTTTTCTCTTGGCCTCATGGTTGCTTTCTCAGCACATTTTACAATGTAAAAAGAGGAAGAGAAATGTGACTTTTCTCTTGTTAAAGTTGAAAACACGACGATCTACCGAATTAAGAAGATATAAGATATTTACCGCACTTACAGGCTTTCCAACTTTAAGATTAACTGATACAGGTGGTCCCCTGTCTTTTCCTCTCTTTGCAAGGAAGTCATGCAGTTTCAATCCAGTTGGAGCCGGCAAAGATTTGAGCAGAGCACGCTTGTTTCTGGCTACTTGAGAGCACCTCTTCATGCATCTAATGAACACAATAAACAGTACAAAATGATCAGGATATAGAAAGATTTTTTTAAATAGAAAAACTGTACAACAGCATTGCCAATGTGATTTAATTTACAATCCATAATCCAAAGTATTTCTGGGTCAAGTAGCTCCACCCAATCTATGGAGTGTGCTAAGGATCTGAGGTCACTTTCACAAAGAGCTAAAATGCATCGTTTAGTTAGTCATAAATCCATCATAAGTCCCAAAGCAGTCCCACAGTAACTTTTCCATAGGACTTTTATGTTGAAGTTACAATTAATTTGTACTTTTGATGGGTTGAAGGACTATATAACATGTTAGTAAAATCGATCTCATGTCATATCCAGGGCAGGCTAACTATGGAATGTATGCAAACTCACCTTTGATCATTTGATTTCATATAAAAACTAAATCAAGACGGGGGATTTCCAATAAGCAAAAAACCCTGTTATGGCTTGAAATACAAGTCAAAATTCTGATGTAATATCGGGAGAGAATGACAACAATATACAGGTTCAAATTAAAAGCGCATTTTCAATACCCTTGTATCAACTTACTTTTTCAATGGTCTGTTATTGAGTCTGTGTCTGTCTTGCTGTACAGCATTACCAATACAAGACACAGACGGGGACGGATCAAGACACAAAGGCTCCTGTGTGGCAAGAAGAAGCTGGCTTTCAAGTTGCAATTTATCATCCTGTAATTTACAAAGAGAAGCAGGGTTTGTGAAGCAGTGGCTATGGCAACTACATGTATAATTAGTGATATTTTATAATAGATCATGGCTATCTGCATGCAGTTAATGCACTGATTAATATCTTGGTTAGTTTTCTGTACCTTTCCACTTCTCCTGGACCAATGAAACAGGGAGTTACTGTAAGGTGGCAGCCTACTGGCTGATGCAATTTCAGCCATGAAATTTGACTGCTTTGCAATCATGTACAGTGTGCCATGGATGTGAGGGAGTTGTATTGTCATACATGGCAACCATTCTTATGGCAAGGTGTCAAATATACCTTTTGTAACTTGTGCCAAAGCTATATACTCCACTGTGTGACGGAAAAGCGATGATAGCCACAGAAAGTTACAGTGAAGGTTACTGTTCAAATTTTTGCCATGATTTCTTTTGTACCTGTGCTCTTGGGATGGTTTGAACACTGTTGAAGTGCCAATGTGTAACATACCAGCATAGATTGTAAACAACATGTATGTTACATTTTGATTTCAATAGATAGCCAATGAAATACTACACAAATTATTAAACACACATATCTCATTCTTTACAACACTGTTATTATATTTTAAGCCATAAAGATGGTTCCTCAAAGAAGTTTGGTCCTGGAAAGGTGGTTATATTTTGTACTTTCATGGTCCAGGCCTTGAAGGGTCTGGGCTTAAATAAACACACTCGCACACCTCAAAGAATCTATTAATTTGTAAATGATCTTCAAGTTTGTTAATAATGTTCCCAATCGATGTACTTACAGTAGACCACCTGTTGCCATCACTTGTCAAGGCATTCAAATCACACATCAAGGTCTGAAAGAGAACAGGCAGGAAATGTTCAATTAATGAGAAAATGTTAACATCTATTGTGAAAAACATTCATTATATCTTCTGGCAACATGTAAGATGAAACCGGAGGAATTCTTATGAGCAGAGGTGAGCAATTTTAAATTTGACCTCTGTGTGACGTTTGACAATCTGTATCTCAAATTACCCCATGATGTTGACTAGTAAACTTATCATAAAACTTCACCAAACAAACCTAAACCAGGAAAACTGTGTTTGGCAACTGGACAAACTTCAGTAACTTAATTAAACATACACTTCTACAATCTAGGTTCTAACACACAATTTTCTTTTGTCGGCTAAGTCTCAGTCATTCACATGCAGTAATTTATTGCATAGATATGTACAAGTTAAGAAGTGTTTCTGGTATGCTATCTTGGATTTCTTATTTTGAAAATATTTGCTCAGTTTAATAACTTTACATCTTCCAACTTATAGAAGATATACACAAAAGATGTATATGTTGGGCCAAATTAATTCAAATAATTCATTTCGGGGGGAGGGGAGGAGGAGGGTGAATTTGCATTTTCTAACACCTCACCTGTGGTGTTGGTCTAAGCAACACATGGTGTGTTGAGTGAGTCTGTCCATTTGCTGACTGCCTGTAATCTCTCACTTCAGCTACTACACAACCATTATGAAAGATGGGAGCTTGAGATTTCTCTAACAAGTCAACTAAGATGGGGGGAAGCTGGGTAATAAAACAATATAAATAATAACAATGTTGAAAAATATCTGTAAACATTACATCTTGGTCTATCCCACATGTAAGCATACACACAATTTTATTAGCCAAGACTTCATTGAAGGATTAGACAGCTTGATTCCGTAAGCTGTATAATCCGTCTTGATACTAGGCTAACTCTTGAGTATACTTACATGAAGGAAATACCCTTTGACCGTATTTTATCACAATATGTTTTATACCTTACATGGAAGCCTATCACTATTATACATTTTTCAAGTTTAGAGTTTACTTGTGTACATGTACAGCTACAAACATTGTGTATTATAGTAGCCCATATTACAGAACATGATGCTCTTTGGGTGGTATAAATTGAGATTGAGCATAAGAGGTGCACTCATATTTTTCTCATCACCCCACAACCATTTTTTGTTCATACCATCTGATCAAAAAATATATAATGCCTAGAATTATGAAAAGCAATGACAATATGAGCTATCCTCTAACGTAAAATCATGAGAGTAAAGTGGGGGATGAGGCATCAAATCAGGTCAAAATCTTTAGCTTTTTTATTTTATAGAATTGGACCAGGAAGAATATTCTGGTACATTTTCTGCTCTATTTCTATTGTTTATATACAAAATTCAAGCATAGGTTCAATAATATGCAAGATTAGAGCAACCCAAATTCATTCATAAGTTTTAATATAGAAGATTTGAACAACAATAAGAGTCTATTGACACTTAGCACTGCCTGTGCACAACCCATAAATGGGAATATTTTCTTCTCTGCCCATCCATCCAAAATGGTCACCATGGTACTGGGCGGCCATTTTTGAGTGCTGGAAAGGTGAATAACAAACTGTTTATAAGGCATATGTTTATAAGGCTAACTTGCATATATTCAAGATGGCTGCCATATGGGCTTGTGCCATTGGTGCATTTATGCACAGTGGGCAAGGAGTGGAATTTTTCTGTTGGGGCATAAATGCGTCAGAAACGAAGGTAGTGTTCATGTACAAAAGAAAACAATAACAAGTGTGTATTACCTCTTCTGCATCCAGAAATTCCAGCATTTCTGATTCCTGCAATATAATAGATAATTCACAGTAATTTATTACCATTCAAATGACATAATTTAATGAAGTGTATAATTCCGTCGCTAGCCTCATTACCTGCAAGATTATAGTAAATTCCACGGTAAAGTTTTGAACAAAATTATATATCTGTTATTTTCTGTGTATATCTGTTAACTTCATCATTTCTTCACTTAAATAAGAGTGAAGATGTTAATACACTGACCAAGATAAAGAAATGCTGAATTAAGAATTAAAGCACCCATCCAATTGACTTTATTAAGCTTACTTTCTACTACTACTATTTTTTGATACTGGACATTTAACCTGAAATAATGTCCATACTGTTTCCTAAAAATCCCTCATGAATGCTATATAGCAATATATATAATGCAATATTTCCCACACAAATCATTTCTTTTTATATATTGACTAACTTACAAAAGTTACTTTAACATACCTCATAAGGTAACCGTAATGTTTCAGTGTCTGCAAATAAAGAATACAATACATAATGTGCTCAAATGATCACATGATTGAGTCAATGATACGATATATGAAGTACACCAGATTATAAAACATGATTTCCCAAATCTACTCATAGAACCTAAAGCAACCATGAAGCATGCACAATTTAGAGCTACTGCTTAGTTCTCATAAAATTAAACTTGAACAAGTTCAATCAACTTGATATTATCTGTGACATAATTCTTTACAGTTCTTTAATTATAGTTTCAACAACTTTTCCTTTATCTTTGTACTGAAGCCAAACTTTGTTAATCGGTAATGAATCCACACTTTTCCCGTTACACACAAAATTTGTCATGCTTGGAACTTGTGTTTACATGTTGAATTCAGTTGGAGGTAGCGGCTAAATATTACTGTTTTATTCTGTAATTTTATTGCTGAATGCTGATATCAACAGAGAAACCGCAGATCTTCTTGACTGCCATTCCTCATGAAATAATCATGTGAATAAGATGATCTGTAGCTTGATTTCGATGTTAAAAGAAAGGGATTCAATCATGTTCCACAGTTGTTCATCACCGTTTAACAACTCGCATCCGGCACATGTAACATGATTGAATCCCTAACTGAAATACTTCTTGTCAAGCTAGCCTGTGTCATCAAGCTAGCCTGTCTCATCAAGCTAGCCTGTGTCATCAATAATGATGATAAGCTTACCTGCATTGTTCTTGCCTCTCAACATGAGAGAATAGCCCTGATTACCGGGGTATAGATTCACTATCAGACATGTTAGTTTCTCACGAGTAATGTACTTGTCCAGAAGATGAACACTGCTTTTTAAGTTCTGTAAAACAAATTCAATCACAAATTCACTATCAGTATATATTCACTATCAGACATGTCATTTGCTAAATGTGCAGTGTCCTTGACAAGAGGATAAACATTGCTTTTTAAGTTCAGTAAAAGAAATTCAGTCATGAACAAAGGAACCACCTAATAAAATTCAGTCATGAACAAAGGAACCACCTAATAAAATTCAGTCATGAACAAAGGAACCACCTAATATATCTTGCCCCCACCACCAGTTAAAACCCAAAATTACGAACATTTGCACTTAATTTTGTGCAAAATTGGCTGATTTTGGCCCAATGAAATTCACTTTACCCCCATTCCCCCAAAAAATTCCTGGTGCCGCCACAGCTCAAAAACAATCCGTTTTTTATCTTCCAAACAAATGACAAGAATATTTTCAGGCATTATACTACCAACTATTGCCCTGTACCACTGTGGATCAACCATGTATAACCCAAATGAATGCACACTAATATTTATAGTAACTAGTTTCCAAGTCCATTAAAGTCAATTCTTACCTTTTCTTCCTGATCTTTAGCTGATTCCTCCACATACAAGTCATATAAGCTATGTTGTAATGGTTTCCTGTAATGGAATTTAACATTATTATAAGAACCAATCATTATTTTTATCTTATTTCAGACTTTTTTAAAGGATCAAAGGGATTGACTAACCAAATTTTACAGTCTAACATTATTTGAGTCTATCTCTAGGAATGAGAAGTTATTCATTGGTAGAACACTAGCGCTGTCATCTTTAGAGCCTTATTTCACCTTTTTATGATGAGTAATCCATTGTAGTTTCCTCTTGTGAAGGTAGCTTGGGAAATAGTTCCCTGAACTGTGTTACTTCACTTTGCTTACTTACAAACAAAATCATATTGTTTTCATTTATATATATATAGCCCCAATCATATACCTTAAAATGTTCACATAAATTCTCTTTAACTTACCATTTACTTGAAGTTGGATGCCTTGCTTTGGGTGGTCTGTGCTGAGCAATATCAAGCAAATGCTGAAAGCAGTAATAATATCAAGAGCAGTGTCACAACATATACCAATTCCAAATTGTCATTTACTCCATCCCCCCTTCCATCACAAACAATTTTGACACACATAACCCAAACTTATGCTGTGAATATATGAAAAACTTATACACGCAACAGGTGTTTAATATTTCATTAATGTAGCCATGACCACAGAGTAATACAGAGTATGTATCAATAGGCAAAGTCCCCATGCATTGTATGCTGTGAATTCTCACATATTTATGAGAGCCGATTGTTCGATTGTGCCATGTCTAACAATCACGCTAGCGTTGTGTGCCTTCGCATATACACGATATAGAGTTTTGCGTGTCTTTACGTTTACCTCAAGACACGGTATACGCGGTAAGTGCTGCTTTGCCTGTCACATTTCATGGAACAATCGGCCCTCATCGGGTGATACTGAAACTTTGACTGCTTGTACGCGGTCTGTTATCTCTTTCGTTTATTGCCTTGACTAATTAGCAGTTAATCACTGTAATTGAGATCGAAGACTTCCTCTAATCAATCTCACTCAAAAATAATATCTTTCGTTAAATTTTAATCCTAAACAGATTAACCTGAATAACCTCTACACATAATTTCTGATAAATGCCTATACTTGCACTATGTCAGTAATATTTGAGGGTTTTGTGTAAAAAAGAAGAAAAGAAACCTACCTCTGCTTTTTCCAAAGCAGCCTCTAAGCTAGCAGTCTGCACATGAATAAAATGAAAAGAGAATGAAATTGAATTAGAATTTTGCGGTTCTTGGATTGCTCGTTTCTCGACGCAAAGAGTCGTCCCCAATGCCCTCCACCTTGACACACATCATTTTAACAGGGTCAATTTCACTTGGAGCTGGGGAAACAAAAATTCCACAAAAACAAACAAATTCCAATTCCGAAAAAAGAAAATAATAATAATAAAATGTAAAAGAATACGGTACATTTATGCAAATGAATGTATATGAGCTACCAAATTAGCACAAACTTACATTTTTTGTGTAGTGGCTCTTCAAAAATTGGGGAAATCGCAGCCAAGTCCATTTTTCTTTTGTCAGATATTTTAATGTCAATTTAGGGGTTTTAAGGAAAATGGATGGGTATTAGCCCTTACCAAATATGACTGATACAATAATTCTTTATGTATTTCGTTATTTTTCTCTATCGTCGTAATTACGTAACGGTCCGACATACCAAGCAAGGACCAACTTTGACAAAAATGGCTTGATTAGAAACCAAAAAAAAAATGTGGAAGTTTGCCTACAGGGGATATTTAACTTTAGAAAACAATACAAAACAAAAGAAAAATGGGCTTGGCAGGCATTTTCTCAATTTTTGATGAGCTGCTATATATGCAAAAACAGTAAGAAATTGGAATTTTTCGTTTGAAATCTATATCCCAAGATCTAAACAACACACTTGAATAGGAAGGAACCAAACCCTGACAATACCATGTACTTACCATCTTTTATGCTGGTTCTCTCCTTTTGCTTGCTGCATGCTCTGTTTTCTTCACAGTTTATTTACATGATCAATGGGTAAGACCTCCGGGAAAGTGGTACCCTGTCTGAAATTTCTGTGACGAAAATGAAACAACAAATCATTGTGAGAATGGAAACCAACAGCACCAAAATGTACTACCGGAACACTTTGTGACAATAAAAGAAATACAAAACTTGTATAAAGTTGTAAGAAAGATATACATCGAGGTAGAAAAGGATAGAGCGCCCTGCTCCCCGAAAAGATGAGTCGTCTGCTCAAGATTGCTTGTTGCCGGTTAGTTATAAATCAAACCCCGAATTGCCATTCTAAAAGCAGCACAAATCTTACCAAATTAGCCAAGAGATCTACTCTTTTGTGTATAGATACATTTGTGTATAGATACACAAAGTTAAATTTCAGGGTCAGAAATTTGCAACCAAGTGTGAGAATTGTTTTGAATTCTCCCAGTGGAATTTTGCAAGATTCCATGGATTCTCACCATATAACTTGGTATGATAAACTGAAATATTTACGAGAATCCATTTAGATTCTTGCAGTTTTGACTGTTGCCGAGAATCTTTGCGAGAATGGATTCTCGGATTCTCGCCGAATTTCTGAGCCTGAATTTATTTTATGCCATGTTTTGTGATTTCCCCCATTGAGTACAATGGTAAGCACTAGCAGGGTTGTTGATTTTTTTGATTTCTTTAAAAAAATCAGATTTTTTTTTGGCATCCAAATGTTGTTCTTGTCATGAACCGATTCTCATCTTGATGTGCGCTGTGTTCAGCGACTATATCCTACTCTTCTTCGCTCAATCAATTATGCATGATAAATGATGTCACTCATGTACGATCGATGTAAAGAATAAACTACCACACATCGTAACACGTCATGGAAAAATCGGATATTTGCATATCACGTGTATGAGTTTTGGAGGTTTAGCGATTTTTCTTGGAATTATGAATACGATTGTTAAATATCATTCAATAAATATACAGGGCTGTCAACTTTTTGGAATTGCTTGGCGTGAGACAGGGGCGTACCGGGATTTGCCGACTCCAATGTTCATTTTGTACCATGATTATGTGAAAAGCGGGGGTAGGAGCAACAAATTATTCATGAAGATGCGTGAGAATTTGCTCATTTTCCAGCTGTTTGCGTGAGATTTACTATCTAGGCGTGAGATTATACTACCTTGGCGTGAGACCGTGATAAAGTGACCCAATGCGTGAGACTCACAGCCAATGCGTGAGAGTTGACAGCCCTGAATATATACTGTAAGTTGAAACAATTAGCCCCACGCTTTTTATTTTAATCCCACGCTTTATACCATTCCACCCAAAAACTTTTATGAATTTTCAGAATTTCGAACCAGCACGCATTAAAAAGCGTTGACTGCAGCAGAGTATACTGTCCATAAATGCGAATGTAATATTGAAAACGTATAATCCCAACCAACATACATGTGACAGGATAAATATGGAAAAACAATAAATTATCGGGTGGGTTAATTCAGGTTCTTGCTATGTGGATATTTATAGTTTTTTCCAAATTTATTTAATTTACATGACAGCAAGGAAGGTTCCTTTGCAGCGTTAACTAGCCCTAGAACTCTGGCCATAGTATCCGTTTTTACTTCCACTAGGGCCAGAGGCACTTACATTGAAAAAATTGTTGGGAATGCTTGAACGATCCAGTACAAAAAATGAAATCATTTCAATGCTTGATCGAACCAATACAAATGTGTGTCAGGTCACTAATTAACATGATAAAACCCACTTGAGAACACACAATCGCCGGTCATTTCTAAAGATGCATTTATACTTTAATCGCTTTTGCAGAAACCTGAATCGCACGCATGATCAGTGTACTAAATCGCCGTCATATTTGCCTGCTGAGCATGCGCATGATTCGCTGTTTTTCAAAAGCGACACGTAGCCTCGTAGCGACGTAGGCTATTATTGACACCCTCTAAAATTGCACACATAACTTGTGCAGTTATTACGACAAGGATTCAGTCTGATGATGAGCAACCCATGGGTATAAACACAGCTTTACACAATGACTAATTTACATAGGCACAAAAGACCGTGTTCATGTACCGTTACTCAGCCAAACATGGCAGAGTAGGTCCCGGATGACGGTACATGTTCCTATCTCCTCAACGTTATACCTTTCCAACAAGGAAAGAGATACGAAAGGCGAACGTCTAGCGTTAACCATCGCGTACATACGTGCGCGACGTCAAGCGTGTGCATTGGACCTTGTGCAAAATAATACGCCCTGGACGGCTAGCAGTACGCTTAATTTGTAAAAGGAAATCTGAATAACATTATATACATTGCCATTGTTTTAGTGCCGTACTATTACGCTGACTTTCGTATTCGGCGAGGAGGACGATTTCGACCTCCTGGTTTGTTTACAAACAGAGAGGTAGACAAAAAACCGTTCCGCTTGTCCAAACACTCAAGTATCAGAAGGATGGTCCACAATAGCGTGATTCACGTAACCTGAATAGGGATTAAAAAGCTGTCACGTAGAACCATGTGCTTCTATTGTCCAATTTGCCATCAAGATTTCATATGGAAACAGTTCAGACCCAGTACACGATCATGTCAGAAATTAATATTTTGTTCTGGGTCTGATTATTCGGACTACCATTGTTTATAAGTTGTTGACAACAAACCTGCCAAATTCGGCAACTGTAAACATTGATGAATATCGCGAATTTATTTTATTTTTACAGTGATATTTACACCGATATCTGGGCCTAAATCGCTTAAACCATACCCCATGCATATGAATCAAATACTTGCTCATTCATAACATCACGCTTATGGCACACAGAATACATATTACTTACAAAAATATGGCTAAAATGTCAAAATTTTACATGAAACATCCATTCACGAAATCGTCCATATTGAAATCGCACAGATTTGTGGGATGGATTTCCCATAGTGCATCTGATGTAAACATTGAGGTCAGGGGTCACATGTGGACAAGTTTTGGATTTGTCAACTTTTGAAACTTCAGAAAAGTGCAATAAAAGTAGCGGATGGAAAAGGTCTAACTTTGGAAGTAAGTATATATCATGTATATGAACATTTGCAACCTTTTATGCATCAATTTTTTGTTGTTGACTAGACTGTTGCATGCTGCAAAATTGTAGTTGTACTTGTCTGTCATGCAATGCATGTCTGTGTGTAAACTGTAAGCTTACCGTCCCTGGGCATGACTCCAGTAAATAAACCTATAAACTGCAGTGCAGAGTATCTTCATTTATCATTTGGACGTTATTAGATACTGAGTAAGGGCACTCTAAAACAACCTCTAATATACAAATGAACATGTATGAGTAACATTTTGTTTTATTTCTGTTTTTTGATGCAGATTCTAGCTTTGACAGAAAACCAAATTGAGGGCCGAAAAAAAAGAGGTAAAAATAAAGAAAAACTTATTCAAAAAGATCAAATTTGTGTTCAATTTTTTTAAATTGTTTTTTATAATTGTCATTGCAAAACTCACGGTTTTGATACTACCCACCCGAGTACACCCAGGCCCGTACGCATGAATTTTTTTGGGGGGTGCTGATTTTGAAAAAGTGGACCTTTTTTTCCAAAGGGGGGGGGGGGGCAATTTTGTAAAAGTGGACTTTTCCTCAAAAATGTGTAAAATTTTTTGGACTTTTTGTATACTTTTGCACATTTGCGACCCGCCCCCCCCCTGCATATGGGCCGGCCTGAGTACACCTTTGCACTGATACATGTGGGGGGATAATGTGTTTGAGCGGGCACCCTTTAAAATGTTTAATTAAGGGGTACTATAGCCATTGAATTTTTTTGCATTTTGTGAAGAAATGAGAAAAAAATTAGACAATTAAAGTGGTACCGTAGAATGGGGTGAATATAGGGACGCAGGGCACAGTGTCAGTGACATCGCCCCGATATCTTCATGGTAGAAATCGCCACATATAGGTTGAATCCACAGCCACCCATGGCCATTTTATTCGGACCTTATGAGATGCATAATTAGCGAAGTGACCTGACTAAGGCTACTGACAATAACCGGGGTAATTGATTTCTCGCTGTGTGAGTAAGCTTGTATACGACATTGCGGTCAATGGTTATACTGCCTACACTGAGTAGTGAGTGCAGCTATAGCCTGCTGCGCGCTGTAGTCCATACAGGACCAACGCAATATAACATAGAGTTTTGGTCAGATTTTGAGTTCAAAGCGCACGGCCAATTTTCAAAGCGCACGCTAACGACTATCATATCTGTTCAACACGTATTTTCAAGTGTATGAGACCACATCTGGTTTCTTGAGAAAAAATCATTTGTGGGAGATATTCATCATTTTCAAACCCAGTATCTGAAGATTTTCGTCTGATATCAAAATCGTGCATAGTGTAACGGGATTTCCCCTCTATAAATAGCTTGTTTTTCCATTATTTTGCAAGCCCAATAATCACATGTTTTGCAGCTACATCAAGGTATTTTTTGTACCACACTTAAGTTGTTTTTGTAAAGTTTTCCATTGTATTCAGCGCGTACTGGTAACGTTGTAAGCTGTTGTGGCAGCGGTGGGATTGGTTTAACAAAAGGAGTCCCAGCGGTGGGATTGGTTTAACAAAAGGAGTCCCAGCGGTGGGATTGGTTTAACAAAAGGAGTCCCATGGGCGTGTTTAATTCCATGTCAGGCTGTAAACACTTTGTTGTCATAACTTTTGTGTATCATGCTTAAGGTAAATTAAGATTGGGAAATCCCGTTTTTTTTTGTTTCGTTTGTCGCTTGGTATTTGACGGGGCGTCAAATGCTGGGGAGGGGGCTGTGTAACGGATTTCCCTCTATAAATAGCTTGTTTTTCCATTATTTTGCAAGCCCAATAATCACGTGTTTTGGCGGCTACATCAAGGTATTTTTGTACCACACTTAAGTTGTTTTTGTAAAGTTTTCCATTGTATTCAGCGCGTACTGGTAACGTTGTAAGCTGTTGTACAGGAAGCGGCATCGCCTTTGTGAAGATTTAGCAATCGCGGACGCTGATTGGTTAAAAGTCAGCTGATCCAAACTTTGGCGTGGGTCTTGAGTTGCGCGATTTGAGAAACTTGTCAGACGAGACTAGACCAGGGGACGGATGCAGGACGACCAAGACTGATTCAGGAGACGGAGAGACTGCAGACCGTGTTACGTGATGGATAGGCGAGTAGAAAGCGACGAGAGAAGAGGATTTCGACAATGGACAGATAATATTACTTTTGTGTGTTTTTCTGGAGGAGTAAGACGAGAGTTTGGAAGAGATGGAGGTTAACGTGGCAATATTTTCGTGTGTAAAAGACCGAGCAAAATTGACAGCAGCGAATGGACGATACAAATTTACAAGTTGACGAGTTTTAATAAATTAATTGTGACGACATTTTTACTTCGTAATGTGCTGAGAAATGGGGAAAGATTCGCGTTATTTGAGTGGATATTATCGCCTGGATTGGAGTTATATCTTCAATGGAGTTTTGGCAGCTCATGACGCACGCAATGGACATGATATTTTCAAGTGATTTAGCGAAGACGACATTTCCTTCCATCGTATGTATTTCTGCAATGGACATTTCGCAATTAAAAAGCTGGCCAGCAAAATGTCGGATTTTAATTCAGTGCACTTCATGAGAACGACAGACAAGCAAGATCGACAGGCTACACGACATGGGACATTGTGTGTATATTTTTAATGTGAGTTTATGATTTTGATATGCATGTCTAAATGTAAACAAACAATTTGTGCTTCTTGAGGGGGGATGAGTGAAACAAAATGTTTGCCAAATTGGGATGTGTTTTGAGCAATGTTTTGGGCTGTATTTCTTTTGAACATTGTTTTGACGAGTCAAAATATCTGAAATTGGGTCAGAGTTCAAGTTCAGGTCATTGTTTGGCAGGGATTGGGACAAAACCTTGTGGAAAGTAAATTGCATTAAAATACTATGTTTTGCAGAACAAGCAGCACAGATTATTGCAAATTGACATGACATTTTGTGTACAGAAAGTCAAACTTTGTGTAAATAAATATTTGAAGCTATTTTATTATGTTGATTGACATTTTGTAGCTAAAGTATGGTGCGCCAAAAGTGTCATAATTACGATTGTGAGCATGGTTCAGATATTGTGCACTTTATGTAAAAGTAAGCCAGGTTAAAATAATGTGTGACTTTAAATAACATGTAGTTGCATAATTTACCAGATTTTGTGCATGCTGATTGCGTAATCACATTTTGGTTTAGGCTAAATGCTCTTTGTATATTAAAGTATGTAGTGCACCATTTGATTCAAGATTTGCATAATCTATCAGTGTTATATATTTGATATGTGATGGTGTCATATTTTAGGCCTTCCCTTACCTTAAATGGTTGTGGTGGAGACTCTTGTGCCTCTGGGTCTCTCTTGCTTTAATTAGTTGGAAAGTACAGTAAAATTGTCAACTTCAGGTCTTCTTGCTTTCACTAGCCGGTAGTTACATGTACCTTTAAGCCCAGTAAAGCACCCCTTAATATCCAATTGTATTTCTGTGTGCATTTTGTGAATGAAAGTCCTTGGTTCATGTAAAATGCTCATTGCTCAATTTGTGAAATGTATAGTAAGCTGTTTTTATCAAGATGTGTATTTATAACTTGAGTATGGCAAGCCATTGTTGACAAAATTAGCATTGAAAATTATTGATTATTGGTGTGTGATAAAAATAGATCATTTCAATGTAATAAGTGACGCAGTTATTGACGAAACCTTGTATCTGTGTGTGTTGAAATCTGTCAAGTTGAGTATTGGATAAAATTACACGGGATTTGTGTACCAACTCAAAAATGTGTGTTGATGAGTAAACAGGTTGTATTTCATTAAAGGCACGCAGAAAACAGAAGAAACCCGAAGTAGAGATATAAGTGACACTGACGAGTGGCTACGGCGTATTACTGCTATACCGGAAGTTTCACTGACTTCTATTTAAGCCCATGCAGACTCCTCGTGCACTTTGAAGTCTGTACTGGCCTTAATGTGTCATTGTATAAAAAAGCTTGTTTTTGTATAAAAAGATTGTCTTTCAAGTGGAAATCTGCGCAGTGGTGCAGAATGTGTTGATGTGGCTCCCAGCATCAGCTCCCGAAGGTTGTGCGCAACATAGATTTCCATGAGGACATTCGCTAAACATGTGTTCAGTGTGTAGGCGTAAAATGGTTTCAAAAATAATGCTTGCAGTGTGCATTCATAATGTCATTTTGTGAAATAATTGTAAAATGTAATATTAATGTTGGCAATTGCACTTTTGTGGTTTATGCATTTAGGAGTTGCAGATTAGGCGAGTTGTGAGAGAGCTTTAGTGAGAGTTTAGGGACGCGGAGGTTTGAGGCGCTTAAATTGCGAGTTAACATTTGTGTACAATGTTAGAGTCGTGTATTGTTCAGGATTGTGTAAGATTAAAATAGTATGAGAATTGGTGAGTTCATGGTAAAAAGGTGCTCAGGTGATACCAGTAGAAAGAAATAGTGTACAGTTGTAGTAGAGACATTAAGGTTCAGGAGTAAGGTAAAAAGTCAATTGTTGTAAGGTTTGGCATTTTAAATAGTTTGTGCATGAAGTTAATAGTGCAGTGACCTTTGTTTACATGTGTCAGGTGCTTTGATGAATCCTAAAAAAAGGTACCATGTATTACTTGTCATTGTGTGGGATGCTTTGATGAACCATAAAAAAGTATTCTTTGTAATGTAAATTGTGAAACTTTATATAAAATGATGTAATGTGTTAAAACAACATAAAGTATGGCAGGCCATTTGTGTCATAACAGATAAAAACACACTGTTGCTAATTGTTTAATTAAACAGTTGTGCATTGTAAACTAAATCATTCCTTTCAGCCAGGTATGGTAAGCCATTTGTGACATAAACTGTTATTCATGTAGTAGAGTAAGATGCATTTTGTAGGGTAAGAACTTTAATAAAACTTGTTAACAAATAATAATATTCATTGTTTATTGTCTTTACAAGCCTGACCAGGATTCCTTTGATGGATACCTCGGTGTGTTCTGCCACACCAACTTACCCTGATGGTGGCAATAATTTCTGTTCGCATAAATCTGCGTTTTTAGAAACCAGCCTTCGCTACTTTTATTATTTTTCCCTAAAAGGAGGGGTGGCGCTGCTCCAAAAATTGTGGCAAATCCGCTCGGCCATTCAATAAATAGGGTCAGCCAGCCCCACCCCCGTTCCTTTTACAATAGCAATTCATGTGTATCGATCCCGTGTATTCATTTTAGTGTCTCGGCTGCACCAAATAATTATTAGCCAGGCGATGTCGGTGTGCAGGGGTGAATAGGGACAAAAATCTCATTTTTTCACATTTGGTTATAACACTTATTATTTTTATTTCCACAGATCGAAAGAGCAATCAAACAGTGTTTAGAAAATGGTTCAGCAGATGTGAAAGAATAAATTTAGGATACAGGGTGTCCAAAATAAAATTATCTAAAAAACGGGGTGGTCAAAACTTTCCTGCCCCCACGGCCACTATTTTAGAAAATTAGCTGGAAATAGGATTATTTAGTAATTCTGATAGGAATTTTTATAACAATATTTTTTTAATACTTTTCAGGTAAATGTCACCTAATATGGGGTGAATAGGGACACCCTTGCCACAACCACCCTTACCCCACCACACCCTACCCTACCACCCTACCCTGTTCCACCCTTACCCCACTACCCTCATGAACCTACCCCACCACCTTACCCCTACCACCACCACCCTTAAATCACTATATACCACACCCTGACCCCACTAGCCTCACTAAACCCACCATCCCCACCACCCTACCCCACTATCATACCACCCTACCCAGGCTACCACCCTCATCCACCCCTAATACTATCATGCCACTGCCAGAACTCACTACCTCACACCCTACCCCAGCACTCCATTCTACCCCACCACCCTATCCCGTACCCCACCACCCTATCCACTGTTCCACCACCATCACCCTATCCACTACCTCTACCACCATGATACCTTTTCTTATACCCCAACACCCTGATCCAACTACCCCAACACCCTACCCTACCTACTTACTTCCCTACCATCCAGAACCCTACCCCAACCACCCTTACCCCACCACATCCTACCTCACCTCTTCTTGTACTAAAGAGCCTGATCAACGTTGTCAAGAAATTAGATTTTAATCAGTTATAATGGTATGAATTACCCTGACATGTTTCTATTGTTTTTTAAAACTCACTTGGTGTCCCTTTTCCCTCCATACAGGGGTAAAAATGCATGTACCCTCCTTCAAAGTTGTACTTTCCTCATCAAGACCAGTGCTGTCCCTAGAAGTCGGGGGTCAATGGGACACCAAACTTTTATTAAAAAAATATATACCCCCACACATATATATTCAATTTTTGGCTCTGAGCGAAGCTAAAAGGGCCTAAGTGATCGCAACGATTAGAGAGCCAATTCAGGCGTTGGTTTTTATGCTAAGGATGTTTGTCTGTTTGATATTTGGTCTTTGTTTCTAAATTTTGCTTATTTATTTTTTAATCGATTGCACTCCAGGTGGATTTCAAATACTGTCGATAAAATATGATTTTTTGGTAAAAAAGCCATGATGAACGAGTTGTTTTGTTGTACCCCGTGTGTGCTAGAGATTATTTTGGTTTGTATAATTTAAGTTGCGTGAAAGTGACGGAAACCAACAGAGGGTAATTTCTTAAGATTCAGTTCAGATTCAGAAGTTATTTACTATTTCATAACTTTTCTTAACTATTTCTTTACAATTTAAATAAAGAAATAGTTGAGGAATGTCAAAAAATGGTCAAGAACATGTCTGAATCTTGAATAAATCTGAACTAATGAATCGGGTAAATGAATTTCCTAGTGGACTATTTTTCCTTGCGCAAGTGCACATATTTTTGTGACCTCAATTTTTGTGCAAAAACACGGACCGAAAGTCATGAAAAATGTTCGTATTTCATCACACTCATTGTAGTTTTGTTAGAATATAGTTAAAAAACAGTCAATTTAATCATATTGTGGACATGATTCTGAGGGAAAATTATATTTTCAATGAGATTTTACTTTACCCCACTTCGCAAAATTGAACAATTTCCGTATTTTTCCATAGCAAAAACAGTCTAAATAAATGATGTTCCACTTTGCACAATTTTATACTTCAGAATATCAAAGATTGATATGTTTTCTCTTGAAAAACAACATGGTTTTTAGGCCAGGACTTCATAAGAAATTCAAGACCAAGGTTTATTTGATCGATGTTACGTTGATGGTCCCCGATCTCGCCATGATTTTGGACTGCAGCTTGCTTGTTTTATGTTTACAAGCATGAGGTCATGATCTATGGCGTATTGATCGATTCTGATCTGTTCTGATTGGATGGTCTCAACTTCTCAAGGTCGTCACAGTTATGAATGAATGATTCACAAGGTCATAAGGGGGGGGGGTGGTGGCGGTAATAGAAAAGGTCAAAATAATGTTGGATAATGAACATAATAATGTACCTAGTAATAATCATTGAATTCAAATGTGACTGAAATTAGTGGTTTCAGAAATCATTGATTGCAAAGTTTCATCTTTTACTATAGGCTGTGCAATATTAATCATGAGCTAAATTTTGAGAGAAATCAAAACTTGACAAAAGGTATGGCAAGCGATCAATGACAGCAGGGGGTGGGGAAATCACTTTTTTTTAGTATTCCCTATCAGAAAAAAGTTACAAAGATCAATTATTTGACCCGATGGCTGCTTTCAGAAACTAATAACAACTAGTAGGCCTATGGGCATGAAATTTGGTGGGTACAGTCAACCGTTTATAGCCAAATTTTGGGAAGGTCATTTCGGGGTCACTAGAGGTCATCTGAGGTCAAATTAGTAAAAACTACTGGATGGGCATGAAACTTGGTGGATACAGTCAACATTGGAGTCAAATTTCTGGAAGGTCATTTTGGGGTCACCAGGGGTCATCTGAGGTTAAATTAGTAAAAACTGTCATATGGGCATGAAACTTGGTAGGTACAGTCAACATTTATAGCCAAATTTTGGGAAAGTCATTTCGGGGTACAAGCAGGAGGTCATGACCTTTTGGCGTGGGGCCTATTGATCGATTCTGATTTGTTCTGAAGGTCAAATTAGGTCAAAATTGGATGGGCATGAAACTTTATGGGTACAGTCAACATTTGGAGTCAAAGTTTTGGAAGATCATTTCGGGATCACCAGGGGTCGTCATATGTGGTCAAATTAGTAAAAACTGTTGTATGAGCATGAAATTTGGTGGGTACAGTCAACATTTAGAGCCCAATTTTGGAGGGTCATTTCAAGATCACCTGAGGTCATCCAGGGGTCATTTGAGGTCAAATTAGTAAAAACTCTTATATGGACATGAAACTTGGTAGGTACACTCAACATTCAGAGCCAAATTTTTGGAAGGTCATTACTGGGTAACCTGAGGTCATCCACGGGTCATATGAGGTCAAATTAGTAAAAACCGTTATATGGGCATGAAACTTGGTAGGTGCAGTCAACATTTTCCCTTGGGATAGGTCTACTTTTTAGTCCCAATTTGTAGTGACATCACTCTGTATGTTTAACCATGGAGGTATATAAATAAATGGAGAATGATCCAGCCAAGCCTCCTTTGTACTACGTTGGTTATGACCAATTATTGTTGAATAGGCAATTTCAGGTTTATATTGATTATGCTAAGCTGATTACATTGTGAAGTCTGTTTCACTGGCCATTGATTTCAATGGGGTAAAATGAAGTTTATACTTATTGGAAAGTGCTCATGTTTCATAAAATTTTGATATCAAAATCTCATTTTCACGAAAATTGAGTGTTAAATTCTGAGACTAGTATACCTAGGTTTAGGTATACTAGTCTCAGTTAAATTGCATCAAGAAATCAGTCTTTTGAAAAAAGAAACACCTTATCTGTTGTCATCTTGTGACTCCCTACATTTTGGTCATGAAAAATTGAATTATGACTTTTTTCCCAAAAGTTATGACCCCCCGTATATTTGGAACCCTCCCTCCAAAGAAAATGATAGCCCCTAATAATATTAATATAATCACTTAGGCCTAAATACTGATAATTATTTATTATAAAATGAGAAGTTTAATGATGATGATTTAGGCGGCCTATACGATTTCATGACAATACAGAATTAAAAGTTTAAAAACAATAACATGACATATCCATCATGGCACTCAATCAATTTGACCGGAAGCTTCAACCAAAATCACGGTTAGCATACACTAAACTATGAGAAACTGTTTAAACAAAGTATGTAGGGCCTATACATTCCGTATATCAATTTCTCTCTAAAAAAGATTGTCTGATCATCACTTTTGCTTGAATTCCGAAGTACTTCCGGTAAATTTTGCTCGCTTGTAACTCAAATGGCCCAAATTGGCCCAACATAATTTTTTCACAATCGGAAGGTAAAAACGTTTTGCTTTCATTTGCACTATATTTGAACTCCCTCAGACCCCCTTAAAAGCTTAATATATGAACATGAAAACTAAGTATATTTGTCAAGTTACGGCACAACTAGTGTAGAAAACAGTTTCATTAACTTGAGAACAGAACATCCGAATTTCATCGGGTTTTCATACGATCATACATTGAAACTATAAGCTATCAAAACTGGTGACTTTGAACATCTGATTGACTAGCTGACGTCATTATACAGTCTCTTTTACAAGGCTTCCGGTACGGGTCAATGTAGGGTCAATTCCTATGAGGAAATTTTGGGAGTGACAATCAATGAACCATGGTAGAGGCTCATAACCATCCTGGAGATCAATAGCTTGGCTGAAGTGGCTGGTCAATTCAAGTTTGGTGACTCATTGAATAGAGGTAACGGGATAATCTCCACTTAGGAGATTAGAATTCTGGCGATCATTCTCCATTTATTTATATACCTCCATGGTTTAACATACCAAATTTTACAAATTACTCTTATCAAACAATGTATTCTTCATGCACATTAGTACCCCCCCCCCACCATGTGGTCCCTCTCCCACATACCCGAAAGGGGGGGGGGGCGGTCAAAATTTGATGAATCATTGTTTTTATATTGCGCATTATATATATCAATTTCAGTCATGTAGGCCATGGTATTAGGCCAAAATAGAACTTTGAAGAATGTCTCTCGGGTAACTGAACATTTAAAACCACTTGTTTAGGATGAAGGAAGCATTTTTTCAAAAAAAGTCTGAAACAGGTTTTATATCAAAAATGGTCTCTTTTGGGGTGCTAAATCTGCTAAAATGTTTGTCGTCCTGAAATTTTAACCAAAAGCACACTGACCGTCAAGGCCCAGGATGGGGTGCCGGTTGGTGGGGGCGGGGTGGGGGAGGCAGTGGATGCCAAGCACAAAAAATGGTTAATTATTGCCTTATTGATCTGCTTCACATATATCAACATCAGCTATATTTGTCATGTAATAAAGCCAAAAAAAACATTTTTACAAGCCGACGTCAAACGTCGGCTTGTGCTGTCTCTTCTCAATTCTTCTTCTTCTTCTTTCTTTCTTCTTTCCTCTGGCAACCTCGTGACATTTTATGCGTGACTTGCCACGCTTCGCCTAGCTCTCTTATGCTTCACAGATTTCAACCATACTTGAGCCAAATGACCACTGGACTAGGCCAAACCTTCCATTTGACTTTGACCTTGCTGTGACCTTTGACCTACAATCCCCGAAAAATGTCCTTGAAACGCTTTAGGCATCTTGAATGAAATCAAAAGTGTATTTTTAATGTGGATAAAAATGTTCAATATTTGGAATTAGAAGAAAGCTGGGCCATCAATTAACACTTTTCCTTCCCCACCCCCCATCATTCAATGTTGCGACACTTTGGAGACACGCTGAACACATTTGCACGTTTCAACATTGCACGGGGGAGTGGGGGGACTTATTTTCCCCTAAAGACGCTTTAATGTTTCAAGACATATTTCAGGGATTGTATGAGGCAATCGCTAAAATTAACATCTGATTTTAAACTTTTGGCTGTAACTTTAAAACTACTTGATAGAATTACTCCAAATTTTCAATGAATATTAGTTAATGCATAAGCTATGATGTGGATGTAAAATAAAACAACTTATTGTATCAATTTTGACTATATCGCCCTGCACTACAAGCAGGTTGCACCCATCACCTGTGTATGTCTACAATCATAGATTGAATACAATAGCGCTCTTTTCAAACATGACTAATCTTACAGATGTGAGTGATCAGCATGATATAGTTCAGTGGATATGTATCGCGTGAACGCTGTAGTGCAGGGCAATATAGTCAAAAAACGACCTTTTTCACCTTTTTTCAGATCAACGCCCTCCCCCAAAGCAAAAAAACAAAAAAAACAAAAAAACAAACGAACCAATAAAAAAATCGCATTAGTACGCTCATGAAGTAGGCCTACTCATGCAGAAATATCTTTAAAATTGATCATTTTATTTGCGTGAAATGGTAAAGTGCGATTGTAAATCGTCCCATTGAATCACATAGTGATTTGACGGTTTACCATAGTCTAATACTGAATATTAATACAAGGAGTTTCTTTAATTTAGAAATGGTAAACCGTTGACAAAATTCATAATTCAGGCCGATTTGGTGTCAACTTTTATTTGGAAAGTGTTTTGTTTGAAAGCTTGTTCAAAACTACATCTAATTTTACTATTTTACGTTCTGTTAGCTCTAACATTATTTACATTTTACTGATTTTAGCAAATGTAAATCGCCTGTCGAGATTTACCATTTTCATAATCACGAGAATGCAATGCGCACCCATATATCACGGAACCCGTAATTATTTCAACATGACAGCGTGGTGTAATGGACAGTACTTCAGACGGTGAAACGAAAGGCTAGTGGTTCGAGCCCCAACAGTTTCACTTTTTTATTTTTCTTTGTTTTGTGTGTGACCTATTCAAACCAGTAAACTTTTCTTCTATATTCATGACAATTGACATTGTGAAACACGAAAATAAGTTTTAAAACCCTAATTTATCTATAAGCATGATAATTGATTGGTTTTTTTTAATTGTAATAAAGACACACATAGATCCGGACATCTTTAAATGTCATGAATATGGGCAATATAGCAATTGTCAGATAGGAGTTCGTGATCACGGTCTTTATTTAACACGCAACGCCGGTAGATGTCGTTGTTAAGCAGTGTTTGAGTTGTTGGTGGTGGTGGGGGGGGGTAATAGACAGTCGATAACCGACAATCAATGATCAATTAATTGTCAATATTCAATTAAATTCTAAAACCTAACACGGAAATGATGATCACAGACTGTCATGTTCAATCGCAGTCGCTAAGGATAATTAGGGGGTATATTTGTGTGGTTGAGGGTGGTGGAGGAAAATCGATAATCGATTATCGTAACCCCCCTCCCCACACACCCCCACGCTCAAGTTTCATACGTTTTCATAAGTATTTACTTATAGAGTGCTTGCACATAAGGTCATTAGTTCAAATCATCTCCTCTATAGGCACGCTCCAGAAGATATGCAAATGGATGCATTACAAAAGAATTATTTGACCACTATCTAAATAAAAGATTAGTTGTTTTATTTTGTGCCCACATCATAGCCTATCTATTAATAAATAGTCATGGAAATTTTTACACTCGGTACCTATGCATTGAACTATATCATGCTGATCACTCACATCTGTAAGATTAGTATGTATGAAAAGAGCGCTATTGTATTCAATCTATGATTGTAGACATACACAGGTGATGGGTGCAACCTGCTTGTAGTGCAGGGCGATATAGTCAAAATTGATACAATTAGTTGTTTTATTTTATATCCACATCATAGCTTATGCACTAACTAATATTCATTGAAAATTTGGAGTGATTCTTTCAAGTAGTTTTAAAGTTATAGCCAAAAGATTAAAATCAGATGTTAATTTTAGCGATTGCCTCAGACAATCCCCAAAAAATGTCCTTGAAACGCTTTAGGCATCTTGAATGAAATCAAAAGTGTATTTTTAATGTGGATAAAATGTTCAATATTTGGAATTAGAAGAAAGCTGGGCCATCAATTAACACTTTTCCTTCCCCACCCCCATCATTCAATGTTGCGACACTTTGGAGACACGCTGAACACATTTGCACGCTTCAACATTGCACGGGGAGTGGGGAATTATTTTCCCTAAAGACGCTTTTAATGTTTCAAGACATATTTCGGGATTGTAGCTATAATGGTCAAAAATGTGATTTCACAAAAAATGCTACTCCTTCCACAAATTTCATGCGATGAGAACATGGTTATATCATGTGACTCGACTTTAGTCGGTGTCTATAGGGTGTGCTCAGATAAGGGGTCAAAGGTCATTAAGGGGTCATTTCGGTCAAAGTCTAAAAATATTCAAAAAATCACTGTCTTTACAAATTACATAGCAGAGAGTCGCCATTAGCACACATGCATCGCTACTAGCCAGGGTCTTTAGGATGCCTACAGTTTTGGGGTCAAAGGTCATTAAGGGGTCACTTCCGGTCAAAAACCAAAATTATCAAAATGTTCAAAAAAATTTTATCTCAAAAGATAAACAGACCAGAATAATATAACCATC
The DNA here is from genome assembly GCF_039555335.1 of Amphiura filiformis. Taxonomy (NCBI): domain Eukaryota; kingdom Metazoa; phylum Echinodermata; class Ophiuroidea; order Amphilepidida; family Amphiuridae; genus Amphiura; species Amphiura filiformis. The sequence goes on along the minus strand of NC_092636.1, from coordinate 51,254,058 downwards.
ATACATGAATCAGTGTTCCCTGATGTATGCATGGTATTTTTATTTTGGGGGTCAAAGGTCAATAAGGGGTCACTTCCTGTTTTTAGCTGAATAACTTTAAGAATTTTTATCTCAAGAACTGAACATGTTAGAATTTTTAAATTAAAATTGGAACAATGCATTTTGTCGGTTAATGTAAGGGTTTTTTTTTTCATTGAGGTCAAAGGTCATTAGGGGTCAAAAGGTCAATCAAAATTTATAAAAATCAAAATCCATGTATAAGTTCCGATTAAGCTGAAATTCACCAGGAATATTTCTGATGACATCCTAAGCACAATGCAAGAGCAGTTGACCCCATCCGTAACACAGGGGTCAAGTTATAGGGGTCAAATTGCGGCTTGTATTCAGCGTCTGTTGACTCTAGTTAAGACTGTCTCTTGGTGGGTATATGTTACCAATTAGAGCCAAAGCCTTATTCAGACTAACACTATTCTTGACATAGGCCTATTTTGATACATTTTGATTAGTTTGGACCCTTTTCCATCCAATTCCACCCGTTTCGATCCATGTGGCTAAATAGTAATTCCCAAAATTGATTGATGTATCATTGTATGCTCTGCAAATGAGATAGCTACCAACCGACCAGATGTACCTATTGAATGTAATATGTCACATATACTCAAATGATTTCACCTGTTGCACATTCGACTTTCACTGTCACCAAAAAGCACAGAGCCACAGCGCCATTGGTGCTCTTGTTTATAATGGTGGATTAAAGGCATCATGGGTGGACATAATATGCCCTCAAAAGTTTGGTTTATGGGGCTGCAGGAAAAAAATTACAATCTAGAGAGTGCCAAAACTGTCCCTATTCACCCCAATCTACGGTATGCAAAATGAATGTATTAATGTAGCTTGCATACTTTTAAAGGTAGAAAAAAAATGCAATGGGTGTAGTACCCCCTTAAAGAGAGCTAGTTAACTTGATCATACATTGTACCTTTGCCTCCATTTGTAGGCAATTCCACTGTATCATGCTGAGTTTGAAGACGCTTCCATTTACAGAATCAAAGCTGTGGTGGTAGAACTTATTGAATTTACACAAGTTATTGAAGTTGATCAACATTTTATTTTGTCTCATCAGGAGCTTGAAACATCATGGCAGAGGCTTTAGTTAGAAAGATTGAGAAGAATTTTCTGGCATGTTCCATCTGTTTTGAGCAGCTGAATGACCCTATTGGTCTACCATGTTTACATGCCTATTGCTTTGAATGCATCCAGAACTGGCATAGAGCCTGTGGTGATAAGAGTCCTGTGGTCTGTCCAGCTTGTAAGAAACCAGCAACGCTACCTGAAGATGGCATCAGAGGATTTCCTGGTCATTTCTTGATGAAGAATTTGAAGGAAACAGTGGATAGGGAGAAAATGGTATGCATTCTGCCTAGAGTAAATGATCCAGGCACTATGCTGAGATACATTTTGCTTTCTTGGATTAAAATTGTTTTCCTGAAAGCGTGATATTCTTTATTTTATTTGATGAACAATTTTTGACAGGAATGGATCAGTTCCTGAGACCCATATTGGCGACTGATCAGTTCCCAAGACCCCTTTTTCAGTTCCCTGACTTCCCTTTTGGTTGGCGATCAGTTCCCTAGACCACAAGTTTGAAACTGGCGGTGGCACACCCCTACCGAAAAGAAAAGTTGAGTGCCCCCTCCCCGGGTCTTAAATGAGAGCTTAAGGGTATAGGTATAATTGTTTAGGATATACATGTACAGGGGTGAACATAATTGGTACCTTAAATCTTTTGCTGTCTGTATAACGTCATAATCCTGTGATTAAAAATCAAAACCTAGTGTTTAATTCTACTTGTATGGTATCTTTCATTATTATCAACAGAAAGCTGAGAGTTCAAACATCAATGTTGGCAACACTGTTAGGATCAAAAAAACTGAAGATGTTGGGATTGTTCAAAGTAAGTTTCATATTGCAATGTATTTTCTCTGGCCTCAACTTAATCATCTCAGAATAAAAGTCCTCTCTAGTTTTGAGTGTTCATAACCTTGAGCACAATTAAACTGCAGTACCATTGTTATGAATGTGTGCAGAATTGTTTCAGCTGCAGTATGATTTGTGTACAAAGAAATCAGAATGAGAAATTAATGATTTAATGAAATTTTGTGCAATTTGAAAAGTGCAAAGGTGCAATATTGTTTATTGTGTTATGCTTTAGTGTGTATCAACCATGTATAATGCTCTTGAAAAGACCACAGTGTTGGTTCTTACTGATTGATGATTAGAGGTTAATGACTGTGCATCAGTTGTTTTGAGGGTATTGTGAAATATCTAAACATTGTGCTTCGCCAGCGTTGGCCATAGCCGGTTTCGCATCTAGCAAAATGCTATTCAATTTTGATCACATTGCTACACAATTTGGAAATGTGTAGTTCATCGGTTATTGCGTTTAAGCTCCAGAGTAGAGGTAAAATATGCAAATACGGTCATTAATATTCATAAATATACAAATAACAAGAAACAAACTCTATAGCACATCAGACCACCATAATACTATCACCATACCATACCATAAGTTGATCTGTTATTGCGTTTAAGTTGAAGATAAGATTAATGAAAATGTATGCAAAATATGTAATTTTACCCTCTGAAATGGCCTTTCCTGTGGCGCTAAATGTGCAGAAACCATCTGGCTTCCCACCCCACCAGGGACTCGCCCCAGGACCCCACCAGGTGCCCTTGAGCGGGCCCCAGGACCCCCAGCCGTGCTGGGCGAGAGCTCCGCTTGCTACGCTTCGCTTTCCTGATTTTTACATCAACCAAGTGGCATCTCTGGCCACTGCAGCAAGCCAAACAGACAACCATTTGGATGATAACATAAGCCCCACATAATATGTGTTGGGGACAAAAATGATGAAAATGAGGCCATAACATCCATAGTTGTAGCATGGAAATGTTAATGGTACAAGGTGCAGACACCCAACATCATGAACCTTGCACATCTGTATCACTGATAGAACCAACCTGGATTTTTTTCATTTTTTTTATACAGGCATTGCAATAGATGAGATAACACTAGTAAAGCTTCCAAGCTCATTTTGGCTAGGAATGAAGTGTGAGGTGGAACTTGTAAGTATCATCAATAATACTACTGCTACTATTGCACTATAAACAAAATATAGTTTGATACCAACATTAAAAGAATCATTTGCCTGACCAACCACATATAAATCGTCCCTTCATAGTGCAAATGTCAAATTACTATAATTACCCCTGTCTAGCATTCCCAATATGTGGAAGATGATGTTATTGAATTATTGAAATAGCTGGTTTTGTTTAGGATAAAATGCCATTGTCACTTCCCTTGCTTTGTGCCGATGTAAAATGCTTCAGTTATTTAATTATAAGAAAGTTTACAGTCATTTGGTATTTGCTGGGAGAGGCACTTTCAATGTTGAGTGCCCCCTGGGATATTTATCCCTCTGAAAATACAAACAACAAAATATGTTAATGCTTGTTACAAATATTTATTACTTTCATGGTTTACTATTCTCACAGTGGACTGCATATGACAACAATACAACTTGTGAGCTTTGTGACAGACCAGCAAAGTACCACTGTCTGGACTGCAAGCAATACTTATGCAACCAATGCTGTCAACACCACAATGCTTTCAAGGCAATGAAAAAGCATGAAGTAGTCGCAGCTTCCGATGTACTGTCAGGTGAAATCTCCAACGAAGGGCGGCACTGCGAAGTCCACGATGAGCCTGTTAAGTACTACTGTATGACCGAGACCAAGCAAGTGTGTCAAGACTGTGTGAGTCTCAAGATCTGCCCAATTGAACACAATCGTGTTCCCCTTGCTAATGCTGCTCGACAGCATGCGTCTTCTTTGCAACAATTACTGGTTGAGTGTGACAAGAAAAAAGATACATTTCTTGAGTCACTGGTTAAGACCGACCAGGTGAGGTTAGATCTTAAAATGTCTTATGAAATAGCACAAGAAGCTTTTGAGAATGTTATATCAGAGACAACTGCAATGTGGGAGAAAGAGAAGTCAACCCATGCAGAGAAAGAAGAGACACTGACAAATTTTGTCAGTGATCTTACCTCCCAGTATATTAATGCAAAGGAAACATGCAACAAGGTGTCAGAGGTCATAACTAATGGTTCAGACTACGATATAACCTACAAATATACAGAAATGAAAGCAACCTTGGAGAATATTGTCTCTGCTCCAGACCCTGAGCTAGCAGCTGAATCTCTCAGTGATCTTCAGTGTGATCCAGGAAAGCCAGAAAATTACATCAATACAGAAGCAGCAACTTTATGTGAAACAACAGAGAGGCAACTTTATGAATCATGGGAGCTTTTGTTTGAATTCGAAACCACTGAAAACTTTGGTGAACTGGTTGATGTTGCAGATTGTCCTGATCAAAATGTTGTTGTTGTGAGTCGTCGGAATGGTGTAAAGGTGTTCTCATCAGATGGTCAGATCAGAAGCACTCTACGAAACGCTCCAAGAATAGTGAACAGTGTTGCAGTGACTCCTGATGAAAGGATTCTAATTGATGGACGAGCCAAAGTGTTATGTTATGACAAAGAAGGCAAACTACTTGGTACTATTAAGTCCACACTATCCAATGATTCACGTCCTGTTTCAGTTGCTGTGGACAGCAAGGGTAGAATCATCGCAGGACTGGAAGACGGCACTATCTGTATACACTATGCTGATGGCACCCTACAATCACAACATACATTTGCTCACAGGGCATACTATATTTCTGCGACTTCAAGGAATACACTTGCCGTTACATTTGCTAACAGGAGTCTTGCTATTGTAAATTATGAAGGGGATGTTCTCAACTATATTCAGTCTCCATACGATGGAGGTGAATGGGATCCTGGATACACTTGTTGTAGTCCGCAAGGCGAGATCTATGTCATCAATGACGGTTTGGAAAAGGAAATTTATGGATACAATTGTGACGGAGAATTCCTAGGCTGGACAGGCAAGTTCGATGTGAGAGGCATCGCTTTCTCACAAGATGGTAATAGACTGCTGGTGGTTGGGGGAGATGGTCGTGTCAAAAATTTCCTCCGCTTAAATTAAGGACATTCCCAGGATACCTTTCCTAATATTGATCTCAAATGACTTTATCAATGAAACATCCATTTCATTATCCATACAATCCAGTTATGAAGACTAAGATATTCTAAATATGTTACGATGAAGTATTAGGATGTAAAATAGCTTTTAAGGTAAACAACCCCAAAACAGGTTGTTCACCTCCCACCAATGGGATTGAATGTCTGCATGTTGATTTGTTTTAAAGTGTACCAGATAGCAGTGAATTCTCCCAAAAATAACAATTTAACATAAAAGCAATGGTAAATGTGCTAAACATATTTTTACCATTTTTTAGTTAATTTCTTTCTTAAAATTGACTGTTTACTTCATTCCTTTTTACAACTTTTGGATACAATTAAAATACCTCTATGATGTCATTTTATTTGTTGCTAAAAATTCATCTTCAAGGTGCAGAATTCAACAGTTTTTTCCCAAGATTTTACCAATTTTTTTTCTTTGATATTTTCACATATAAAAACATGTTTTGATTTTTTGTAAATACCTGATAAGATTGCACATATATGTCTAGCATTCCACAGGTCTCTTTTGACTTTATCATGGGGTATAGCAGTTCTTGGAATAAAAAAAAAAAAAATTAAATAAAAAAAATCTGTTTTGAATCAAATAAAAATCACATGTAAAAACATGTTTTGATTTTTTGTAAATACCTGATAGGATTGCACATATATGTCTAGTATTCCACAGGTCTCTTTTGACTTTATCATGGGGTATAGCAGTTCTAATAAAATCAATAAATAAATTTAAATTTAAAAAAATCTGTTTTGAATCAAATAAATCAAAAACATTTTAAATCAAAAAAATCGCCAACCCTTCTGAATTTTGTTGAGTTTATTGAGCCATATCTCTAAATAGGCCCTGGTGACTTTACACCTGCCTGTTCGTGGTAGATTTACATTTCGTGGTTGCCAGTCATAAGGAACCAAATAAAACCTTATACAATTTGCTACCTTTATGTTAATATTAAGACACAGTCCACACAAGTATGTTTTTCCTGTCGATTATGATCGTGCCAATACAAAATTAGCATCATGTGCTCAATGTCTGCTCAATGTTGTCAGCATACTACAATTGTGTCATCATTCGCGAATGTTGAAAATTTCCTTCATTTAGCATGATCGTGTCGTAACTGCTGTTGAAAATTACATGTGTGTAAAATGTTTACGCAAATGGACTTTGTAATTGTCTTGGTGTGCGTATAACGAGAAGTGATTAAGACACAGTGATGAGGTGCAGACTGTGTGAATGCACTCATCATTCATTTATTATGATCTTGTCATCAGGCAATTACGACATGACGAAAAAATATTAGTATGGACTGTGCCTAAGCTACAATCCCAGAAATATTATATGGAATATTGGTCAGTTTGGACAACAAACTTTTAAAATATACCTACAATATTCTATTATGTTTGATTTGAGGTACTGTCAAAGACACTCTACACCTCTCATAAATTGAATGAGGGGGAGGAAGAGGAAGGTGGATACAAAGAGAATTTGCTGCAATTATAAATAAATAAATACACAACTAAATTACAAGTAGGTGGTTTGGTTTGATTGCCCATTTGAGGAGTGGTTTGGGAGGGTTAGGGTTCACTTGATAATATTCAGTTTGATTATGGTCTTGTTTTGAAGCCCAAGTATTATATTTCTAATTTATTATTGCTATGGCACATATTAGTATTGCTATGGCACAGGGTGTAGGATATTTAAGTTGACAGATGTGTCGTTAGTCGAAGCAACCAAAAAGAAAAATCAATTTTCATTATCTAAATCAATATATTATTGAAAAATAACACTTTGCTGTTTTGAAAAAAGTTCATTCTACAAATTATATACTTTGAAAACTTGCTTGATTTATTGTTGTTAATGAGTTATGTACATGTTACAAAAGTGATGCTGTTTCAGCCCTCTTTACATTACAACATAACTCAAGAACCACAGGACCTACATTGTACAAAGGTATATCTGTGATATTTAAATTCTTCTACATGCTTGCTATGAAATGATCAATGCAATTTTTGCCAAAGCTCACTACCATTCGCAAGATACTGTGAACTACCAAATTGCAACAGTTTAAAGTAATTGTTAACCTTAATTGCAAAAAAAGTATGAATGGGTCTGATCTGAGAACAGAATTGTCACAGTCAAAAAGTGTAAAAACATTTTTATGGGAAACTTATTTCTCAAGAAAAAATTCCCATTGTTTACTTTTGGGTTTGTCTTGAATCCATATGCTATTTTAATAACCAAGAAAATGTGTGATCTATGGTGTTTGTTGGCCAAATTTCCGTTCATTATGTTTTGCTATTTGTTTCACGCCAACTCAAGGAGAGTCACAACTCACAAGGAGAGTCCCGGGGGGCAGTAGTAATCAAGAATTGTGCATTTACCACCAGATCAAGAAAGATCAAGAAAGATCACCAGATCAAGAAAGTTGACAACTATAAGTACCTAGGACAGACCTTGAGAATGGATACCAACACAGCTGAAGAGATCCTAATCCGTGTAAAGGCAGGATGGAGATGCTTTGGTATGCATAAAGAACTGTTGACAGATAAAAACATACCACTGTCACTGAGGCGAAGAGTTTATGACCAGTGTGTGCTAACAACTATGACCTATGGTGCAGAGACTTGGTCCACAACAAAAGAAATGGAACAGAAATTGGTAACAGCACAGAGAGCTATGGAAAGGAAAATGCTCCACCTCTCATTGCGTGATAGAGTCAGACATACAGACATCAGAAAAGTAACCCAAGTCAAAGACATCTTGCAAAAGATTAAAGAAACTAAATGGAGATGGGCAGGTCACTTATCAAGAACTGACGATAACAGGTGGACGAAGAGACTTACAGAATGGCAGCCAAGGACTGGAAAGAGGAGAAGAGGAAGGCAAAAAAGACGATGGAGAGATGACATCACCACCTTCATGAGTACAACAGCTTGGGCATCAGCGGCTAGGAACAGAAGGAGATGGAAAATGCTGGAGGAGGGCTTCACACAGCAGTGGGTGAAACAGCCTGATGAGTGAGTGAGTGAGTGTGTGTAAAATTACACTAATTGTAAAATTATGCAGAATATTACGCCAAATATAAAACAATCTCTGATTTATATCTCAAGGGTAAATCATAGAACTTTTGCTCCAGGCAAGCCTCAAACTAAGGGACCGTTCACAAACACTTGTTGGGGGGCTGATGCAAAATGGGGGCCCTTAAAAAGTTTGACCCTCCTAAGGGGGGGGGGGGAGGGACCTGAAAAAAATGACCACAAATTGTCCTGGCTTTTCTATGGGGTTGACCCATAATTTTCATGTCAAAAATGGGGGGCCTGAAATTTTGAGGTCTAAAAGGGGAGGGCCAAACATTTTTGTGATGAATTTTTTTTTGCATCAGGCCCCCAACAAGTGTTTGTGAATGGTCCCTAAGCAGATCTGGACCAGGAGCCATCCTTTTGGAAAAAGCAGCTCCTGGTCCTGAGATTATCTAGTGAACCAGGAGCCATTTTAAAGAGCTAAGAGTCATTTAAATTGTACACATTAAATGCAAAACATGCTTTAACTACCAGGCTCTATTTTAGAAAAATGTAGAGCCTGGTTCATATGATTTTGGTGTGGACCAGGAGCCAAAATGTTATGACCATTGGGTAAATGGCTCCTGGGAGCCTGGTTATTTTGAAGCTTGGCTCCAGGCTGTGCTTTGAGTTACAAAGTGGGGATGGGTGATGAAGGGGATAAAGACTTTTTTACTCTCTTTAAATTATTTCATTTTCCAAATCAGGAACTGCTTCAAGTTTTGTAGCAAGGCAATTTGCTGGAAATTCATAATTATCATTATTTTATGAGAAGTTCTGTTAAGATTTATGAAAGTAAAGTTTGTGATTGCTATAGCTAAATACTTTTGAAATTGTAAAAATGTTTTGACATTTAAAATAAATTTATGGTAGGAAATTGAATGAAATTCATACTGTAACTGAAGTTGACATTTTATAAACCAGTATAGAAAAATTATTTAATTTGTGTACATTATGGAACATTCAACTACGCTTGTTACTCCGCGACTAATCATGCTAATACACAAGCGTACAATGCTACTCTACCCGTCCATATTTGCGAGGTTATCTGCGTACAACGGCTTACTACACACAGCCACGCAAAGAGTATGTTCCACAATGTACACAAATTAAATAATTTTTCTATAGTAACTTTACAGCAAATTCCTATCATGAGCTTAATTATGCTCAACAATGATCTGGAGAAACCTTTTATGAAAAAATAAGGGCCTGTATGAATAAAAGGTCAATGCTTACATTGTATGAAATTATATTGCTCATTTTGCAGTTTACTACCACTACTATTTTATTACTGTTACCTAATTTTCCATTCACAAAGCTTTGAATGTGGTAAATTTATAATAGTTTAGAAAGTACTGGTAATGAAAATGAGTAGCATATTATTCAAATAGATAATTTCCTTTACATAATAATATTATTCCATTTTCATCAGAGATCAATGAATTTCAGCTCTACGAATCATGTATACCATTTTTCATGCTGATGTTGCAGCGACGTCAGTGCACATTTCATTGGGCGCAGCTTCAAATTGCTAGCGTTCGCTCAAAGCACTGACATAGACCATCCATAGATGCACACACACTTAAAGACGTCGCATTACTCGCATAGATATGTTAGATTATTCTCACATAGAGGTAAGCTATCCTTTGTGTTGTCATACCGTGAAACCTCGTCTACAAGCATATATGTGTACATCCATATCAAAACGATGCACTTGTCGGCTGCTACATGTGTCTCATTTTACATATTAGCTAGGAAGAAATACCAGACTCGCCTCCGAAGTGGAGGTCACTTCAAATCATCCAAAGTCACATGGTTTAGGAATACAGATAACATTTCTTATACAATTTGACTTGGGGATGATTTGAAGTGACCTACACTTGATATGTGTCTGGTATTTATCCCTAGTTATTATGTGAAATGAGACACATGTAGCAGCCGACAAGTGCGTCGTTTTGATATGGATGTACACATATAGTGTTTTTGATGATAGCTAAATTAATACGATACATGCGTAAATATGCCAATACAATAGATTGGTCATATAATAATACTTGTTTCTAGGATCTGTCATTAATTTGCTGAAACTCCATAATGGCACCTGGATTTATTTAGCTTTCATCAGAAGCACTCAATATGCTTGTAGACGAGATTTTACGGTATACCATGCCACATAAAATGAAATTTAACAGGTATACAAGGCTTTCCCAAGTATTAAAACAAGATCAATATAATAAATTCAAGTCTGGAAGTAAAAATGAAGTAAGTGGCAAGTTAAGTATTGGACAAGTTGTAGAAGATTAATATTGGTTGTGTGCTAGACCATTGACCTACTACTCCTAGTTTATGAGTGTGTTAACTTGGGAAGGGGAAATACATGAAAGTTAAAAATAAAATCATGTTTTGCTTAGTGAAACCAGCCCCACAGTAACCTTGCTAGAAATCTAATCATTTCATTTGAACCACAAATCAAGATGTTTTGTTTTAAATCAAAGGAAGGTATGACAACACAAGATGATGATGCTGGGGATGACTCACCGACATCTATAAAGAAAGGAAGGAAAGTTGGGCAAGTTATCATAAGTTATGAAGAGGAGGAAGGCCTTGGTGCTACGGTGACACAAGGGATTGGTTAACAGGTAAGATTGCACATAAAATTGCTAAGTATGAAACATGTAGGCCGCTTCTTGCCTACTAATTAATCTGGAAAGGGCTGTTCATTGAAGATGGCTGCTTGTGAATAGTGAACAAGCAGACCTCGCCTATCTGCTAATGTAAAAGTTTTTAGGTACTTTGTCCTGAAGAAGTCAGAGTTATTCCTAACGAAAGCTTGACAGTTCTAAACTTATCCGACGGCAAACCCGCTAAAAACTTGCTAAAAGATCTACAATGTACGTCATATGTTTCAGATGGACTACTTGGACCCATTCCTCCTTTTAGATGAATTTAGAGTGCTGAAACCTGCTGGATTTCCTGACCAGCCACACAGAGGATTTGAAACAGTAAGTAGGTATTCACAAGGTATGTATATATGTAAGTTCTGTCTATGGGTCTTAGAATGTTTGGGTAGTGTGACTGCATAACTTTGTATTTCTAATTTTTGCTGCCTTGATGTGATTTGTTGCTGATTTTCTTAATTTGTTTGCTGAAATGAATAAAAATTATAAACATTGAAATATAAAAAAAAGTTCTGTCTATGGGGATTGAGTGATGAAAGCCCTGCAGGGGGGAGTGCATTAGATGCATCAACATCTCATTTATACCAAGTGCATGATTTTGTACAATTTCTCAACAAGTAATATGCAGTGATATTTGCTCTTTTTGTAATAAAATTGTCACCATATAAGTTGGAAAATGCAAGCAAATATAATTCATCAAGCTGCAGGAAAAATGAATATACACAATTAATACACTCCTGGCATTTTTCTAACATATGCTCTGATTTGTTCTCGCTATATAAGAGTGTATGAAGAGATTTTATGTTGAGATTTATTAAGTGTTAGGTTGAGATGTTTACTACAACCCCTCAGCACAAGGTACTCATGTGTTGTACTTTTGGTGTGCATATAATCAGTAGTAAATGCAGGGGCATGGCCAGCTTTCTTGGTCGGGGGAACTCCCAATAATAATTTTTGGGGCAAAGATGAAAAATATTTCCTGGTTACATCACTTTGACCTGGTGTTGTCAGTGAGATATGATACATACTGTTTTTAGAGAGACTACACATGTAAAGCTTTTGAGTTTCAAAAAAAGATCTTTATTGGGACAAAGTGCACATAGTGTGCAAAAATTTGGTACACTATTTTGGCCCATGATCGGGGTGAATTTTGTTGGGAAACCGGCTCCTTTCCCTTTTAACCGGCTCCTTTCCCTTTTTCTTTTCTTTTGCCTTCCTGATTTTCTCTTTTATTTTTTGCGAGAGGGGCACTTTTCTCTTATATTTTTGTCAGGGGGCACTCTGCCACCCCACCCCAAGTAAATGTATGACTTGCAGTGGAAATGAATGAATCTAACAGTCAAGTTATAGCAAATGTGGTGAAGTATGTAAAACCTGGTCACAGGATCCAGTTGCCAAATTGAATACATTAATTGGATTCTAGGATTTTTGTACTTCAAATTTGTGTCATTTTTGATGGACCATTTTGCCATTAAGCAATAAGCCTCGTAAAGTGCCATTTATCTAGAAATGAATCCAATCCAAGGTGTATTTTTACCTTTGAAAAAATTATGCCTCCATGGTATTCATATAATTCTACTGGTATTTTGTGTTCAAATGATTTGTGTTATGAGATATCTAATAAGCTTTGGAAGTAAGAGATTTTTGATTTGTTACATTTGTTTTTCTATATTAGGTGACTTGTATGTTGTCAGATGTAAGATTTCCTTGGGAATGAAAGCACTACATATCCTGGTGACCTGCAGGTAGGTGAATTTGCCGTGGAAGTGAATCGATTTAACTACCATAGCAATAGATGAATACAATTTTAACTATATCGCCCTACACTACAACATTCGCGCGGTACCGATGCATTGATCCACAGATGTCAAAGAAAGGCTGATCACTTGCACCTGTAAGATAAGTATTTTTGAAAAGAGTGGTATTGTATTCAATTTATGTTTGCTGACACACACAGGTTATTAATGCAATCTGCTTGTAGTGCAGGGCGATCTATTCCAAAATTGTATTCATCTATTGCTATGGTAGTTAATCCGATTATGACATCACTTCAACAGCGAATAGATGTCTCACTAAGCTTTTTTTACACACTAAGAGGCCTTGTAAAAGTGATACTAATTCTTGTAATGTGAATAACTACTTTAGCAGACATATTGACTAACAGCAAAACACTCAATGCATGTTATGAAGCTCGGTTAAGCACCTCTATAGTACTTGACTTACTCAATCAGAATAAAATTGAGGGCAGCAAACATGCTGTTCAACAAAGTCCAGGTGATGCAGAGCATTAAAGTGACTTCAATATTAATCAACACAGAAAAATACCAGTATGCCTTGCACACTATAGATCAACAGTCACACTTCTAATAATTTGAATTTATTAAAGGGACATTCACAGATGTTTTTGTTTGGCTGAATTTCTTACAATATTCACACCTCCAATAATTTTCAGATAGATCTATTAGTTACATGTGTTATGGGAACATTCACTGGGTTTTTTTAGAGGTGGGGGGGGGGGGAGTTAGGTGGTTGGCTGAATTTCTTAGTGTGTTCACACCTCCTACAGATGAGTACTTTTTATTTGTCAAATGTGTTAAAGGGACATTCAATGATGGAATCATTTCACCTGCAGCTTTTTAGCCTAAAATTTAGAATGACAGACTTATAATTTGTGATTAACAGTTGCTGACCTTTATTATACAAGTCTGCAAGTACAGTTATGATTGTAACACGCAATTATTTTACTTGTTTTAAAAGGTGTAAGAAAAATGAGGCCCATTTTTTGCTTGTTTTGATGTTCAGGAGATCATGCAGTGACTGACTTCATTTGCCCAAATTAGTGGCTTATCTTATAAAATATAATATAGCACTCAAGAATCATAGGTATAATGTTATTGAAAGCAAGATTGAAACTTGAGTGAGCATAAACTACCAATTAAAAGAATATCTGGGTAAATTGAAATTCTCTCTACTCGTCACTAACCCCAGCAAACACAAAATAATTTTAAAACATTTTAAACAGGTTATATTTTGGGTTTTCGTTTTTGGTAAAAATGTTTTAATAACATTAAATATCACGCTTTATAAAGGTCACAAAAGGTCTCAGATTGACAAGTTAATCAAGAAGTTAATCATGAGTCCCGACAAGAAGGGATTACTGATAGGATATCATGCACCTGACCTTGTGGTACCAATCAAAGGGAACATCTTTATCATCTAATGATATCCGCTAATTGCAGCACATTCCAATTTAATTTGCTATGACAACCACAATCTTCCCGTATGATAAACCAATTCTATTGAAATGCTAGATCATGTGGATTACACACTTAAACCAAAATGGAAAAATTAATTCTTGCCACAATACAAATAATGTGCAACACCCCATGTCAACGTTAACAGGTATGACAAAAATGGTAAGGAGTGGGATGATTCACGCCTTTGTGAACACCTTTTACTTGAGATTCATCGGTGACTGTCACCGGGGGTCACAAGGGTTAACAACACACTATCCTACAACTTTTTATCATGTCGGCTCGATTGATGTTAAAATTGCACAGCTTTGACAAAAATGTTTCAAGTGTCATTTAAATTGGAATTCAATTATTACAGGTTACTTAGCGTTGATTAAAACCTAAAGCTGCAAATCGGGTAGGCGTTTGTATCAAGCGGTGAATAGGCAGAAGTAGTTGGTTGAAAAAAGGCCGAGCTAGTGAACATAAATATAACCTGAAAGTTTACATACGATAGTTGCATTATCAAATGCTGTAACCATGGTAACTGGCCAAATGATTAAAACTACCTTTCAAAAATATCTGATTACAAAAAGAAGTTTGTGTTCAACAAACTTTCTGAAATATTATTAACTTTAATGAACAGTCATTGATTTGCAAAATCAAAAATCAAGAGTTTTGTCTTTTTAGAACAAACATAATGTGCTATTAAAGAGTGCAAACATCAAGTTTGAAAGCAATTGGATCTCAGTACTCCTGCGCAAGTAAGGCTGTCAAAACCATAATTATCATACAAGCAACGAAGCTGTGGAAGTGTGGAGAGCACTTGCATAACAATTTATTTGCAATCTTTTGTGATTAACTGGTATTTCTGCTGTTGTATGCGCAAACGAAAAATTGATTTGCCCCACCATTTTGTAACCGAATCCATTAAAGCTTGACTATTAAATGCTCTCTATATTAATACGTGACATAATGTCTGCACTCTCTGCAAAGATTTTGCCATTTGTATGACCGCCATTCCCCAATATGGAATCACTTAAAAAAGATATTGACCTTTTCAAATATTCTGGTAGGTTGGAAAAAACTGATTTATCATTCACAAATGGGAATATTTGCCCATTTCTGTCACCATTGTGCCATACATCGTAGCAGTCAGAAGAGTTCAAACGTTGTGTTGTTTGTGGCAGGTTTGTAGCTCAAGGTTACATAGAAATGTATCATCATAGCAGCACGTGGCATGGAACTTGGTATGGAAAATCCACGAAAAAGAAGGGATTTAATTTCTCCGGATTTTTCCTGATTTCAAGATTTAGTTTTTCCACCTGATTGCAGGATCTTTTCCACTCTTTCCCGTGTAAACGATAGGAAAGTGCTGTTTTCAGGAAAATCTCTAAAAGACATGTTTTTGGCCCTTACTCCCGGTCCCGGCCCTTACTTACAAAATGGGCCAAATAATAAAGTAATAAAATAACACTTGTACAACTGGAGCAAATATTGATGTGGGTGCCAAAACACTACCTTATTCATTAGCAAATCAAATGTGAGAACATCATTTTTTTACAGTAAAACGTGAGTATGAAACTACAAAAAGGCTGTCATTTATTACTGGAATGGTTCACAACACTTAGCCCATGTAATACAAAAGGTGTATATCCATTACATTTCCAAATGGAGACTAATACCTGAATTAGATATTTTAGTCCCCATTCTCGACAAAGCACCTAACACTTTGACAATTTTATGATCCCCTTTGATCAATCTCCACTTTTGAAATATAACTACTGCCCTCTCCAGTCCATAATTCACCAACTACTTAAGAGGAAAAAAAGAAAAGACATTTCTTTTAATATACCACATGTATCATTTGTATTGAGTGAAATTTGTGACAAAGAACGGGTAGACAATGTGGCAGGATGCCAGATATAATGATAGTACATGCTGCCTGTCACTTCACATTTATTAAGAGTACTTTGGAAAGTATAGAAATACAACATAGCTGAAAGTAGACCTGTATGTTACAGTTTCTTATTCCGCAATCCAGGTCAACCATATCATTTTGAATGCTATTCCCACACAACACAAATATAATGCTGCAAATTGGTTGCTTGGTACACACATTCTGTGGTTGGTGTGCAATTTTGTACATGTTGGAAGTCATGAGGTTGATAATTAGGCTAGCTGTTTGGTGCATACATTTTAAGCTAGCAAAACCATTGGTTTTTGCACAACTTAAAGCCATATTATAACATTTCTGTAAAAATAGATTAGTATTTATTTTCCATAAAATGTTAGCTTTTAATGTCAGATTTGTCTCCTTTAAATTTTGAGCCGAACAAGTGAGGTAAAGCAAAGAAAATTGGAATTGACTACTAGCGCCAATGCATGTTACTCCAGCGGTTGTAATACGGTACGACCCTCTGATAGGGGTGTGTGTATGCATGTCCCGCACACCGTGTATGTACTATGTTATGGCATACGTGTTCGACTAATATTTCCATCGTAAAATAAAGCGACGGTTCCAGCGCTTTTATTCAAAATCTCGGATTTTGACAAAACTGCAGCACCTTAAGTCTTGATTTTTGCAGAGTATCTTTGTGTACTAAAGTCATTACAATCGTGTAAAAACCAGAATTTAAAAAATATTTGAGGGCGTTCTCCTCAGCAAATGTTATAATATGATTTTAAATTTTGTGTAGCTTTTATTTTGGTTGAATAGACCTTTTTAAATCAAAGTTTACTGAAGACAGCTGTATGCTTATGATGACCCACTTTATAATTCTGGGTCATCACGCAGCTGTTAGGCGCAGCACTAGTTGCGCTTTGCGTAGTGCATGTCACTGGTGAACGCTTATGTGAATTTACGCGAGCGTATTATGGCGCTTACACACCTTATGCACGTAGCCTGGTTTTCGAAACATTTCTGATGTTAGTTCATGTGATCAAATTGAAAGTTATAGGTGTTGTCTAGAAACATGGGATTCCTTGAAAACTTGCATGATTGCTTTCAATTTTAATGGAATTAAGAGCTTTCTTTTCAACAAACAAGACAATCATAATTCTTAGCACAGCTAATTAGTCAACACTGATCTCTACAATACTTGAAAAAAAAAAGATGTTGAATTGTCTGGAACCAACATATAATCAGGTAGCAGCTAATAGTCATACAGTAATTTGCAACAGTTATAGATCTGTAAGCTTGCTTACTGTATTATGCATTATAAATGACTCATTTTCCATGTTTTAAGTGGATGAATGGCAGAAGGTCTACCTTCATATCATATGATCAAAATTGCATACCTCTGCAGAGGTTAATAATTAAAAAGTTTCAATATATTTGTGAATATAAGGTTTGCTCTTATTGGTGATGGTATACTTTTAAGACAACTCATAGGCCCAACAAAATACTATCACAATATCCGATTTATACAGTCAAGTTAACTCAATCGATAAGACGTTTGACTATGGTGCGAGGGGTTGCGGGTTAGAACCCTGGTAATGGTGTAGTATGTTCTCGTGGAAAATTGAGTTAGCTTGAAATTCCCCTGGACAAGGAACTTACTGCAATTGTCTCTGTTGTAACCTGTACAAAACTCTGGGAGCTGATCCTGGTTGCGATGGATATTTGTGGAATGTCTAGGGTGTGCGCTCTTGAAGCTGCAAAGTCCCTGTTTTGTTGTTAAATGGTTTATGGAATAATGTGAGGCCGTAGTGGTCAGCAACAACCTGTAAAGTGTGTTTTTTGTTGTCCTTGAAGAAAAACATATGTTACAGTATGAGTATCAGTAGATACTTTGGCAGTATCTTATAGGTTAGTAAAATGACTACATGCCATAATAGAATATACCATATGTGACATGATCAAGGGGAATGAGTCACATGTCGACCCTGGCGCGAAAATGAGTTTTACATATTTTTCTAAAGAGGACATTTAGAGCTTTCAGAAACTGAAAAGCCCAAGTTGATATGACTTTTCTTTGCAAAGTTACGTCACTTTATCAACCGCTGAAAACAATAGAAAACAAAAGAATTTTAACACTTTCTTTGCCAATATCTCAAAATCAATGTTAGCGACATCCGACTCATTCCCCTTGATCATGTCACATATTATTATACACAGGCTTTTATAAAGCGCCATTTCAGTTGATCACAGCGCATGAACCAATATACATAAAAAACACATCAACAAAAGATAAATGAAGCAAAAAAAGCAACATGATACAATGCAAGAACTATAATTGTGGGAAAAGGTGGGATTTGAGGCCCTTTTTGAAGACTGGAAGTGAGCCGGTGGATCTTATGGTTTGAGGCAGGCTGTTCCACATGGATGGTGCTGCAAAAAAGAACATCTTTTAAACCATAGATTATCAATAAACACACTTCATCTTATCAGTTTTACCAAACCTACAGCAGCTATATGCTGATACTTATTCTTTTTGTGCTATCTTCAGTAGATGTACTGTTTTCAATTCAACAAATGTGTCACAACAGGGACATCAAAAGTAATATTTTCTATTTTTAGCATGCTGTCTTCATACATGCAACTGTTTTATGATAGTTCCGTGGATTAGTGGTGGTTCTGTTGGTTTGTGGTTATTCACTGAGTAACTGAGTAAATGTGGTAATAAACCAAAATTCTGATAATCAATCTGAAAAATTTACCTGAAAGGGGACAGTATTCTGCCTTGTGACATCAAATTTTTATCCCAGGTAGGCAAGTTTTCTCCGGAAATTATGATCTAATTCACAAAATAACTTATCCAATTCAAATGTTTCACAATTTGAACATAAGTTATGTTCCATCTATTTTTGGTATGCTATCTTCAGTAGATAACTATTATTTCGTCACTTGCAGCTGTTTTATGATAGTTTATCAGTGACCCAGGTAGTTTGATAATAGTTCCGTTGGATCAGTAGTTAGTGGTTGGGTTTGTTTCTGTTGTCTATTTGCATTGAGTAACATATAGGCCTATATCTTGAGGTCATGTGAAAAATTACATGTTGCACAGAATCTACATACCATTCTTGTGTGTGTTTATGCTCCATTTGTTTCTATTTGAATATAATTTTGTGTGTGTAGTTGAACTAGAATGGTAATTATTAAATATACTTTTAAAAATTTCAGGTGCACAAGACAATACACACCCATGGCTGCCCTGTGTTCTCTATCTATATTGCTATTGATAGTGGTAATATATTAACAAAATTGATACAAACAATTACACAAGGCAGATATATTATGTTTGCATCTGAAATCTTCACAAAATATTTGTACTTGAACTGGAACTCTGATTGTATGAATTGTGATATGCCGCACATGAAGGTCCTGGCTGTTAGTTAATTTTTGTCTTTTACAGAATCATAAACAGAAGTGGACTGAAATATGTGTTGTCATTGCTAATTTTGGGTTGTGTATGTTTTCCCACCTTATACTCTCTAAATGTAAAAGAGTGAAAAACCACTCTGAATTTCAGAGTGAATTTAAGTTAGCTCTAAAAGAGTGGGTTTTAGCTCTAAAAGAGTGAAAACAGTACACATAATTTCACTCATGATTTCGAGTGAGCCTCACTCGCTCAAAAGTGGCGCAAAATCTCACTCTTTCTTGGAGTGAACTGTCAGCCAATCAGAAGCGCCGAAAATCGGCCGATGTTTGTTGAACTTGTGTAACAAAATGGCGAACAGTGTGTGTATCAATGGCGAAAAGAAAGCGGATTTGATGAAGAAATAGACAGCATACTCAATAGTGATTACATTTATGTGTAGGTCATAACTCGTAGCAAGTATACACTTGGTCTGGAGACAACGGCGGCAGTAAGCTTAAGTCATATGTGAGCAGTTTGTTACTGGCCCAGTGCCGGTTTACATGTACGCATATGTAAGCTTATGTAGGTTACGCCGCATCACGCTTCTCCAGACTGTGACCGTAAACATGGTATTTGCCAAGTGTTATGTCCTACACCTAAGTGTACTCACCATTGAACAGTTTGACAATTAGCTTCACTAAATCCATAGTTTTCATCATTCATCCCACACTGAAGTTCGACACATTGTGTATGTGCTTAAGCTTTAGACCAGTTCAATATTCCTAGACCGGGCCCTACCCTAACCTGGGGCCTAGCCTCACAACAATTTAAAGCACATAGTAGCTGTTATGAACTGCTGTGATCTGTGATATTCTTGTATATAAAATAGGCCTAAATGAATAAATAAATAAATAAATAAATGCTCTTTTCTGATTCACTCTTTTCCGGAGTGAATTTTTTCACTCTTTCTTGAGAGTGAGCTTCACTCTAAAAGAGTTGTCACTCAGATGGCTCTTTGAAAGAGTGAGATTTCACTCTTTTTGAGTGATTTTTCACTCTTTCACATTTAGAGTGTATATTCACCACAGTCCACTACACCTGTTGAAAAAAATTCTGTTTAGCTTATGATTAAGTATTAGAATTTGTCCGTACAATAATTTGGCTATACCTTGTTGGATTCCCTGGTCCTACTGGCTTCCACCCTCCTGGGAATAATTAACCGTGTTTGTTTGTTTATTTACAACTCATACAGTTTGATATTTCGCTGTTATAATATTATCTTTCTGAATTTGAGTCGCCCCATGGTGGAGGCATCCCCATTGTTGCCTTGCAGCGAAACTCGCTAGTTTAAAGACATTTCTTGTTGAAATATAAGTAGTAACTTGACATTTGACAAAGTATTCGAATTTTTTGCTGAAATATTACCCCATCATAATCTTAAGCTTACCTGAATAGATTAGATAGGAAAATGTCAACCTTGACATTTATTGGTGAAAAGGTGAAAAAAGGTTGATTTTTACCCCCGTATTAAGCAATTTGCATATCGCGTGCATTTTAGATTTTATGAAGAAAAAGGAAATTTCTTTGTATTAGCGCCTTTGAGGACACTAAATGCAGGGTTAAACCCAGAACCAGAACAATGCCATACCCCATATTCTGAATCTGAAATATTTGCATCAATATTGTGTAAACAACAGCAAGTAACAAAAGGATGGCATTATGATCTATGACCAGGAAAAGTTTGAGGTCAAAATACTGAATGTTGAAGGTTATCTAGAGGTTAAAAGAAGATATGGACAAAAAGTGAGAAAAATAAAAATGGTAAGAAAATAAATCATGGCATTCTATACTGGATTGTTAAACCCTGCTACGACCTAGTGATCGGGCAGTATAGGTTGATCTTGAAACAGGTTCATCAGGTTTGGTAACTATGAAATAAAAAGTTTTCAATTTGTCAAAACCAATTTAAGCAACAAGTTTTGGAGTTTTACCAGTCCAAATTTGCTCGCACCATTGTTATTGTCCAAACTTAACTTAACCTTCATTTCCCCCCTTTATTTTTCCCTTCCCTTATTTTTGGATTTGGTGGGGCGGTCTTAGAGGTGCATAGCACTTGTTCGCTCCAGCCAATAACTGGACTTTTTTTTTAAATAGCAAAAGAATTCAGGTCATGTTCACCCCTGTCTGTTCTAAAGAAAGAAAATATGTAAATATCAAAACCAGCAGCCAATACCTGTACCATTTAGCTCTGAACATATCAACTGACAATTGCTGCCATAAATTGTGACAAACTGATTTGATTAGGAAAAGTATGCTCCCATTACCATGATGATGCTGTAAGTCTCCTAATTTATTATGGGTAGTGATCATTACAGCTAGGATTTGACAAGGGCCTGTTATGTCATTTTCACCAAAACTGCCTGTCCAAATTTTGACCCTGAAAATAAAAACCACACCTCTGCCTCTTCTTGGGTTCAGTCAGGTCAAATAGCTAATATTGTTTATAGCCTTGGTTTTATTTACTGGTCTTTTTTTGGTCCAAAGAATTTTACAATCATTAGAATATATAGACAGGCATTTATTTTGCCTGTCCCAGGAGCAAACTGCCTGTCCAAAATGATGGGTGGCAAGCTAACACTCTGGTAGCAGTGGCATGGATTTCTTTTTTTGAGGATGGGGTTAAAAAAATGTCTTGAAGTACAGTGAATCAAACACCTTATGGGGACAGAATAAGTCAATAGTAGAAATGTGCACGAAAAATGTTGCCATATTGAAGCTAAATGGATTAAATATGTTGCAAAAGTAGAACAAATGCACGCAAAACATGCAAAATCTGGCACTTTGGGGGTTGAAATGGCCAAATATGAGGTTAATTTGGTCAGAAACCCAGATACAGGCATCAACATTAGGGGAATGATTGTATGAACCATCCCCCAGCAAAATATTGGGGGGATTTTCCCCCCATCCTCCTTGGATCTACGCCTATGCCTGATAGTGATGCAGCAAAAAGACACTATCAGTGGTTTACTTTAAATCATATAATTTTTGTGATAATATAATGCTAATTTTTATTTATTTTTTATTTATTTATTTATTTATTTATAACATTTGGCACAAGGCCAGGCAGATCCAATATTGATTACACAATAAATTGAAGGATTGCCCTTACATTAAAATCAGAAACATTACTAGAAAATACATATAATCAATACAGAATAAAATAAAACAAAACATAAATTATGTGAACTGGTTAGAGGAGGTGGGACTGGATGGCCAATTTGAAGGCCTGGAGGGAAGAAGCATTGACAATAGCTTCAGGGAGATAATTCCAGATGGAGGAGGCAAACGGATAAAATGATCTCTGGGACAATGAAAGCCGGCGGAAAGGAACTTGAACAGCGAGGGAATTGAGGGGTCGTAGACCAGGTCTGGGATGAGGCTGGAAAGGGTTGGGAGAAGAACAAAGATTGGCAAAGATTTTAAATAAGTGACACAGAGAAGCAACATCACGACGCTTACTAAGAAGGGCAGGTCGGAATCCAATAGAAGGTCCTCATGGGAGAGGTTCCAAGACTGAAGAATGTCACGACTGGCGAATCGTTGAGTAGACTCAAGACGGTCGGTAAGGGTTATGTTAAGAGGATGCCAAGTAGTACAACCATACTCCAGAATGGGGCGAACCAAGGCCAAGTACAAAGAACGACGGATGCTGAAGGGGCTGATTGGAAAGATCTATGAATGAAGCCGATGATTTTAAGCGAGCTTTTCTGCATATGTTATCAATGTGAAGATTCCAGGAAAGCTTGTCAGACAGCCAGACACCAAGAAATTTCGCAGATGACACACGCTCAATAGGCAGGCTGTTAAGAGTGAGATTGAGATCCGGAAAAGGGTCCTTCTTAGTGGAAATGACCATGACTTTTGTTTTGGAGGAATTGACAGAAAGGTGATTAAGGGAGAACCAAGAATGGATGGAATCAATGTCGGATTGGAAATCAACCAAGTCATCAGGAGCAGAGATATGCTTGAAGAGAGTAGTATCGTCTGCATAAAGAACAAGAGAACTGTTTAAAGAAAAGGAAGAAAGACACACAAGTCATTAACATAGACAAGAAACAACAGAGGCCCCAGGACAGAGCCCTGGGAAACTCCAGAAAGCACAGGAACAGATTGTGAGTCCACACCACGGATAGCAACCAACTGGGACCTGACTATGAATAACCTTTTCCAGAAGCTTACTGCAAATTGGTTGCAAAGAGATAGGTCTGTAGTTAGAGGCAGCGTGAGGATCCCCAGACTTGAAAACAGGGATCACTCGAGACAGTTTCCATGCATCAGGAATACGGCCAGTTATGAGACTCAAGTTGAAAATATCAGAAATAATAAAGGGTGTTGCAGATTGCACTCAAATAAAGTGTCCTAGCAGTAAAAATATGTGTCGGACACATTATAGAGGATACCGGATTAAATAAAAAATAAATAAAAAAACTACCTTTCACATATCAACATGCTTTGCATTTATTCCCGCTGTCATTAGAATATGTCAGCTGCCATACAATGCCCAACATGCCCAAGGTAGAGAGAGGCAATTGGGGTAAAGGACCTTGCCCAAGTACACAATACGATGGCACTGCCGGGGCTCGAACTCACAACTTTACGATTGCGAGGTAGAGCCTGTATTGCTGCATCATCGAGGTAGAGCCTGTACCACCATTACCCTTATTTCTTACATGTTATCCCAGGTATGCAAGTTTTCTCAACACATTGTGATCTGTCTAATGTCATTAGAAATACAAGTAAATGTGAGATGACACAAGTGGTAGATTATTAAAGGCAGGGTCGGATTCAGGAATTTTCAATAGAGGGGACACCAAGCCACTGCCGCGGTTTGGCGCCCACACAAAGTCAGGCGCCGTTCAGCAAAAATACACAGTCAGGCGCCGATCTGCACAAAATAGAGGGGGCGCGCGCCGGGTGCGCCCCCCTCTAAATCCGCCCCTGAAAGGGATCAAATAACTTCAGTAGTTGGTATAATACCGTCTATGCTGTAAGCATGGTAAGCCACTAGAGTGTTTGCTTCATTCGGGCATTGTTGTAAACATTGTGACACAGCTGTAAGTTACATGTAACATATAATAATTATGCTGACTTATATGCACATGAACGAATAGCCAACATACATAGTATATTATCACAGGAAAATGAACCTGACGTATCAATGGCTCAGGAAAGCTAACTGTTTATAATATATTTAATTCTTGGACATACCGTAATTGTACTGCTGCTCATGTTGAGTACTTTGTGTAAGCTCAGACACAATGCTTGGATACAACATTGTATTGTGTGGTTGGTCAGCTACACATATTGTTCATGCCTACATTTTGTCGTGAACGCACAGGTTGTGTTCAAATGTATATGTTCTGTCCAAAAATTAATTACAGCGACAGTATAATGCCACAGACATTATAACCATTACCCAGTATAAAAGGGTACAATTGCTACAATCCTCAAATCCATAGTGTATTTAGTCGTGAAGTTATTGGCTTTTTTGTGGCAAATTTTCATAATGTATGTAAATGTTAATTTGGTTTTTTGCTTTCTATGTTTGCTTGTATCCCCATTTGCAGCTTATGGCTTGGTTTGAAAAATCATAAATTTAAAGAGTAGTTAGAACACAATTCTGACTCATATAGGATTTTGCAGTTTTCAGACTTGCATCAGCTTGTTTCGTAACTTGTTCCGCAAAAGGGTATTTGGTGTCATTGAAATAAGTGTGAACTTATTTGAAGGCCATTATCAAGTTATTGTCATATGTGACAATTTTATAATTTATTACAAAAATGCTATCCACTGAAGTTCAACTGAACTAATCTGTCATGTAATTGTAAGCAAAAGCAAACTTAGATAACAGGAATTTAATAAACAAATAGTAAAGCTCAGTGTGTCATTTCAACCATGTTTTTTGCAATTGAATACCTGAGTGGAAGAAGGACCCAACTCAAAAATGAGTTAGACCTAGCATTTTATTGCCAGCAGACTGTTCTTCCTTATGTGTGATAGATGAGCCAAAATCAACTCTCTAAAATAGTCTTCCACATACACTTAATCATGGTTTTCATGAAAAAAAGGCCCAACTCCAATGTAGTTGGGCACTTCTTCGACACATATTGGGTTAAAGAGGAATTTTGTTCATCCATGCAATCTGCTTTTCATTACATTAAACTTTCTTGCTAACATATTACATGTACATGCTTCTACCTGTGCAATTAATGGATAATTTCTAAATTTCTGTAGCTATTTATAACACAACTCCAGCTCGTATTAAGACCTGTACCATTGCCATGGAAACATCATATATGATTTCGAATATATGTAACACTGTATGTTCAAGTATTAAATGTCCCCTGAAGATATAATCATTCTGTCTATAAAACTTTTCCAAATATTAAGTTTTTTCTTAATATATCTCAAAAACAGTTTTGATGGAGTTGGGCCCTTCTTCCACTCAGGTATTCAATTACCTTGTGTCACTTTGAGTTTGGTAGTGACGTCACATCAAAATATGTCTCTGCGTGAGAGACTCGGAGTGTTCTGATTATGCCGATGCCTTTACGTGCGAGCATGTTATCCAAGAGTGGCGTGCGCGTTTCAAAACTACGCCACCTAAAACACATAGTGACGTCACCAGCAAATTGGAAATGACACTAGGTTTAAGGAAATAGTTTGCTAGGTTGGTTTCTTTGCCATTTCATGAAATATTGTGCAACAAGAATTTTTGTAGACAATTGACGTACATAGTTTGTTGAGACTGCATTAATGTTAGAGGATAAGAATTTCATGTCCGCCTTTGATCTTCTGAAGAAGTGGGTGGTATGGAATTATGTCTTATGAATTTTACGACTTCACACATGTAATAAAAAGCTGTCAAATTTTTTCTTTGTGCTGAAAAAGTTATATTGTAACTTTTACCAGACAAAGAGAAAATATGACAGGTTTTTAATGCTTAAGTTTGAGTCATGTCATATTGGAATGTCATCATTTTATAGATAGATTATAAGTTTAAACAGGGATTGGTTTAAACAAATTTGCAAGAAAGACTTCCAAATCTGTTACTTGTCATGGAGGGGTGATGTTTTTCTATCTCTTCCCCTGGACTATGGAACTCTTTTTCAATAAACAATTTGAAACACACAAACTGTACACATGTAAACACTTCTAAACACTACTTTAATAACTTACATTGTATCAGCCGTAAAGATTCTAATTTTTTCAGGTTTTAACTACTGTCAATTAGATTTTTCCCCAAAAAAACTTTTTCCAGCAAATTGGGAAGTAAATTTATATAATACTTGAACTTTAAAAAAAAATAGTTTCAGTATTAGATTTACTTCCACATTTTTTGGTTTGGACAACTGCGTTACTGATTGGTATTGAAATTCAAATATTATATTCCATTATTGCAAACCGGATAAAGCATCCTTTACACCAGTTCAATTCATCATTGAATTTAACAAAGGAAATTGCTACATTCTGAATGCTCTCAAGGTGAGCAAATTGTTGACATGGAGGTGTAATTTAAAATTCACTGCTGTGAAGAATAATATTATTATCAGTGATGATTTATGAGCCATTCAGAAATAAAAGAGTGTGGTCCAATTAAGTACGGTCAAGTTTTTTGGAAATCAATGAAAAAAGAGAAATTGTTCAGATATTTTAACAAATTCCATTTTCAGAAAATGGCCGCTTCCCCCTCAATCAGGTTTGATACCCCCATCCTATGACTCGTGCTATGCTTTTGAAAACAACAACAACAATACTTGTTTACCTATAAAATACTTGATTGTGATTCATCTCATTTAAATATTTGACTGACCAAGTTCAACGACAGCATTGTGAAATATTTTTTAAATGATGACTGAGTCAAGTGGAAATGGAATTAGTTTAAAACAATGCTTAAAAGTCTGAATGATAGATATTGATTCCACCAGGGAAGTGCCACTAGGGTAGAAGTAGATTATTGCTTGTGATGCAAGGACCAGAGCCCGGAGGGGGCACTCACATGTAATGGTGGAATGGGTATGTGCGGCGGTCAAGGGTCCCTTTTTCAGGCCCTCCGGCAGTTCCTTAAGACCCACATTTGGATCAATCTCCAGTTCTTTGAGCCTCAAATTCTGACAATTGCAGCACTTTAGCTCAAATATGGAAAATTTTGGACTTTTTTAGCTCCAAAACCTATAATTTGGCCCAATTTTAGTTCATCAGACCCATCAAAAATGTTGAAATTTCAGTTCATCAAGCCCCTATTTTTGCCGAAAATCAGTTCTTAGTTCTCAAAGTTTGGCGCTCCGCGCCGCACACCCCTACCAAAATTTTGGTTGAGTGTCCCCCCCCCACCCCCGGACCCGAGAGAGGCCAAATGTGCAAGAACTATTTGTAATTTCCACACAGCCATGGCCTTTTAGAGTTCTTTCTAGTGCTTTTGAATTTGTTGATCTGAATCAATTTCTTTTATTTGGTTTTAAATATTTGCTTGGTCATATTGTTCAGGTAGATATGTTGCAGCTACAACCTGTCCTTGGTATTTATGTACTTCCTGATCCATTGTAGGATCTTCTATCACTGCTTAATAATGGCTGGTCCTGCTTACAGATGTGAAATGGGTAGTATTGAATCAAGCAAAAGCTTACATGACTACCTGTTTCCTGATGTTATGATGATAATCTTGATACAGTTCCCAAATATCAAATCTTAAATTTCATGTGGTCTGTATTCTTTGTTTACTCCTTAGTGAATGATGTCAATCAAAGCTCCATATTACTGCTGTGCTCTCTTCTAATACTATTACGATATTAGAAGACAGCCCAACAGTATATGGTAAAAACTCGATAGTTACCATATGTGCTTACTATCGAGCGCTTTTGAAAACATGAAATTGTACCAAAGTCTGGCGCTTTACGTTACCAACTGAGCTAATGGGGTTGAGACACACATTTGCAGGTTTACTTGTTCGTATATAACTATGTGTATCGATGATTTGCTCAAAACCCCTTACACTTTTGTGGATAGGGCTTTTTATGTTTGCATGTTTAATAAGCACTCAATAGTATAAAGCACATATTCTAACTATCGAGTTTTTACGGTATATGGGGCCTTCTCAGGTTAACAGAAGCTGAATATTACCTTATTATGTCATAAGCTTAGACTTGGAGAACATGCTTGGTGGACATCCAAACGCATGGTTATGATGCACACCACTAAATGCTTTGAACATATATATTAGAAATTCTGCAAATTATATAATGCAATATTTTAGGTCGCAACTCAAAAACATACCAAAATGTGCTAGGATTGATTGACATGAAATCAGATAACAAAACTAATGAGATGCCAATAACGTGTTTATCTTAATCCGTTGCATAATGTTATCATTGGTAATCACTAGAAATCAAGTTTCCCTAATTCTCTATTGTGAACAGTGCCACCACTAAACACATATGCTAATTGCTTCCCTGTTAATAATCGCTATCATTCGGGAAACCCACTGTCTTTAAAAATACCTACGACGGCCTCTCATAAATAGACACTCCAACGCCAACCAATTTCTGCCATTGTTGGCGTAATATTGTTATTTGGTAACTTTGGTATGCCGTTGCTTTTTACCATCAAACTTGTTGTTCTGTCATCGTCACAGTTAACTGCTCGTTGAACTCTGCTTGCTCTGGCCCAACCGGTCACACACTAACGAACACTTTTAGTGTTAGTCTCCAGATTCACACGCCCGTCAACTGTAACCACCTATTTGCAAGGCATACCTTGACACGATTGATTCATGCAACTGGCCAAGCAAGAAGCTGATTCTCAGTTCATAGGGATGTGTTTTTTTTGTTTTTACAAAGTATATCGTTGTGATTTTTGGTCTTTCTTAATTACAAGTGTGATTAAATTGTTTTTATTGTGGGATCGTGAAGATAAATAATAGCATTGGAATGTCAGTATCTGTACATGTCCAAGACAATTATATGAGTGATATAACAGGGGTGATTCATACATTCCAAAATCTAAGTAAAAACATTTAAACACTGTTCACCTTAAAGTTTTTGATTCCAGGGGGTGGGGGAAGGGGGGAACCCATCTGCCTATAACAAAGCATTCCAAATGGAACCCTTTGTTGAGTGTGTCATTGATCATTAACAACAAGTACTGAACACTGTGTTTTCAATTTAGAGAGCATCATATATTATGATCGATACCCATTATCCTTTTATTTTACAGAGTGAATGATGCTGCAACTTTTGGAATAGGACCATATGTCATTCAATCATTAATTTCTCAATTATTTTGAGTTTATTGTATATTGAAGTGTGCACGGTATCATAATGCAGCTATCAAAATTCTCCATACATTCTGGATCTATTTTATTACTTTTGTACTCAAAGTTACAAACGGTCAAACTAGCTGGGACTATCTTTTATATGTTTAGTATTTCTTTCAGATGTTGAGAATACTATAATGATTCGATACATTTGGCGTCATTATAGCTTGTTTGTTTTTTCAACTGCTGGCTTCTTCTTAGCGTGTCCAAGCGCAGGGTCAAATGCGTCCGAGCCAATAGCGGATGCAGTGACGAGCAGAATCGTTGAATTCAGCTAGGTCCTCATGTGTGCAGTGTTGCCCCATCTGTGGACACACCAACAGGTGTTCCATAGTCTGTGGAACCGTTCCACACTCACAGGTAGTGTTTTGCCCTTCTGGTAGGTAGCCCCATTTCTGCAAAGCGACCTTGCACCTTCCGACCCCTGACCTTAGTCTGTTGAGACACCGCCACTCAGGCCATGTGGAATCAGCTCCAGGTGGTAGCTGCTCACTGGGTTGCAGTCCCATAGCTGGTGAATGGGGAAATCTCTCTTTCCACAGGGTGAGTCTTTCCGCTTCCTTGGAGACTGTCCCAAGAGGATGAACTTTGCTTAGGAAGCTTCCCCTGGATGTAAGGCGTTTGGGAGCAGCAGTCTGGTTGAACATGGGGTGCTTCATATCAGTGGTCTGACGCTCACGCTCTCGCATGCTGGTCACTTGCCGACGTACATCTGGAGGGGCTATAGCAGCTAAGGTGTAGAGACTCTCCGTTGGTGTTGATCGGAGGCATCCAGTGATAAGTCGGCAGCATGAGTTAAGTGCTGGGTCCACCTTCTTGGCATGAGTTGATCTTCCCCACACTGGGCAGGCATATTCAGCACTAGAGTAGCATAAGGCCAAGGCTGTTGATCTGAGAGTCTCTGGTCGAGCTCCCCATCTGGATCCAGTGAGCTTGTTCAAAATGTTGTTTCGTGAACAAACTTCTGGCTAGATACTTATGAGTCCCGGGTTCAATTCCTTGGCTTGGGTCAAGGATGGACATTATCTTTTTACAACACCTATTCTTTTTGGAGTCAAACAGTCTTAACTTTTCTTGGATTAATACAATTGATTCAAACATAACTTACGCTTATTTCCACCTAAAATATCGGATAATTTGAATGTTTATTCAACAAAAGGCCCAAGCAAATTGAGTTCCTTCAATTCCTTTATTTACTTGCCTTTCGTGCCAAATGGTGTGATAATTTTGCTGTTTTATTCCCTTTTTTGGTACCAAGATCTCATGATAGTGGGAAAGTCACCATATGATATTGGATAATTCACCTTTTCGGTAAATCCCATAAGCCTTTGCGGGTAGACCTGAGGTGTCGTCATTTGACGCCACGCTGATGTGCACATCGTTTAACGAACATCGTTACTGCGCATTTGAAAGGCGCGAAGTAAGCAGTAACAATGTGTGCATTGGCATGACAGCATCAGGGGCCAACCTGCAAAGGCTTATGGGATTTACCTAAAAGGTGGAATTGCATAGCGTTTCTAGAACCTGAACTTTCATTAATTTAATGATCAGATTTCCCTACGATATGCAAGTTTTAGAAATGGAAAGAACACAGAATTTAACTTTTACAAAACGGAAAATGTACCATTTTAAATTATCATGTCGCCATCTTGTTTAGCGACTATAGTGAGATTGGTGTGTCAGTTAGGCTCTGTATCATGTTCAGGGACAGGCGATTTGCGCGGAAAAAAATAGCAAATTGCGCGGAGATTGCGCGGAACTCTATTTCAGTGCAAATCATGTATCCCTGCCCATAGGAAAAAAATAGCAAATTGCGCGGAGATTGCGCGGAAAAAAAGTTCCGCGCAAATCGCCTGTCCCTGATCATGTTTAATGAGGCATCAACGTGAAGTGGAGCTTGAAAATAAACTTGTAAAACACATTACGATCACTTGATATAAAGTGCTCTCAGATATACATGTACATTATTATTGTTTTTATCAGATATAAGAATGGCATCAAGACAAACATCAGAAGCAACAACTGTTTCTCAAAAGATATTGGGATCTCTTGGCCAACTTCATTTCAATTGATTAATTTAAAAGTAACAATGAGAAAGTTAACATCAAATTGGCTCATAATTTCATATAATAGGCAGATGGCAATCTCTATTTATCTAAATTGAGAAAAAGTGGGTCAGTTAGTAACAAAAAACAAACAAACAAAAGAAAATCAAATAAACAATAATCTCAGTTTACCTGGGAGTCGCTGAACGACAAGTTTTGAAAAAAAAGGGCTTCAGTGGAGTTCAGATTTGCCATGGCGTGGTGGTGTATTAACAGTCACATGACCAGTGGCATAGCCAGACAGGGGGGGCAAGGGCCGGGGGAAATGGGTGGTTGCCCCATCAATATTTTGCTCTGTCAGTTCTGATTGGTACTGGTGGTTCATATTGAGTGGTGTGAGTTATTTCACCAAGAAGAAGGACAAGTCCAAACATGTCATTAATATCGGCACAACACCTAAAAGTCTATAATTATATAGTGTCACACTGAATGTCATTGGGGTAGTGCAGGTAGGCATACACATGTTTATATCATTTTGCTTCTTGCCATATTAGCTTTGCTAGTTGATAAATAATGAATAAAATGCCAAAAAAAAGGCTTTCCTGAGTCATTGAAATGGGGCAAAAACCCACAGCCCCTGGACCCCACCAGTGCTCCTAAGCCGGACCCCTTGGACCCCAACCTGTTAAACCTTCAGCTCACTTAGGTCGCTTAATTCGCTCAACTAATCGGTTACTTCATTTTGTCGGCTCACTACAATTGCTTGCCCCACCAATACCAAATTCCTGACTACACCACTGGACGTTGATTAGTTGTTTGGTTATCAAAAACTTCCCTCACCCAATGGAATTTGGGGAGCTGCACAGATAATTGGTGGATGTTACAATCTAAATGCGGATAGGTGTGCGCCGTTCGGCAGTAACTGGCCTAGTTGATGCGATCTGATTGTGATGATTCACCATTGCAGCGAAATTACAGCGCTTTGAGTCCTATGGAGAAAGGCGCTTTATAAATCCAATTTTTTTAAAAATTTATTAAATCATAGTGTAAATGTACAGAGCGAACCCATTAACCTTTTCGAAGTATGGCGTACACAAAAGGAGGGCAGTCTTCAATCTGGGTAAAACCCGGCAAATTCAAAAGACTTTACCCACTGCGTGCAACACCATCCTATTGTGTCTGCCATATCTCGAAAAAGCTAGTGTTGATGTGTCTATCAAGAGATAGCATGATAGAGAGAGTGATCTCTCAGCACGCGCAACAGGTTTTTGTTCCCATGTCCCCATTGTTCAAAACTGGTTCTAACTAGTTTCAGTTATGAAAGGATCGGAATCGATCAGAATCTGAATCAGAATCCCTTATTTTTGTAAATAATAATATTATGAAAAAGGTCTGATTCCCATTAACATACTGCACTGTTACACACAGACAGGGATACCAAAAGCGACTAAAAAAATTGAGGATTGACAGCAGCAACGTATGGCCCTTGCCGGGGGGGTACTCAAGTTGGTTTTGGTAGGGACGTGGCGCTGAGAATTTGAAAGTGGACCCATAAATATACCAATTTTTCAAGAAATTTGGACCCATTGATATACTAAAAGTCAAAATTTTGGGCCAAATTTAACCCAATTTGTCTTAGTTTTTACAAATTTTCCCAAAATTTTTGGAAAATTTTGGCTAGATTAAGGAAAAATTGGGCTATTTTCCAAAACAATTGAGAAAATTTTGAAAAAAGGACCCATTCATATACCAAAATAGGCTTTGAAAAAGGGTCCATTGATATACCAAAAGGCCGCAAATGCTACCCATATTTGCGGCACGTCCCCGTATGGCCATTTGTACTGAGTACCCCCCCTGGGCCCTTGGTCTTGAAAAAGGTGGCTTCCCCTGGTGTACAATTTTACAATCCTATGTCTGATGTTGCTGACAGCTCAAAACTTTGATTCTTTCTATTTTTAGGCTATGGCCAGTATAATTATTTTTTGTATTAGCTCTTGAATAGATCACCTTTATTCAGCAAGACAATCCGGGTAGGGAATGGGCAGGTACACAGTTATACAAGATAGGTGCCATTGACCTAGAAGGACAAGGTTGATGGTTGATGGTCATTGGCCTTATATTGGACCCCTCTTTGTCATAGTCATGATCTATCTATCTATCTGTAATACCGAATCAGACGAGTACTTACAAGCTATAGAAGCACTATTTGTTAATGTTTCTTGTCAGTTAGGACGTGGCAATTACACAGTTATACAAGAAAGGTGCCATTGACCTAGAAGGAAAAGGTTGAAGTTTGATGGTTGATGGTCATTGGATTAAAGGATGAAACAATTTTTGTTGGTTTTTTGGTGATGAAATCTATTCCAGCAGATAATGTGCAATAGGTGACTGACACCGAGTAAACTTTTTTGTCAAATGCATATTATCTGTTAAAATGATATTGTTTCATTTAATCTTTTCAGAATTTTAGATTTTACATTTACCTTTGTGACATCCTATTAAAGCTTGCTGAAGTTTCAAGGCTTTTAGGTTGTGAGCAGCACAATGTTCCCGCTAAGACCCACAATTGGCACAAGACTTGCCAGAATTAGCGCAAAGCCTTTCTGGATGGAAAGAGGCAGAAAGGCTGTTTGCTGTCCAAATTATTTGACTAAAATCGCAATAAATGGTCAAATTTGCCCAACAACAAAATCCTTAGAGGCATTGGTTGTAGAATAGCAAAATAGGATCACATTAGCTCCACATTATATCAATATAATGTTAATGATGTAGCAAGTTTAAAGATGGCTGAACTGATTGGTAACCTCATTCCCTTCCCACTTTGCCTGATCAAAATACTATATACAGATTTTGATATCAGGTGAAAGCTCATATTATTCTCATAACTCCTGTTAAAGTTGTAATAAGAATGTTTTGGTGATGGCCTCAATGTGAAACAGAATCGTAATATAAAAGAATTGCATTTTTTGGGGGGTTGGCACTTTTTGTCACAAAAATTTATTTATACAACTGCATGCACACACTCATAGAGATTCAAAGGTTACTGACACCAAGTAAACTGTATTTTCAAATGCATATTATTTGTTTCCAATGACAGATATTAATATCTTGTTCTACTTATGGTATTATTGTAATTATTCTATTGAAGGTCTCATTGTATTTTGACCAATCACTCATCCATTGTTAGGTCACTTCTTTTTTATCTTATCTGAATTTATTTCAGAAAGTCTAACAAAAACTTTGCCCACTTAGTCAAACTCGCCATCAGGTTTAATCACTGATTATTGTTCCTGTTATGTTGGGAAAAGAAAAGTAATACATCTATGAGAACTTTGATCTACTTTTTTCAATAAGTTTTTTTTTAGGTATTTCTGATTTTGTGCAATTCGTTTTTGTAAACAAAAATTCAAACAAAGGTGCTGTCACTTTTACTTTTATTTTATTATACACAAAAATAATGGATGTGGGGGAAATAATACCAGGACTAAGTTAAGTCAGTACACAGGAAAATTGAAATGAACTTATTCAAGTTATACTGTTTCACTCAGAGTTGAACCTGGTTGTGATGGTTGATCTTGCATGCCCATTAAGGTTTTTACCCGAGAGTTGCTTCCATAAATGGTGCTAAAACAATGTATGAAGTGACATTGAAAACTGGATTAACCAAATAGATTAGACCCAAAGAGAACCAACATGGCTATGTTTGCGTATCGCTCGTGGAGAGCAAAAAGTGTAATTCCATAGGATAATTTGAGACCATTTTCATTGCAATTGGAACATTTTTGTACAATTTTGTGTTTACCCTTTGACCTATATCTGATTAATTAGTAATTCAAAACATATATGACCGTTAGCTTTTTAGCTTCTACGAGGGGTATCAAAAGTTTTAGAAATGCCCAGAAGTGAAAGAGCTATATCAATGAAATTTTGTCAGTGCAATCACTGGTCCTTATGTACACTATGGTGCAAAAATTATCTCATAAGTATGTTTACTTTTTTTACAGGTGGCGCTAAATGCCAATAACCTGCTGTCCCAGTTACTGCGCATAAACTGCAAGATTGAGAAAATTGAGGCAAGCAGCGTTATTAAGATCCTGCTTTTGAAGGGTTGCAGTGCCTAGAAAATCGATGATGAAATGAAAGTTATCTTCGATGGTGATTGTGATATGTCACTGTTGCTTTTTGGAAACGGAATTTTTATTTCATCACAGATATTTTGGGCACTGTAACCCTTAAAATGGAACTTAATCACGGCTGCATGCCTCAATTTTCTCCATTTTGCTGGTTATGCGGTTACATAGGCAGGTACTGACATCTAGCGCCTGTAAAAAAAGTAAACATACTTATGAGACCATTTTTGTAACATAGTGTACATAAGGACCAGTGATTGCACTGACAAAATCTCATTGATATAGCTCTTTCACTTCTGTGCGATTTCTAAAACTTTTTGATACCCCCTCGTATCTTAGGCAAGATATGTGGTTCAATTAAGAAACACTTTGTTTACAATCTCATAAGTTTATATTCATGGGTAATCTAGACTTAAATGCAATATTCATAGTTTTTGAAGCCAGATTCACCCAAACCAAAAATTATGATTACTTTAACTTTCCTAGGATACTTCATTGAATTGAGTCAGGGTTTTAGTTCCTCCTTGAAAGTAGGTATTTCAGGATTGGTGATGGTTGTGGGATATCAGCATAAGAACACCTCATTATATGTCTCAGTACAACTTTGAAATCTGGGTGCTTCATGGCATATATTATGAAGTTAATAGAACTGTTAACAAAGGGCATACCCTTAACATAAAAATAAATATGTTCAACATTAATGGTGTGCCGAATTGCCAGTAGGATAAAGTATGGAATAAAACAAGAGAAAAATCCAATGACAACCACAGCAAGGTTTTTGGTGATCGCGATCTCTTGTTTGGATATTTGTTTATTATTGAGGCAAGGAATCCAATTACTACACTGAAATTTCAGTGACTCAAGACAAGCGGTTTAGTATATATGATAGGAAATGAGGTACACACTAGCGGTACCTTATTTCTTATCATAAATAACGAACCGCTTGTCTTGGGTCACTGAAATCTCAGTGTAGTAATTGATTCCTTGCCCCTATGATATACATAACTTTTGTTCCCAGTGTGTTATTAGTTTTTGAGAAAAATGCAAAAATAGACACAAATTTATCGAGGGGTGTAGTACCCCCTTAAAGGCATACCTACAATGCACTATGATTGGGAAATTTGATCAATATAACCTAATCTTAAAGGCAAAGTCCCCATTACCACACACACAAAATGGTTATGGGAATGTCTTTATACATCCTCTGTTTCCTAGGATACTTCATTGAGCAATCTTGAATCAGGTTTTTAGTTCCTCCTTGAAAGTAGGTATTTCAGGATTGGTGATGGTTGTGGGATATCAGCATAAGAACACCTCATTATATGTCTCAGTACAACTTTGAAATCTGGATGCTTCATGGCATATATTATGAAGTTAATAGAACTGTTAACAAAGGGCATACCCTTAACATAAAAATAAACATGTTCAACATTAATGGTGTGCCGAATTGCCAGTAGGATAAAGTATGGAACAAAACAAGCGAAGAATCCAATGACAACCACAGCAAGGTTTTTGGTGATCGCGATCTCTTGTTTGGATATTTGTTTCCTCCTTCGAACTGCTATGGCGCAGTTGGGGTCATGGCCCGCTTCGGTGATTGCAAATTCTGATGTGGATATTTGCATGCTGAGACTATGTGAATTATCATTTGCGGACTGTGAAAAATGTTTCTTCTGTTCCCAAAAGTGTTTCTTGACATACACATAGATCCAGATGTAACTTCCAACTATTGCCAGGAATGGGAATACACAAATTACATTTTGAACAAGGGCAAATTCAAATGTATCAAAAATTGTAGAACAAACTAAGGCAAGTTTGTTATACCCATAAGCAACAATTCCAGTTGCTTGAGAGATGAGTAAACAAGCTACCGGGATGACCCATGGTATCGCCACAAGAATCGCAAGCTTCCAGGATGTAAATATCTTCTTGTACCAAATGGGTTTTGTGATGTGGATGAGTCGATTTATACTAATAGCACCTAGTGTCCATATACTGGCTCCTACACAAGCAAATATCATGAAACCTGTAAGCTGACAAATCCAGTAGGCACCTGGTATTGGCCATTC
This sequence comes from Amphiura filiformis, assembly GCF_039555335.1. Classification (NCBI taxonomy): domain Eukaryota; kingdom Metazoa; phylum Echinodermata; class Ophiuroidea; order Amphilepidida; family Amphiuridae; genus Amphiura; species Amphiura filiformis. Next base: position 51,216,012 of record NC_092636.1, on the reverse strand, counting down.
ATTTTTGCCAAGAACACTGACAATGTACCATATAAGTGTAAAGGATGTCAACAGATCAGCTACGCTCAAACTTGTCACAAATGCATTAGTTGGAGTCTGGAGTTTTTTTGAGAAAGCCACTGCAGCAATTATCATGGAGTTCCCAATAAGTCCAGCAATAGCCACCAATCCTAGAAGGAATGCAAGAAGAATTTGTTCCCAGTATGAGACATTCAAGATGTACACTGGCAAGGATGAGTCCGTTGCATTGCTAGCAGTATTGGTAGCAGTATTGCCCATATTCAGCTAGTACTTTTTTCTTTATCCACTGTAATTCAAGTAAGCCTTACTTTGCAGATTTATAAAGGCTGAATTCTTGGCTGCATTCTGAAGGTGTCGGGTACGTTGATGACTGAGATATATTGTCGTTTGCAATATCCAGATCTCCCTCAGGAAATGAAGTTAAATACTTTTGCTAAATTAAACACATTCCAAGAATAGGAAAATTCAGTAAAACAAAATGAAAAGTAGAAATCAAACTCACCAGACAAAACAGCCTAGTGTTTCCTGTTTGAAGGAATGATGTTTCCTGTTTGAAGGAAAGATGTTGCACTATTTACTCCAGACCAAGGTCTGACATCGTAATATAATTACGTAACATCTTTCCTTCAAACAGGATATAAAAAGTTCTGTAACAGGCTCAGCTATAACTTCCTCAACAGGTATAAGTTATGTTTTAATAACATACAATGTTTCCTTCGGTATTATCAAACAAAGCAAAACAATGAGCTTTTGTGCTTCTAAGCTCACACAGTTTGAGGACTGGGGTATCAAGCTATGGTTTTGATGTGTATGTGGTAAGTGGGTGAGAACCATGAGATGCCTCTGGAGTAGTCTGTTTTTTTTTGTCCCATATGTATGTTCAGAACCTTGTGTGGTCATGGGGAGTGTTATGTTTGTTAGGGGAGTATGTGGGTCCCAGCAAACATGTTTTACAGGAAATATTTAAATGTTGGGTTATATAAAGGGTATAAAACCTTCCATCACAAGTGTATCCATCAGTGTGTGTGTGTGTCCGTCATGGTGTTTGGTTAAAATTTGGTGATATGAACAGTTCACATCCAATTGCAACCAAACTTTAGCCAAACCTGCATTATGGGAATTTTCATGTAATGGTGGTGTTCAAGGTCACATACTATGTCAACTTGTAAAATTGGCTGAAAATTTTGTTTAAAAAAAGTGTTTCACAAAAATGAAAAAAAAAATCACATGAATATTTTCTATTTATTCTATTTGATATTTACTGTTCACTAACCATATCTTCGGATGACCTATCTGGGACCGCCATACCTATTTTTTCAAATTAGCTTGCGACCTTTTAATATCTTGTGGTAAATTAAGTGCTGAGCACTCTACTTCTATTTTACTTGTATAAGAACAGAAAAAAGTTGATTGATATTTCTTTTCATGATATTCCAACACAAATTTGACCATCTAATTAAGACTTTTGCTCAAATTCAAATACTGTGTAATTGGATTTTCACCATGGACATATTTTTGCAAAGAGAGTCCATGAAGCGATGAGCACAATAATATTCCATTTTAAATAAAGTATCTTTGTGGTAGGAGTTTCAATATTAGTTTTGCGTCTAAATTGTATGCCTATATAATCTTAATGGTTGTTAATTTTATTGTATTCACACCAATAGCAATTTGTTTAACCTCAAACACCCTAGTAGTTAACTTTAACTATGCAAATCCCTTTTTTACTGTTTTGAATAATACATGTTATTACATGGAAATTTAATCATCCATATCCGTTCAATTTATTCAGAAATTGCATCTTCGCTAACGACACACCAACATATGGTTTTTTGATTGGATTCTTTTCGCAGATAATTGAACACAAACGATGATGAGCAGAATTCGTCATCGTCTCTGTCACTATTAACACCTAAAAACAATACAAACAACTTCTTCATGTCCATTTTAAGATTAATTAAACTATAAAGGAAATTGAAATTCCAAGAAGAGTGATTTTAAAAGAAGATGATTTCTCTGTTGGCTCATTACATGCAGCTGTGGTCAACCAAGTTTCTTGTATCTTAGCGACAGGAGTCACGGTCCACGACTTACAGGTGGATTAAAAAATTAAGAAGTTTCTTTGACAAGACAAAAGAAACAATGGATTGTATTAATAGGATTTGGTTATAATCATGATAATTACAAGTTACTTACACAAATCATTACAAGAAAGTATCAATATTACTTGTATTCTTTGTTAGCTGTAATTAGGTTTATCCCATAACAAATGAACCACTTTTCAATGTTTAAATGAATGAAAACTTAAATATCAGGTCGACTTGCTAGCAGCAACAAGAGGAAAATGTACAGTACTGTATGAGTTAAAATAGCCTATATGTAGAAAAATAGAATATAACAAAGCTTAGAATAACTTTGAAGGAACTAAAATTGGAAAGAAAGTTAAAACTTTTTTATGTGAAATTGTGAACACAACAACATTTGTGAATATAAACTTACTCAGATCCCTCAGTTTTGGATCAATGTTCAGTTTTATTAAAAGAAAATCATTATAACCTCAGTAAACACTAACAGTTTGGAGTTCAAACATGTCAGATGGTGGAGGCCAACCCAGCAACTGTTTTCAATGTGGCAACATCCTAGTTTGGATTGATTGTATTTTATCTGTTAGTTTGCACAAAACAATTAAAAAACAGTCCTAAGTTAAACTGGGGTAAATTTTCTGACTCAGTGTTGTTAGGTTGAGCACCAGTCTGGGATTTTTGTCAGTGTCTGGGATTCTAAGTCTGGGATGCTTGTGATTCTAAGTCTTAGGACTTAGTCAGTGACTGACTTAATCTGGATTCAGAATAGCTCTGGGCATAATGGTAATCTTGAGCACCATATTGAATTGTTATGATGGGACCACAAAAGTGAACCTCTTGCATTTTATGGGCAAAGCCCCATATCACACGATAATAGTCTGCTTAAAATTTGAGCATTACAAAGGTGTGTGCATGTAGCACTTGGCGGAATGCAACTTACAGAAGGGCACACTTTATATCAGAGTTAAGTAGATGCATAGCACAAATAACCACTCTGAGAGATATGCCATTTTGCCCTCACTCCATTAGCCCTCAGGACACTACTGGTCCTCTAACAGCATTTCTGATTGGTTGATAACTTCAGATGCTCATTTCAATTGCCAATTATGACTAGGCTTTACACTATTATGGTCAAACTTGCATTTACAGATGATCTTATTAATACCCTCCTTAATTGGTTAAAAATTGGACAAAATATTCATTTTGGCCAATCGGCAGGTAGTTCTTATGGGGTTAATGACGTACAAACACAGCGGACTCTGGACTCTTTTAAAAAAACAACCTCTTTCTTGGGTCATACAGGTTTGATTCCTTTGTGGTCTGAAACTTCTCATCCTATTTACATTACAGGTGCATTTATATCTAATTCCTTCTATATTTTTTCTCCATTTCATGCACTACAGTGGTTGACTGCTGGCATTGTCCATTCCGAGATGCTATCATCATCAGAAGAAGCATGTGGTCTACAACTCTGGATCAATCTTCCCAAAGCAGACAAAATGCTGCTGTCTAGATATCAGGAAGTAACCCACCAAGCTGGATGGAATCACAGTCAGGGTTTTAGCTGGGTAGTGTATGGGTGTAAAGGTGAGGCTTGATGTTCCATAATTAATGAGTAGAGTGGCTTTCATGACCGGAATCTGTAATGAGAAACAAGGTTACAACGTATGTGCTGGATTTAAAAGGTGTTTAGCTTTTGTAAGGTATGGCTCTGACTTCACATGTAATTAGAAGTTTGAGTCACTTCTGACTTGTGCAAAGGGGGCGGCAAGGGTATTTTGGCATGCTGCGAGGGGGAAGCACATTACATTTCAAGCCTGATCAAATGTCCGCACGTTATAGTCGTGTGAGAGCCAAGACCTTTTCCCGGTACCTTTTCCTGTCACATATGTTGCCCTTATTAATTATGCTGTATGGTACATGCATCCATTCTCTTTAGGGGCTCTGCAATAATTATGAGCCCTGGGGAGGGTAAAATGGGGGAAGCAATTGTTGGCGAGCGAAAGGGGGAAGCAATTTTTGAAGCCGCCTTTTAATAAAACACTGTAAAAAGGCTTGGGAAAACAGTATGGAAACGCTTTAATATGCAAATTTTCCTGCTCGCTGCGCTCACAACATAATTATATCTAGATCATTTAAGGTTTGCAAATTGGGATCTATATTATATATAAATATTTGGCATGTGCAAAAGGAGTGGGGGGAAGCGATTTTTGCAGGCCGTTTTGAAATTTTACCCCCCCCCCTCCCATAATTATTGCACAGCCCTTTAGAAATCTGAAATTAGAAATGATTACACCCAGGAGTAGCATGTATCTTCCCAGTATCACTTTGAAGTATTTTCCCATAAACTTTGGACATAACGAATAATGAAATACCTTTGTATCTTAATGCATCATCTTCCTTTGTAATCCATGAAAGTTAGTTCTTCCGTTTTCAACCATATTAATCATATAATACAAATGTGGCATTAATGATCAATAAATTTGCTTGTCTTACTTTGATTGAGCCGCAAAGCAGGAAAAGTCACACGCCAAGTACATGTAAGGATTTGAAAGCAATTAGGTTGCCACAGGTGTTTAGGCCCAAGGTGTACTCAACTACAACTCAATACACACCATGTCAAAGTACCAGCAGACACCTTACGGTCCTTCCAAGTAAACATGCAGGTTTTTTTTAAGGACAAGCAGGACTTGGAGCAAATTTATTCAAAAATATTTGCCTCCCAAATAAAAACACTAGATCTATTATATGTGACCAAGGCAGTTAAACTTATGCTTGATGCCATTACCCCTCCAGTTTCAGACACCACTGAAAAATATGGGCAGCTATTAAAAACCGATAGAATTTTGGCAACATGAACATCAAATTTCAGGGCGAAATGTAGTTAGGATAACACCACAGTTATATGCTACTTCATGATATAAAATGAAGAGAAAAGTACAAATTTTATTTTTGTTGACAAAAAAAATGAAGGTGAACATACATGGAGGAAAGAGGTAACAGACAATCCCCCCCCACGGTCAAAGTCTCAGCATCACCCGATAATGAGGGCTGATTGTTCCATGAAATGCGACGGGCGAAACTGCTAGGCACAATCAAACAATTGGCCCTCATGAATATGCGAGAATTCACAGCATACAAAACACAGGGACTTTGACTGGTTGGGAATGATCTGTAGTAGTCTGTGTGAACATCAATCTCCTAATTGGCATATAGCTGCCATGCTCAAACTAGCTCTTCAAATCCCTAGTTCATAGGATGGAATAGCCCATTTACAGATACTACATTTTGCATTGGAAGTACAATTCACATTTGATTGAAATTTCAATTCAATTTTATTTCAATGCAGCAGTAAGTGAACTCAGAGAATAAATTGACCAATTTAATATATGGGAAGAAAAACTCTTTCGATTATAGAAATTTAATGATTGACTTTAATTTTGGTGAGGATTTGGCAGTTCAAATATTTTGAAAATGCACTATTCAATTTAGCAGTAAGTAAACCAGAATAAATTGCCCAATTTAATCTAATAGATGTGAAGAAAAAGTTTTGATTTGAAAAAATTGAATGATTGACTTTAATTTTGATAATGTTTTGAAATTGCACTTCAATCTCAACTCATAGAAAGCAAAATTATACTTCTACGCTACTCAAATTTGGTACACTCACCAGAGCGCTTTCACCGGGTCAACCAGCATCTTCAGCGGATGTTATTGCTCTGAAGATTGTTGTTGCTAGTGATGTTGAGACACCTCCGAGCAATAATATCCACTGAAGACGCCGGTCGACCCAGTGAAAGCTCTCCGGTGAGTGTACCAAATCTGAGTAGCGTAGAAGTATAATTTTGCTTTCTATTTACATTTACCGCTACATATGAATATACATCATTATCAATCTCAATTCAATTTAGGAATAAGTTTTAACTCTTCAAGAATTATCACATTCTTTTGTAAAGTTACTACTAGAATATTACATTGAAATGTTTATTTCACATAGTAAGGTATCTTTCATCCTGAAGGAAGTTTTTATGGTTCAGTGGCTTCATAGGAATGCATGATAAAAGAATACTAGAGTATTTTTAGATGGCTTCCTTACCAATGGTTAGGACAATTTACCCTTGACAAGTAGCCCAATAAGTCTGCTAGAATGCCACATTGGCAACTGTGTAGGCAATGAATAGGTGTCTGTTGTTCCCACCTGGTCTGTGAAATTTTGATAGGGAATTAGCGACTCAACTATTATACCATTACTTTACAAATTTGTTGCATTATTGTTATCTGTCGTCTATAGATCCAGTGATGTCATAGATAAAGTTGGTTTGAATGGAAATGAATTGGAGCGGATACGTAGGCTTTGAGAGATGGTACCTGGGTGTCCGCACGACGTCACCAACATGGTTACTTCAAATGTCATATGTCTCTTTCTTTATGTTGTTGATAGAATTGAAGTTTCAAAGTATTGTTGCAAATATGTGAAGCAGATTAAAAATTTGATATAATTAATACATATTCTTTTGTGATATTTATCTTGATGAAGCTTTGATTCTGAAATAGCAACTTGAATAATGAGCTTCAAAATGTTTGTGACCGACAGGAATACAATATTACAAATTGTGTTTACTTAGTATTGGCTTTACATGTCTATTTTTGTATTTATGTATAAAGATCCTTTTGTAGGTTCTGGGAGAGTTAACATGATGACTGTGTTTTCGTTTGATGTTTATCTTTTTGAAGATTTGATCACATTTAAATACCAGAAACCATCATAACTTTGCAAGTATGTTAAAAAGTCATAATGAAATATAAAGACATGTAAGACATTCTTACATTCTACCGATTATTATTATTACACAATATTTATAGGGCTCTCTACATGCCACATAGCAACATAGAGAATACAAAGCATCAAAACAAAGCTAAATACAAGGAACAATAATACAGACAAAATATGTGAAAAAATTAACTCTGGAACAGGTGTTTTTTTAATGCAGACACTGATGCTAATTCCTTGAAAGATTTTTCCAAAGCTGAGGTGCAAAAACGTCAAAGGAACTGTCACAGACTTGTTTTCTTGACTGAGGAACAGCGAGCCTTGTTGCATCAGAAGAAAAGCAAAGTCTGTGTCTGTATGTACCAGAAGCAGCAGAACAATATGAGATCATTTTGATCAAAATCAGAGCATTTTTGATTTTTTAACTCCTGTATGTAGAGCTGAAAATTTGACATTAGACCTTTTTACTTACATGTAGGCTATAGCTTAAGAATTGTGCATCAGATATCTGTCAAAATATACTTTTTCTGTATCCTTGTGATGAGAGGAATACATTGGTATGGTTTTTACCCAGATTGTTTGATGCAAATTACCAATTTTTGCCACTTCCTTTTTTCTCCTTTTTTGATTCATTAGAGGGAGTTCTTTTAGAGATACATAAAACAAAAACATTTATATTTCAATTGAGTCCAGGTATTCCCATTGTTTTTCAAAAATTGATTGGTCTAAAACTCCATATTTCAAGAATATCTGATACTCTTTTGTCAACACAACACAAGTATTACCATGCCATGTTGTATGTCTCATAATTTACCATTAACTAAATTGGCAAGTCTAAGGTGAAAGTACCTAACCGTGCACAAAGATGCAGTCACTTCTCTGCCTGTCTGGATAAGGCACGAAGTGTCGTTATGAATAATGTGCGGCATATTTGGTAATTGATCAAAGTACAAAATGGCCCATGTAGGCTTACCTTTTAGTAAGCCCGTCATAGTTGTAGAACATACAATTTCTTTGATAGAGACAATGTATTACGCACCTGGCAGGTTGGTGTAGGCTTAGTGGATGATTACCCTAACTGTTTTGAATAGCCAATTATTTAATAGTCATCTGAGACAGGAAGATATTACAAAAAAATTTCAACAAATTCAAAAAGATACAACAAACTCATAAATTATTATTTTCATGGCTATATAATGGCTATTGTTCCTGTCATTTTATTACCAAACAGGATTCCCCCTGATTTCATATGATATCATAATTGTGGTAATATGGTATGTCAATTCATATTAAGTTTCAGCATTCTCTAAAATTGAAATAATTCTATATTGTGGACAATGTTGACAAAGTTTGGAGTTCTGAACTGTTTTACCATTCAAACCCTTATGTTCTTTACTGTATGGACCCAGTGTTTTCATCTTTTACTTGGCTTTTGTGTGTCACATTTTAATGGCATTTACATCAAATTTAGGCTGATTAAAAGTGTTTTATCATGATGCAAATTATGACAATTTTCTTTTCATGACTTTGTCCTCACTTCAAATAGTCATCAGTAAATCAAGTTCACTCATGGAGAAAATACCTGTTGTGGAAACTTTTTATCCACTCTTTGTATATAGGACACAGTTTGGCTAGGTGTAAACTTGGAGGTTCCCTCGTTTGGCGACTACATTCTGACCACATTCTGAATATTTCAACTATGTATCCATGGTTGACACATCATGTGTATAATACTACATAATTGTAAACAGTGAAGAATAATAACTTGCAACAACATTGTTACAGATTTACACAAAATAGTCCCCATTGATTCTTATGAAAAACAAGAAGAAACAATATAATCCATTTTCTATTTTCACAAGATTGTTAAGATTAAACCAAAATAAGCTGACCAAATTTGAAACAAAGTTTCAAGGTATGAATCAAGTTACTCATTAATAGTTTAATATCAGCAATGAATTATGATTAATTAAAAAAGATAACTGAATAAAATTATATGAATATTAAGGTCATTGCTGAATTATTACACATATTCTTTGATAATTTCAATGCAAACAAAATCTGACAATTTTCTTCAGTGATATCAGTTTTATTATGCATTAATTTTAAGAGAAAGAATTGCATTTGATGTGTCATTTATCTTGAATGTATCAGTTCAAATCCAAGGATAAAAAAAAAGAAAAGTAGCCTGGAAATACGCACATTTGCGGAGTCTTGGAAAACCAAGACTCTGCTTATCAATGTCTTTGTCATGATTTTAGAATAGCAGGCTGTCATTTCAAGAGATCAGAGTTATGATGTAGATTTAAAGGTTATGTTTAAGAGTAGGGTTAGGATTTTGGTTCCAGGTAGCGGCAACTATTCTAAAGTTTCATATCAGATTTCTACATTATGAAGGAAGATATGGCAAAAAAAATCCACCTCGGAAGAAAATTTGAAAACCTGTAGAATTTTAATTTGTATTATGTTTGTTATTTGTTGTTGTTATTCTTGTTGTGTTGTAGTTGTTGTTGCTACTACTGCTGCTACTGCTGGTGCTGGGTTTTTTATGTTTGCTTTATGTTTATTTGTTCTGTGCTATATGCAAGATTTATAATTCATTCATTCATTCATATTTTATTTTCATCAATCATCAACATCAATATACAAGTGATACTAATAGCTCAACAAAGTAATACAATTAAATGTAAACAAGAGTCATTGGTATAAATAAATATCAATACATTTAGGCAGTAACAATTAAATCAATATAATTAAATTAGAATAGCATTACTATGTATGATTGACCAAGATACACTTTAAATGCATAATGATATTACGAGCGTGCTTGTGGTAGTTTATCACGGAAATACCACACTGCATGCAATGGCAATTGATTTAGAAGTAGGCCTACTTCTACGATGATAAGCGCCTAACAACGGATAAGCTGGCTCTCCACAAACACGCTCAGTGAATAATACATACTAACTATCAAAATAAAACATGGTAATACATGATAATGAATTTAAAATTTGTAATGTTTTTAACATAATATTATAAGAACATAATAATGTGATGATAATATAATAATATTATAATATAATAACATAATGATAAAATAGTATAATAATAATATTTCTAATTCTCTTATAGTGATGGCAGAGTACATTTTAAATGTTTGTTGATACAATGGATGCATAATATAATGTAAGTAATATATGATTGATAAGAATCATAAGTTTGATACATTAGATTTTACAAAATACATAAATGACCATTGATACAATGGATAATAATGATAATAATGTTAATGAGTCAATCTCTGCATACTTTACAGTGAGAGGGGCTATACATGATGACAGAGATTACATATAATAGAATTAGGTTGTTGAGCAAAATGAAAATGGGAGGGGAAAAAGATGATTGACGAGGACTCTGCTAATTTTACCCTGTGGCCAAATTATTTTCATATTTAGTGAAAAAGGGTAAAATACAAAAGTAAAACCAAACCAAAATTAACAACAACAACAACAATAATGCTATTTTCGTGGTATTTGGCAGTGGTAAAGGGCAAAATGGTGCAAAATTTAGTCAAAAAAGGCCAAACTGGACCATTACTACATCCCTAATCAAAGATTGCTCAATTTTTGCATTAAGCAGGAGCCCTCCATAATTTGAACATACAATGTTTTTGTATAATGGGGACTTATTTACTTAATGGTGATATACTAAGCTCCCTGGTTACACCATGCCGGTATAGCCATACCACACATACCATGAGAAGTCAATTCTACGATTGAAAATTTGTTGAAAATTGACCATTGTGATTGGGCTGCAATCAAGCACAATAGGTGTCAAAATATATACACACCATCACTGATCAATTTGTTCAATGTCACTGATTGCCCTAAGGTCGATTGGTTGATTTTTATGTAGCACCCACCCTCTGTATACATCCAGTAATTATAATGATGATTGGCTCTTTCAGTGACTTGAAAACATGTACGAGCAGAGCGCTAGTGCGTGCAGTTTATGGCGCCTGATAAAGTCACAGAAATTTGGGTGTTTGCTTAGAGTTGTGAGATAAAATCTAATTAGAGTCTCACCTTATTTATATGATGGGATTTTTTTTAAGATGGAAAGGGAAGAAAAGTTATGCAGTTTTCTCTTAAGGGGGTACTACACCCCTGGCCAATTTTGTGCCTATTTTTGCATTTTTCTCAAAAATTATAGCGCATTAGTGACAAGTAAGATATGTATATTATAGGGGCAAGGACTGCAACTACTGCACTGAAAATTCAGCAACTCAAGGCAAGTAGTTATTGACTTATTGATCAAATATTGGTTTTACCTCATTTTTGACTGTAACTCCACAACTGTTGTCTGTATTGAAATAAAATTTCCAGTGCAGTAGTTGTAGTCCTTGCCCCTATAATATACATATCTTACTTGTCACCAATGCGCTATCATTTTTGAGAAAAATGCAAAAATAGGCACAATGAATTGGGCAGGGGTGTAGTACCCCCTTAAACATACAAAATGAATGATATTAATGATCTGCTTCCTAGCTGTAAGCCCATATGCTTTGACATAAAAAGATATTTTCTCAAAATATCAAGAGCTCTCTCAAAAACCACTAGCCAATACTAGGCTTGTTTGTACTCATTTTAATGCATTTTGCATGCACCTGATTCCAAATATGGTTTAAAATTTACATTTCTGAAATTTTTGAAAAAAAATTGTCGTCTGCAGTCAACACCTGCGTGGAGAGAGTAAACACTTTCCCTACATTTTACATAATTTCCAAATTTGTTTGAAAATTGTTAAAAACAAGCTATTGAACACTATAAGTTATCTCACTATTCTAGTGACAATAAAGCAAGCAAACAAATAAACAGGATTGTAGAAATAAAAAGCACTATATCTTTTAACGATACTTGGTACATTAAAAAAACTAAATGAAGGATTGAACTTTTATACACAATGTACACAGTTCACAATGCATAATGCCTGAATTTTGGGGTTGTTTACCCTACACCCTTCATTAGCAGAATGGGCCATCTTCCTTTTGGACTATTGGCTGACCATTGACCCAAAGACTCCTCGGATCGAGTTATGGATGGTTAGTTCTTCAACTTTTTACTAATTTCCCCCCTTTTTTGCCCCACCAGCTCAAATACTTTAAAAAACCCTGGGAGAAAACCAAATCATTATTAGTTTGTAGTCTCAATGAAGCAAATTATATAAATTGACAAAATTGTGATTTCTTTGTTTCTTTTTGTCATTCAGTACTTTGAAACTTGTTTTCTATAATAGTTGTAGATATAATACGTAAGTTAATGATGAAATAAAGTGTCATGAACTCGGTTATTTGTAAATGGTAATATGCCAGATTCTAGAAAAATACAACACTATAAAGTCAAATTTGGCAAATGTTTAGAAAAAGGGCTGAAAAGCATGCATTTATATTGTGTATTTGTATGCTCAAAAATTTAATATTTTATTCTAATTTTAATATTTTAGTCTAATTTTAGTCTAATCTTTAGCAAGCATAAATATTTTCTGTTCTATTTTATATAACCAAATATTAAAAATGAACTTAAAATAATAACTTATAAGTAATATCTTGGCCTATACTCAAGGTTCTGGATCCTTAGACTTGAGTCAAGTCTTTAAATATTGTGATTGCAAAATGTAAGAAAACAGCATTTCCAAAGATTTGCCAAATATTAAAATTTGAGTTTTATTGCCAGTTAAGTTGCAACTAAAGGATTATGATTGGACTATGTTTTCCATGGAAAAACAGGATCTTATTTTGTTAATCCCAAAAAATTAGTGCTGTCTTTGCCTAGAATTATGAGTACATTAGATATTAATACTGTAATTAATGATACTACTGTTTGTCATGAACTCAGTTAACCTTAACTAGAGAAAAAAAAAGTGTTGTTTATTTCCATGACCTAAGAATTTTTATATCAATTATAGGATTAGTGGGTGCTGGAAAAGCAACTTTTATTTGAGAAAATGTTTGACAATTGTATTGATCTTTGGTATTGGTAATGGCCATTCCAGCCTTGGAGAAGATAAGGTCAAGCTTTATACAAATGTATCAGGGCGGAACCTATCTTGATAGAAGAGAAATAATGAGGTGTACATTGACCCACTTACAATCTCTTCCGAAGTTTTCTCAGTTAAAGTTGTTTGCTTGTCCTCATCCGGCCGGCCATCTACATCTACAAAATACTCAATAACATTGCAAAAAGCAATATCTAATTGAGAGAGGAATGATGGATTTGGTAGTCCCGAGTGTAAATTTTTTTTTTTTTGTTGAAAAAAGTTCATTTTTTATAATTTCCCCCAAAATATTTTGAACTTTTCACCTAAAAATAGAAGATATCAAAGAAATGTTGTAAAATATCATTTCCTACATGTCTCCCCCTGTCTAATCATCCATTCCTGGCTAAGGGTTCCAATTTGTTCGTGTTTTCATCCTCAGCGTCTACACAAGTAAAACATTGTTTAACTTAAAAATGTAGTATTTTAAGTCTGCGAGCAAATAAAATTGGGTTTACTTTGAATTTATCTTAGGTGCAAATTCTGTGGTCAGCGAGTGTTTTACATACCATTAGTACCAGTGTGAAAAGTTTTCCAGAATTAGTTAATCAAAATACAGAATCTAAATTTGGGACTTGCTGGTTATGCAAACTCTGTAAGTGTTAGTCTTTGAGAGGAAACAAATGGTATTTGAGAGAGAAAAAAGTATGATGGTTTTAGGTACACATATCTAAACTTGAGTGTATGGTGACAGGGATTTCGAAGTTGGAAGATGGCATTTGCTGCAGATAGGTCATGATTAAATTCTTGAACAGCGAACCCATAGGATGAGTGTAGTTTCCCACTTGATGGACAATAATTCAACTTGTTAGGATACTATTAAGTATTATTCTAAAGTTCTTGCTCACTAAGGTGTGTTTACTTGTGTCTTCAGATGAGATTATAGATATCTGGTCAAGTAAAGCCATATTATAACTTGTCTGTCTTACTGCCGTATGACATAGCTAGGATGTACAGTGCGTTGTCTCTTCCCTCTCTTACTAGCCATCCTCCATCATTACATTCTACCCTGTACCTGATATTCAGCGCCCTGTAGCAGCATCAATCCCTACGTCCTGTTGTACTTGGTATTTCCAACTGGTAGGCAGACATCCTGTGGTGGCCTTAGGACAGTGAAGTTGTTGGACCTGTGACCAAACCACTTCATCTGACATTGGGAGACTTCTAAATGGTGTTTGTTACATTAAGCCTGTGCTTGATCTACCCAGTCTATTATTATCCATTAGGAAGCTTCCTAAGCAAAGTTCATCCTCTTGGGACAGTCTCCAAGGATGCAGAAAGACTCGCCCTGTGGAACGAGAGATCTGCCAATTCACCCGCTATGGGACTGCAACCCAGTGAGCAGCTACAACCTGGAGCCGATTCCACATGGCCTGAGTGGCGGTATCTCAACAGACTAAGATCAGGTGTCAGAAGGTGCAAGGTCGCTTTGCAGAAATGGGGCTACCTTCCAGAAGGACAAAACACTACCTGTGAGTGTGGAACCATTCTATAGACTATGGAACACCTGCTGGTCTGTCCACAGATGGGACAACACTTCACACATGAGGACCTAGCTGAATTCAACGATTCTGCTTGTCACTGCGTCAGCTATTGGCTCAGGCGCATTTGACCCTGCGCTTGGACACGCTAAGACTCATAATCTGAGAGCTTGCTCGACGTGCGTGGGTTCGATTCCCCGTCCCACCACCGTGTTAAGCCTTTGCCTCGCTTGCCTCACCCCACCCAGGTGCAATGGGAAGCTGTTAGGGGTAGTCACAGTCGTTGTACTGATGGACCCTGCGCCACTTGTAGGCTGCAAACGTGGTTCCAACATATTCTAATGACGGCGGAATAAATGTAAAGCGCTTAGAGGCTGTTTACGGCATAAAGCGCTATATAAATATCTACATTTTTATTGTCTACATTTTTTAAGAAGAAGTAGAACACCAAGGATGGACATAAGACATCTAATCTCAAATACACCTTGTATTGTCACTTTGAATTTTATTGGATCTTCTGTTTAGACATAAATTTAGATGAAATTATTAGAAAAAAACATGCATAATGTTTGTTAAAAATCATTGAAAATAATTCATCATGAAAATATTAGGTAGGCCCAACAAGTAGAGCAAAGAAAATTCCACTCATTCCTTTCCCATTATCTCACCTTTTGTTTTGTATTGTTGGACCGCCTTATGAAAAACCATCTTCATGATATTATCATTATTATTCATTATTGTCAGTGCATTAATTCTATGTGTCTGCATTTGATAAGCATCAAGGTTTGCCTATAGATATCTAACACCGCTCAAATCCCTTAATTGCTTATTTTCCGCTATTATACACCTGGCATATTTTGAACAACATTTGTGAATATCATGAACAAATCTATCATAACATCTAGTCATGCCTAATTAGTGTAATAGACTGTAACATATTTAACAATATTTCTTACAAGAAGACTATCAGCGATTTCTTTACCAAATAATTTGCCAAATGTGCTACTCCATAATGGAATCCAAACACCACCTATAGAAGACACCACATTAATCTCCTGCACAGGGAGTGTGACTCCATTCTACACTCCTTGTGTAGGCGATTAAGGTCATGTCTTCCATCGGGGGTGTATGGATTTCAACTGGAATAGCTGAATGCTGCACCTAATGATCAATTTAATAGCTCAAGCTTATTTCATAAAACTTTGCAAATAACCTTTTCTTGTTCTGTTACTTGTGTTTTGTCTTTTGACCCACAGACTGTATTGTTCGCATGATTTTTTGGGAGTGGCCTTCTTTTTTCTTGTTCTTTATCTTCAATTCTGGTTCTTTCTTTTCTTTCAATATCAGCCAGTATATGTCTGATATTGGTTTGAGTGGATCAGATTGTGGCACATTATAGTTTTAATTCATCAATTCATTTTACGGAGATTTGTGATTAATGGGAATGGAGATTGAAGTATAATTGACTAGATTAGTAACCAGTAGCTGGAATTAATGTCCTGTAGGGCAAGATTGTCTCCAACCCAATCCTGTCATTCCCCCAATAATAACAACCTGGTCCGACCCATCTCAAACAATTTGAAATTATCCTGCCAGATTCGGACCTATTTGATTTTTTTGGCATACCTTATAGCAGCCAATCCAAACTTGTACCAAACTCGATCTGGATCAATCTGGATATTTCATTATTTTTAGGGGGGTTGTCCTGCTGGGCATTAGCTGAAATAACAGTAATAACCGACAACTACATATTTTTGACTTCAATTAGAATCTAAAATGGAAGCTCAGGCAACTTTTTGCATTTTTCACTTCAAGTTCATCTATTAAAACAGCCTATATTTTGTGCATTATTTCTCTTTTCAGTCTTCCATAGTGAAACAGACTCCCATAACATATATATAGAATGCAAGCTTCAACATGGTGCTAAGTTAAGACAACCTGTGTGTAAGTCTTGGAATGCATTTGCATATATGCTTTCTGGATAAGCTTGGTTTGGTAAGTTTGAAATTCACAAAAATCAGTAAGCCTCTAATACGCTGTCTAGTCAAACAGCACCCCTCATTATATGACATCATCGCATCATCATCTTCATCAGATACATCAAAATGTGGATTTCTCTGTTTTAAAGGCTTCTGATTAGTTACTTAGGTTGCTTTTTACCCAATCGTATTTGGTCACTTGTGTCCAACGTTATAGAAACAGAACCATTGTAATTGCCGCTAATGTTTTTCCGTATTTGTCCGAAGTGGTCGATTTTGGTGAGAAATGTGTTCAACTTTTTTTTGTGTTTTTCAATTATTTCTCGATCCATGAAACATTGAATTTTGTGGACAATGTTGAGAGTCTCGGCTACATTTTAGAACACAACAGGCTCAACATCAAATTGGATGTATTTTTGACAAGACATGAACCTAGGCACTTAATTGTAGCAGCAAGGTAGCACATTGCAAATTCAATCAATATCTGTTTCACTCTGATCTCAATACTTTGCCAAGAAATGTGCTGCTCCTTTATTTGGTATAGCACACCTTTACTTATTTATATCTATTACATTCATATTGATTGTCATAATCTGTGCTAATTGGCTCCATTTATGCGAGCAATAAATTTGTCACATTCAAACGGCAATGGGATGGAACAAAGTCAACAAATATTATGGCATCAAAGCAATTCTGACTCCAATGTAAAACTAGAAAATCCTTTCTGTTAAACAGAAAATTGAAAAGCATGTTTATGGGATAGAGTTTAATGAGCTTAATACACCCACACATAATGTTAAATATAAATGAAAAACATTACCAAAGAATGCTACTTCAAAGTAGTCGGTGTCTGCGACAGCAATCGGCATATTTGTTACTGATTTTTCCCAAATTAAAAGTAACTTTCAACCTGGTCAGTGTCACTTGGTGAATCTAGATGCCCTAGATCCACAGCCCACCCCCAACTTACTCCCCAAAAAGGTGAGATTTTCATACCATCAAAACTTAGGATACATAATGTTTGTTTGTATAATCTTTCTTGCAAATTTTGTCGCTTAAGACATCGTCTAATTTGTATTTGTATCAATGTGCGAATCAACTGACAATTTTGGAATGAGCTTTTTTGTGGGTATCTTTAGAACATTACCATAAAAAGATCTATCGTGTGATCTATCGATATCCGATTTATCGATGTGGATGTTCAGTTTTTGTTCAAACAGGTTGATAGCGAGGTTATCTGTGTTCTCCTTAGGAGATGATTCTTTAATCCCGTGAATAAGAAGACAACTTCTACGAGAATACTGCTCGAGGTCATCGGCCTTTGTTTCCATCTTCTCAATAGCTTGATTGATGGTTTCGATCTTCTTTTGGTTGTTTTCTGCCTGTGTTTTAATGGTATCAGTGTCCATGCCAATTGATTCGTAGAGATTTTGAGATACTTTTGGCTCTATCTCAGGCTGGAAACTGCTTTGATAAAATCTCTGTTTTTGGACATCTTGGTTGCAATAGTGTCCATTAAGGTGGGTGTGTTGATGATTTGGTTGGCAATCTGTGTAGCTGCTGAGTCGACAACAGAGTTGAGAAGCTTGTCGTTGTTCAGCAGTAGATCTTTAACAACAGATTTCAAATCTGCTCCCTGTGTTGGATCAGCTCCCTTTGCTGGCAGTAGTGTGGTATCTGCCTTGTCAACTTTAAGTTGCTCCGATGACAAATCTGGTGATGTTTTCTCAGACTTTTTCCTCGACTGCCGGTTGCTCCTGGTATCTGCCATGATTTAACTTGAGGCAATAGCTTCAGGCAATTCCAAAGTGTCAAGATTTGCAAAAGGGAACGATGATGAGATGAAAATTTAGTTGATTTGAGTGATTTTTGACGGAGCAAAAACTAAATCATGTCCGCTCACGTCGGTGTTTCTAGACACATGAATATATGATGTTGTGACGTGTGATGAGAAACCAATGAAAATGAATGAAAAAAAAAATGAAAGAGGATGCTAGAATCAAAAATGCCTCTTTACTACCAC
This sequence comes from Amphiura filiformis, assembly GCF_039555335.1. NCBI lineage: Eukaryota > Metazoa > Echinodermata > Ophiuroidea > Amphilepidida > Amphiuridae > Amphiura > Amphiura filiformis. The sequence continues at coordinate 51,197,560 of NC_092636.1, read as the reverse complement.
CTGCATACCTATGATGAGCAATTGACTTTGTCATCAGGTGGGTGAAAGTTAAGAAGTATACTATAATCAGCTCGTAATAGGCGAGATTTATTCGGTTTTGTTACTGCGTGAGTTAATAAAGTCCAAACTTACACTTGCGTTAATTCATAAAAGCGCACATCAGAGAGACGCAATGCGCAGTTCGTGGAGGTGCTGCGCCCAGTGGTGTGCACACCATTCTATATCAATCTACAATGTTATGAGTCTCGCCTATTACAAGCTGATCAGGCAGGTAATAATTTTAGAAGTTTAGAACTAGAGTAAGCCCAATGTCATGAACTGGCAGTATCTTTTTAGAATTTACGGTCCAACTGCCTATTTTGACAAGAAATAAAGGCGCAGCCCTGGCTGTGTCCCAACTAGCCATGGCTTTCTCCCATAAGGAAAAGAAGGTGTAAGAAAAATGTTATCTTATCATAGACAATAAGATATCTGTAAAAGTAGACATTTTCGCGAGGTTCTTATTTTCGCGAATTTCGCGAGTGGACATAAAATCGCGAAAATAAAAACTGGCGAAAATAACCTTTTGCATTAGGTTTCTATTGTATCAATATCAAAACCGCGAAATTTAATTCTCGAGCTATTTACAAAATCGTCAAAATCGCGAAAATATCTTCTCGCGAAAATATTGACTTTTACAGTACTTTCTTCATAGATTTGATGCCAACAATCTGAGGGAACAAGCCAAACATTAGTTGTATCCACAGATGAGACAATGTACAGACCAATCACCAACAGGTCAAGTCCCAGCATTATTCCTGAATGAGGGCCAATCATTCCATAAAATGTGAGAGACAAAACTACATCACACATACAGCATATTTTTATGGTATTTACGCTATTTTTATGGTCTTTTGCGTAAACACAAAGACACACAACGCTCTATTGTGTAAATGTGTGATTTGTTACACTCCCTCATGAATATGCAAGAATTCTCAGCATACAAAGCACAAGGATATTGCCCGTTGGTGAATGGTCTGTATAATTATTATTTACTTGTCTGTGGTTGTATCACAAAGTGTAATAGGGAAAATGTAATCAGTGTGTTTAAATTGCGCCCTCTCAAATTCATAGCGCTGTATCAATCTTTACTCCCTAAAATATAAAAAGCAAAGATTGTTCTTTTATTGGGTAACTTATTTAATCTCTCAATGAATAGGAGCTTTCAACTGTATTATCAAACTGTCTTAGGCACCAGATACAAATATGTTCAATCTTTGGATCCGATGGATCGACTGTCGATGCTGCTTCGATACTTGTTATTAATGAACTATCAACTAATTAATCAGAATTAACGCTGAATCTATATTGGGCAATATTTCTACAGGCACAAATTACTATTTTATCACAATTAACAATAGTAAATTAATTGATCTCATAAATAATAAGGATCGACCAAGCATCGATGGTCTATCGAAAGATCAAACTAATTTGTTTCTTTTGCCTTATAGTATCTGATCATTAATTCTAGCTAATTAATATTTCTATTTTAGTAGTAGAAGTAGTATTGGTATTTATATGTGTGTGTTTGTTTCTCTCCCATCTCAGGTACCGGAAATCAAGCCAAATAAGGATCTACTCGTCAAACCTTAATTCTTAGTGATGGAGATTTAATACAAGTAGAAAATAAGGTATGTACTAAGAAGTGTGGTTAAGTGGTATAGGGTGTTGGTTTGACCCATCCCACTTGAAAAGGATTTACTAAAATTGTTAATACTGTTAAATTTGTGAATATTCTCAATCATCCAGGCAGTTAAACATAATAAAATGAGTATTAAATTTGTTCATCTGGACTTATTATATTTGATAGCGACAGTATCGCGTCGCATCCAAGATGCTATACTGATGCTATCGTTGAGGTTGCCTGATCAGTCAGCCTGATGGTTGAGACGCGATCAGGGTCTTAGCTAGAAATTGAGGGTTGCCCGTCATTTGAATAAAATTGCCTGTCCTAATTTGACCTTTAAAACATTTACCAGACATATATAGCCCATTGGGGGTTCAAAGAGATCAAATATGTGCTGATATGGCCTTGTTCTACAAATTGGGTCTACTAAAAAGGTCAATTAGCTTCTCAAAACATACAATTTATAATATAGCATCTGTCAAAGGGATTAATTTTGCCCGTCCCAGGAGCAAACTGGCCGTCTAAAATGACGGCCAGACGGGTGGCTAGCTAAGACCCTGGACGCGATACAGTCGCCATCAAAAATATAATAAGTCCAGATGAACAGATGTAATACTCATTTTATTATAAATACTGTTTGTATTTTGCTGTCAGCTATAAAAATAACAATGTTTAAAAATCCTAAGTGTTGAGTTTGCTGCCAAAGTAAAAAAAGTCAGTGATTAATCATGATTTTAACTCCTCTTATTACTTCACTCGGTCGGACATCCAGGAACACTGTCCACTTTGAAAGGGAAATTGCACATGAAGACACTGGTTTTACAAGTCTTTTTGCCATTGTGTGATGTCAGCCTGACCAAGACTAAGAGATGACCTTGATATTTCAAAAATGCTGCCATGAATCTGAAACCACCTTGTCTTTTTAACACTGTTCTTGTTTATCTAATAGCAGTTTTCTTATTGTTCCTGTTAAGATGCATGTTCTAATAAAATGTCTTTTTTTCCAATTAAACGTTTGTTGGTAAAATCTGGAAGTACTATGTCGAATCTAAGAGTAATGTTACATTTTGGTACTACTACAAGAAAAAACTTGATTACATTCACTGATATGATATCAAAATCTTTTACGATCATGTTTCTGTGGAAAGTTTGTGTTTGTTATTGAAGAACCCCTTTTTTAGTTTGTAGTTTTAAGTGTAACACTTGATTCTCAGCTTTCAAAATTGATACAATATTTTGTCTGGTATAATTCGAACATCTTCTGGCATAAGTGAATCATATTACAGATATGCAATATGTCACTCACAACTGCTACACAAAGTTTCCAATCAACAAAGTGTGGAGTTAATGCCATCGGCTATGTGCTAACATTTCACCTAACATTAAGGAATGATCTTTGACCTATTGCTCACATGGGTCAGTGGTTCGATATCTAAATATAGAAATTGCAAATTTAATAATGCCAAGATGAAACTGGTAGAAAGTGTCACTTTCTTGCCAGCTGTTTGCTTGGATTTTGAAAATTGGGCTATTTCAGTTAAAATCCAAACACCCTTTGAGACATGACCTTAACCTTCCACACACGGAGTATGCATTTCAAATAGGATTACCTGAATGGGTGACTCCATTTGAAATCTGCACTTCCTGTGTGGGAGATTAAGGTCATGTCTTCCATAGAGGGTGTATGTATTTCAACTGGAATTGTCCAATCTATGATCTGCAAGTGATCTCAAATCCGACATATTCCCATATTCCTGTCCAGTTTTACCATTGGTTCACTTACTTGTGTTGTAGCTGCCTACTATTCCAGTTTGTGTAGCACCATTTGGGGGGGTTATTAAAAGATATTATCCTGTTTTGCCAAATAAAATTAATGCATTCATTCTACCCACTTGCCAGCGGGACACATACAGTCTGCAGACAAATTTTGTACAACCTGCAAGACCCTTGGAGAAAAAATGGGAAATTTAACTGTGTTTAAACAGTGAGTCTATGAATGATCAATAATGCCAAGACCCCTCTAAAAATAAGGGGAAACTGAAAAGCATATAACCGTTAACCAATAATGCTTAGTAGGTCTTGTATTCAAAATTGCTGAATTTGACCATGTTACAGACCTTGTTGACAGTGAGAGATTTCAGTTGCAGATCTCCAAATGCAAATAAATAATCATCACTAATCTCTTTTGAAAAGTGCAGAATCCTTATGAACAATAAAAATAGACATTTTCCGGTAGTCTGATAGCACAGTTTCGAAAATCGTGCAACAAATACCACCCCGCCTGTTGATAAAAGTATCTCAATTTTTAATAGCCAAGTCGCATCACAATTTTTTTAACCACTCACAGCAAGAAATCTTCAATTTGGCATCTAACCCCCAGCGTTGGCATCACAACATGGCATTTCAGTCGTCAGTTTGATGTTACATTCAATTTGTTGAATTTCCCAAATGTGTGAGCTGTCAGACACTTTAGATTAATGTCAAAACAAACAATGATTGTTAATTTACCTATGTAGGTCATAATGTTTCTCGCTGTCTATCTAACTTAATGAATAAGTGTAATTTAAGCTGAGATACCAAACTACATGGAGATATTTGGACCAACTGGATCACTGGCCGATATTTTTGGAGTGTTTTGTTTCTAGAAATTATGTCAAGAAGATTAGATGTTAAAGATTATTGTACAAAAAGAAGTGGTTTTTTTTAAATAGAATGTTTTAGTTCAGTGACATTGGAACCAAGGGATTGTTTTAATCAATCCAAACAGTTTTGTTTCTTTACAAATCTAAAGTTTGTTCAGCTTATATAAGGCGGAAAAAAAGACTCATAACACTGTGTATTGATACAGAATGATGTGCACGCTGTTGGGTGCAATGCTTACGTTTATAGGTGTGTGTTGCGTAATGCGTGACTGGCGCACGCTTATGTGAATTTACGCGAGCGTGAGTTTGGACTTTATTGACAGGCGCAGTAACAAAAGCTGAATAATTTCCGCCTTATATAAACCAAACTTTTGCCCTCCATGTAAGAAACATAATCCTGAATGTTGAAAATTACTTTCTTCAGACTGATAGTTTTTTCAAAGGGTAAGGTTTTTCATATAGCATGTCATCAATCTTTATAGGTTGGTCTTAATTTCAATACTTTACCATCCAGGTGTGAGTGTAAAACAATGATAGAGTCCTCTTTCTGTTGCAGTGTTTAAAAGGAGGCAGGATCAGTCTCCATCAGTAATGGAAGTCTGCTTAACTCCATGAGAACTACCTGCCGATTTGCCAAAATGAATATTGTGTCCAGTTTTGAACAAATCAAGGAGGGTGTTAATAAGATCATTTGCAAATGCAAGTTTGACCATAAATAGTTTAAATCCTAATCATAATTGGCAATTGAAATAAGCATTTCAAGATACCAACCAATCAGAAATGCTGTTAGATGACCAGTAGTGTCCAGGGGGTTAAAGTTGTATGTAATCTTTTTTCGTAAATCTGAATTTTGAAAATTCTCCAGACCATGTCCCTCAGTAGCCCATTTGAAGTGTTGATCAACACATAAGATGCTACAATGTATATCATTCCATTTATGTATGTAGCTTCAGACCAGGTGATTTGTTTATCTTTTCAAGGCATGGATTTGTGACAAGTTGTGATAATTTGCCCATATCAGTTCATGTCTCCTGAGAAAAACTCCTGTCTACTGCCCTCTGTATAACCTATGCATCCTCTATCACACCGATGTATTTTAAGCTACTGTAAAACAAAGTGTATTTTTGGCAGTCAGTTTTTTTTATCAAATTGCAAAGATGTCTAGTCACAATTTCACAAGTTTTGTTGGTCCACTGTAAAATAGTATTTGATTCACTTTGTCAAGTTATATTTATGACAGTGTTGTAAAATTTGTTACGTCATGTCTGAAGAAGGGTTTTGAAGGACTTCAATAAGAAGCCTGGTCATAGGATCCAAGCATGTCTCCATGAGTGACTATAACAAACAAACAAACAAACTGCAAAAAGTCAACTCATTGAAAAGTTGTTTTCAGAGTCATTGCTATATGAGTCAAGTATCACAATTTCTATTGTATTCCTTTTTAAGTTAAAAAAGTAAAATAAAAAGAGAACAAGAACTAACAACCAAGAACAAGCAAATAACTTTTAAAATAAGGGTTGTCTAAAACCATCATTACTCCAGCATTACTCTAAAATTCAACAATTCCATAGTTTGGTATGGTTGGCTTCATCCATATCAGGCCCAGAGCTAAAATAACATGAATAAACATCCTTTTCCAAGAATGCTAGTACATTTTGTCTCCTGCAAGGATTGTAAGAATGTCAGATTCCTGAATCAAAGTATCAGTATCAATAATGTAAGTGTATTAGGCATACGCTGTTCAGTGTTGCAGAGATAGGCTTTTCGGTGTTATAGTGTTAGGCTGTTCAGTGTTGCAGAGTTAGGCTGTTCAGTGTTGCAAAGTTAGGCTGTTCAGTGTTGCAGAGTTAGGCTGTTCAGTGTTGCAGAGTTAGGCTGTTCAGTATTAATAGTGTTAGGCTGTTCAGTGTTGCAAAGTTAGGCTGTTCAGTGTTGCAGAGATAGGCTGTTCAGTGTTGCAGAGTTAGGCTGTTCAGTGTTGCAAAGTTATGGTGTTCAGTGTTGCAGAGTTAGGCTGTTCAGTGTTGCAAATTTAGGCTGTTCAGTGTTGCAGAGTTAGGCTGTTAAGTGTTGCAAAGTTAGGCTGTTCAGTGTTGCAGAGTTAGGCTGTTCGGTTTGCAAAGTTAGGCTGTTCAGTGTTGCAAAGTTAGGCTGTTCAGTGTTGCAGAGATAGGCTGTTCAGTGTTGCAGAGTTAGGCTGTTCAGTGTTGCAAAGTTAGGTGTTCAGTGTTGCAGAGTTAGGCTGTTCAGTGTTGCAAAGTTAGGCTGTTCAGTGTTGCAGAGTTAGGCTGTTAAGTGTTGCAAAGTTAGGCTGTTCAGTGTTGCAGAGTTAGGCTGTTCGGTTTGCAAAGTTCGGCTGTTCAGTGTTGCAAAGTTAGGCTGTTCAGTGTTGCAAAGTTAGGCTGTTCAGTGTTGCAGAGATAGGCAGTTCAGTATTAATAGTGTTAGGCTGTTCAGTGTTGCAGAGTTAAGCTGTTCAATGTTATAGATCAAGAATTAGTTTGGGTTTGTGTAGACATTTAGCATTAGGGTTATGGCTTGAACCAAGTCAAATATTGGATTAGTATTGTTCCTAATAAAAAATAGTGAAAAACTCACTCTCTACAAGAGTGAAATCCACTCAAAAGGGAGTGAAGATCATTCTTGAAAGAGTAATAATCACTCTTTAATTCAACGTATGATATAAGGGACATTACTCTTTTTTAAAGTTATGTCCCTTATATCATACCTTTCAGGAGTGGTTTTCACTCTTTTAGGAGTGCTTTTCACTCTTTTAGGAGTGCTTTTCATTGTTTTAGTAGTGCTTTTCACTTTTTTATGAGTGACTTTAACTCTTTTAGGAGTGATTTTCACTCCTTTGAAGTGGTTTACACTCTTCTCATTCATATGAAGAGTGATCGTTTTCACTCTTTTACATTAAGAAAGTAATTCATGCTCACCATAATATTTTTTAATGAAAAAGTGACCAAAATGCAGAAATTTCCATTTCAAAAAAATAATATATGTAATATTAAACTGGCATTTGATGCATGTCCAATATTGCAGAATTGCATAGACAAAACCTCAACTGCCATCCACATCCAAACTATTTTGGCATGAAAATGTGCTTACAAATGCAATTTTGTTGTGATAATGTTAAGATAAATCACTGCAAATGTACATTATTTATGTCGGGCAATGTTCAAAATGGCGGACCCGGAAGTAATTTTTGTATTTTGCCTGTGTTAGATAAGCTTGTATAAAAATTTGGCTCTTATAAAAACCACCATTTTGAAAAATTTCACGCCCCAAGAAGTTTGTTTGGAAAAGAATATGGTGTAGGCCGCGCCTAACTATATACAATCATTAGTTCAACATCAATACAGTGTTCCCAAAACTTCTCAATACCAAGGCATATTGACAATGTATATTCGCCTGCCAAGCCATGATTAACATAGGCGTAGATCGTGGGGGATGGGGGTATAAATCCCCCCCAATATTTTGCCAGGGGGATGGTACATACAATCATCCCCCCAATGTTGAGGCCTGTATGAGGGTTTCTGACCAAAATAACCTTATATTTGGCCATTTTAGCCCCCAAAGTGCACATTTTTGCATGCTTCACATGCATTTATTCCTCTTTGGCACCATATTTCATCAGTATAGCTTCTAAATGGCAAACATTTTGCGCGCTTTTGTACATTAAACTTATTCTGTCCCCAAAAAATGCTGGATTCACTATACTTCAAGAAATTTTTTTAAACCACATCCCCCATGTCAAAAAGAAAAAAGTACGCTCCCAAAAACATCAAGCAACCATCTCAACTAGGTGGGAGTACTGGTCTTTGAAATTATTTTGCACGTGATTCATATAAATATCCAAATCTTAGGCAGGGTAGGCTCAGGGTCCTGGTGCTGGATGCTTTCTGACAGGCAGGGCAGTGATCTTCTAGTAGGGACTACTATCATGGTAGACAGGCCTTGAAATAAACAGGCTTTGCAGGTCTTTCATATTAACAATTAGTGGGTTTTTAGCGGGTTCGCCGTCGGACAAGTTTAGAACTGTCAAGCTTTCGTCAGGAGTAGCTCTGACTTCTTCAGGACAAAGTACCTAAGATTGAGACATGTAGATCGCCTTTGTCTACTGATGACTCTGAAAAGAGTCGTTCACTGAAGACTGCCCCTTGTCAACAGAGAACAAGCAGATCTCGCCTATCTGCTAATATAAAGGTTTTGGTGGCTCTGAAAAGAGCCGCTTTGCTGAAGACTGCCCTTGTCTACAGAAACAAGCAGATCTCGCCTATCTGCTGATTTTGTAAGTTTTGGTTTAATCTTTCATATTAAGTTGACAGGTATTTTGTATACAAAAAGTGAAGGGCCCTTCAAGAAATCCTGGGGTCCTTGCATATTTTTTGGGGCCCACCCTATTTCAGTGACGGGTGGTGGCTGAATCAAAATGAAATACAACAATCTTTTTGTGTGCTGTTATGTTTGCAACATGGTAAAAGGGTTGAATATGGTGAAAGGGTGGAAGTAATATCTGTTTTACAATGTCATATATTTAACCTTTCTCTGGTTGTATATATCCAAATTTGACTCAAGGTTAGTTGCTGTATCCAGTGATCGCATTCTATTCCTATCTTTGAGTTAGCCAAAGACAGAAAAGCAATCCTTCTTGATCTTGAACCTGGAATTCTGGGATGGGACTCTGGATCAGTGTACCCTGCGCTATTAAGGAAACATACAGAAAGGTACATAAGTATACTAAACACCACAGAAAAGGTCCTACACTTTGAGTGTCATAATGATTAAGAAAATTGCAATTGACATGCACATGTGAATGAATTTATTATTTATTATCTGCTGTTTGATACCTTACTTGTGTACAAATCGATGTTTAATCTATTGTAGCAAAAAATGCATAACAGTTGATCAAGGATTGAAGAGAAAGATTAATTTGTGATCATACTGTACTAAATACTGCTTAATAATCCAATTCAGTGTTAGCACTAGAGTAAATCATAAACCTGGTTATCCCAATATATTGATATTTTGAAATAAAACAAGACTTGAGGAAATTTTGTCTTAACAAAATAAGTTGAGGGAGTGAACATTGGACCCCTATGATGATTCAGGTGGTGGTGCTGTGTGATGATATCCAAAATGAGAACTAAACCAACCAATAGCCTCACTTGAAAAACATTTTAGAAAACGCCCCCGGCGGCCTGCAGAAAACAGACCAGTTTTCGGTCCCACCCAGCATGGTATGTTTTGTGAACCTGTGCCTGCCAGGTGTATTTGCAATGTGCATAAATACATTGCAGCGGGTGGATTATGTGAAACAGAGAGAATTAGAATAATAATGAACGCGGCCATTATCAGGGGAGGGATTGAAGGTGGGGATAATGAGACGTTGATGTAATACAATTGTTTGATGGGCTAACCCCTGTGTAGTCGGGTCAAGTTTAAAAACAAAAAACATGGAGTGTGAAAACACAACTGGATGCGCGCATAGTTTCACATACTGTTGTGATGCGTATGACTAGACTTTTAACTTCAAGCCATGTTACCAGGAAGGAATGGTCGGTAAGGGTAACTTTCCCCAGGTAACTTTCACTCAATGATCGACCTACAATTCTGTGCAGTATATGTACAAGTTTCTTAGCTTAGCTAGAAATTAAGATTTGCCATCATTTTAATAAAGTAGCCCATCAATAAAACATTAATTAGGCTTCAGCAGCCTACAGGGTTACAATGACTTGATGCTTTGGCATTCATTTGTAAATTGTGCGCTCATTTTATTATCATTTGTAAATTGTGTTTGCGCGCTCTGAGTTCCGCTAAAGATTTTGTGCTTTAAAAGAACCATTCATCATTATTATTATTATTATTTTTTAATTTAATTTACTATGAGTTCAGTAAAACTTTTTTAACAGCTACAACTCTAATTTATCATCTGTCAAAGGCAGGTTTTTTTTTACCTTGGAGTGCATTTTTGCTCCCCATTTTGAAAGTTGTAATGCAATTTCATCTGACACAGAGCAATTTGAAGTGCAGTCTCAGACAACCAACACATAAAGTCAGTACAATATGATATCGAAATTTTGCACCACACTTTTAAAGTTGTATCGCAACAGCGAATTTTTGGATGCAAATTGCACTGCAATAGGGCTTATTTTGAATGCTGGTCAAAGGTAATCATTTTGTTCCAGGAGCAAATTGCCTGTCCAATGTAAAAAGTTAATGAGTGACTGGTATGTATCCAATCACACAGGTAATTATACTTCAATAATTAATGCTCTGCGTGCTAGCCATGGGCTTCAACGGAAAAAGTTGAAGTTTTGAAATATGTTCTCAAAATATCAAGAGCTATCTTCAGAACTACTGAACCAATACTAGGCTTGTTTGTATTCATTTTAATACATTTTTCATGATGAGTCCAAATATGGTCATGAAAATTTAAATTTTAGAAATTTTTTAATTTTTAAAAATATTTTGAAACATGTCGTCTGCAGTCGACACCCGCGTGAAGAGAATTAAGATTATATAAAGAGAATTAAGTGTATAGGGTCCATCAACAAATCATCACATTGTTCTAGAGGCTATTTTTAGCAATATCTAACCAATGATCCTCAAGGAAAAAAGAAAAACTGCGAGTGACAGAAAGTAACAAAGTAGAACATTTGGAAACCACACCATCATGATGAAAGTCAGATAGAGCGTATGTGGGGGCATGAATGTGTCAAGTGCCCTATGGGAATCAAAAGAGGGGGTAAATTAGAGAACAATGATGCAGCCCTGATGGGGAATTACAGCTTTACCAAGTGGCTTGTTAGTGCATAGTTGGGTTCTGCTTTCATGCTGTTGGGTGACATCATTTTCATTGATTGTAGCTTAGAGGTGTGTATGTGACAGTGGGAATCAAGATGAATTAGGTCACAGGGTTCATAGTTGGAGCAGGCAAGTTTGATATGTGTTTTTGTATGTATGTGTAACCACGTTTCTTTGTCATCATTGTCGTCATCGGCAGCAGCAGGAAAGCATCACCATCATCATTGTCATCATCATCATCACTGTCATCATCATAGTTGTTGATGTCATGATTCATCATTATCATCAGCAGCAGCATCCTTATCTTCATCCCCATTGTGATTTGTATCCATGGACAAAAGAGATAACATGTCCAAGCAGTCAAAGTCTCAGCATCACCCGATAATTTCCATGAAATGCAACAGGCAATGCTGGCGTGATTGTTAGACACTGCACAGTCCAACGATCAGCACTCATGAATATGCGAGAATTCACAGCATACAATGCACAGGGACTTTGACTGTTGATACATAGTCTGTAGTAACATGTGTTAGTATCATATCGCCATTGTGATTTGTATCATGATCTTTCTATGTCAGAGTTATGAAGTAAGAAATATGAAACTACCTCATGTCATATCAAATCAGATATGCTAATTGTCATCATGTTCATGTACCAATTCTTCTTCTTTGAGTTGGTAAATAAGTGCATATAGTGCATATCACACAAACAAATATTTAAAAGAAGGTTAATTAGGAACTGTGCAATTATTTTCTTTAGTCAGAGAAGAATCTTGACTGACAAATGGGATGCAAAATCCCTTTTACACAGCCCATATCCAAACAGGGTAGGGTAGTATTAAGGTTGAAAAATGTGGGGTGGCCATTAATGAGGGGTGGCTAAAATACAAATATATGTCAAAATTTGAATAAATCTATAAAGAAAAACATAACAAATTTCTCAAAATGTGGGACAGCCATGGCCTCCCCAGCCACCCCACTGTATCCAAACCATAAATGGTGGTTTTTTTTTATCTAAGTGTGATGCACCTGAAATTGTACCGATGTTTTGTGAGCATTTTTGTTTAAACTTTGAAGCTGTTTGTTTGTGTACCCCCTTCTTTGGCTTGCCTTAAGTTCACCCTTTCCTGGAGGCAAATAATTATTGCACAACCCCTTATGCTTATTGTGTTGAGCCAGAGATAGGGCACTTTTAGGATGTTTATAATTTTATACATGTGATACAATGGAATGTGGGTCTCCTTCCTGGAGCAAAATTCTGAGGACAATTTGTTTCTATTTTTGAAGGCAGGTTCTTTTCAAATTTGACCTGACCACCCAGTGGTCCCCTTCTCTGTGATTTTAGGGAGGGAATTATACCCTAAACAAACAGTATATTCAGAATGTCCTTATTGGACACATCAGACAAGGTTTACTCAGGTTTTTGCTGAAGTTGATTTTGGCAGTGGGGGTACAACACATATCAAGTGAGGAGGGGGGAGACAAAATGTTCCTAGTATGCATCATTTTCAAACGGTATATTCAGTGATGTATACATATGGATTTGAATTTTACACTATTTTGCCCCCTTGAATTTTAGTGTATAATAGGCCAAGAAGAAGATGCACACTCATGCACACTGCACCATTGGCTAAATTTCTGTCCGGTACTGCAGGGATAGCGCTAGGTTTTCAAACAAGGGGTCAAAAATTTGAAATTTTGTGAAACTATGGATCCAAAACAATAGTAATAAAGGGCTCAAATGACCCTTTAGCTACCTCTAAATGATAATTTTGTGGCCAAAACCTACAAGAATGCGCCTATGACCCCATGGCGCAAGTTATTGCTACCCTGTCCGGTAGTAAAAGCCGTCTTTTGTACCATCATGCATCATACACACCCAATTGCATGGATACCAAGTATTTAATAGATACACTGACAAATCTTCACTTGATCCGCTTACGGCAAAATCCCAGGCTGTGAGCTGACCTGATGACCATGTTGACAGTTGAAATATGGAATTTGTACCAATAGAAGAAAATAATAGAGAGCCTTAAGTAAGAATAGTTTGACAATATTTTCTTTTCAGAACTAACCCTTGACCAGACAAAATATGTGTCATATGTGTCAGTTGCAGGTTGAGGTGTGTCCTGGGGGCCAGCAGCCAGCTGATGTCAGGAGGAGGGAGGCAGGCCAACGCATACTGACTGTGCCATGTTGAAGCATCACACTGATGGTTTGGTAGGTTGAAATGAACGAGGGGTATGAATTGCTAAATGTACTGTTGGCTGCTCTGCTCAATAAGAATAATGTGATTTCATGTATTTCTTATTTTCTTGGTTGGTCCCTAAAGAGTTCTTGATTTTGTTTTTGATTGAGGATGTGCTTCCAGGATTCCAAACACTAATCACCAAACTATACTAAATTTATTGAACCAGAGACTCCAAAATTTTGAGTTTTTCTGTCAAAATTAAATTTTTGTTATTGTTGCAAAATTTGTTATAAAATAATTGAACCCAGTTAGCATAGATTTTTAATTCATTGCAGAGTATGTTTTTCCCCTCTTTTTTTTCTTCTTTAGCCAACTCAAACTCTGTCTATTAAATAAGCTTGATATGCTCAGAACTTTCTTGATTTTATCAATAAATGTTTCAAACTTTTTTTTTACCAATATGTTTGGGTATTTTTGTAAAAAAAATTGAAGGGGGAAAATTAAAGTGGAACATTTCTTTGAGTGAAATGTAGTGGTATAACTATTAACATTATCTACACTTTAGAAAGGCTAGTTCCTCTTTACTACAAATCAACATTTAGACAACAACATTCCATAATGTGTTTCAAAATAATATATTTTTAGCATGACATTCATAAACAGTTAATATTTCTGTCAATGATTCCTATTTGTGGTTGGTTTTATTTGTGGGTGTTTATTGCATTGTTTATTGTTGGTGGTGATGGCAGTGAAGATGTGATGGCATTAGCAGTTGTTGAAGAACAAGATATATTTTACATAGCCAACACTCTACAAATTTGAGTCTTAAAGGAATGTTTTGTGATCCTAGCATCCTCTTTTTAGGACATTTTTCAGTATATATCCCAGAAAAAAGCTCATTCCCAAAACTTTAGTTGATTCCAATTTTGTGTTTGCGAGTTTTGAATGATTATACGTATTACACTGCGCCATAGACAATGTGTTGTAATTTCGTTCTGGTGTACCAGAACGTAATTCAAATTTCACGATATTTTCGCTAGATGAATTAATCCGCAAGAATTTTTTTGTACATAAAACATTATGTAGCCAGAGGTTTCCAGTGGTATAAAAATCCTTTTTTTTTTTGTAGAAAAGTGGGGGATGATGCTGTGGATCACAAAATGCCCTTATAAGACATAAGGTATAAAAATATGTTTTTAGAATCCACAGTTACATTCAAATGATAATGGATACATACCAAGTATGAGCACAGTTTGTACTGAAGCTTACTGAGATCTCTGTTACTCTCTATATGCCTGTCTGTGTCTCTTTCCTCTGTATTTCTTTCTCTCATACACTCTCTGCACCTTATGATAATTAGCAAATTATGTTGTTTAAATGTGTTCATCAAAAGGTGTTTTTTCTATTTCGATTTAAACATAACGAAGCAAACACAAAAACAAACTTTGATTGCTGGGAGTAACATATGTGACCCGATGTGATCAACTCGGGTCAAAGTCGGCAATTATGAAAATTTAGTTACTACCATTACTAACTTGCTCAGTACCTTCACTTACTGATGTTGAATCCCCAGGTCTCTTGAATACTTGGTCGTAAACTTATGAACCTTTTATATGTCAATTTTCTTGTGTTTTTTATTGTGTTTTTCTCCTCACTTTTTGCTATATCTCAGTTTCATTATTACCAACTTTAGCCTGATTGGATCAAATCTGGTCACTTATTTGAAATCATCTTTGGGTGTGTGTGCATGTGTGTCTTTCTCTGCCTCATGTCCACAATTAATTACAATACAATCATTTATAGTTTAACAAATTCTCTCTCACAGAAGTAGTCAAGTAGTAGACAGAGAACATTTTTGTCCACATCAGAATTGCTACATTGCACAACACATTTGGAAATGGTCTGTGTATTCTATATCCTCATCTTCATATTGTTACATTGCATTGAGTAGTGTCTCGCTCCCTCTATTGGTTCATAAATGTTATGAGGCCCTCAATGCTTTGGTCCTGGTCAGCTATCCCAGGGACTACTCAATCTCAGCTCAGAGTATGATATGATGGTCTAGGATCCACAACATGCTCATCTATCAGGGGAACAGTTCTTAAACCCCAATATATTTGTACATTCATTGAATGACCTTTGAAGATTTGGGTACAAAAACTCATACTCTGCTACTTGAGGTCAAATTTTGCACTATGATTATGTAATTGAGGTTATTGGACTATGCCATTGGGATGAGGCTCTTGTGGTCCATAGTGATCGATGGACCAGCCCGTCCCGGCAGCCAGGCGGAACAGTAACCATCTGGCACACCTGGTTGGCCGGAGGGATGCGATGGCAGGATCAGTGTCACCATCAGAATGTGTGATGTTGACCCTAGGGGTTAGGGTAAACATCATCTTGGTTCGCTAGCTGGATATCACTATAGACTAAAACCTAATGTTATGTAAGCTACACAATCTTTTATGCACATTATTTTACTTCGGGAGCAACCCAAAGATCGATGACATCCTAAAAACAAAATTAGTTTTATTTGGGGGGAGGGTTAACATTTTGATGATATTAGAGAAGACAACATCAGTCTAAAGATGGTAATTTTCACCATATCAAGATTATGTTTGAGGAGGGGGTCGACCGACAAACAAAAACAGTTTTGGTGAAAAGACATCATCAATATTTTTAGGTTTTTCCATTACAAATGGTACCAAAATAGGATCATAACAGTAAATTGAGTATTATACATCACCATCAGAAAATGTGATGCCAAGCCTGTAGGTAGAATAAACATCAACTGGGCTGAAATTAAGGCAAGATTGCTATGCATGCTGTACACTTTTCACATGATTTGCTGGAAAAATTACTTTTAGCCCTATGCACCCCTCCCTTTTTTTTTTTTTTTTTTTTGAGACAAGTCCACACTTGTGTAGTAAGCTTTTCAGCTCTTACAAAATTAAACACAAGAAAATGGACAAATCTGCCCGGTACCCCAGGTCAACATAAAAAGTGGTAACCATGTGTGTTCTAAATTTCATGGAAATGGGGTATTTTGTTGACTGAAATCGCGGACCGCGAAATTGCGAAAAAAGGGGGTATTCTGAGCATTGTCTCCGCGAAATTTAAAAAAAAAAGGGGTATTTCACAGGTTCGTTCGATCGATGTCTTCAGCCCGAGTCTTCAGCCTCCATCCTCTGGCATTTCATTGATTCCGCCCTCAATCGTCACAGCGAGAGCGCCAGAAGACAGCTTTTTACTATTGCACGGCGGTTTCCCGATATAGTTGTCTAGTGGGTGTTGCACGTATGCTCCCGCACGGTTTGAAGAGAGCTGAATGAACGACGCGAACATCGATGGTGTCAGATGTAACCGTTTTGGCTGCCGTATACACTTTTCCATGTGGTGAATTGAAAACATTGCGGGACACATTGGCAGTGATTGGAGCGAATTCTACGACCGAATCGAAAGTGATATTTTTCCTTGGTTTTTAATTCTGTTCAATTCTGATGCATGCAAGTTTTATTTTGTATCGTTGTTTCTCTTCCCCTGTTGCACTTGAAGTTTGGCGTGCGCCGGTTCGTTCGTGAAGTAAATAAATCAAAGTAAGCTTACCGGGGCATTTGACATGTGTCAAACTATTGTTCCTATTTGGTTCATTTTCAATTAAAATCAGTATACAGGCATTGTAATTACCCCAGTTAATAACACAGGATCATCTGGGAGTACAACAGACACAAAGTAATGTTCATACTTGCACATTTTGTACTTAATATATTAAAATATTTGGAGTCATTGAAAAGGGGTGTCTGGAAATCTTCTCATTGAAAACCTTGAAAAAGGGGGTATTTTTACCCTGATTTTGTCAGTGATTTGGCAAAAAAAGGGGTAAAATCAATGAAAATCAGTGAAAAGGGGGTTTTGAAAAAGGAAGAACACACATGGTTACCACTTTTTATGTTGACCTGGGGTACCGGGCAAATCTGGGGGTGGGAATCTTAATGGAGAGGTGGGTATGGGGTAGCTTTTAATCAGAGCCCTTGTAAAATGACATTAAGTCCAGTGTAGTGACTGGGCATAACCTATGCACAAACCCTCTGACCTGATTCTGGCACTCTGTGTATCCACAGGTACTCATTCTAGTCCGTGAATTTTGAATTCATAGATGCTACTTTTCAGGATTTAGCCTGAATTCAGGTTTTTTGTGAGTCCAAAGTCCTGCGTTTTTAGTTATATTCAGCCCGTTTGGGGGCTTTTTTCTCACCAGTTTCAGGTTTTTTGAGTGAAACTGAGTAGCATCTGTGATTGAAAACACCCCCTTTTGAATCTCATTTTGCAAAGTTTTTGCATTTCAACAATGCCCCTGTTTTCGCTCAAACACAAACAATATTTCTATACCCATTTCTGATCATTCACAGCTCAATTTGAGACAAGACGAACTATAGTAACAGACAATTGCCATACAGAAATGATACAGATGGACAGCTACAGTCACTTATTGCAGGTACACCATCCTGATAGCTCATTGTGTTGGTAGCCTGAATAATAGTTACTACAAAAACAAAGGTGTTGCTGGCAATCTGTTCATGTATATAGCCATCTGGATAAATGATTAAGCATTTGCCATGTCCCTAAATTTTCTTGCACACTAAGATCCTATGGAACATCATATAATCTGTCTTTCTGATAAGTGATAATACTGGGGCTATTTGCCTCACCTATCAAATTTTCCACCTGCATACATGCATAAGTAACCTTTAAGAATTTAAGAAATTTTACTTTAATACTTGCAACCAAGTTGACCCCCCTCCCCCCCCTCCCCCCCCCCCTGTGTGTGGCAGGTAGCTCTTGTCAACATCTAAAGGGTTATTAGTTCTGTTATGACATAATATCACATTGTGGTGAGCGTAATTATGACAATGAACTTGACGATAGATGTCGGCATTATGTAATATATCCCATGTGGTAAGCATTATCATGGGACCTCATTTGGAAGATGAAAGATTTAGCCTTATGTTATTTTGAACATTCAGTGATGAGGGTCTTTGGAGGCCGGGGGGCTACTCATGACAATTTAAAGCGACTATACAGGGACGTGTTGCATACATGGTAGTATTTTCAGCCTTTTGGTATATCAATAACCTCTTTTTTTAGGCCAATTTTGGTATATGGATGGGGGTTTTTTTTTTTTTTTTTTAATTTTTTGAAAAAAAAAAGGTCCAAGTTTGTCTCAATCTAGCCAAATTTGGTTAAAATTTCTGGGGAAATTTGTAAAAATTAAGACAATTTGGGTTCAATTTGGCCGAAAATTTTGACTTTTTGTATATCGATGAGTTTAAATTTTAAAAAATTGGTATATTGATGAGTCCAATTTCAAATTATCAACAGCCCACCCCTACAAAACAAAAGGTGACCCGACATTTGCGAGTTTTAGCATCAGTCGCTGACTACACCATGGCAATTTTTTTTGCACCTTGGACTTTTCAAATAAGTTTTCAACAATTTTTATATACAATAAGCATCATCTTCATTGCTAATTAATGGTACGGCTACATTGTGAGAAAGCTACCCATTAACAAGCATTCCATTACGCTTTGTTTACATCCGAATTAGCCGTTAGCGCTAGAAAGGGATGCAAAATTCTATTCAAAAAGTCTTGTCTACAGTAAGAATATGAAGATCCATATGATCTGTGCAACATATGTATGAAACCCTTTATTACCTCAAGTCATAATTGAATAACTTGAAATGTAAGATGATATGGGATTGAGAAAACTTGTGTCTCCTAAGAAAGATTAAGATAAAATGTGACATTTTGAACTTGGAGAGCAATTCTGTGAATGTGATTTCCGCAAAGAAGAATCATTTCCGGAAATGCAGGGGTATCATGAGACTTTAGATGAGGGCAAGTTATGTGAGTGATTTTCAATTCATGATTCTCTAACATCCATTCTTTCTAAGACCGATAAAAGTTAATTGTGAGTTCCCTCACATATTTTTTACTGTGTGATGTGGTGACTCTTTCATTATTCATTATTTTTTGTATATTAATGGTTTAAAGCTGTTTAACACACATCGGTCTTTTTAATGGTAACCAACAAAACATCAAATGCAAGGAAATGACATTTCAATATACTACAATTTATTTAGTATATTGACCTCTCTTCAGGAGGTATTTTCTATGCATGAGATTATCAAAAGTTGAAAAAAAGATTGAATCATTTCAAGCTTTCAGTGAAAATGGCCAAATATAAATGAATTATTTCTGCAAAATGCCATTGAGAAAAAAAAGTGAAGCATGCTGGTGACAGGAAACACACAATCAACTTTCATCAGCCTAATTAGCCTTTTTGAAATATGGCCATCACAAAAGGAGAGGGCGCACTTTGATTTGGGTAATCTTTTGTCAGCTGAGAAGCATACAAAAGATTAACCCAAACCAAAGTATGCCCTGATTAAGTGCATTTATTTTTATTAAAGCATAACATTATTTGCAATTTCAAAAGAATCCCTGTACTTGATATTTTGTAAATATTACACATGAAAAGAAAAATCAGAAGAATTCTTGTTAATAGTTGCGACTATATAAGTTGACTTAGGGGCGGCCATTACAAATGTGGGCCGGCCAAATTACAAATATATGCCCAAATTGAAATAGAGATATGAAAGAAAAATATAACAAATTTCTCAAAAAGTGGGGCGGCTATGTCATCCCCTTGCTATGGCCCTGGTTGGGCCCCACTCTTCAATCTTTTCTGTATTCCACAATGACAATGCCCTTAAACATGAGTTCTTATTGCATTCTTGTATTAGGCTCAAGGCCGTAGCAAGGTTGAAAAATGTGGGGCGGCCATCACAAATGTGGGGCGGCCAAATTACAAATATATGCCCAAATTGAAATAAAGATATAAAGAAAAACATAACAAATTTCTCAAAAAGTGGGGCGGCCATGGCATCCCCAACCGCCCCGCTTGCTACGGCCCTGATTAGGCTGATAAAATGTTACTAGCGGCTGTTGCTCCTTTGCCTTG
Source organism: Amphiura filiformis (assembly GCF_039555335.1). Classification (NCBI taxonomy): domain Eukaryota; kingdom Metazoa; phylum Echinodermata; class Ophiuroidea; order Amphilepidida; family Amphiuridae; genus Amphiura; species Amphiura filiformis. Next base: position 51,177,230 of record NC_092636.1, on the reverse strand, counting down.
CTGATGACCTATATTTTGGTCTGTGTTGCAGACAACATACCAAACAGTGGAATTTTGCCATACTTGTGGAGGCAAAACTCAGTGTATATAAACATAGTTGAGAGCGGCATGAAAGATGATAGCACAGAACATTTTCTTCTCTTTCAACTGCAGTTGCTCACTCTCTTAGTAGAAAATGGGTCAGACCTTCATAGTGACTCTGATTTTGATAGAAAAACATTTATTTGATGATTGACAACCATTGTCATTAGTACCTTGAGAAGATGAACTGGCAGTGGTGGCAATGAAATTTTTTTGGGGGGAGGGGCATTGGGGGGAAGTAGGGGAGGTCAAAATCAGCCAACAAAATTGCCGCAAATAGTGGAAATATTTATAATTTTGAGTTTTTACTGGGGGAAAAAGTTATGACTGGAAGTGCCTTGTCCCCCTGTGGCACCCCAATCCCAAAGACTTTGATGTGCTCTAAACTATAGTGCACAAATTATACTTTTTGCAAGTTATTTTTTTGAGTTATCTTATCAATATGTCAAAAGTGAACTCTGAGATATCAATGTTTTAGCAATAAATTACACACAACACATCCTTATATTTTAAAATGGTAAAAGTTTCACGCTTGCAAAAGATGTATCTGGTGCTTGGTCTTAATTTGTATATTTTTGCATCAATGAATCCAAAATATCTGCTTTTGGTGTGCAAAATCCAAAATAATTAAAAAAATTTGAGTGGCATTTTGACTGCAAATATATTTTTTGTTTACACAGAAATACACACGTTTGCTGGAGTTAACAACATACCAAATGCGACGTGACTGGGTTTGACATACACGCAGGTTTACGTTACTCACATGCATAATCACAATATTTCACATTCGCACATTCCCGACATGGCGGACACAATAGGATGACACCGCATGAAATGGGTAAAGTCTTTTGAATTTGCTGGATTTTATCTAGATTGAAGACTGCCCTCCTATTGTGTATGCCATATTTTGAAAAGGCTAATTGTTGTTTATCCAATCTTTTATATAGATTTGATTCATTCAGATAGTATAAGAGAAAAGCTGTGGAAAGATGGAACTATCTGGTTGAAACCAATCTTGTATGTCATCAGTATATATACAGAAAATAAACCAATTGTCTTACAATGCTACCTGTGGAAAGAGTACTTTGAACATTGAAGGCCCTACAATGGACCCCCGTGGTACACCAAACCAGGGATATCATATCCCTGACCAAACTAATTTCATCATGATTCTCAGAACTTGAAACACTCCATTTATACACACCCTACCAGCCAAATATATGATTGCACTCATAATTTCAACACTGTACTTTAAACACCAATTTCATCAGCCAGTGGTATTATAAGGATTTATTTAAAATTACATAAAAATGTAAGTGCATCAATAATTTAACTGCAGGCATTCCCTTCTTTCTCACTAAATTACATTTCATACTTCTGTAAGGAAAACCCTGAACTTAAGGGAAATTTTTGACTCAAGTGAAGTTTTGTATGAACACGACCACAGTCTCCTGAGCAACACTATGGATAAAAACCTGGATAAAAACACTGTTGATGAGAGAACCAAAAACACACCTTGATGTTGACACATGTATTTCATGATTATCATCCTTCACTTTGTTCAAAGCTGTTTCGGTACTCGGTGTGAAAGTACAAGTATAGGCTGAGTAAAATACCTCCCCAAGACCATTCTTTTCTATGAATGTGTTGATTGTTATAATTAATGGCACACTTTACAACAATGTTGGAAACATAAGGAATGTTAGAAACAGGTCTGTGGCTCATTAATTTAGGAATAATGGAATGTTTAAAAGGGTCAGTGAAAGTGCCTGCACTTAACGATCTCTTGACAATATCCCCAATATCAGTTATTTGCACATGAACATTTGACTTTATGAACCATGTTGTAATGATGGGTCACAATATACCCATGGATCAATAAGGCTCTTCATATTAAATTCTTAGTTTACTGTTTAAGATTTTTAAGGTATGAGGTAACTTTTAATTACTTATTATTTGAAACGAGTGGTCACTGGCCAATATCATCAGTACATTTTGGCACTGCAGATTTAATTGTATTGCAGTTATGGTTGATTTTATGCATTGATAATAATGCAGGGGTATTCTTTGTTTGTTCATCTGCATCATAGTTAGTAGCAAATTAATGTAATTAAAATGTCATTTAACAAAGAAATTGTCAAATAAAAATCAATTAACCAAACATTTTGCAATTCTCAATTTTGGATACAGGAGGGAAACAGTAAACTCAAAATCATTTGTGAAGGGCCTAAGGAGGTATACAGGTCTCTTCCCCATCCCCATTTTGTTTGGCTAGGCCATATGGCCAGTGGTAACAGATGCAGAATGAGTGTCTCAATCATTTGTCATGGTGCACTTGCAATGATTGGCCTTTGTGAAAGAATGAGGTGGGACTGCAAATTAAGTTGTATTAACCTGTGGAAACAGAAAATTATAAAAAACAACAACAAAACAGAACAAATTTGGATTGGGAGGGAAATAAGAAGGTGACATTGCTCTCTATGTACCAGCTATCTGAGGCTTATCCGTCCATCCAGGGCCCTAACTCATCCTACTGTCAAACTTGCAATGCATCGCGTCTCTCGTTTATAGCTCCAGGTTTACACTTAGTATACATAATAGCCATTTTCTCACCACACACTTCAAAAAATGCCCCGAAACCATGGCAAGATTGGGTGACCATCCCGTTTGCGGACCTTGCAAAAAGGCACAATATTTTGGTCATGACCTTAGGACTGTTGGTTTACAAAGGTCAATGTCTCCACAAGCATAGCATCCATGTAACTCTAATATGTTTGGATAATATTCTCTTAGCGCAGGTGCTGAAAACATAAAACACACATCATAAGTGCTTTTGGGTTTGTTTTAAAAGAGCGCTTTATTAGTTTGTTGAACCTGTGGTATGCTAACGCACATCAGGAGGGCGTAATTTAGACTGTGTTGTCATCGCAGATTCGGTCATCTCTGCTGGTTAATTGGGCTGGGCTGAGCCTGGTCAAAGGTTGTGACCATTGTACCTACTTTGGAGTGTGACCCTCCAGTTGTGACCTCCTTAAACTGTTGGGTCCAACTTAGCTTTTGTGACTGCTTCAGCTAGGCAATTATGTATTACCTAAAAATATGTGATTGTCTTTTCCTAAGGCAGAATTTGTGGTAACAATCATTTTAACACAGTTATTGTATAACTAAAATATGTAAAATTATATCACATTATTTTCCAGGAAATATGTGATGCCATACAGTTTCAGAAATCTCTACTCCCTCGCAGATGAGAGAAGACCTATCAATCACTGGTAATTTCTGCCATTGTTACTAGATCGGTAATTTTGGGGTTTATGCCGCAAAATTAACAGTATTTGTTGTGTGAATAAGCAAACCATAAAAATGTCTGGAATTCAAGTGTGTTTTTTTTGTTGACCCAGACATTACCGAATCCTTCAAATCAATAGAATTAATTGTAGAAGAGGCGTTCATCAGCCTTTTCTATAGCCTTGGCCATGACCCCCCTGAACATTGAGCTCTATCTTGTCATTGATAATATGACCATTATAATCCCTTTTCTTTTCAAACTCACCTGAAAGTAATGAGTATAATTGTATCGGGTTTAACTGGTATACGGCTGACCCGACGGTACTTTATAAGTTTGGATTAGGGTTAGTATTAAGTGTTCATAGCTATAGGTTAATAACTTCGCATCGGTTATTTGGAGGGCATTGTGAGTAATCTAAACATTTTGCCTTTGGAACCAAGGAATATTGCGAGATACAAAGCAAAATTAGATTTGTCTCAAAGCCCGACATATAACAGATGCAAATTTATTAACTGAATTCATAACCATCACGTTTTAAACTCCTCACTTATCCAAATCTCAAAATTTTATGCTCTGAAATTTGTTGAAATAAACAAGTTCAATCACTCACAACTTAAATTTCGGTCTTCACAAAAATATCGAACAGGCTAAAATGGACTTACCACTTACAGCAGTGTGAAATCACTGTGCAAATACAGTAGTTACGCAAGCGGGAAATCTGTAGATTTCAAGTGGAGACACCCATTCAGGTAGGCCTAAACCTATTTTACACTCCCTGTGTGGAAGATTAATAGTCATGTTTTATAGGGGGTGTAAGAATTTCAACAGGAATAGCCCAGTAAAGTCAATGGAAATTTTGTCATTTTTAAAATTCTACCTTTTGTCAATTCAACAGGGATGAGATTCTTCCTCTTGATTAGAGGAATTTCTCCCTTTAAGTATAGGAGATGCATTAATTTTCCTTCTTTTTTGATTGAACCACCATCTCATGCCTGAAAAATGAATACAAAATGAATGTCAAAGAAATTAAGTCGCATAAGATATCAATGTGCACGGAACAAATTCATCTATCCAGTAATCCAGTAAATTATCTTATAGTTTCTTTAAGAAATTGCCTCTTATTTAAGGGTAATGATACTCCTTGTAAGCAGTTTATTTGCGATCTTGTTCGTACATTTTTGCAAATTCCTTTCCAAAATTGATTAAGACAGAAACAGATTTCCAAGAAAATTTTTCAGCTGGTAGAAATAGGGCAAGGGTCACACGTGTAATGATACCTTCCATGTTAACACCCTGTTTAAACATTTTTCCATTACTACTCGTTTAAGAACATGATTAGTATAATAACATATTTGGGACATCTCATTATACTACTAATTAGCATTGATTAGTGCTAACACACCATCTTGACCATTGCATCTCAAATAACCGGCCTACTTCCTTTAAATTTCTGTTATTTCTCAAGTTTAATTGACCGTCCATTGACCTGTGGTCTACTAGAAATTAATTTATGAATGCAAATGACTAATTTTGCATCAAGAAAATGAATCCTGTACTCATTTAGATGACAAATTTTGTCAAATTATTCTAAGATCTTGTTTCATCTTTATACCAGTGGAACTACATCATATCAGAAGGTGTATGACAGACTACCATTGTCAGAATCCCTGCCTGTGTTAAAGCCACAAAGTACTCAGTACAAAATGAGCACAATGGGGGGATGTGCCACAAAACTTGAGTAGCATTTTCGCCCTTTTGACCCCAATGACCCTTTTTCAAGGCTAATCTTTGTATTTGGATGGGTCATTTTTTTCAATTTGTGGAAAAAATATCCCAATTTTACCTCACTTTAAAAAATTTTTGGAAATTTGCCTAATGTATGGCGGAAAGTTGTAAAAACTCTGACAATTTGTGATAAATCTGGTCTTAAATGTTGAATTTTGGTTATATCGATGGGTCCAAATTTCTTGAAAAATTTGTAGAGTGATGGGTCCACTTTCGGATTCTCAGCAGCACTCCCCTACCCAAACCAATTTTGAGTATCCCTCCCCCGCTTTGAAACTTCTCTTACTGTGTATGTTTGTATGTGGTTCTCCTTCTGCATACCTGAGCGGTGTATTAGGTGATTTTCAGGAAGACCAGGGTGCCCCATCACCCCTCCCCAGACATCTCTTTCAATTTAGGCCAGCTTGATCTACTGAGCAGAAATCAAATAAAATTGTCCTATGCATCTTCTTACTTTCAAAAGTTAAACACCAACATTTGTTTCCGTATTGGTGGCTTTAATGCTGTAAAATTACATTTTGTGCACAGTAAATGTGTGTTTGTATGGGTGGGTTTGTCCAATGCAAGTTGGTTGATTGGTCCAGGCCCGTACGCATGATTTCATTTGGGGGGTGCTGATTTTGAAAAAGTGGACGTTTTTCCAAGGGGGGGGGTGATTTTGTGAAAAGTGGACTTTCTTCCCAAAATTTGGACCTTTTTTGTCCAAAAAAGCGTAAAAACCTGATTTTTTTGCTCTCTACGCTCGCAAATTCTGATATTTTGGGACTTTTTGTATACTTTTCCAAATGGGGAGGGGGGGGGTAGGATTGGTCAAACCTGCTTTAAGTCAAATGGTCAGTAAAAGATTATGGTTGTAATATCTTTTATTATTTATTGAATTTGTTCTTTCATGTGCATGAAAAACACTAAACGAAAGTGATTCAAAATTGTCTGCACTGACTCAGTGAATGAAATAATGAAAATGTATGAAATTCAAAGAAATATTAAAATACCCTATTCAGTGCCCCATTATACAAATCACAAATACCTGTGTACAGCGAACTGGTCAAAAATGCGTCTAATAAACAAAATTTTAACATATTGTTGATCTTTACTTAAGTTACAATAGCATTGCCAATCAATTTTATGAGGCTAAAAGTAAGGGAGGTGAACCCGTGTCCATCTTCGGGCAATCAACCCTAGCTGCCTATTGTCTATATAGTGTAGGATGCCAATAGGTAATTCACGCTACGTGTTGGACTGTAATAAAATGCATAAAATGGCTGCATTTTTTGTCGCTGAAAAGACAGCAAGACAAAAGGTTTTGTTTGCATGTGTCCTATTTCCTTTTCACTGGCTTTAACACCCACATATTGGCACTTGTTGCGAAACAACCCAGAATATTGGTATACAGAGTAAACTTGTAGATAGTTTAAAGGTGCATTCACAGATTTCGTAGGTGATGGTCAACCACATTTTTTAGAATGCCCATATTTTTTTACTTCATTATGCATGACATTCCTGCTTTAAGGGCAGAGTAATGGGAGAGAACATGGACCTTTTCGAGCTTCATTATTTCTGAATTGTATGTCCAAAGTATATAAAACTATACATTTTTGGAAAGGAAATGAGTCAAGGTATCCCATGGTGACGTCAGATTTGTTCAAAATTCTCAAGTTTGTGAAAAAATCACAAAAATTCACTTTTTTACCCCAATTTTTTTGTGACAACTTAGAAAAAAATCCGCTCGAGTAAAAAAAATTCAGTTAGCTTTTCATGAAGAAGAGACATGAACTTAGGGAAGGTTTTTTATTTTTTGAAATTCGCCTCTTTTTCGAAATATTGAAAAAACATGTGAAAAAAAGCCATTTTGTCACTCGACTCTATTAAGCTAAAAATTAGTTTAATATTTTTGTTTAAAACAAATATTTTGAAAAAATGAAAAAACCTTCCCTAGACTTTGATGTACTCTAAAGGATAGTGCAAAAAGTTTACCCTTTGCTTGCATATTTTTCGAGTTATCTTGTCACAAAAATCGCATAATATTGTCAAAAGTGAACTCTGAGAAATCGACGTTTTAGTAAAAAATGTCAAAATTATGCACAAAACGCCCTTAAATTTTAAAACGGTAAGACTTTCACACTTGTAAAAACTGTATCTGGTGCATGGTCTAAATATTCATCTTTTTGCACCAATGAATCTATAATGTCTGCTTTCAGTGCGCCAAAATTCAAAATAATTAAAAAATCTAAGTGGCATTTTGACTGCAAATTTTTGTTTTGTTTACACCACATTTGCTGGCGTTAACAACACACCGAATGCGCCTTGACTGCGTTGGACATACGCTGAAGAGTTGCGCGCGTCACGCTGACGCGATTCGCAAGGCAGAATCACAATATTTCGCATTCGCGCATTTCTGACTCATTATTTCCGCCAATTTACTAAGCTGTCTTGAGCCATGTGACTTTTTAGAGTTGAAAAGAGTGAAATAAATCAAGCAAAAATACGAATAAATATTAGCAAGTTGTATTTTATCAGTTTCAAGTGAAAGAATCCATCTTAGTGTTGATAAATATCAAAAAATCGCAAATTCGGTCGTGGACGAATGTGTCTTCCATTACTCTGGCCTTAACACAAAATACCAAATAAAAGTTGTAGCAGCATACTTATTTTGACAAAACAGAACAATTATTGAATCTGGTCATTTTTGTCATTAGCTGTTACACATTACTAAAATATGAACATAGGTTGGTCTGTCCACAGATCCTAGAGAGATGGGATCTGTGGTCTGTGACAGGGTTTGGACTATATTGTGTTAATAATGTGTTGTTGCAAGATCTTTCTGGTGCTAGATAAAAGAACAGCATTTCGGAAAGCACTAAAATTCACAAAATGGTCCTTATGATATGCCAACATTATGTTTCTGCACTCTTAACATTGAAGGATCTCCATCAAGCAAAATTTGTGCTAAAATTGTTTCACTCAAAATCTCTGATTATGTCCCAAAGCCAAAGTACCAAAGTTCAACAAAGTTGCTAAGACTATATATATATATGTATATTGTGGCCTATGCTGCCCTCACAGTTTGGTGTACTTAGAAATGAAAGTATTTCTTTATTATTTAGGATACACGGGCATTACTTAAAATTTAATGAATATTTCATGATTTATCTTACAATAGAAGTGAAAAGTATGTGTTTATAGCCCGAGGGGTACTCACATAGTAAAGGCATGCGGGGACGGTGGCTCCAATGGGTAGATTTTCCAAGAAAAATCATTTGACATGGGTCTCTGTTTTGAAGAAAAAATCCTTAGACATGGGTCTATGTTTTGAAGACAAAATCCTTAAACATGTGTCTCCCTTTTAAATTTGTGTGAAAAACATGTTGCTTTTACTATTTTCAAGCTCAAATCCTTAGATATGGGTCCCTATTTTGGAAAATCCTTAGATATGGGTCCCTATTTTTGGTGCAATTACCCTTGGAAATGGGTAAGGGTTCGGAAGCTTGAGCCGCACATCCCCATCAAAAAATAATTGCAAGGTTCATAGTGCAGAAGGCAGATAGATATAGTTGGACTAAAATAATTATAAATCTGTTCAACTGTTTTTGCTGGCTACAGTATCATGTCATATCCATGAGGCATCATCAGGCATAGTGATCTTGAATTGAAAATACCGTAACCACTCTGGTATAAGCCCCCCCCCCCCCCAGATGGCAAATTTCACTTCAAAAATGGGGGTGGGCTTATAACCATGGAGGGGCTATAGTACTTGATTTTAGAAATAAGAAAAATCATCGGAATGTTAATTATCAACTGACATTTTTTTATATTTGTTCTTATATGTGAGAGAAAAGCATTCATTTGATTTAAGAACTTGGCCAAAATTTAGTAATGGGCTTATAGCCGAGTGCACCCTTGTTCCCAGAATGTTTCTAAAAATAGGGGGTGGGCTTATACCTGAAAGTGGGCTTATACCCGGGTGGTTACGGTATTCATAAATACAAGGCAGATAGATGTTCAACCACACTTAAATCCTAATCGCAGGATTTTGGTTTTTTTAATGTAAATTTTAGGCTTAAATAATACGGTAAAATATAAGAAAGCCCACTTACTATCTTGACCGCTTAACTGTGGAACTCAATGGGTGAATTAATAATGTAATAACGATAGCTCTGTTGTCCTACAAACACAACAAATTCAGCTGACTCCAAACAAGTGTAGGTAATTGTAGGTAAATGAATATGCAAAAATCAGGTTGGAAACAATTTAACCAAGTTCATTTGAAAAGACCTTACATTAATTATAAATTATACTGAATATGATTTTAAAACTCAGTTTACAAAGAGTTTAGTAATTAACCTCTCACTTTCAGAAATATTTAAGTAGCTTCAGCAAGCCACACTGCATACCACCTACAAAATGAATAGAAATTTTTGATATTTTAAAATTAATGATCAATTAAACGGTATCATAAAGAATATGGTAAGTGATTGTTCTTGACAAATTACAATATACTGGATTACATCACATATTCATGGCTAATATTGGCCAAGATGTAGGACACTAGATGTGAACTTTCTTTGACCTAAATCTCATTGTTGCACTCATTTCCTAACAAGAGAACAGGGAAGTTCAAAGGCATTACCAAGAAAAGGTATTGTAGAAATTTGTGCCTTAGCTAATTTCTTAAGAACAAAGCAGGTATCGTGCCAAAGTCATGCATTCATTTATCTACACATAATAGAATTACAAGACTTATGCTGCTGACGTTCTTTAAATAGTCGCTACCATAGGATTAAATTGTTTTGACTGCAATAGCTGCCTCATGCTAAAATTCAATGTAAACACAATCAGTAAGTAAATTATAATTGAAGACCGGATTAAAAAGACTAGTTTGCATCTGACGTCAGGGCAAAGGTGTGATGTGATTGGTTGCTGACCTGCGCAGTACAGCATTTTTGGTTCGGTTGACAGGATGTCATATGCAAACTAGTCTTTTTAGTTCAGTCTTCAATTATAGAAAAGAACATTCGACACATGGCAGCTATTTCAATTAGTACATTTAGTGCTGGGCTAACTAGTGTAATTTCAATTTGTTATAATGGACATTACTTTTAGAACAATGCTTAATCAAATATGTTCATCGGAGATGTAGCAACAACAGCATAATTGGTGATTGTTCAACTTGCTGTCGGAGGTCGACACACTTGTATCATTCTGGAAAGAATGTTACATTTGACTTTTTATTGACTACTGGTACCTTTTGTGGATTTCATTGTATTGAGAGGGGTTGTACTTTAACCCTAACACTGAACACTGGTTTTTGCTATCGGAAGTTAAAGAAGAAACAAAAAAGGAGAGAAGATGAACAAAGAAATCACTTGGCATCCTCGGGATTCGAACCTTAGATCCCTCGCGTGCCAAGCACATGATCACCGACCTATAGCCACAGAGGGTTCGCTGCCCAGCCAGCGATTCCATGAGCACTTAGATGATTGCATCATGGCATGACATTGTGCAGGGTTATCCTCATGGTAATTTGTGGTCTTTAGGCATGTGAGGGTTAACATAGGCCTCAATCTAGGAAAATACATGTTAGTTAACCCTAACACTGAACACTGCTTTTTGCTATTGGAAGTTACAGAAGAAACAAAAAAGGAGAGAAGATTTACAAAGAAGTCACTTGACCTCTCTGGGATTCCAACCTACCCCTCGCGTGCCAAGCACACAATCTCCGACCGGTACAGGGGTTCACCCAACTAAATTTTGAGGAGCCACAGGGCCTTGTGTAGAAATGTAGTAAAACACTCACCACAAACAATTACACAAAGTCTTTCAGTCCAATCATGTTTAAAGGAAATTAGGCTTTTGGAGGATGTACTTTTCCTTGTGCCATGTCCAAAATTTGAGGTGCCTCAGGGCTTTATATATGCAGAGATGTAGCAAAACACCCACCACAAATAATACACATGATCTTCCAGCCCAGTCTTGTTTAAAAGAGAATGGGTTTTGGGAGTATGTACTTTTTGAGTCAGGTGTGACCACTTCTTAACCTGTCATCTGATTTGCATACATTGTTTGCAAACTTCCTGCTTCTGTTTGGAGCAACATTTTTCTTACTTTGAAAGAATGGCATTGATGAAGCAGCTTTTTGTTAATTCAAGTAGCTGTTGCCGGCTATCCAATCAATTTAGCCACAATTTATGTATAAAGCGCTTCAGACTCCGTATTACGCATAATATTGTATGTACAATACTTTTCGTGACGCCAAAAAGTATTACACGTGCAATAAATAGTATGTACCGGGAAAATATATATTTTGCTACAATCATTGGTTGCTTAATTGATACGGAGTTGCCAAATTTCTAAGAGTGGTAAATTTAGTGAGTGTTCATGCACGGAATGATGAACATCTTTTTATGTCTTCTTGTTTTCAACTGTACTTAATATTAAAAGGCCTATTAATACTAATAATATTAATAATATTAAAATTGTAATAATAATATAAATGGCACATTCAGTTCTTATTTATTTATTTATAGATTTATTTATTTAGGCCTATTTATTTATTTATTTATTTATTTATTTGTTTATTTATTTATTTATTTATTGATTGGTTGATTGATTGATTGATTGATTACTGATTGATTAATTGATTTAGCGATTCATTTATACTGACATTTAGTCATATATTGATTTAGTCAGTTTCTTAAGTATTATTTGTAGGCCTATGTATTTATTCTGTTTTTGATTTGATTGATACTGATATTTTTATTGTTTTTTAAAGTTTTGGCATATAACATTATACATTATAACACGTTGTGTTATGAATTTGCAACAGCTTTTTACATGTTGATATCGTTGAGGCATGTTATGATGGTGTATGTTATAGACCTACTTATGATCATCCCAATACATCCATAAACGTGTTAATGTGAAACGAGATTACTTGAAATATATATTTCAGAGTTGAAAGAGTTTCAGCTATACGAACATATTTCTGAAATATGTCTCTCTGATTGGTTGAGTGTCAAGAGGATTACGGCATCCTCAAAGCCTCTTGCTGTAATTCTCTAATCGATATCTATTATAGGACCGATCTTTTGAAATCCATACAACCGTGTCAAATGAAATAGTCTCGGATCATAGTTTGTGGACGATACAATGTTGATACATCAGATTTCGGAATTGTATTAAAAATAGGCACAAATCACATTGAACAGGTTGAATGCTGGCAAAAGTAGATAAAATAACTATGGGTCTAATTTACATTAATCAGTGTCCTGGGCCAGGATAACATTTAGGACTCCTTCGCATTCTAAAACAATACCTTTGAACACCAAATGTCCTTGCTTTCATTTTCTCATTTAATTTGTTTTAATTGTAATTAATTTCTTTATCCGCTGGCTCTGTGGTAAATCCGGTATTGCCAAATATTTATCGTCCATTACCCGTGTTAATCTATTTATTTATTAAAATGCACCATCTATTAAATTCCTGTAATACAATGTATAGGCCTAGTGTATTTGATAACAAATTTGTTTTTATTTTTGATTGGAATTTGGGTGCCATTATACGATTTCATATATATAAAATATGTTTGGGCATGGCGGAATAAGTATATGATTAAAAATAGACATACTCTTAGGCCCCCTTTTTTTAATGTTTGTACATTATTAATATTAATATTTATGTACAAAATAAAAACGAATGTATATAAATTTGATTGTTTTGTAAACATTAAATTTGATGTTTACTCATAATTATGTCTGGAAAGTCAGGGAAAAACTAAGGAGTATCGGTATTTAGTTTCCTGGGAAAGTGGATCAGATGAGCAGTGAGTAAAAACATCATCGCCCTAAATCTTTATTTTATTTTTATTTTTTTATGAATTGATTAGGCCTACTGGTAAAGTGCAGAAAAAACCTCCAAACGCACTCTAGGATTTTTCATCAGCAGCAGTAGAAATTTATCTTGCATAGATTTTCTGGTGTCCTCGCTTGGATTTAGCAAACAATGAACCGTCAGGGTTATAGTGCGTTATTTAATCTGATTCAACTAGTCGTGGCAACGTATATTTATTGCACGTGTAATACTTTTTGACGTCACGAAAAGTATTGTACATACAATATTGTACGTACAATACGGAGTCTGAAGCTCGCTTAACTGTAGCTGGTCCAAACATTGTAACCTCGCATAGTCGCCCACTGAATAGAGACTTTTAATATGGGGGGTATCAATGTGAGGCCTCCTCCGAAGCATGGAATGCTGTGGGTACGGGTGTGCAGAAGCTTTTGAAACACATTTATTTTACATGCTATGAATTACACCTTAAAATTATAACCTTAAAATTACGAATTTTACCCTAAAATTATGAATTTTACCCTAAAATTATGAATTTTATCTTAAATTATCGGGGACCCTAGTGTTCTTGCCCCCCCCCCCCACCAAAATTATTGGAGGGTGATTCCAGAGCCATGGCTGAGCTAGCAGTGTCCATTGAAATGGTGAACATTTTCATATGCACAAAATTAGTATTTGCTTATTTTGATTAAGATTTATAGAAATCTGGAAGGAAATACTGTCAAGAAGAACTAATATACCTAATACAGTGCACAAAAGGATTAAGGTACCAGTTATGCTCACTCCTGTATATCCCAAACAAAGACAAATATGTTGAACTTTAAAAAGCAGCCAATGCCTGTACACTTTAGCTCTGATTTAAGATCTCATTTGTTGAAATTGGTTGAGAATTAAAGAAACAGTGATCTAAAACCTAATGAAGAAACAAAATCAAAAGTTGCACTTTTGTGTTCTAATCAATGAAAGCACAATGCTAGTTTTAATGTGCTAATCAATGGAAGGCATGGCTCTAGTTCTCTTGTTTGAGAATGCTTTTGTACAAATCAATAGGGAATGCAGTGGAGGAAGCTGCATCTTCTAAATTTGGGGCATCTTCCTTGGGTTTCTGGATCATTGACTCATTGTGTCTTTATTTTTGAATGCTTTCAACAAATGAAGTCTTAAATCAGAGCTAAAAGATGCAGCTATGGCTGCTGGTTTCAATTATGACATACTATCTTTAGGATATGAACAGGGGTGAACATAACTGGTACCTTAATTCTTATTTTGCTCAATGTTTGTGAATTGGTGGGAGAACTGAGGATTTGGCAATTGTAGCAGTGGTCAGAGCATCAAAAAGTACAGATTGTTGGCACCATAGTTCTCCCTACAATAGAAATAGGGGTCATGGCAACATAAAGCGGATTTCCTCCAATATTTTTGTACCCCATTCTCTCCAACAATACAAGATACAGTGAACTTTTCCCCTTCACTGTGTATTTATTAGTTGTAACAGAGATTAAATACAGGCAGGGGCTATTAAACCACTGAATAGTTTCAATTTACCAGCCAACAAACGGTGAAGAATTTCACCTCTTGTATAAATGATAATATTCTTATGCATGCATATAGGAGTTGCTCCATCAAGATCGCATTGGGTTAGTGCTTTAGCTCGCAGTGTATAGTATGCATATCGAGAGTTCACCGACATTTTTGAGCTATGTAATATAAAGGAATAAAATAAAGATGAAATAGAAATTTAAATATCAGATATGATTCCTCAAATTCAGAATGCAATTTGATGTGTCTGGTGTGTTCCACAAAAAATACCGTGCAACGGTGCAAGCGTTGCTTAAAACAGTGTAAAAAACCTGGATTTTTTTTGCCTTTTTCAAGGACCTTGGGTTTCTCTTCAATAGATACAGCTCAGAGGTTAATCCATCTCCTTTGTTATGCAATATTGTATTATAGGAAGGAATTTCAGTACAAAAAGACTCCCAAAAGGAAAAACCAGGATCCACTTATAGGATCTACATTTAGGGCAATATTGACTTCATCAAATTCTACCAAGTAAATCAGATCAAAACTTATATTCAGCAATATTTCTTTCACCCTCCATTTTGAAGGGCACATTGGTTTCATCTAATTAGGAGCAACTATTTTGAAACTCAAATAAAACACTCCCAATTCATAATGGATTGATTCTTGCTGATTTTGCAAAGATATGATTGTTGGGAATGGTGTTCAAGTTTACAGTAGTAATTTACTCTTGTAAATTACACAATAGGCAATTATTTTCTGTCATACAAGCCACTTTGAAACAAATTAGCCATCATAATGTATGAAACTACTTTTTAACCTTTTATTTTTACTAAAAATGGCAAAAAGTATGTAATCAGATCAAAAGACTGTTCCTGTTGGGAAGGTCACGTTTGAAGGTACAAAATGAATTTTGAAGCACCGAATTGGTGTGAAATGTATCGGCTACTTTTGACACAAACTAGATATTTACATAGGCAAGATGCCATGTTTGAAATTAAGAATTTTTAATCGAAGTGGAACATAAAAAATCGTACCAGACATATTAATAGGTGTTCAATTTTAATATATAATTATTAATATTCCATAACAGTATTTTAAGAGTTAATAGTCCCGTCTGGGTGAAGACAGTGCCCATAACATAGCGCATCCATCAAGCAGGTATTTCTTGGCTATATAACTGACTCCATCTGCATTGGAGACTGGTACCTGGTGATAGAGCATTGGTGATAATCAATATGACATGATGAAAAGGTGCTATGTAAAGTTGGGCAGGGCAGCAAAGGGTTAACCTGTGGGCGCTGACGCTACCGTTACGAGTGCTAGACCCTGTGACGACTTCAGCCTCACATATATAGCTATAGTATTTTAAGTTGCCAGCTTTTTGCAAACTTTTCATGGTATATTTCCATAAATGAACCGCAATATTGAATCACAGACCCTAGATTTTTTCTAGGGTCTATGTCTGTGTTTGTAGGCCTACTCATTTAAATGCATTTACATGCACATTTCAGAATTATTTGTGAAAATTTTCAAAAATTTGGAGCAAGATGAACCAAAGTAGTGTATTGTCAGTTTTTCGCAGTGATCATCTTGTAATATGTTTAACATTAATAGACTTGGGCGGACTGGTTAGTATTGTGGTTACAGCACCTTCATGGGTTCCATCCTGTTAGTATGTGGTAAGTTGGATGGTTGCAGATCCATGGCAATCCTCCTGCATATAATGTTATTGTTATGGGGTTCAGCATGAACCAGTACCCATTTATACACCTGGGTGGAGAGAGACATTAGAGGTTAAGATCCTTGTCTAAGGGTACAATACAATGGCACTGCCAGGGTTTGAACCTGCAACCCACCAATTATGGGTCAGAGCCCATACCGCTAGGCCGCACTGCCCCTATAGCCATCAAAATGCACTAAAAAATTTACATTTTTAAGTTATGCAAGATGCAGAGTCAAACCTTTTTGTGGATCAGATGCTCACATCTGATGAAGTCCTCCGACGAGATGGACGAAATATTAGTAAGTAAAACTTACTGGTTTTGGCAAGCAAAATTACTAATTGACTTTTTGTTCTTGTTGACCTCTTTGTAAATTGAATTTGATATCAAAATGAAAATCTGCAAGTACACTGATATTACATACAAGTGATTTCATCAAGAAAGTAATCACTTTATGTTTATATTATCAAAAATCCTTTCTGTATAGTGGATATCTTGGTATAGACTATTACGGTGTACAGCATTTTCTAGGTTCTTATAAGTACTTGTCTTTATTGTAAGATCACGTTTAGCAACAAGTTCATTGCTTTGTTAACAAATTCTTGCAAATATGTTAATCCTTTTTTCTGAGAAAGAAGCTTGTATCAAAGGCAAACTCTTACAATGTATTACAGTTACTTAGATGGTATCTCAATTGACTTCGCTAAAATGGAATTACTCGTTTATGTCATTACAGGTAATATGTGGGAATTAAGAGAGAAAAAAAGAGAATTAAAAATTTGTCATCGAAACAAATTTCATCAATATGCCAGTTTTTCAAAGGACCTTACACGTTTTCTAGGAAGTTACCAGTAGTGTAACATAGGGTAGGAGACATTCATCTTTTAGTATCGCACACCCGTGTGTTTACTCAGAGACTGTATGTCACAGATTTTGCCCAAGATTTGGTGCATAAGAATCAATTTCAATTTGAAGACTTTTGAGACCAAATTGAGCCAATTTGAAGAAAAAATCAATTTGGCACATGCAATTTCCCAAAAGAGTACTTACATACACACTCTCAAGTGCAGATCATATTTTTTGAGGGACCTTTTTTCCTAAATAAATTTGCTTCCATGCAAAGAGCTGATTTGAATGGTTTTAACATGAAAAAAGTTATCCCTTTACATTTTGGACCTTTTTCATATGATTTTGGGTACATTTTACATTCTATCCCTGAAAAGTGTCAATATGAGGGGGGTGAACCTGCTGGATCACTCCAGTCTATACACCTGCATGTTCCTGCACTATTCTTCCAAGAATAGTGTGTTGAGTACTTCTGGGCATCTTGTTGTATATTGTGTTATATGTTCCAACAAGTAACGAACCAACTGGCGATCACTCCTAAATTCAGTTGCTGTATCTGCACTTAGAACTCTCTTTTCTGTTCAACTCTTCTTCCACATGTTGAAGTTCTACTCAAGCCTGTACGCAGGATTTATTTTGGGGGGATGCTGATTTTGAAAAAGTGGACGTTTTTCCAAAGGGGGGCAATTTTGTGAAAAGTGGACAAAATTTGACCCCAAATTTGGACCTTTTTTGACCAAAAAAACCTGATTTTTTTTTGCTCTCTACACTCGCCGTGGAGAGGTGGTTGGGTAAATGTCACTCACAACAAATTCAAGTGTACAGTATAATGTATATTATACTGTAAGCCTTTGAATCATGAAAAAGCAATCTTGTTTTGTTTTGGAGTGCAATAATGTTCAAAATAGTTTGAGATAATATACATTATAATTAAAAGGCAAAAGACATTTTCTATTAAATATGTACCAAAGATGTGCTGCTCCTTATTTTATTTGTGCCCAATATAAAGCTATATATACTACATGTAGTATATATACCAGATGACCCATGCCCTACTTCTGACCAGGCATGTCAAAGTTCTTCAAAAGCCATGACAACTAACAGATTTGACTAAAATGGATGTGAAGAACCTTAGGCCTATAGAATGGGAAGTATTTTGTTGTTTACAAGCTCAAAGCTAGCATTTGTTGCCCATTTTGATTTAGAATGCTTTCATTATTACTTGCAGCTCTCATGTATATATGGGCTGTTCTGTTTAAAAACCATGCCCCCATTTACAGCTGGATTTTAACATAAATGGCACAAAAGCTGCATCTAGAATTGAGATATAAACACAGGGGTGTGGATTTTAAATGGGATAACTCCATTATGGTTGTAATGCTGAATAAAGTGTAAGATCTACTGAAATTGGTGAAAATGAACAAAATAAATAAAAACACCAAATTTTGTCAACAACTACAGGGTGTACGTGACTGTCGTGACACACTTCTGAATGAATGGTGGAAAAAAAATTTCCCAGGTATGTCGGTTAATATAATACACCAAGAAAAAGGCCATTTTAAAAGACCATTCATTTTAATACTCATCAAAACTCAAGTTCATATATTTTTGGCACCATAGTCCAGTACTATAATGCACATGTGGGCTAGTTTTGTTAGCCCATGTGTTGTGTTTCATATCAAATTTACAGACATTTATGGCGCCATTCACCAAGATACCATGGCGCTTACAAAAATATACACAAAAAGTCAAATAACAAGAGAAAGAAGCTTCTCATAAATGTCAGACTTAGATAAAAGAGATGAGCTGATGTGTGTCTTGCTTGATTTACTTGGTCTATAAATAGTTAGGCCACACTTTTAATGTTACTCACAACAAATTCAAGTGTACAGTAATGTATATAATACTGTAAGCCTTTGAATCATGAGAAAGAAATCTTGTTTTGTTTTGGAGTGCAATAATGTTCAAAATAGTTAGAGATAATACATCATAATTAAAAGGCAAAAGACATTTTCTATTAAATATGTACCAAATATGTACTGCGGCTTATTTTATTTGTGCCCAATATATATACTAGTATATAGGCCTATACCAGATGACCCATGCCCTACTTCTGACCAGGCATGTCAAAGTTCTTCAAAAGCCATGGCAACTAACAGATTTGACTAAAATGGATGTGAAGAACCTTAGGCCTATAGAATGGGAAGTATTTTGTTGTTTACAAGCTCAAAGCTAGCATTTGTTGCCCATTTTGATTTAGAATGCTTTCATTATTACTTGCAGCTCTCATGTATATTGGGCTGTTCTGTTTAAAAACCATGCCCCCATTTTCAGCTGGATTTTAGCATAAATCAATGGCACAAAAGCTGCATCTGGAATTGAAATAACAAAGGTTGCATCTTCTACAGGGGATGTGGATTCTAAATGGAATAACTCCATTGTGGTTGCATTGCTGAATAAGGTGTAACTTTAAGATTGACTGAAACTGGTGAAAATGAACAAAATATATAAAACATCAAATTTTTTGGTCAACAACACCAAATTTTGTCAACAACTACATGGTGTACGTGACTGTCGCGACACACTTCTGTAACTATGAATGGTGATAAAAACCTTTGCCAGGTATGTCAGTTATATACACCAAGAAAAATGCCATTTTAAAAGACCATTTTCGGGCTAGTTTTGTGAGCCCATGTGTTGTGATTCAATTCAAATTTACAGGCATTTATGGCGCCATTCACCAAGATACTATGGCGCTTACAAAAATATACACAAAAAGTCAAATAACAAGAGAAAGAAGCTTCGTATAAATGTCAGACTTAGATAAAAGAGATGAGCTGATATGTGTCTTGCTTGATTTACTTGGTCTATAAATAGTTAGGCCACACTTTTTATGCATATTTCGTTTGGCTTTCCCGGAAATTGTTATATCCAGGTGTTGGAAAAACCAAGAATTGTGCTTTACCATAGATCTATATAGTGACCTATATTTACAGGCCAAACGTTCCTATATATTTCCATACGCCTCAATTTCTTTGTTCACACAATGTCAAGTAACTCTGATGTCAAGTTAAGCTTTTAAAAACTTGTTTTACAGCTTGATGAATTCATTTTCATCTATGCTTGCCAATGCTATTACAAATTACCACGGGATGTTTTTGCAACTTTTATAGAAGAGTGCATGTATAGTGCAAGAAAGTGGAACATTGCTAGATTTTTCTCACACCAATAGAACAGGAATTGCAGCAAACATGTCTATTTTCATAGATTTAAACCTGGGGGTACTTGTCAATGATGCATGACAGGGTTATGTACATGTGGGGCCATAAAAGCTTACACTCTAGGTTCTTTAAGACTCCCCATTCAGCATGCTCCATTTCTTCAAGACTCCCATTTCTGCAATGTATTTCATTTAAGATCCCTCTTTTTCACAAAACCATGAAAAAATTGGGAAATATTTAGCTGCAAAACAACATTGTATGTGGAAATTTTAGATTTTGAGCTTTCATTTAGTTCTGAATACCTTTTTCATGCCCAGTGTCTGATAATAGAACAGTTATTAGAAACCCCTTTAATGTCAATTTAGTTCCCTGATGAAAGACCTCTCTGTGGTCCTAAATCCTAACTGTACTAAACTGCAAAAAGCCTCAATTCCAACAGCATCAGGCACGGGTGGTATCCCACATGATGCGATTGCGTCATCATGCAAACAGTGATATGGCGACCGAAAGATTGGCCAGGCAAGCTACACCCCTGTGGCAAGGTAGGCCCACACACATCTGTGGCACCCGAGGGGTCGGTGGTTCAAAACTGCACCTGGGGGAAAGATTTTTCTTCTTCTTTCTTTCTTCCATCCTTTTTTACTTCCCCCTTGCCAAAAAGCAACTGGGGAGTTAGGGTTAAAACCTCTATCAGTTGAAAGTGTCGTTATACACGCCCATAAGTTGAATGACCCATGGGAATGAAACCTAATTCATTTTCTTGTTTTTGATATGCTTGGTCAGGCCCTTGCAACACCTATACTAGCGCAATACAAAAAGGTGTGGACACCATCGGCTTCCCCCGGTGTATTATCCGCCGGTGCCATTATCATGTGACTAAAGAAAAATGCTGCTGCCACCACAGAATTAGAGACAGAGAACCAGGACTCGGCCGCCATCTTGATACATAATGAATATATGAATATATAATTAAAGAAAAATGCTGCTGCCACCAGCGATATAGGCTACGTAAATAGCGTATTTATATCCAGACTTAGTTTTTGTCACTGTCCTCACGTCGATGAACGGAGTCTCAAGTCCATCGCACTACATGCTCTATTCTTGGTCCATGCTTGGTAATGTTTGTTTGATTTTAAAATTGTTTTTACATGTTTGTTGTTAGTGTTGCTGAACACCATGCACATTAAATGTCTTGGGTTACAAACACAGGGGTATTTTTGGATTGGGATGTCATGGATGTGTGGCTTCAGCTGCAAAACTCTTACCCAATTCTAAGGGTGATTTTAACAAAACTAGCTACCCATATCTAAGGATTTTGGTTAATATATGTCCATATTTATACAGAGTTTACATTTTGTAGCAGTGAAAGTTTGCATGCAGGAGTTCTAAGCTTGGAAATTAGTCAATTTGCTGTTGTTGTTTTTTACACACAGTGCAGAATTTTTTTATAAAGAGACTGCCTAAGTATTCTCTGGCACGATTTGTACCCATAACTAAGGTTTTCTCATAAGAAAACTACCCATTGGATCAGAATTTCCCAATATGCCTCATATGTGATGTCCAACAATTTGCCAGTGAAGTTTTGTAATGTTACCATGTCAACGGGATCACACGCTTAAGTAATGAACCACGATCGAAACAATCGCCACACAAAGTATATGGCACTCGAAGGTATACCAAAATAGTGTGATCCGGTAGCCAAGAGAATTACGTAACCACTACGCTGCTGAATTGATATGGACTCTACAAAATGTTGCTAACTTTTATAATCATAGTTTTGATCTTATTCATTGTTTCTTGACATATCTTAAAGTATGCTGGTACAAACATGTCTAGTCTTCAGGTACCTTCCTATTCATGCTATTATCAGAATGATCCGACTTCAAAATGTACGCATGCGGTTTATGGGGAAACCCCTTGTTGGTTTTACTCCAACTATTTCAGTTTTACTCTATTTCCACCAGACATAAAGGTTGTTGACAATTTACCCATGACATGTTCATGTCATATTGCCTTTGTCACGCCATGACGCACGCACAGCATGCACGAAAGAAAAGCCTGTATTCAAAAGTCAACTTATTTTATGATACTGTTACATATGTGCCCAAGTATTTGACTTTCTAAATAGAATAATAATTGTGCCCGTGGTTGCATGTAGCTGCCTCTTGCACATAATGCTAAGTTATCCACAAAAATGTTCCATTGTTGCAATAATTATAACTGTGTTCAGATGCATGCACAGGATGACACAGTTCTGGGGAGACTGGGGAAGGGGCTGTTGATTAATTGCTTCAAAAGAGCCAAATTAGAGCGGATTGCATGATTTTGTAGACAGCCCATGAAAAAAAATCTGCCTGTTTTGTATGTAAGGAAACCAGTGTTTTTTGTCTTCTAGGAATTTCTTTTGTATTTATCCAAAACCTTGGGGTGCAGTAGATTCACTGTCCAGAAAGAATTAGTGCAATGGTTCAAGTCTCTACCGGTTTTGACTCTGCTGATCTTCAGCAATATGTGTTAATGAAATGAAAATTGCAAATACAAAATTCACAATGTGATACAGTCAGGCTCAAAATGGAGTCGTGAATGATGAGCAGTTTGTGTATTGAACTGCGCAGACATCAAATTAATCAAGTACACAAGAAGTACAAATGCAAGAAATTTATTGGAGGGAGTTATTTGACTCAAGTTTTAAGCCATTTTATCATTGGATGATGTTATTTTATCAAGTAGCTTCAAGTTTTAGGAACTTTGTCACACAAAAAGGCAGCCATCGTTCAGTATAGAATTTCATTTTAGGTACCTTCTTATGATCAGCACGCTTAGGCTCACCCATCCGTAACTAAGCCGCCATTATAGTTTTTTTTGACTTCCCAGGCAAACATGGTCAAGGTTTTATGCATATGTTAAGTTGCTGCCAACCAACCGAGATGTCAGTTATCCCTGATTTGAACTTTTTCTTTCAGAGGCCACAGACGGGTGACAAAATGTTGAAATTTGGCACGTTTTTTGGCTGCCTGCAATTGTGTTACTGTTACATTAAAAATTGAACTGTTTCATAAACCTGCTTTAAGAAGTTGGGTGATTGAACTACATTGTAGGTTACATATGGGGTGATATTTTTTGCTTTGAGAAAATCAAGATTCTGGCAAAAAAGTCTACAGAATTTACTACAATGTTAAAGGTTGTTATTGTTGTTGTTATCATTGTTTTATTTTATTGTAGTTATTGTTGTTGTTATTGCTTTTGCTTTTTTTGTTTTTTTAACAAGGAGCAATAGAAAATCAAATCTGCATGATTTCCACATTTTTTCCAAACAAGTTCTAAATATTATCACACAAAAAGCTGGTAATGGGCATCCACATATACCCATTTTTATTGATTATTATTTATTTTGCCAACTTCTGAGCTCTGCATTAGACCTTAAAAATTGAAGGCCTGAGTTACTGGGATCCACAACATGCTCATCAATCAGGGCACAATTCTTTGACCCCAAAACATTTGTACGTTCATTGAATGACCTTTGACAATTTGGGTACAAAATCTCATACTCCTACTCTGCAACTTGAGGTCAAATTTTGTACTATGATTGTTAGATTGAGATTATTGAACTACGTCATTGGGATGAGGCCATTTGTGGTCCATAGTCAGGCCCGGCGCAAGGGATTTATAAGTGGTGCGGCGCTAGAAATATACTATCCCATTCGAAAGTAGCGAGCGATGCGAGCGGAGCGCCTAACGGCGTGGGGTGCAGGGGCCCGCTCTAGGGCCCCTTGAAAAATTTTGTTTCTGGATGCGCTTAGAGGCCATTTCCTGTTGTTTTTTAAACAAAATTGCGGATAACACCAAAATAAGGTCCCGGTTGCGAGAGAATCACACACAAAAAAAATTCGCTCTATTATAATTTCCCCCCAATTTGCAATGGTAAATATGCATATTAAGAACTTCAAATTATAAACCCGGGAAAGGGGGGTGCCGTTGAGAATTTGAAAGTAGACCCATCAATATATACAAGGTGTCAAGGGCGGATCCAGGACTGCTCCCCGGAGTGCGTTAAAATAAAATATTGTATGTAAAAAAATCACGTCGCGATTGCGCGACGCAGGGGGTGTCTGAGGGGATGTGCCCCCCTCCGAAATAAGAAACTTTTGCAAAATGAAGACCTAATTGAAGCGATTTGGTGGACCATTTTGTCTTAAATGTTAGTTTGAAAAAGCCGAAAATTTGTGAAATGTCATGGCATGAAGCCTTCGTGGACAAGTTTTCCCTATTGTTGTAGGCCTATGTTTAAACATAAATGGGCAAATGTTGAAAGCAGAAGCGAAAATGGCCACATGTTTATGCACTACGCAGGGGGTGTCTGAGGAAATTGTGCAAAATGAAGACCTACTTGAAGCGATTTGATGGACCATTTTGGCACTATAATTGTGTACAATTTTAGTTTGAAAAAGCTTTTGTGAAATGACGGGCCATGAAGCCTTTCGTTTCCCTATTGTTGTAGGCCTATAAATTGTTTTAAATATAAATTGGCAAATGTTGAAAGCAGAAGCGAAAATGGACACTTGTTTATCCACTGCGCAAGGGGGTGTCGGAAGGGGATATTCCGGGGGATATTCCCCCCTGAGAAGTTGGAAAATTTTGCAAAATGAAGACCTAACTGAAGCGATTTGGTGGACCATTTTGGAACTATTAGTGTGTAAAATTTTAGTTAGAACATGTTGAAAAAGCCGAAAATATTTGTGAATGACGGCCCTTCCATGAAGCCTTTCATGAACAGGTTTTCCCTATTATTGTCGTCTAGTGACTTTGGAGACAACATGGGCCTATTTCGGGCATATCGGCGGGCCCGCAGTAATTTGCACATGCTTTTGGTATACGAGGACCCGCCTTAAAGCAATGCCTAAAATAATTGCAGGCCTAGCCTACTTCCGATCGACCCGACTGTGCGTTTTTTTAGGCATGGACCTACTCAATTACGTGCAATTTAACTTTTCTCAACTCCTTTTCTCTTTTCTCCTTTTTTTTTTTTTTAGCTTTTTTTCCTTTCTCTTCTCTCATTTCCTCTTTTTTATGGGAGGAGGGCCCGCCCCCCCAAAACCGCGCCTGCGGTAAAGTTATGACCAATACGGGGGTCCAGTGTGTTGGAAGGGCCAGCGTCCCCTTGCCTAGGGAAATTTTGCATTTCTGAACTCAATCCGCCTGATTTGGTGAATACTTTTTTTTTCTTTCTCTTTCTTTCTTTTCTCTCTCTCTCTCTCTCTCTCTCTCTCTTTTTTTTTTTTTTTTTTTTTGCTTTGCTCAAAACTGGTGCGGCGATCGCCTGACCTGTCGCATAGGTTGCGCCGGCCCTGATAGTGAGTGTTCAGTATGTTACAGGTGTTCTGCCCCGGTATTCTGTTGTAGCCAGCCCTCGAATTAACCCATGGCATTTTGCCGTGGGTGCCCATCCCTACTGCCATAATGCCCTCAAAATATGTCCTTTACCCAAGGCAGTCACTTGCCGTGCCGTCGGTGCCCCAGCCCTGCCCCTTCATTATAAAATCATCTATCTATGTTCGTGTGTGTTTTCTTCACTTTTGAGAAATTGCCATGGTGCCCTCCTCAAATTGTCAACAGTTGCCATGATGCCCTCTTGAAATATTACAAACTGCTGTGCTGCCTTGCCTTTTCAGTGAAAATCCAAGGCAATTATCAACTTGCCCTAAAAAAGTTGCCGTGCCCCTTCAGATCCTTAATATGAGGGCTGGTTGTAGCCCACCTGTTACAATCTCCAAGATTACCCTAGATGAATTCCCACTTACTTACTTAAACAATTACATTATTAGAGAAAGTAGGAAATGGATCTTCACTTACGGACCATACAGACTCTGAATCAGAATTATATTTGTTCAACAAGTATTCGTAATTCAATCTGTTCAATTCATTTTTATTTTCTAATGAATGTGTGTTGATAGAAAATCAATTTATGTTATGTCGAATGTCTGGTGGGAATATATTATCTCTATTTTAAGGTGGTACTACACCCCTTGATAAATTTGTGACTATTTTTGCATTTTTCTCAAAAAATAATAACATACTGGTATTTTATAGGGCAAGGAATCCAGTTACTACACTGGAATTTTAGTGACTGGAGACAAGCAGTACGTTATTTATGATAAGAAAAGATGGTACTGCTAGAATGGACCTCATTTCTTAACATATGTAATGAATCACTTGTTTTGAGTCACTGACATTTCAGTGAAGTAATTGGATTCCTTGCCCCTATAATATACATAACTTTTGTTACAAGTGCGTACTTATTTTTTGAAAAAATACAAAATTAGTCACAAAATTGATCAAGGGGTATAGTACCACCTCAAGCATTAGTTATAAGTTAAACATTACTGGAAATAGAATGGGAGTAGATTGAATAGCGAAGACATGTTATATTCTACATTCACTAAAAAGTTTGTAGCGGCCCTTTAGTTGGGCTGTGCTCTTTCAAGTTACAGTCCAACCTCTCTTATCCGGACCTCTTGTATACGGATCTCTCTGTTATCCGGACATGTGATCTTCATAGAAAAACATGTTTGCATGTGATCATTTGACTCCTTAATTCCATGCACTTAGAATGACATGTCTAAAGCACTCTAATGCCATCTTTTAGTGTTATTTCCCCATGTTAAAACAATCTTTTGTTGTCCCAATTTCAGTACTTGGGACAGTCAATGCAGAATTACATGTAATTCACTTATCCAGATTTTTCACTTATCCGGACCATGCTTGGTCCCATCATGGCTGGATAAAAGAGGTTGGACTGTACTTCAATTGGTAAGGCTGGGCTGTGGTGCATGTGGGTATGTGGGTTCTCATATTAATTAACTGTTGACTTAATAATATATAAGTCTAATAATAAAGATTTCTGCTTTGAAACAGTCATGTACAGTATGCATGCAAATAAAAACATACCATCACGTGTGAGTCCTTAAAATGTGTGGGATTAGTAAATACAGAGATTAATTCTCTTAATACATTTCTTTGTCATCTGAACAAAAAAAAGTGACTTTAATGTTTTCATGTCTTCATTTATTACAGTAAATTTCATTGACACTTATATGTTAGATAACAATTAACACAATCAAAGTAAACCAGCTAGTTTCATCGGCATCCTCTGATCTTAATATTTCATGACATTCTCTACACATTATTCATGTTGTTCAGAGAAATGTGGAATATGAAATATAACAGAAAGGTTTAAATGATACAGATTATATGGGAAAAATATGTCTCAGAGATTATGAAGATTTTAACCTTGTCTAAATGGGGCATTGTAACACATAGCGTGGTAGTTGCACACCCTCCATGTAAAACATCCAATGTCTAAGATTTTGGTACCAAAAATTATAGGAATGGGGATCCTCTTTCCATTAACACCAAAAAATCCCAGATTGATGTCAAAATTGGCCAAAATAGAAACTTCAGATATTTGCATTATTAGCATAATACTGGTAACAGAAAAAGGATTTTGGTACCAGGGTGCACAACGTGTAAATGTACAGGAAGGAAATATATTTTGCCGACGGAGGTTGTGAATTGTTGACTCAAATTATTATTTTGGATAGTTTGAAAAAGTGAAGAGCAAAAAAAAAAAAAAAAAAGGATAATAGGCGCCAGCAACTTACAAACAGAACATTTTATGTATAATTCAATTTGTTTCACAATTTTTAAACATATTTTATAATTTTTACCTTTTTTCTTTCACCCTGCATTAAAAAAAATAGTCTATCGCTCACTCAACAGGTTTTGGTAGGTTTAATGTGCAGCAGGATTTTGAGTTCCAAACAGCAATTAATTTCCATTGTCCAATTGAGATTTTTGACAGTGCATGAACTAAAGTAGCTGAGGTATCATCATCCAAAACAAGTAGACCTTATTGTAAGCTAAAATAAAGTAAAGAGGTGAACCTCTCAGAGTATCAATCAAGATTTGAAATTCCCATTCAACATAATAAAGTTCAATTGTCAAAGTACATTTTAAAGTTAAAATATGTTTACTGAATTATATTTCTGTAGACGTTGATATAAACTAGGCCAAGAAAAAATTGTTTGTTGTCCTCCATAACTTTTCTAGGGTAGGAATGAGCAGGTGGATTTTTGTTGTAGATTTCATAGTCAAAACTGCATATTGAAGGTATCAATAAAGCCTAATAAGATGTGAATAAGAATATTTCAATTTTACATCACTTCGCTCATGTTTTAACTAATTTTGAAGGGTGCACTAACTGTTTTAAATCTTTTAAATCACAATTTAAAATGCAAACATTTTTCAGGATTTTCAAAATTAGGTTATTCTTTTGTTCAGTAAAGGTACAAAAAACACCCTTTTTTCAAGTTTTTTGATGTGGGTGGTGGAGGACAATCAAATAATTTTCCCCTATCCATATTGCAGCATTGTTTTATGTCATGGTGCAAATTACAAAATTCAATGAAAGTCATTAGTGTTTGCAGCGGAAAAGTTCCATGCAGCATAAACAACATGATACAGCAGCAAATTGCCAATTAGAAAAGTTTGATTGTCCAGCATTCCATAAACTTTTACCTGTTGCGGAGTCATCTGTCCCTGGCTAATTCAGGATGGATTCTTTTTATAGTTCGTATGGTAGCATACAATCTGATAAAGCTATTTTACTTGCAACTTTTGTAATTGAGAGGTGCACTGCAGTGGTGTGTTTTCTTCTTCATAGAGTTGAATTAAGTCAGGATAGAGTTGCAAAATTGTAAAGCGATAAAATTATCAGGTCAGCTTGAAGAAGCGAATATAAATTGCGGCAAAAAAGAGGTCCTGTAATAACTTGCAATGTTAATGAATGCGTGTTTGCGATGTGGTTTACTGCTTAGCAAAGTTCACAAAAGTCTGCGTAATAAGAATATCAGCATCCAGTGCTGAAATAAGCGACCAATCATTTCAGGTCTTCTGCTGTGCCATTCCGTCACACATCAGTTACCACTCCTGTCTGCTTGCGGACCTTGGTCACGATTATTCTTCTCATTCAAATCATTTTTAGGATCCACTTCCCAATTGTCTCCGTTGTTCCACGCATTCCAGTGTCGCTCAACGAAGTCTTCACCATTATTCTTGCGCTCAATCAAATCATCCCGCATATTTGGCAATTCATCTCCAAAAGCGTTTGCGACTTGACGTTCCGGCCAACTATTACGGTAGTTGCTACGTGCTATATCTGCATTCTTCTGAGAGCTACTAAAACAAGCTTGACATACCGGCACCGTCAGCAACAGTGTTGCTATCACAAACGGTACTATTTCCATGTTTGTGTAATGTGTATAGTATGTTAAACCTTCGATAAGGAAAACAGAATAATTGTTTGAAGCAGCTTAACTCAACGGTGTAGAAAGAGATGTCTATCAAGAAAGAGAAGAGGAACGTGCTTTTATAAGGTTTTAACAAAAACAAAAGTAAAAACCAGAACTTCTTACTTCCTCCTTGTTGCCCAAACATTATGATTGGGAAGTACTTAAACTTCACATATAGGGTTATGAGGGTAACAATAACACAAGTACATTGTCTTTTGTTTACTTTTGACAGCAACTTAAACATGTTAAATGCATATAGATATAAAGATAAACATAGTACCTTACTGCCACTTACCCAGTGACCTTACATTATACTAATTATTACACAAGTGAAAATTAAAAGATATTATAATAATATATAATTTCTTGTTTAAATTTTTTATTCAACGTGATGCGATTGCATAATCATGCCAGCAATCATATGGGCACAGAAAACTTGACCAGCTAAGGTAGACCCCCATGGCAAGTTATGGCTGTGCATGTGTCTGGAACCTAAGTGGTCCCTGGTTCAAAACAGCCCCTGAGCTTCTTCTATCTTCCTTCCTTTCCTCTTTCCTTCCCCTTCAACAGTGTAGAAAGAGATGTCTCTGAAATTAAGGAAGAAAAACAAGTGATTTTATGTTTTAAAGGGGGGTAACCCTATTGGTTTTGCATATGGAGTGTCTTTAAAATTACATAATAATATCAAATATTGTCCCCTTTATGCTGCTTTGTGAAAAAATGAGAGCATTTTCAGCGTAAATGTGAATAAATAGCCAAATTTGCAATCCAATACCTTGG
The DNA here is from genome assembly GCF_039555335.1 of Amphiura filiformis. Lineage (NCBI taxonomy): Eukaryota > Metazoa > Echinodermata > Ophiuroidea > Amphilepidida > Amphiuridae > Amphiura > Amphiura filiformis. The sequence goes on along the minus strand of NC_092636.1, from coordinate 51,146,794 downwards.
TATGCGTGAATTGCGTGCATTCTGGGCAGGCAAGCAACAACAACATGTGCCGTAATTCCCGTTCGTCATGTGCCGTGCAGTGTGTGCATGGTTGACAACCAAGCTCCAGCTCCACTAGTACACGTTCCGATACTAAGTTCAAGTTGTGACATTAGTTTTCATATAAGGCAAAAAAAAGGTTTGTCTCAAAGCTCAAGGCACATTTTGTAAAATCGTGAGATTTGGGAAAAAAGAAATGCAGAATTTTTTTTTTCCCCAGAAAAATTCAAGCGAAAATCAGATTTTTTTCTCCAAATACCATAAAAAAGTAGAGAATAAAAAAAAAAAAATTGCATTTCGCATTTGTTTTCAAACCACTCGTGAGCTTTGAGACAAACCATTATTTTTTTTTTGGCTTAACAGGCCTACCACTCACCACAACCACTGAGTTTTTTCATGTTAGTCTTTATATCGTTCATGATAGATTTTTGTGTATAAATTATGGCAATAGCCAATATCAAAAGCAAAACAGACCTGACCTGACGACAATGCTGCAGATGCCTGTATTGAAAATTTTTGTTTTTAACTCTTTTTTGTACCTTTTTATTTAGATTTTTGTGTGACAAATCCAATAAAATATACTCACTGACTTGAGTATATTTAAAACTAGCGGGAGACCCGCGCTTCGCGCGGGTCCCCGCTAGTTGAGTAAACGGGAGCGGTTAGTAAACGGGAGTGGTTAGTAAACATGGTAAATGGTGATGATAATCACGGTGTCTTGGTGTAGATCATCTTATTCATCCAGTATAGCAATGATCATGTTAGCTTGATAATCATAAATATCCAGACCTGTGATAATGTTGTTACTCATTCAATCCATCAGATTACTTTTGAAACAGCTCGTGACAAAATGATTGATTTTAACTTTATCCCAACAAACATAAAACATTAAGGTTAGAAGAGGTTGCTAGAAAACGTTTCAATTTCGGGTTATAATCGTAAGCAACATTAAAAGTTGCTGCAAAACATTTTAAGCGATTCTGTGTTGTTAATAGCAAGGCCTATATTCTAGCCAGGATTTAATTGCGAGGCAGGGGTCGCAGAATTTCCAAAATGTGGACATTCACCCACACCCTAACATTTAACCTTTTCGGGCTATACTGAACAGTTCTGTCCCTGTTGGCTACATTTTAACATTCCCTCTGAAAAGTGCACTTTCTTGCAAATCTGTCACCCCATGATCCCCCGAAATGGCTTCAAGGCCTTTACTCACCAAGTTTTCAATTCTGAGGGGACACAACCCCTGCACGGGCCTAGCGACACAATGGTGCTTCGTGGCCATTCAAAAAGGTGGCGGCAAAAACTTCGAGTGTGCCCCCCCCCCCTTCGCCACGGTCTAGGCGAGGCCGACGCGCGGGAGCTAACATTAAATGCGTCCATACCATGCGCGGCAATGCGCGTGAAACTATGGTGCCGTGTACGCGCAGGTGCGTGACTCGCCACTTACAGCATTTGACGCGTTTGCTGTCATGACCTAATCCATAAGGTTATTGACCTCAACGGCCTAGCAACCAACCATTTTTTTGTTATTTCCATAGTGATTGAATAGTTTTGCAAAAATGAACGTCAGATGGTTTAATGGCAATATGTACCCGATCAATGTACGCAAAAATCAGAGCTGAAAGTGAAAGCATCTCGGCGCCTGCTTCTGGACAAGATTTAGCGACTTCCTTTTATTTATATAGATTACATAATAATATCAAATTTTTTGTACCGTTTCTGAAAAAAAGTAAACAAAATATATTTCCCCTTGCAATACGTACATTTCAAATGAATGTAAAAAAGTTTGGGTTAAAAATGGAGAGGAAAAAGAAATCTTCCACTACCAGATTTTGAACCGGGTACCTTTAGGGTAAAAACACACTGCGCTAATCCATTGCGCCACGCAGCCAGCTTCGTCCATATTGGAATTTTTAGACCTATATACCACCGCCGTAAAGCTGGAGTCTCCTCAGCAATTAGTGTGGTTCGCTCTTTTCACAGAATGTGAATGACGCGAAACCAAAGTAGCTGTTGAGGAGACCGATATTTCGTTCATAATTCCCTGCCCAGAAATCTGAAGTAGTTTTTGCTGAACCATGAAATGGTATCAGCCTATATTAGTGTATGTTACTAGGTTCCTAGGTTCCTAAGTCCCTAGGTTACTAGGTTACTAACTAACCATTTGGTCTGAAATGGACATATCTCTAAATGCCACGAAGGTATGACCCCATGAGTGGTGTCATATGAAAGAGGAAAACATAAAGAATATAATAAAAATATTTCCAAACGTCAGAGGTCATCCAGGGGTCACAGGGGTCAAAAAAGGTCGTTTTAACCAAAAATGCTCCGATTGAGCTTAAATTTTAATGCAATGATCCTTATGACATCTAAACATGTTTAAAACATTTTAAAATTTATTTAATGTCATTAAGGAGTCATAAAGGGGTCAAAGGTCAAGTTCTTCAAAATGCTCCAATTGAGCTGAAATTTAAATGCAATGATCCTTATGACATTCTAAACATTTAAGAAATATTTTATAATTCATTTCAGGTCATTAAGGGGTCATAAAGGGGTCAAAGGTCAAGTTTTTCAAAATGCTCCAATTGAGCTGAAATTTAAATGCAATGATCCTTATGACATTCTAAACATTTAAAATATATTTTAAAATTCATTTAAGGTCATTAAGGGGCAATAAAAGGGTCAAAGGTCAAGTTTTCAAAATGCTTCAATTGAGTTGAAATTTAAATGCAATGATCCTTATGACATTCTTAACATGTTTTAAATATTTCAAAATTCATTTAATGTCATTAAGGGGGTTATACAAGGTCAAAAGTCAAGTTTTCAAAATGCCAGCTTCCCACGATCAAGGTATATTAAAACGGCAATTAATGAAACAGTCTTATTAAAATGAATACTATCCAGCACAGTATTGCTGCTTGATCAGATCGTCAGTCATCCGCCTAACTTACCTTGTGCATACCTTCGTAGCATTTGGAGATTATGTCCATTACAGACTCCGGGTGATAGTGGTATAGGCCTACCACAATATACTGCCGAAGCCACATGGTTCAGCTATGGTGCGGTTATCGCTCTAGTTAGTATTTAGAAAGTGGTAGCCTCTAAAGGCCGTTGTTTTTCATGAGTTCTCCGGAAATACATTGACTTGGAGCATCAAATTTCAGGATAGTAATGAGAAAAATGGTATCTATTATGTGATACCAAAACCTCATCAACAATGAAAAATATCGGGGGATGATGCTGTCGATCGGGTTACAGACCTTTAAACCAAAACTCTAAAACCAGACCTTCTGGCTTCCTGCTTTATGATCTGAACATTATGATTGGGAAGTCCCTAAAATTCATATCTAGTGCTATGTATATTGTATAAGGGTTACAATAACAACCTTAATTGGCAATTGATACAAGTATCACTTCTGTGATACAAGTATTGCTCATAGGATGATAGAAGTTGTTGGTTGTCTAAATCACAATAGTTACACGATAGAGAGTACCTAAAAGTTGCACATTTACCCAACAAAATTTACAGAGAAATTGAGGATTGGGATCTTTCCTTTCTTTCCTGCCTTCATTCTCTTCCTTTATTTGTTTATTCTTATTCTTAAACCATGTACGGTTGACTGCCAATAAGAAGATGGTCTTATAAGGAAATGAATTAAGAGTTCAGATCCAAAGGCGATATATACCATTTTTATACGTTTTGTGTAAAGGCCACCAACATTTGACCTTTAAGTGGCAACCTACTTTTGAAAATCCAATGTATATTTTTGAAACTATGATATAAAAAAGCACATATTTTCTTATTATGTTCTTTACATTTAAATCAAGACAAATTGATACATTGTATATTGCTTTTTGAATCTGAACTCTCTTTTGCCATTCACATTTAGAGAAACTCAGTGAACAAATATGTGATGCGATCAAGCAAAATCAGTCGGAACTCTGAAATATTAAATTTTCAGTTTCTTATTTGAAAGTAAAAAGCATTTATAAAGCTGCATTTTGCAGAAACCCCTGTTGAAATTGAACAACCAGTTCCTAAGATATGAGCAATTAAAGAGTTTCCAAAACAACAGGAAACAAAAGGAAATAATTCCTTTGCTTGGCTATATCTCAAAATCAATATTTCCGAGTTCCGACTCATCACGCCTAAATCATTGAAAAAAAGAAAGTGTGGTTTTCATCTAGGATTCATATTATAACTGGGTGGTGAATCAAAATGATTGCCTTTGTCAAAATCAAATTGCATCACAAATTTGATTCTTTTCCAAAATGAGAATACTTATGCAATATCAAATTAGGGAAACTACCTATACAATTATTTAAACAATACTTCCTTAATGTGGCTTATTATGTATATTTGAAATTCCCCTGTTTCTTTGTTGAAAGATTTGAAGATAATATTGCGGTGTCCAAGTTTCATCATTTTAAATACTGGCAAAGATATATAGATTTGTCATAAAAGTATAGAGAATGTTTATCCTTAGTGTCTTAGCATTTATTTATGTCCACAGTATATTGGCAAACCAACAGCTACGTAACAAAGAAGATTAAAATTGACTTCGGAGGATGCTTGAGGAAGTTATGATATCTGTAATAATGACATTTTTGGGTAAAAATGTGGTAAAAATTACATAAAAAGTATGTTTTTTATCCTAAATATCTGAAGTCATATTGAAATGTTTCACTTTATTCCATATCAAAAATTGTTCAGCATTGTACGCTCTACATCTGTGCAAAATTTGATGTATTTCCTATAAAAGAATGTAGGATTTCTCCAATATATTGCACAGCACGGCTGGACGATGGTGATAAAGCATCCAGGTGTTATGATGCCTGTGCGCTATAAATTACACAAATGCAGTTTTCGTCCATTTTCAGTAATATCATTGTCACGCCAAAACAAATCAAGCTATTTCCATGAAAGTCACAGAATAAGTAGGAGACATGTGTGTCATTGCATTGCACTTATCAAAATTATATGAACTGTTGACTGTATATTTTTAATATTTTTTACAAACACGGTATAGATCATTCTGGGACACCTTGTTTTCTCTTCAAGTTTAGATCACACATTCACAATATCTTCTAAACCATAATTTTGAATTTTATAAAAAAAAGTTGCATTGCTAATACTTGCAATATTTAGGGCACTAAATTTGTCATAAACCTTACCTGGAAGTTGCTTTACCATGCAAATTAGTGGTGTGTAGAGGGACCTTTAAAGGGAGTCTCCAGCAATCATAACATTGTGCCTTGTATATAAGAAAAATAATTATCAATCACGAATCATGTGGTTTTATTTAAAACAAACTCATTACCATAAAAACGAATAAAAACATCCATCTCTCAACACGCAATATTCAAAATTCTGGGCGCCGAAATTGTCGAGTGTAGTGACGTCCCAGTAATACAATGAAGGCTAACGACAATTGAGCACAAATAACCATTACGTCATTGCACTTAAACAATTTTGGCGCAGGAAATTTGAATATCGTGTGTTGAGAGCCAACTGTTTTGATTCATTTTTTATGGTTAATACAAGTTTGTTTTAAATAAAGCCATGTGATTCGTGCTTGATAATTATTTTTCTATCATATAAGGCACAATGTTATGATTGCCGGAGACTCCCTTTATAGACTGGTTCTATTTTGGAAAAAATTGCGATCCTAGCGGCAAGTTTGCGTAAAAGTTGACAACCAGTTTATTTTTGTTAATTTGGGTATATGCTGAACTTGAATCTGTTGTCTGCTAAGCAATATTTTGAGACCATGACCCACAAAAGACCCCATAGGATCGCATAGGGGCAAAAATTTATTTTATTCCAATAACACTTTCAAACATGTCAAATTATGCATCTAGTCCCATAAATCCCAGAAATGTAATGTTTGTGCATGTACGACCTATCGTTAAAAGGTTATGGGGCACAAAAGGTCAGATCGATTTGCTTATTGTGTATAGGTCAAAAGTCAAAGTTGCTCAAATTTTCATAAAAGTTTGGCAAATTGTTCGTTCAGTTAAGAGATTTCAGAAAAAGAATAGTTTGCACTATCTGCAATGTCTAGCTAGCATGTTACACAGCAAAGATTCCAATAATATGTAGGATTCCATAGGCTTCAATGGAATTTGTATTTATTTATCATCTATCTTCTGAACTTGACATCGCAGATAGTAAAAACTATTCTTTTCTGAATGCCTTGAATTTGAGGAATGGTTTGCAGTTTGCACCCAATTTTTATGAAAATTGGAGCAATACGGTATTAATTTTCACCCCTGTGAACCTTGGACCTGCTGAGCCTCATAACTTGGTAATTATTTGATCTACGCGCAAATATATTACATTTTTGTGATCCTTCGACCCAGACAAATAATTTGACATGTTTTTTTAGTGAATTTGGAGCATTTTTAATTTTCCCCCTACATGGACATATAGTTGTGTGTCATTTTTCAGGGTCACAGGGTTCCAATATTACTTGGCAGACAAGATATTTGAATTCAGCATAACCAACCAAAATAATGTGCCCCTAGATGCTTAAATAAGCACACATTATTTCCAAAATAGAACCAGTCTATTAATAGGTATTCAAAGACTCTTTTAACCAGGTAAATGTTGGGTTTATAGTCACCAGTTGAGATTACTGGGAGATATCTCCTATTCATTCACTTATTTCATCCATCATCATGGTACTCCCTCAATAAAAAGTTTGCAATTATATACAGCAAAGGGTAAGATTAATATCATAAAGGGGAGAGATTACTGCATGTGCCAGTCCTCATTGAATATAATCATGACAAATTGAGGCCAAAAGGTGACGCATATTGAATGAAACCACAGATATTTTTTGAAAATGTCAAATATTTGTTATTTATCTGACATTTGCCAGAATGGAATGGAAAGAGAGACATGATAAACTATGATAGATGTCGTAATTACAAGTAGACCCTAAATTTATTCTTTTAGTATCATAAAGTTATGATTTTGTGTGCGGGGGTATGTGTGTATTTTTGTCATTATAACTAAACTCCTCAAAAAAGTTTGGAAACTTTCAAAAAACGGCTGTATATCAGAAATTTTTAAAATCTATCTCCACATTGTATCATATCAGTGAAACCATTGTTCTTTTCTGTCAACAATGACACCTCGTTTTTGACAATAACTTATTCCACGCATGAAGGTAGTAGAGAAGGAGTGAGCTCGCGTTAAGCTCATTACGTGAATCCTATTGTATACACAATAGAGACAGATATACCTTTGATCTAATGATCATCGCCGATAATTTCTGGATTGACTCCGTCTCATGGGGGGTTCATATTTAGTAACAAGTAAATCACGTATGTGCAAAACATGTATTATGGATGCGCATACATTTACTTAGCTGTTGAACTTGAATATTCATATTTCATTTAATATATGATGTTTTTTACGATTAATATGTTGAAACATGTTGTTCCAGAATGTTTCTAAACAGTTTATTATGGAATAGTGCAGTTCACACACATTTTAAGGACGGGTAAAATTGTTTTAACCACTGTTTTAAAAATACGAAGATCTTATTAAAATAAATTGCGCATTGATGAGTTGAATTATACTCCCATCAAACGAGATGTATCTCAGTGTTGCCCGGTACTGCCCGGGTTGGTCCGATTTTATTTGTTTACCCAAAACTTTAACAATTGTTCCTCCCCCGAGGTTTCAAAATAAACCGCGTCCTGAGCCCTCTTTTAAACTAGCCAATAAAAGAGATGTAACGCATAATGTGCATCATTTTCATCAAGTTAGAATGACTTATGCTGTTTCATCATATTTATAAGCGCACACAAGTGTGCGACCATGCATGTATACATCACAAAAGATTATAAGTGATAATCGTGTTACATAATCAAAACGTTGATCTGGAAACCTCAAAGGGTGGCAATTATGATTGTACAATAGAATGTGTGCGAGCTTTCTCCTTCTCTACTACCTCCATGTTCCACGGATGAGTAACTTTCTTTGAAAGACAGAGAGGTCTCAAAGAAAAATGTGCCAAACTGACTTGTCTGCGCTCATCTTATTACTTTGAATAAAAAACTGAATGAAAAGTTGTTTGCCATACATCATGTTGAATAAAAAAGTGCTAGGATGGTTCTACATGTGGATTCAAATGGATCAGCGCACGTCAATCTCTCTTGATAGTCACTTCTTCATAGTGGTCATTTGCAAGAAAATTCTAATCAACCATGATTCGATTATCAGATCTGGATAAGGCTCAAGCTATTGGTCAGCTTGAGGCTGGCATACCTCAGAAGTGCGGCAACTTTTGGAGTTTCCAGCAGTATGATCTCCAAGCTAAAAGCAAACTTTCGTCAGACCGGAGATCAGCCTGCGGAGATGTCAAAGACAGACCCAGAAGTGGCCGCCCAAGAAAAACAATGGCTGCAGAAGACCAGTACATCAGACTGGCAGCACTTTGAAACCGTTTTTAATGAAATAGTGTGATAATTCTTATGCATGTTTACTGATGCAAATGGCACAGACAATGGCAGATTTGGCACATTTTGTTTGAGCCCTCCTTGTCTTTCAAAGACAATTACTCAACCATGGACTAAGTTATCGTCACAAATTTCGTGTCATTTTTGACAGGAAAGAACACTTGAAACAGATTCATCAGGATCGTTCATAGTTCAATTAAAGTAGAAAAGGTTCTTTTTCAGATCCAATTATTCTGGTACTTACTCAGAAATATTTCAATTCCTATCAGGAATCTTGATCACTCTGTTGTGGTGTTTCTAGATGTTTGATGAAACGGCAACACTGTTTGGTCTTGATGACGTTTCCAAACTTCCTGGTTGCCGTTTGTTGATGAGTTGATCGTAGATCTTGTCTCGCAACGTGCGGATACCCAGCATGGACCATCAACAAGGTGAAAGAAGAAAAAGAGAATCCAAAACCAAAGAGAAAGCCTTCCAATGACAGTAAAGAAAAGAACAAAGGTTTTGTGGTCATTCCCTATGTTGAGGGATTGTCAGAACGTGTTTCCCGGGTTTTCAAGAAACACGGATTTTCAACTTGTTTCAAACCCCACCGCACACTACGAAACCTACTTGTACACCCTAAGGACAAACGCGACCCATTGCAGACAGCAGAGGCTATTTACTGAAATACCGTGCCAAAACTGTCCCAAAACATATATTGGTGAAACTGGTCGCTTGTTCGGTACAAGACTTTCAGAACATAAAACAGAAACTGAGAAAGTGAGTGCAAAAAGCTTTACTAGGGCTCAAAGAAAAGTCTCAACATCAGAAATTCATAAATCAGCAATAGCAGAACATGTAGCAGCAAAAAATCACGTTATTGGGTGGGAGGAGGCACAGATCATTGACCAAGAAGCAGACAAAACAACACGCTGGCTGAAGGAGGCAATCTGGATAAGAAGTAGGGGGCATAACACCATGAACAAAGACGAGGGGGCTTACAAACTAGACAAGATCTACGATCAACTCATCAACAAACGGCAACCAGGAAGTTTCGAAACCTCATCAAGACCAAACAGTGTTGCCGTTTCATCAAACATCTAGAAACACCACAACAGAGTGATCAAGATTCCTGATAGGAATTGAAATATTTCTGAGTAAGTACCAGAATAATTGGATCTGAAAAAGAACCTTTTCTACTTTAAAGGAAAGAACACTGTTTGCATTGATACGAAACAATATGGATATAGATTTCAAATATTTCTGATATAAAGCCATTTTTGGAAAGTTTCCAAACTTTTTTTGAAGAGTTTATAATGCATCATCCCAGTGATTTGTTCATTAAATCCATCTAGTTTGTGCATCCACACATACCAGACGTGACAACATCCTAAACCAAAACAGTGCATCACAATTCCGTTGGGTCTTTAAAATGCAGCTTCCTTCCTTGTCCAATTAATGATCAGGTGACTTCAATAACAACATTGCCTATATCAATTGTGTGAACCAAAAGTTTTACATTTGATTCCTTGCTTGTTGGTTTTGATGTTTACAAAAAGTTAATATTTTGTTGTTGTTTCCAACCGGCTGTAAATTCTTGTTAAATGTGAATACTATATCTCTAACTACTACTTGGCATCCTCTAATTGGCATCCTCTAATCTAGAGTGGCAAGTTTTCCGTGATTTAAAACACCGAATTCCGTGATTTTCCGTGCGTGGTTTTAAATACTAAATTCCGTGATTTTACGTGATGTAATTTCGATTCCGTATTCACATTCGGGGCAAAAGGAAGTTACTTGCATGATCTTTTTAGTTGTTTTAAGCCTGATATCTTTAAAGACGGACTTCATTTTCATTTTTCTCAAGGAAAAGACATGTTTTCCGCAATTTCTGTGTTTTCCGGGTTTTTTTTCCTTAAATTCTGTGAATTTGTCCGTTTTTCCGTGACACGGAAAACTTGCCACTCTACTCTAATCCCACCAAGGTCCATTTTGAAGGACCATGCAGCTCCTGTGACTGTGACTACGAGGGGAAGATCACATTATCCTGGAATGGGTATTAAATGATGATTTAGCCCTTGCTGTATTCTTAAAGAGATACTGTTGCCCATCTTAGAAGTGATCAGGACAAGCTGATATGGAGTGCTCAGAATAAGGTGGACCCTCATGCCATAGGCCTGTGAAAAGCACTGTATGTCTTCCGATGCATGCCCACAGGGCCCATGAAATGTTGTCACCAATGTCAGCAACAGACTCAGTGCTGATTTCAACATTGTCCATTACATAACCTGTTGATTTGTGAGTCTGAAGTCTTATACATAGTGTCACAAATTGTGGACCAGTATAACGTTAGAAGTTTATAACATTTTGAGTTCAGGACCCACAAAGATTGATCAGGGCCTATATACTAGTAATGGGCCAATAGATTTCATACCCAAAGGGCCAAATGGCCTTCAAGATTTTGGCTTATTTCAAGCACTGTGATGCTCCTCACAAGTGGATCAAAACTCTCTAGCACAAGTTACCTCTCATAATTGGGCTATTCCAGTGAGAATCTATACACCCATATGGACGACATGACCTTATTCTCCCGCACAGGAGGTGTAGATCTCAAATGGAGTCATGCATTCAGGTACCCTCATTTGAAATTTACACTCCCTGTGTGGAAGATTAAGGCCATATCTTTAGTCTATCTTTCATAGGGGTGTATGGATTTTAACTGGAATAGCCCTGTACACTTTGAGATAACAGAGGTATCTCTTGTCTATGTTTGTACCCTTGACTTTGATCATCAGTTTGTAAAAAAAAATGCAAAGTCATTTTTGCTATGTTGTATCCAATGAAATATGACTTACTTAATAATGCTTTAATTAACATCAGCATGTTTAACTGTTTGGAGACACCCACACAATATCGTCTTTTTGAAATGGATCATTATACCTATATATCCACATGCTTTCTAGCTGAACCCACTGTTGACTTCAGTTTGAGTTCAGATGCAATGTCCCACTTTCCCACATAAGAATAGGACTGTGACCTAGTTTAAGACCTTTTACTGACAAAGCAAAGCTAAGAAAAGGAAGGGACATAGATTATACAGTGGTACAACAGTGGGCAGGGTCAAGTGGAGCATGACCCCCTAGGTCAGGACATTTGACACCTGCTCTAATACCCCCAAATTGAGCTGGTAATGTTCACAGGTTTTGTGCCCCTTGGATATGTGTTTTACACCCACCAACAATATTGTACAAGTCTGGTTGTGCCAAAAGCTACACATATGAAAGATTTAATATTAGGCAAAAAAAAAAATATTGTTGTGTTGCCCTCAAGTGGAAAATGGGAAAGTTGGGTCGGACGGTCGGATTTTTTTTTTTTTTTTAATTTTTTTTTTAAGCCTTCAGTTTTTAAAAATCCCCTCAAATATTAAATAATGCTTCTTCAATTAGGGACATTTGTGACACGATCAAGAGGAATGAGTCGGCTGTCGCTAATATTGTTTTTGAGATATTGGCAAAAACAGTGTTCAAATTCTTTTGCTTTATATTGTTTTCAACCATTGATAAATTGCTCATAACTCGGTAACCAGATGTCCGATTTTGATGGGGTTTGCATCAAAATGTAGCATTCATAAACTGCCAGAAAATGATGTTAAAAACTTCTAATTGAAAATTGCCGACCTGTGACTCATTCCCTTTGATCATGTCACATTTGTCAATTTTGACTTCTGGATACCTGTTAGACATCAATTAAAGACTAGTCTTTCAATAAAATATTAATTATAAGTGAAAAACATTGATTTTTTGAACAAATCTGTAAAAATCATCATTCAAAAAAAAAACAAAAAACAAAAAAAACCCGACCTTGATTTTTCAGGATTTAGGGTCGGACGGTTGAGGGGTATAGGTAGGTATAAAACTTCTAATTAGTTTAGAAGTATAAAATGTCAAAAAGTATTACAAATTAGCCAATTTTGTATCAACTATTAGGACTGAGGGTTGCATGTATGTAATTTATTTTAACATCCACAACATCACATCACAGTCATTGGGAAAAATTATAATCTGATGACACAAACTGATAACAGATCCATTTGTTGTGAAAATGGCATCTGCTGCAGTTATTTAAGAACATGCAAATTTGACGTTTTATGAAACAAACTGTAAAGAAAATAAGAATATAAATCTGAATAGATTGAACAGAAATCCTCCAATAAATCAGGTAAGCAAAATATTATACTTATTTACCATGCGGCCAGCACGCTGACCGGTACCGGTGTGTTTTGACTTTTGTTTACTTTTACTGAAAATATTTATGAGGTAATACTAAAACAAATACAACACGTTCCATTTCGGGGACGTAGTCAAAACTACTGATCCCTCGGTGTTGGATGATTTGACTACTTCCCAGCACGTCAGCATGCTGAGCGGCATTCTAAATAAGTGTAATATTGTGCTTACCAGATTTATTGGTGGATTTCTGTTCAATCTGCTTAGATTTATATTATTCAATTTTCTTTTTAACACTACCTTAATAGCTCTTAATAACATTTTGTTTCATAAAACATCAAATTTGTGTGTTATTAAATAACTGCAGCAGACGCTTCATTCATTTTCACAATAAATGCATTTACAGAAAATGCTGAATCTGAAGGAACGGTGACACATGGGCCCTACCCCATGTGCACGTAATTGCACAGACGCGGGAAGTGGCCAAAATATTGTACTCGGACGCTGGTGTTATTAACCAATAATATGTCTCGATTAGCAATTAGCTAAAATAGCATACATGTAAGATTTTGGTTAAAATTTGGTCTCATATGAACAGTTTCAATCCTATTTCAAACTTCATTCATAGCTGCATTATTGATACCTATATGTGTTGGTCATATCCAAGGTCACACACAAAGGTTATTTGAGGTCAACTTGTAAAATAGGCAGAATTTTTTTTTTATTTCTCATACCTTCGGATGACCTATCTGGGACTGCCATCCCTAGTTTTTGACATTGCAAAGAATATCAGTCAGCAACTGTTTATAGGCAGCTGTAGAGTGTAGGCCTAATACATGAATTGTTATACTATTATTGAAATCATGAATAGCACATTAATAATAGAATAGTCTGTACAAAACCTGTGAAGAATCCATGTGGAAAACACACAATGAGCCTAGAAAAATAACTGTTGCCAACAATCTGTGTGAAAAAATCATATCCTTTCAACTAAATTTCTTTCAAATTTGACACACAAAAAAAGGATTTTTGACAGAGAATTTACTTCCTGGTTTCTTTACTAGAATAAATTGTTATTTTACATTGAAAGTGACACTTGTGTATTAATAGGCTATATATATGGAAGTTGTAAAATGTCTGTATATCAGGGACATGCAATGTTAAAGAATAAGAGTTAATCAGGTCTGTCATTAATCAGTATAGTCAGGATGCTCAAGTTAAGTGGGAATAACAAAAAATTTTTAAAAGTTGTAATTCTTCATTATTAACCACTTTTAATCATATTGCTATACCCACCTCTAACGACAGCTCTGTCCATAATGGGTAGCCGCATACATTTTCCCAAGACTAGGTGTATTTTCACCGACTAATTATAGTCTATATATCTACCTCGAGTCACCGGCACTAGCTTTGAAGTTCAGCGTGTTCTGCGTTAGCTTTAATAGCGTTACTTGGTGCTTGTACATTACGTGCGCGATCAACGTGCCACATATGTACATGCAAGAAACTATGCTAGGCCAGCACAGCACACGCTGAACTTCAAAGCTAGTGCCAGTGACTCAAGGTAGATTATACAGACTATAGCAAAAGTGGAAGGCCATGAAATTGCTCCTGACTGGGTGCAATTTCACCTGAATAAATGACAAAGGCCCCACATTTGCCTATGCCACTGTGCCATTGGATTAGGAATTGAACAGGCGCACACATAATTGACTGTGCACCCTATAAAATCAATCTGCCCATTATTGCCTTTTCAAGTTTCTAACTTCTTCTTAGCTGATAGATGCATTTAATTTCACAATTCAAACCAATCATACAACTGATTGAATTTCAGTTGGCATCCACTTCTCCAAATTGCCCACCATAGTATGTGCTATCTTCAGTAGATAACAAGATAGCTGTATGTTAATTCTGCTTGGAAAAAAACACCATTTTTCATCTCAAAATAAGATAATTAGATGCAAATAATCTAGAGAACAATCAGACAAAGGTTAGATCACATACATTTGATCACTAGAAAATCAGGTATTTTAATACTAAAACTGTCAACATTTTATTCAGCCAACATTGGTACACTACAGCTCTGAAAATTAAAAAGCCTCAACTTGTTTCAAGTAATTGACTTTGATTTTTTTATCAAGTCAGGAGTTGACAACATTTTGCAATGCAAAAAGATAATTTATGCATGTTTGATTTTTTGTGCCTTGCTGATTATAAACTACTTTCCTTACATAGACCTATACATAAAAGAACAAATGTGCACATTTATTTTCGCAGTAGCTGCACACACTTAAAACTACGGGGTCAAAAAATGACCCAAACGGGGTTATTTTTGACCCCAGCATAGTTATCAACTAAACACCATACCACTAACGGGGTCATTTTGACCCCATTGGTCGGGTCATTGCAATGACTACGATTTGGGTCAAATAGTAACCCCATTGGGGTCAAAATATTACCACATTTCGGGGTCAAATGAAATGACCCCTTCAAAAGGGTTGCCTTATTGGGTTACTTAATGACCTCATTTCGGGGTCAAATGAAATGACCCATTTGAAAGGGTTGTTTTATAGGGTTACTCAATAACCACATTTAGGGGTTGTTTGGATTTTTTAGTAGGCCTATGGTCATGCTGGTCCCACCAGGACATAAGTGTGTTTCTGCACAGAGAAAGCATTACATAAACAGCAAACTGCAAAATGCATCTGTGTATCACACTCACACACAGTCAGTCATCGCCTATGACAGTTCACGTATTATAAGCTTAGGCCTACATGATATAAGCTTATAACAACTGCAGCCAAGACACCAGCCACGACAGCATGAAATTGGAATGAATCTGCGTGCATAGACAAGGGTCTATGCATCCTTGCAGTCTCACTTTTCAACTAACTTTTCATATTCCATCATGCAGACAAGCACACACGACAATCCGCTGAGCTGCACAATCAGAACAAATATGGCGCTGATAAGACCACGTGAGCCGATGCACACCGTGTGTGCAAATAGTTCAAATGCAAGTCATTATAAAGTTGACAAATTGTGTAACTTCGGTCAAAAAATTAGTTTTATTTATTAATCAACAAACATTAATTGCAGCTCATGTTTAAACTCATTTATGAATTGAGATTTTCAAAGCGGAAGATTGAAACTGATATCAATGCGCGATGGTATCGGCAAAATGACCACTAAGTTTTTGACCACGTTAAATGCAGTGGCTAAAATGACCTCGTGAATGTGGTCAAATTAAAACAGTACAACCCCTTGAAGGGTCAAAATAACCCCAAACGTGGTCAATTCAAAATGACCACGGAAAATATAACCCCATAGTTTTTAGTGTGCATTAAGTAAGCACAACTATTAAAAAGTCCACAAAAAACATTATGTTAGCTAAGAAATCAAAAATTGTTAAATTATTGAAATGTTGGTGTGTGTTTTTTTTAATTGAAGTCTTGTTACTAGTCTTGAAGACTACATTTCAGCCTGGGTGGGGTTAAATCAGAGAAGATGTCTGATTTTCCCTTCCCAGAATCCTTTGCAATGTCATATATCACCTCATTTCATCAAATGATACTCTCATTACTTTGTGCAGGTTACCTTTGTTTTCATTTTAAAAACAGACTTGTTAATGTTAAACATCGATAGTTTAGAAATAAACATTTCTTGCAAGATCTGGACGTGCTCTATTAATATTGAGGTACATTTTGTCACTATCGACTCATGTTGCAGTAGATATCAAATCAGTATACAAAATTAAAATAGGAGAAATGCATTATGGGAAGTGTAAGATATCTTTGCGAGGGTTAAATTATTTTTATAAAGTTATTCAGTGGCTCCAAATAAACCACAAATTATCGTTTTTTTAATTGTTGTCTCCTATTTTATTTTGAATAGCTTGTTTTAATGTCACAGTCATACACTTATCGTGTCTCACTTTTAATCATTAGTACGGCACTTCTTTCATAATTTTTCTACCACAAAAAATACAAATTCAATTTGGTGCACAAATTACATTCTAACTATAATAAATGATCAATGTTAATCTATAAATGAATGTTTTTGTCCCTTCTTTTATATAGTTCAGAATGCCATCTTAAGTAGCGAGACTGATCGGTCAATTTACAAGATAGTTAATTGTGCTATGGCATGTTATCTTATTGTTGTAATTTGTAATGGGAAGTCTATTTTAGTCCGAGGATTTTAGTATTAAACAGTCTGTGATTAATATCAGAATAGGCATATCCACACGGATGGCTTTTTACTTAATGCTCTGCATGCTAGCCATGCGCTTCATCAACGGAAAAAGTTCAAATATTTGAAATATTTTCTCAAAATATCAAGAGATATCTTAAGAACTACTGAACCAATACTAGGCTTGTTTGTACTCATTTTAATGCAATTTTCATGCTGATTCCAGATTTGGCCATGAAAATTTACATTTCTGAAATTTTTGAATTTTTAAATTTTTTTGGAAACATGTCGTCTGCAGTCGACACCATTCGCGTGAAGAGAGTTAAGCAACACATTTCTCGAGCAAAAACTTGGGGGGAATCCGCTGTGTGAACTGTCTCTAGGGTTCCAATCCCTAAGTTGCGCCCAAATTTATCCCCAAGAAATTTAGGGATTTCACGATTTCCCTGAGTGATGCTTGAGTGGTGCTCTAGTGCTACCGCCATGTGAACGATACATTTTATGATGCTCCAGTGTTAAGCTTAACCTATCACTTTGTATTAAGTTATGGCTCAATTCAGAGCGCCACTAGATGGGTCACAGTAAGCTTCCGGTTGTAATTCAAGAGCTGCCGTCATCAGGAATAGTGAAACTCAAGGATTCCTGGCTCCAATTGAGTCGTGTGGACACGCACTTGGGGATTGGCTTAGGAATTGCAATTCTCTAGCACGCTGATCCTAGTCTAGAGAATTGTCATGTTAATCTGCTACATAAATGTAAACCCAAAAGTAAAACCTGAAAATAAGAAATAAAGCCAAAAATCAGATGTCTTAAAGCTGCCGATACATTTTTTTTTGTTTGCACAGTTGTTCCAGAGAAATTGGCCAATATGGGTAAAAAAAGATTTAAAAGCAATTGTTGGAAGAACTATATTAAATATTAACACTTATTATATTAGTGAAAATTTATCATCATGTGTATTGTGTAGAAGAATGTAGGTTTTAAATCTTCAGCAGAATTTGACTGAGGTTGAGTGGAGTAAGAGATCGAGAGGAAAAATGCATACCACATTAATTGCATTTTAAATCTTAGCAAGCTTTGAGACATATTTTTGTTCACGCCAGTCTTTTTAGTCTTTTTTATTAAACATGTTTGCAATTGGCTTATAGCAATCACATGCTGACAATACACATAACTGATTGGTTAAGCAGGTCACCATGGTCAGTATAATTAGCTATAATTTTATTTATTTAGTGATAAGACATCATCTGTATTCAGCAAGCTGCAATAGGCGATTTACTTCAGAATATAACTACAGCCCACAAAAGTAAGTCCATTCTCTATATAGTTAATTGAACACTGTTAGTTAATTGATTGTTTATTTACTCTTGTGATAACCAAGCAATGTACATATGTATAAACATATCCAATGTTATATTTTCTGTTACAAAATTGGTGTTCATAAAAGCCTGTATGGATATGAGATATCCCTGACAAAAACTAGCAAGACCATGTAGTGTAACGTGTTTACTTTAGTGATAAGGCATCTAGCATCTGTATAGGAAACAATTCAACAAAATAGTTTGAGATGTTACCAACATGCAGTGTTCCTGAAACACATTAGGTGATTTGCTTCCAAATAATGCTTCTTTTAAAAAGGAATGGGGTGTCGAATGGGAAATAGCATCTGATGGGCTGATAGAGGGTGTATCAAAATAATTGGTACCCATCAGTTTTCAGTGATTATGGACAAGACTGCAATCCCAAAATGTAACATGAGATCCACCTAATCTGCTGATTAATGTCATAAAAGGTCATCAAACCATACATTCTGGTTATTTTTAGTAGATCCAATGTTGCAATTGGAAGAAGTAGACCGGGGGTTTCAATGAACATCAAAGCAGATGGGTACCAATCATTTTGATACAGTCTGTACAGTGGACATTTTGATGTAAGTTTGTTTCCTGTAGGTGGCTTAAAAACCTAATTTATGCAAAATGAGGTTTTTTGAAAATTATTTTCCAGAGTCAAGATGCAAGTATCATGTATGCCTCAAATCACTTATTTATTGTTAAATCAGTGCAGAGTAGGTTATTATCTGTGGGTTAGTATAATAATACTGAAAGTTAGACCATAGTAGAGTGCTATACACCTGATCCGTGAACTTTGTCTTTTTAAAGACAAATTCTTGTTGTGTTGTGGCCTTAACAAAGTGAAACCCCCACAGAAATTCAGCAATGTTAAAACAATGCAAGTCATGTTTCCCTTACTCTCCAACAAACATGCAAGGCCTCATTAAAAGACGGACCATAAAATTGAAACAAAAGAAATTCATTTGTCAAGTTAGGCCTACGGCTGAAAATTTATAGTAACACCTTCGTATCACGCACTAACAACTAGGCCCAGTGCCAATAAACAAAACCCACTAGTTTTTAATCAGTTTTTAATAATAGAAAAGCAATAGAATTAAAAAAACAAAAGAAACACAATGGAGTATAAAACCTCTATGTAGATACACCTAATGCAAATATCCAGTACTGTCACATCCTACGCTTAATTAAGTCTGAGATAATTAACATTTTTTTACATTCTTGGCAAGTAAACAAATTTAATGGCAGATGAGTATTCAGGTATTAGACAAGAGTGTTTGTGTACATTGATTACATAGTTGTACATTCATCATGTTCATGGTGTGAATTAGAGTGTGACTGCTCCTCCCTGAAGCATGATGCCCTGAGGCTATGTCAAAGATGAACTACCCCCTCTGTTGTTTAAAACTTACTGGTCACTGATGCATCTTTCTGCTTTATAAAATTGTTTAGTTCACTGACAATGGAACAATTTTGGATTAATGTTTTAACCCTAAATACTACTCTACAAAGTGTGTACAACACCAAGCATCCACCTGATGCAAATGTGTAATCATCCAAATATGTGCAGTCATGTTAAACATCAAGCGTGTGGATCAGATTCCAAATGAAGCCATCTACAATCTGACCAACACCACTCCACTGGTTGCCAGAGTCAAGATTCATCAACTCAAATTTCTCGGCCATATACTGCATCTTGCAGACGATGAGCCTGTGAAAGAATATGCACAAAACCATTGACCACGCAACAGTCACACCTGTGGCTTGCTATTGCCAATTAGCTGTTCCGCACCTGTGAGGTCAGCGGTTCAAAACAGAGGAGGAAAAAAGTCTTTTCTCTTCATCTTCTTTCTTTCTTTCTTCCTTCCTTTCCCTTCTCCATAAAGCAGCCTAGCTGTTAGGGTTAGTTAGGGTTAGTTAAGTTTGCAAGATAGTAAGTAGGTTTTCTTTCATTTTACCTCATTATTTCAGCTTTAAATGACCAGAAAACCTTCCTGACAGATGCTAGATGCTACTAACATTATTTCATAATTTTTTGGCAACAAATAATTTTTTTTAAATTTAACCAAAATCATATACTAGTATATGGCTTTTAAGTGTGAGATAATTAACATTTCTGTTGTCAATTTTTACATTTTTAGGCAAGTAAACAAATTTAATGGCAGACTAGTATTCAGGTATCAGATGAGAGTGTTTGTGTACATTGATTACATATAGTTGTACATTCATCATGTTCATGGTGTGAATTGGAGTGTGTCTGCTCCTCCCTGAACCATGATGCCCTGAGGCTATGTCAAAGATGAACTACCCCCTCTGTTGTATAAAACATACTGGTCACTTATGTATCATTTCACATAATAAAATAGTATCCAAGATTCGGACAAGGCAGGGGCTACCATGTTCCCCTAGTCATGATTTTGATTATTGCTTCAATTTTTTTAACCTCTTTCGGTCTCATAGAAGTCCAGCAAACACAAAACGTTTTGGACTTTATTCACAAAAGGTTAGTAAAGGTTGCAAAAAAACATTTACATTTTGGGTTATCTTCATATTACCTTCAAACTTTTTTTGAAAATGTATTTCAAAATAATCAAACATAATGTTATCTAAGTGTTGACAAAATAGTTTGCAAATATTATTTTACAATAACGTTTCGACAACAGAGTGTGTTTTGTCATGAAACGTTTTCATGACCTTTATAAAACCGACATTTAATGTTATTAAAACGTTTTTAAAAATGTTATTAAAACGTTTTTACCAAAACCTGTTAGGCCTACATTTGCAATTTTGGAAGCATCCATCTCATTTGGTCAGGTTGAGTCAATAAAGTTAGGCCTACATCTTGTCCTCACGCTACATTGCTTCTAGGCCTAAAAAAATTGTTTCATTGGTGCAACATAAAAAAAGATTAGAGCAGGTCGGCCAGGGCTTTTTTTTTTTTACTTTTTAAGCTGTAAATTTCATTTGATAAAGGCTTTGGAACTTTTTTTTTCTTCTTTTTTTAAACTTATTTATTTTAATTTTTTTTTTTTATTTTCTTTTATTAAAAAAAAAAAAAAGACACAAAAATCAGTTTCGGGCCTACTTTTAGGGTCGGTCAGGTTACGCCAATCAAACAATTTTTAGGCCTTACCATGGCATGGCTTGGTCTGAGCTGAGCTATAACATCACCTGTGAAGATTGTAAGGCCTTAAAGATTACAAAATAATGCATGGTTTACTTTACCTAATTTTCTTTGTAATGATGAATGTATTGCGTGTAATTTTCTTTATCTCTTTTTGGAATGTTAGTTTGCTTGAATTGTGTTATTAATCTTCCATTCATTTCATGGTATTACCATTAAGCCAGCACAAGGATAACTTCATCAAGCCAAAAAAGTAAAATCAAATTTTGTGATTTTCTCAAAAACTGCCCATTTTTGCAGGAATCTGCTATGCTAGTTGGATTCCTGTATACTTTTAATTTTATATACTTTTATCATTATTATGTTATGGGGGGGCAACTTAAGTGCTCCCCAATCAGAACTCCCCATCCCTGTTGCCCCCCCCCCCCCTTCCCCAGTAAAAACCCAAAATTTCCACTTTCTACAGCAATTTTACACAATTTGTTGATTTTGCCCCCGAAATTCACTTTGCCCCTCAATTTCCCCCCTGAAAAAAAATTCCTGGTGGCGCCACTGCTCACAATTCTTCAGTCAAAGAGCGAATCCGGCCAGCTTGATCTGCCTTATTAAAGAAGGACATATGTTGTCAACCATTAAGTATAATACATCCTGTGTGTTCCATGTGATTAATTGTATCGAAATGATTATCAAACATAATATTTTATTTATTAGATAGCCCAATATATATCTTGTTAAAATGTGTTCTTTTCATGTGAAAAAAGGGGTGTCCTTGAAACATGTTGCTAAAAATATACATGATACTACATTAAAATGAATAGTTATCCCATATAGAGCCAAATTGGACCATATTAGAGACTATAAATTGTATTTTATTTTAATAAAGAACTATTTATAGTCTACAATATGATCAAATCTAAAAATGTCAAGGAAGGAAAACACTTTATAAATTACTGTTGTGCCCTTCATTGGTTCCATTCTAAGAAATGTGTGGCAATCCGCTCCAGTTTGCAGTTTAGGTCTCTGCACACATAGCAAGCTAAGTTTCCAAATTGTGATGTTACCAGTATTAGCGCCATGAGGGGCATATAATAGGGGAATATGCCCCCTCCCCATCAGAACTCTTTACCCCAGTTTTCCTCGGTAAAATTATACATTTCCTCATTTTGTTCAAAATATTTTGATTTTCCCCCACCCACCCCAAAAACAATTCACAAAGCCCCCCTCCCGAAAATTCCTGTCACTGCCACTGGATGTTTATTTTTTAATAAATAGACTTCCTGTCTAAGTTATAGCCCATTTTCTTTGTGCAAAAAGAGCAGCATAAGATTTGGCAAATTTGGGAAAACTCTTGAAAATGAACAAATTGAATTGAACAACAACAAAAAGTTAGTGCAGTTTTGATCAGCATTCTTTTGCATGGGTTATCATAGGCCCCCGCATAGGATCATCACATATCAGCACCTCATTGGATTATTACAGTTGAAATCTATACACCCCCTATGGAAGACATGATCTTAATCTTCCCACAGGGGGTGTAGATTTCAAATGGAATCACTCATTCAGGTAACTCAATTTGAAATACATACTAGTACTCCCTTTGTGAAAGATTAAGATCATTTCAACAACTCTTCCTATACCTTTGTACAGGAGCCAACCGTTGTTAAACCGTGATGAACCCACACTTTTACTGTAGCGTATACGCGAACGTGAGCGAGACTACGCGTTACGCGAGAGGGCGTAAAATTCGTCATGCCTGGAACCTTTGTGCGTATGCCAGCTTACAAGTTGAATTCAGTATTTTTCAGGTAGCGGCTAAACATTGCCGTTTTATTCTGTAGTTTTATTGCTGATATCAAAAGAGAAATCATCGAAGTTTTTGTAAGGCTGAGTGGCAATGATTAACTGACATTCCTCGTAAAATAATCGTGAATTATACGATATTTAGCTTTTTTTCGTTGTTGAAAGGATTCAATCATGTTTCACCGTTGTTCATCACCGTTTAACAACTCGCGTCCGGCGCATTTAACAACTCGCGTCCGGCGCGTCTGCATGGTTTACTTCGCTCGGGCAGCTAAAGCCCGTTTTGTTTTTGTTTTTATTTTTCATTTTCAAAAACAAGTGTCTTACAAACTAAGACTGAGCTTAGATGGGTGTAAGTAAATTGATAGTGAAATTGGTCAAAAGAGCTGCCAGAAAGATGGTAAAAGTCTAAGAAGGGGGTCTTTTGAGCTTAGAATTGCCTGAAAGTACCCTGTTTTCATTGTTAAATTTAAGCTGATGTGCCTACTTACTGATAATTATTCATAATATTGTACCTTCTTATCACTCGTTTCTAGAATAAAGGTTACTTGAGTTTACTGCATTTTTCTGTATTTATCCCATTCTCCATTCAAGCTCTCGGATCAATTTTGTACACAATCCCTAGTCTTAACGATTAAAGAGGGAGTATATGGAATTGTAACGAAATTGAAACCCGATTATTTTTAAGTGTTTTTTATGTTGCAAGTACAAATGGCAGGGTAATGAATTCATTATTATGAACCCACCCACTGATAGTAACAATGGTTTTAATTGAATAGGTTTATTTGATTATGACTGATTTATAGCATAATTGGTTTACCTATTATTGAATATGGATTTGAGTTGAGAATGTAATATTGTGTAATAGATACCCCAGTAATTATAAAGAGGAAAACAAGATAACATCAAAGGGGTAGGGTTGGAGTATTGGTTATTGATTGGATTTAGGTTTTTTATAACTAAATCCTATTGAATTTTGAATTTGGTTAAAAAGAAATTTAATAAGATTACAAGTAGGGAACTTTTTTGATGGTTTAATAAATATGAATATGCATTTAAGGTTGAGAAACCTTTGTGCATGCATAAGTCATGTGTTTGGTTGAGTTGCCCTGTGTGTTGCCTGTTAAGGGGAGGCACCCAGCCTATGAAGTATGCAGGGCGGTTAATGTGAACAAACCCGGGGGGGGGGGGGACACTCCCACTTTGGAGGTGACGCGTATGTAGGGCTGTTAAGACCCCCATTTTCAGCATCGCTGTCACCCAAAGACCCCCCTTTTTTTTTACAAACACATGCTCTGTCACCCGAAGACCCCTTATTTTTCCATTTGATCTGTCACCCAAAGACCATTATTTTTCAATTTGAACAGCAAATTTCATTTATCACTGATTTTGTTACTTACTTTGAAAAAACAAAGAAATTTGAAGCCATTTAGAACTAGAAATTCAATGTTCGAGGTTTCTGTGGCTCTGTTTCGGCTCTCACCCAATGGTTCCATTTAAAAAAAAGGTCATGTTCTCACCCAATGACCCTATATTTTTTACATTTTGCTCTCACCCATTGACCGCATATTTTTTACATTTTGCTCTCACCGAATGCCCCTTACTGCGAAAGTGCCAGCCCTACACCTATATCCATTTCATATTGAAGTACCCCCCCCCCCCCCGGAACAAACCTGGGATTTTATACAGACCAAATTGGTGACATTGAACCATTAGTCTGTGATTAAAATGTGGCCACGCTCTTTTTAGCGGAGAGCGTGGCCTAATGGTTACTTGCCTTTAGTGCATGAGGTCCCAGGTGGAGATTTGCTGGGAAAAAGTGTCTGAAATTAATTGGCAACCTCTGTAGATGAAATCAGATTTCCGCTCTCCCCGGGTTCACTTAGAATTTGGTAAATGAATCATAAAAGTACTCCGTCCTTCGGAGGAGATGTTAATCCGTTGGTCCCAAGTACAGAGAGCCATACCTCTACATGTATCTTGCAGCCAGTTTTGAAAAGAGTAGGGTGTTAACCCCTGACTGTTCCCAATCTGTCCCAGTGTTCAAACCCCAATGGAAATAAGTTTTAATAGACAGTCAACATTAATAGGTAAATTTTCACGGGAAAATTTTCTGGACACGTGACCAATGCATATCAATGTGAGTGTAACCTCGAGCCTGATCTCTGACCCCCAGCGGTGACCTCGCTATTCAAGTCTTAGTAATTTTGAATTGGAATAGTATTTTTGACCGCAATTTTGATAGAAATTTGTGCATTGCAAATTTATTGAATATTATGTTATCTTAATTTTTTCACAATATCATCAAAACGTAATTTCAAAAATATCTATCTACGGAAAAAAATATTTATCTACGGAAACTCTTACCATAACATTATTAACTTGCGACAAGTAACTTATTTTGCCTCAAAGGAAGAATTCTTCCTATTCAAATACATTGGAAGAACACCCGCTGTGCTCGGGGTCACATTCCATAATGCTAATATGTCTGCGCCTATGGGTGTCACGTGTCCAGAAAATTTTCCCGTGAAAATTTACCTATTAATTCTGACTGATAGAGGCTTTCTTAGGTTATCCAGGGTTTTCAAAAAGGTGATTTTTTTTGTATTTAATGTTTTTAGTTGAGGTAGTGATGCCAAGCAGTTCACTACCTTTTTTATACTTTATATGGTACCTTAACCAAGATGATAATAAGGCCAGGTAAAAAAAAAAAGTTTCACATCCCCGCCTGCTTCCTTTTTTAACAGTTTTTTAAAATCCTAATGCAACCATTATGTTTTGATGAATCCAAGTGTGTAAAAATATTGGATCCAAAACATAATAATGATCAAATTGGATGCTTTACGCCCAATATTTATTGGTATCGCTATGAGTTTTAAAATATTGAGTCGACTACGTCTCGTCCAATATTATTTCAAAATTTAATGTATGTGTGGTATCCACAGTCACATACAGAGGTCATTTGAGGTTTTGTTTGTTTGTTTACCACTCATACAGTTTGATGCTTAATACTAATAATAGCTATATAATATCTTTCCTAATTTAAATCTCCCCATAGTGGAGGCATCCCATTTGACGCCTTGCATCAAAAACCGCGGCGTTTCTAGTTCTCTATGAGACGGGAAAACCATCGAAAGTCACAGGAAAAATTGCCAAAAGTTGTGCAATTGGGCTACCAAATTCTGATTACAAGAGATATAAAGCCTCTAATCTTTCCAAACATTTTAATCCTCCTGGTGCCACAAGTCTGAAGTTCACCTTGCCTCTTTTGTGCTCAAATCTCATGTTTTTGCTATCGATCCACTTCTCAACGGCACTTAATTCAATTTCTTTTTTTCTTGAACAAGGATGTTTCTTCACACAAGTGGTTTTACACCAAAGATCAAAGACTTTTGCCCCTCATGCATGTCAAGTTATGTATACTAATCAATGGATTTGTGAGTGAAGATTTGAAGATGAAGTGTCCTCTTTTATATTGGAATAACATCCATAATAATTGATCTAAGTCATCCTCAAATTGCTCTTTTAACATGCTTAATCTGAAGACTTAAACTGATTACCAAGAAGTTCCCTTATTTTATTGCTTGTTGAGGGGTGGGACTTTAGACAATTATGACTATGATGACATGGGTTAAATATAAAGCCATGAATGCATAAATTATGAGATAATGAGTCATTATTTTTTATGATCATTGACTTTGATGTATTTGTGATAGGATTACAAGTGAAGGGGATACAAATTGGATTGAATACTCAGCATTGTCATACTTTGGATCTGTGTTACATGTATTGTCAACTTCTGTGAAATTTAATGAATCCAGAAGAGAAGACTGGGAGTACCATATCCGAGTACCCTGGGCACTAAACAGTGGCGTACCGTGGCCGCTCCTACCCCGGGGGGCTGAAGAAAATTCAATTTTGCCGCCCTTCCTCAACAGCCCGAAAAGGTTGACCCAATTTTTTTTCCGGTTGTTTGAAAAAGTGAAGAGCAAATAAAAAAAGGATTATAGGCGCTAGCGCCCTAAAAGCAACACATTTTGATGTATAGTACAATATTTAAACTATTTTTTATACTTTTCCAACTTTTTTCCGCCCTTTTTTCTTTTTGCCGCCTCTTCTTCTTCCGCGGCCCCTTCTTTTTGCCGCCTTCTTCTCCCGCCGACCCCCGCGCCATCCCTTCGTTTTGGCCGCCCCCTGCTTTTACCCCGGGGGGCTCACGCCCCCAAAGCTCCAAAAAAATATGTGCATGCTAAAGCAGTCACTTTTTTGGGTGAGGTGCATATTTATTTATTTATTTATTTATTAGAACATACACTTTTGTAACAGTGGCACACGCCAATCCGGCGGTGCGTTCATAAACAAGATATTAAAGGAAACAAAGCAAATTACACAAATATTATACAAAGGTGACCGTAAAAAAGCACAAGTCAAAAGTAAAACTTGTTGTACAGCAAAAGAAATACATATTGAATGACAAATGAATGAGGAAAACACACAACTACCTCAACCCAAGTTGACTTGAAGTGGGTTTACGGCAATAAAAATATTATATACAATATAGATTATATTAAACAAGCAACGCAGAATTTAGCACATACAATTATTAGTTATCAGTAGACTTCAATTCTGATCTTGCTTTCCACGCTCTCTTTGCGAAAGATTTACAGAATTTATCACAAATTTCATATATATCATCAGCATTACTTATATTACAGAAAGTGGTCGCTGTACTTCCAAGAGCAAGATTAAATTTTACATCTAGATTGCCAGAGATAAACAATTCCCATATATCAAGGCCATTTAAATTAATCAATTCATTCTCTAGTTTACAGTATTCATCAGCTCTAATATTGTTAAGTGCATGACAAGTAAAAAGAAAATGCTTTACATCTTCAACACCAATGTTACAAAGTTTACATATACCGTCGTTATCTGGAGTCCATCTGCTAATTTTACGTTCTAAAGGAAGTGTGTTTGAGCGAATCTTGAATTTGAGACAAGCACCATGAAAATCAGTTTCATCTAAGAGATAAGTTTCCATACATGGAACATTCTTGATTGTCAAATAATCGATGAGAGAAGATTTAGATTTAACATCATCTTTCCATTCATTATTAAAGATGTTATAGATAGTACCTTTAATTGATTTAGCCCATTGTGGATTACTAGAAGCTATTCCCACTTTTATGCGCGATCAATGACGTCATTTAAGTCGCATTTGCTTAAAATATTCTGAACACAATTTAAAAATTTGTATCGCAATTTAGAGGGCTCAATGTCTAAACTAATCATCGTGTTTAGAAGCAATTTAGGCCAACGATGATGCTCCATTTCAATAACACGTGCAAAGTATTTTGCCCTAAACGAATTCTGCATAGTGGAAATTGGGACCCATCCCAAATCACCATAAAGCGCTGCCCGCGGTGTATTCCGTGGCGCGCCATTTGCAGCTGTAGATTTTCAATTTTATCAAAATGATGAAATAATAAAAAATTCCCTTTAAAAGGGAAGGCCAGCCTCAATGAAAAGGAGTCTTTGTAATTGTTTTGGGTCACCGTGAAGGGCTTTTTTTAGGATCACGCTTACATCCATGTTACATGACAGTTCACCAAACCATCAATGGTGAGAACATGCACACTGAAACAGCAAAAAGCATTAACTCCTATAACTCCTGTCAACTCTTTAATTCATAAATTGTTCTGTATTTTTGTCTTTACTGCTTTTTACCCATGCTTATTTAGAAATACACTGCAGTTGTTAGTTAATTCGCTATGTAAACTCAACTTACATGCACATTTTATTTTAAACTGATTTTATATTATTTCGCAATGTATAGTTTACTATAAAGTAGATAGTGGCAAGCACATGATAAAGGACTGATCATTCACTACAATCTTCACTTTTAAACTGTATTTTTTGAATGTGTTGATTGTTAGCCCGAAACTCCTGCAAAGCTATGGACATGGCATCTTTAATACCTACTCCATTCTGTAATAGTCTGCATTGTGTGTTTTCTCAGTCTTCAATCATTTTGTTGAATGTAATTTTATGAATCAAATAAAAAAGATAGAAAGTGGCCTCACTTTAGTTATGTGTCATTTTACAGTATTTATAATTTATAAAGTAAGACAATAATTTATTTATTTTCTATAAGTGCATGTCAAAATATGGGATATATTGTTCAATATTATAGCTAGCCCCTAAAAACTTTATTTTCCATCACATTTTTCCCGTTGAAAAGACAAAACTGATGTTAAAGATAGCAATAATATCATCAATAACATTTTGAGTCAATTTTATCCATAAAAGCGATACAGGATAGGATAGATAATTACTTTGACTTCAATGTGGTCCATATAATGAAGATTTTGATTCTACAACATTATTAGATCTGTTATCAACAATATCAATTATGCACTCACAGGCAACCAAACATCATGCTATGCTCAGTAATCCACTGATAGTGATATGACCTCGTTCCAGTGATCATTCCCGGCTAATTACTAATTGTTGACCATGTAATTTTTTTGATATGCTGATTGCTGAACAAGTTTGTGTTTAAATGTGTAGGCCTAACCTATGATAATTTTTTAAGTCATAATTAATTCAAACATAACTTGGGCAATACTCAATCGTTTTCGTTCGTTGAAACGGCAAAACATACTTTCTTTTCCTTGCAAATCGAATTAGCAGACATCAAAAACATTTCAACCACAAGAAGTAACAAAAATTATTCATACCAATAGAAGAAGGCTATAATCTTAGCTAATCTTTAGTGTACACAAATCCCATCTCAGAATTAGGTACCAGCCCTATGGGCTGGCGAAAAGTCAAATCAAATTTGCACATAATAAACATTAAAATTAATGATATGGTGTATCTGAAATCAAAATCATCATATTCTTAAGTTTTATTGAGATGGTAATTAGGACATTTTATAAAATTAACTTGTACAAGTACAGGTGCAGGGGGGATGCTAAGTTGTCACTTGAATAATCTCAGTGTAGGGGCATTATTGTGTGACCCTTAAGGGTATCCGTAGGGAGAACACTTTGTTTTACGGCCAGGTCTGGCCAGGTGCATGTTTGTTCGCAGTCTACAGGTGTAACTAGGTTGTTGTATATTCTATAATTTTCCTGGTGTGTTAACTGTGATTACATCTAGACACCAGTTTATTTTTTATTTGAACGGGACCCTAATTTAATGAGAAAAACGCTGAAAAAGAGAGGCCCGGCAAAAGCCGATTTGCAGACAATTTTGTAGCTACAGACAGCTCGTATTCCATATAACAACTACGGAAACCAATCAGTGCCAGAAGTGTTGATTTATATTTCATCCATTAGGGTTTGGCTTAACCCACTAAAAGGTAAAACTTTAAGGCTGATCATTTTAATTATAAATGTAGTGTGTGTAAAAGTATATTTCTCAAAATGGAGGAGAGCGCCTATGACTATTGTCCGTTCTGTCTACATGGTCTATGATAATTATTTTCTTACCGAAATATATTCACTTAACACAGGCCACGGTTGTCAAACACATGAGGGCAAACCGCGCGTCAAATCATTGAAAAGTCGCCCAATATTTTTTTATCAACCGTTGGTTTCTATGAGATAAAAAACTACCAGAAGTCGCGTAAGCCAATGTTGAGAAGTCATGCAATATTTTTCTTAACCATCAATTGGTGTCTATAGGACAGGAAATTGTCGCGAGGAAAATCTTCAAAACTCATCCTATTGACCTAGGCCTATTACATCGCTGGTTTGGCAACCCTGCAATATATACAGTTATATAACATCGCACCGCATTGTGAGGTGAACGAACTGAATGTTGACATTGTATTCAGGATTTAAAACAAGAACTGTCTTTAACCAGACAATGCGGTTGGTATAAAACATAGCGTGTGATATCATGATATCAACTTCAAAATCTAAATAAAAGTAAAGAAATAATTTAGGGCGAAATAAATAAACAGCGTACAGCAGGTGCTATCTTGTCAATAATGATAAGAGGAACATGAAAAAACCAGCAGAGAGCATGCACCCCAGTAAGAGTTAAATAAAGCAAGGAAAAATCATAATGTGCAGAAGGCCTACTTTTCAGATGATATTCACAGAAACAAAAATAAAGAACTAAAGATCTAAAAACAAAAGTAAAGAAAATGAGGGCGAAATAAATAAACAGCGTACAGCATGTGATGATAATTATACACTTCGACCAAAAATTAAAAAAATAAATAAACAGCCATCTATCAAGAATGACAAGAGGAACATGAAAAAAAAACACCTAATATATGAGAACAAACAACACAATAAAGAATTGCTTTAAAATAAAACAATGAAAAATCATGACATGTGAAATGTATGTTGATACACTTATAAATAATACTCAAGGGTGAAATAAAAAACACCTTATCTGCCGATATTTCCACAGTTAAACATACTCAGTGATCACTTGTACTAAAACAAAAATAAAGAAATACTTCACAAATGATAAGAGGAACACATAAAAATAAATAAGCGAGCATGTCCCAAAAAAATTAGTAAAAGATAAAATAATGATAAAAGCGTTACAAGAAGGGCAAAATATTTGTCGCAAAAACTTATTAAATGCTCATTTGCTCTAAGATATTTAATGTTTGCAATTTACTCCTAGTTTATCATTTATTTATTATTTATCTAGGCTTATATATCTTTTATTTATTTATCTATTAATTTATCTATTTATCAATTTATTTCAATATCATTATTATTAAGTGCCTATTTATAATGATATTTAAATCTATCAACATTATGCTTACGCATCCAGGAGTTATTATCCCACTTGAAATCGCCATATAAACACAAATTAATAAAGAAATACCCAATGGGTGAAATAAAAGCATGATCTATCTTTTCAAGAATGAAAAGAGGATATAAAATATAACAGAGCATGTCCTATAAACATGATAAAGAATTATTTAAAATCGTACAATGTGAAACATGTAATATGACATATACTTAAGGGATCTGGAATGAGCGTTTTGAGCGTTTCGACAGTATTTTTGTGGAAATGAGAGCACATCAGACATATCGAATTGCATTCTGAATACGAAGAATGTCTTTCTCATATCAAATAATTTT